>NW_022631007.1:29131417-29751279 GCF_010015895.1 Lontra canadensis | reverse complement strand
TAATTTGCCACAGATACTTTTAATAAAATATGTCAACATTTTTTTTCGGGTTACTCACTAATGGTGTAGCAACTCCTTAATGGCAATGACTTTACATTTGTGAAGTTTTGTTATCACATTGATGTTTTATGTGTTATAAGATCTTAAATTGCAAAGAGAAACGTATCTTTGTGTGAGATTTCGAGAGCACTGTCAAATGTTATTCTGTCATTTCCACCCAGTGCCAAAAAACCTCAGGAGACATAGATTGTAAATGTATTTTATTTTGTAAGCAACAATCAAAATATATTTGTGTTACTGATTTCTTCAAATATTAAATGGGATCTTAACAAAATTTGTCCACTTTGATGTATTCTTATACAACTTTGGAATCTGCAAAGACCCTGACTAAAGAAACAGAAGTAATTGCACAACTGAGACTGAAGGTGTTACAGTGCTGCAAATGATGCCAGATGTCTTACATTTAACCAAACACACCTTCAGAGGTCCCTTGATTTTGAGTATTAGGAACAATAGAGGAGTATATGCTGGAAGTATCACCAATAGCTTTTTGCATTGTTTTATTTAAATACGACAGTATCCAACATAGCTGCTAAACACTGGACAATATTTGAAGTCATAAGTACATCCACATGTTCCTCCAAATGACGTTTAGGGTCCTAAATAAAAAATAAGGAAAGAAAAAGAAAAAAAGAACCATATTACTGATAGAAGAATTACTTAGTTTAAGCAGTTGAAACTGGTAAAGAAAGCCAAACCTAAATTTATATATATTTTACAATTTAATTTTCCTAATATATTGTTATATCCTTAAGATTCCTAAATGTATTAAAAAATTAAGTACCTGATAAAATAATAGATTACACAATGAAAAACTGACTTACACAATCAATGCTATAACTCTATACCAGAAATTATAAAGAGTAACAAAAAATTCTATACAGCCGCAGCATCCAATTTTTTTAAAAGCAAAGTATAAGCATTTATAAGTGTACATAAGCCCAAGTACGTGTGCATACTTTCTGCCATTCATATTTATTGACTGTCTGAGGGGTTCTTATTACTCAAAGCAGACGTACCAACAGGTAAGAGTTCAATGTGAATTCTTTCTCATCACTTCCTCTGTAATTTTAATTTAAATTTAATTCCTGTATAAATTTAATATTTCAGGGAAAAGTACATTAAATGATTTAGGGAAGATTCTTAGATCAAAAGTCACTGTTACTTGTTTAAAAATTTAAATACAATGTTAGGATACACATATTTTACATGTATATAATATGTACAAAATAATGTTAAGAATACATATTTTCTGTAGCTATTTTGAAAAAATAAAGTATCAGAAAATATACAGGTACAATCTTCTAACTGAAACCTGATCAAATCTATATTTGAAACATTTGAGTTAAAAATGAGGCTTAAAATAACATTGTAACAAATGAAGTGAAATTAAAACGCTTAATTTATGTTTAAGGCTGAGCTGAATGAAGTATTTCAGCTAAATGTGAAGCTTTAAAATATATATATTGCAAATTAAACTCTAATTTAAAGCATTATTTTTGTGTGGGTATTGCTACAATACCCAAGACTCCTAACTTTAAATAAATGCTCATCACTGGAATTATTTCTTGGCTGTTCTTTTCTAAATTACAATTTCAATACATTCTTGATTTCCTTAAAGAACCCAGAGATGCAACATGCTACAAATAATTTCAAGTAATTAGACCACGTATTACACTTTCTTTATTTCAGGAATAAGCCTTAGGACATTTTAGGTGGAAGTATCTGAGAAAGACTGGCAGGAGAAAAAGATAGTGATCTGATTCCACTACAGACAGTGTTGCTTTTGCCACGCAACAGGCTAAACCAGTGAAGAGCTAGATTAAGAAAAATGATTCTGATGATTATTCATCTTTGCCCATTACATATTTTTCAGCATCACTTTTAATTAAGACCTTTTATTTGTTGCTGTTAAAATAAAATCTACATGGTAGCCTCAGAGGCATTTATACAAAAAACAGTGGGTTCTATAAAGTGCAAGACTCCAAGCTGGTGATCTAGTAACATATATTAGACTACAATAAGTAGTAGGAAAAGACTAGGTAACTAGATCACACAGGATGAGAGAATAAGATGAACTACACTTCATTTTGTTTGGGGAGAGTTCTAGCTGTTTTTACATTGTAATATTCAGAATGTAGTGGATTTAATTTCACTAATTATGATATTTAAGTCAGACCTTTGCCCCTACTGCGCTGTTGGAGTAACTAGTTGTATAGTGAATTGGTAACACACTTCCCTCAGTTATCTACATTACTTCTTGTGGCAGCTGGGTGATTCTTAGAGATTTCCCATCCAAGAATGGTCCTGGCCCAAACCTACATAGCTTGTGAGATGTGATGGGATCAGAGCATATGGTAGGATGGCTGAAAGCAAAGACAGCTTAGTGTCTTGCATCTGAAATATCAAGATTCTGCCAACATCAGCAATATGATAACCATGTTCCATGAAATGAAAAAAATGTAATCAACATTCTTTTAAAAACAGTCTAATTAATCTGTAGATTCTTTTAATTGGTTGGTGTGTTCCCCCAACCCTCGGAAAATAGGAACTAAAATATATATTTCATCTTGGAAATGTGAAAGAGCAAATACTTAAAACCCTTTCTCTTCACTCACTATAATCCAATGGTGCTCTCAGCCTTCTCAGGAACATTACCTACATACTGAAGCCTACATACTGACAAACTGTATCATTTAAAAAACTGTTACATATGTAAGAAATAAACCATTCTATTATCTTCACTGATAATATTATTTCAAGTAAAAATAATACCTGAAAAATTAACTCAGGATATAAGTTTCCTAATTTATTTCTAGTATATTATTTTCACTAAAGACAGTACCTCACAGATCTATTTGTGACTTCACTATATATGGCAAACAGAATTTGACATCAAGTAATTCAGTGACCTTTAAAATTAGCATCATATTTACATGACAAAAGAAAAATGTAGAGTGAACAAACGGGGAAAAAAATCATACATGCCCTAAAACAGTTTTAACTCTCCAAGAGCGCATTATTATGCGACTGCGTAACCTATTACGGTATACCTCACCTGCTTGCCAACATTCTTTATTGCCAGCTGTTCAGGTGTCATCTTATCTTCTTCTTCTACAGCCTGTGAATGAAACACAAAGGACAGAGTTTCAAATTCTAAATCTACTTTTTCCACTGCAGAATACTCACTGAAGACAATGGTGATCATAATTTTCATTCACAGAACCTTTTTCTCATGTGACTTATTAAACAAAAAAGAAAGTGTGCTAATCTTCCAAATAACCCTAAGCGTAATAAAAACTATTACCACCATCATTTATTTTTATTTTTTTAAATTTGTTTAATTTTTATTTGAGAGAGAGAGCATGAGAGAGCACAAGAAGGGGGAGTGGCAAAGGGAAAGGCAGGTTTCCGATGAGTAGGGACCCCCAGCTCCACGTGGAGCTCGGTCCCAGGATAAGGATCAAGACCAGAGCCAAAGGCAGACACTTAACCGACTGAGCCACCCAGGCACCCTACCACCATCATTTTGAAAACAGACTTAAGAAATACATAAAAGGGCGCCTGGGTGGCTCAGTGGGTTAAGCCACTGCCTTCGGCTCAGGTCATGATCTCGGGGTCCTGGGATCGAGTCCCGCATCGGGCTCTCTGCTCAGCAGGGAGCCTGCTTCCCTCTCTCTCTCTGCCTGCCTCTCTGTCTACTTATGATCTCTCTCTGTCAAATAAATAAATAAAATCTTTAAAAAAAAAAAAAAAGAAATACATAAAAGACATTGAATATGTCAAACTGGACCACCACATGGTAGTATTCACCATCTGGAAACTGTTACAGAATTCTTTGAAGGATGGCTAAAATGGAGGAGAGAAGTAACTAAGGCAGTTGCTTATGGCACCATGGTGCTAACTAGTCCTATTGTCTTCTCTTCCTTGTCCTACTTTCGTTACACCTCTGCCCCAACTTCCCATTTTTTGGTCTCCTTTTTCTTGTCAACTGTCACACCCAGTATCTCTATAACTATCGGCAGCTCTTAGGATCAAAGAAGCTGCTGCCTTTTGATCCACTTAACAAATTATATAGTTTTCTCCCTTCATAATTCTACATATTTAAATCTCTAAAAGTAGCACATGTATTCAGAAAAAAATCTCACTTTTCCATGACTGATCTTTAGTAATCATGAAGAAAACAGAGTAATCTAAAGTTTTCAACAGGAAAAACTCACTGGAATAAAAAGCCAAATCAAGTAAAAATTAAATCAACAAAACAATATACACAAACCATTTTCTACTATTCTCAGTTACAAACTCTTACATGTATGACCATAAATTTTCTATCAAGTTCTTACAGAATAATTACAGCATATAGATTAGCTACCATCACTGCCCCCTCTCTCAACAACAGTGCCACCATAAAACGTCTTTATCGAGAAGGAACCTCTTTTAGAGTATGTTATGTTTTTGTTTGAAGCCAGGACTCTAAATCAGGTGAACTCCTGGTCTATGATTTATTCACAGCATCTGATAAATGGAAAACAAAGAAAACTGAAGGATCATCAACCTTAAGAAATACCACCACAGCACTTACCACAAATATGATTACAAAAGATGAGATGATGGGGGTGGAAAAAAGGAAACCAAAATCCCAGTGAGGGTTAGATTTGGATACTCTAAACTTAATAATCTCGCAGCTGCCAAATTTCTTCATGTGTGAACAATGAACATGTAGGAAATGCAATCATGAGACACTTCCCATAAACTGGGAAGTTTGGCTGCATTTCACACCTTCTTAATAGTTTTGTAAACAGAGAACTTGAAAATGAGCAAAGATGGCAAGTGTCTAATTTTATAAATGGACAAACTATCTAGAGAATTTTCCCCAGTAGAACCTGCCTAAAGAGAAAAGATGGTGAATAAGTACTCTATCTACAGATTATTAGAGGATACTTATTTACAACATATCATTAAGAAAATACATTCATGACTCATAAAACTGGAAGAAGGAAAAATAAAAGCTAATAACACTCCAAATCTAGAATTCCCTAGATAGAGAATATGTTCATTTTCAGAGTCAGATGTCACTCCTATTATGCTCAGCTAGTTAAAAAAGTATTACTTAAATGGGAAATTGCTTCTCCCACTATCTCAATATTTTACGTATATAAAAACATGAGCAACACCTGAAAAGCTTGTTTTTCTCAATTACTTCTACAAATCATGACACTGTATCTTACCAACTTGAAAACATTATTGGATGAATGGAACAATTCACATAAGTTTGTACTCTGCATTCATTCAGTGTTAGCTGCTCTATGCACATGTCAAAAACAGTACAGTATTGGAAGGAGGTAAGAGTTTTGGAATTTGGCTCAAAGTACCAGTCAATGTACAAATAGTTGTTACAAAGTATTCTGGAGTACTGCAAATATCAAAGATCGTAGGTATGCAAAGATGAAAGTCAAAAAGCACTTAAAGCATTGACCTTATTTAAAAAGTTAAATAGAATGTAAAAAGTTCTAACTTAGTTTTTAAAATCTTTTATATCATTTAACCACTTTACCAATTAGTTTTTCCATTTCCAATAATTAAAAGAGAGAGTTCACAAACTCTTTGAGAAGTGCAGATGGTAAAAAGTACTCCCAGCCATAGATGCCATCTGGAAAATGAGGAGCAGCTGTAGATTTAGGCATATACTAAGGTTGCAAACCCCCATGACAAAGAATAAGCACATCTTTTTCATTCTAAGATAGACCAGATCAGACCAGATCATCACATCAAACCCCTAAGTATTTTCTCCACTTACCTAAGTCACCTATATCTCATCTACGATCTGGGCAAGACCAGTTTGTCTTCATTCATAGTTCTAATCTGGCTAGTCACCAGGAAAAATTAAGAAATGGTAGCAGCAGAAACAAATGAAATTCAGGCACAGGCAGTGTCCTCACTAGGGGAACTTCTGTGTTTATGGCAACTTCTGTGATTTGGCATCAAATTTTGCTTTTGCATTCATGCTCTTCGGTTTACTCAACCAACAAAAAAGCACTGAAAATGTTTGTGGCTATTCACACTAGAAACGTTTTTAACAGTTTATCAACAAAGACCCCCAGATGGCTATCCCATCATGCACGGTCTGCACAGTTCTAAGAAATTCCTAGAATTTGGTCTGTTATGTTATCATAATCCCCTCAGATGTACCCCCATCTTAAAGAGTCTTTTATGAAACCCATTAACTTCATTCTTTTTTTTTCTGGTGATGGTCAAATTTCTTAAATGGAAAACCTGTATCTTAGATTCTACCATTTAACTTACCCCTTAATAAATATGGACGGGGTTCTTTGCTCTTCATTAACACTCTTTTAAGGATCTCCACCATGTAAATTCCAACAAACTCAGTTTTCTTGAACTTTCTGAACACCTTTAAGAGCTTCTCCAATACCTGTTTTCTCTTCTAATCCTTTAACCTCTCTGCTTTTATGACATCATGTCCTTTATTCTACTTTATACTTCTCTAGGCCTTGGGCTGCTTCTTTTCCCTTTGAAATGTTAACTTTCTTCACTCTATAACATGTCATAATCTCTTTTAAGCACATGCTTTCTAAAATCACATATATGGTCACTAAGTGCTAGTGAATTTTAAGATAATGCATTTTACTTCTTTCTGATTTTATGTGAGATCGATGTAGTGACTATATAAATTAAAATTACATCACTGAGTTAAGGCAGTAGAAAATGAATTAAAAGAAACAGCTTTTATAAAAAATACTTGGGAGAGCAAAATTAACAAACATGAAACAATTAGAAATCTGAGACAGGATAAGATGTGTGAGTTTGGAGAAACTCCTACCACTATCAGTAATTAAATATTACTATACACATGCTTTTATAAATATTAATTTACTGAATCCTTAAAGCATCCCAGTGAAGTAGTTAATCTACATTTTACATATGAAGAAATTAGGCATCACTTCCTTTGAGGAACTTTATGTTAATTCCAGCAATACTTCTATTATTTAAAAAAAAACATATTTCTAATTCTCCTTTTGGAATAATTATAAAATTCCAGTACATTCTATACATGTCCTCATCAGAAGAATTTTCATTTTACATATTCAATAATCACTCATTCTGAATAAGATAGTTCTTGCTCTTCGAGGAGCTCACATTTGGGCTTTACTTGCCTATAAATCTCAAAACGCAATGCAGTATGAAATATACAAAAATGGAGTGTGCACAGAGAACAACAGGGACACATACAGCCACATAGCTAATAAGCAACGCAAGTGTGATTCAACAGTACTATCTATCTCCAAAGACCTTGAAGTAACATTCATGACAATTCAAGAAATGACTAGTTTTTTAATATATCCTGAAAAACAAAGCTAAATCCATGGTTTAATAAGTGACCTGAACAGCATAAATTCTTTCTAAAAATCTTACAGGGAATCCAATTTTTAGTGTTAATTACACGAAACAGACATATACAATAAAGACCACATGTGTATGTGTGTGCACACATAATAGAAATTGTAGTTCAGCTTGTTGAAAAAATTTCTATGGCAGAATCTATTTGATGTCTACCCCAACATATATTTTCCCCTTCTTTTAGGAGAAAACAAAAATTTTTCCCTTCTTCCCCTGATTTTAGTAAAGAAAATAATGTTTCCAGGTAAAAGACCACACTATATAACCTTTCTCAAAGCAAGGTGTGTCCATTTGAGTTCTGCCAATGAAATATAATCAGAAATGCGGCTTGGTAGGCCTTAAGAAAGGATTGTGAAAGGGAATTGATTTAGCTGGAAAGTAACCCCTTTTGGCCCTTCCTTTTTTACCTGTTGCTGGGAATTCAGATGGGATGGCTAAAGCTCTAGCAATCACTGTGAATCATGGGGATATATCTACAGGATGGAAGCCAATATAAGGGAAGGGGAGCAAAAGATAGAAAGAATCTGCATTTGGGGTACCTGGGTGGCTCAGTCAGTTGAGCATGCGACTCTTGGTTTCGCTCAGGTCATGGTCTCACGGTCGTGGGACTAAGCCTTGCTTGGGTCATGCTCCACAGTCAGTGGAGAGTCTGCTCGAGATTCTCTCTCTCCTTCTCCCTCTGCCCCTCCACCCCTGTGTACTCTCTCCCTTCTCTTTCTCTCTCCCTAAAATAAATAAGTAAATCTTAAAAAAAAAAAAGAAGAAGAAGAAGGAGGAATCTGGGTTCATGATGACTTCAAAGTTTTATACTGGCCTTGAGGTGCCAGAAACCTTCATTTCTTTTTTTTTTCCTTTTTTTTTGAGATCTACATTTCTTTTTGAAGCCACTGCTATTTTGAGCTAACACAATCTTAGATATACGTAACACCTGGTTAATGCAAAAACTGAAATAATGCAGGGTTTACACAAAGGATATCATTTCTCTGCTTTCCACCTTTGAGGTGACAGTGTTAACAAAATATGTTATGATAAGTAAGTGGGAGAGAGACAGGTATCTTTTATTTTTTTTTAATTTTTATTCATTTGAGAGAGAGAGAGAGAAAGAGCACAAGTGGAGGGCAGAGGGAGGAGAAGCAGACTTCCCACTGAGCAGGGAGCCCCACACAGGGCTTGATCCCAGGACCCCAGGATCACGACCTGAGCAGATAGCAGACAGAAGGGACTTAGCCACCCAGGTCCCCCAAGATAGGTATCTTTTAAAAGGAAAGGGAAAGTAACATAGGAACTTTTCATTGTTGTTCTATAATTTAATTTTTTATATAATAGCGGGTTGTAAATATTTCTCTAAGTTGGTACTTGAAGAATTTTATTCTTCATAATAAACCCTTAAAAAAGAACATATTAGTTTTAAGAGTTATATGCATTTAAAATTGAAAGATGGCCTCAAAAATGTTATGTCACTTTTACTTACCCACTACTGATACATTTTCCCAAATTGTTTATTATATTTGAAAAGAAAAAAATTCTATTTAAAATTTTAATTTTTTTCCTTGACCACTTAATAAGGTTGAACTTGTCTTTTCATGTTTATATACCATTTGTTTTCAGTGAGTTTTCTAGCTCTTTTTGTCCAAATTATTGTTTTTCAAAACTATTTTATAGGGATTCCTGGATATTATGCATCTTTTGGGTACGAGTTCTTTCTGTGTTACCAATACAAACATTTTCTCCCAGCTGACTCCTAATAAGCATTCCATAAATGTTAGTTATTATTTTTATTGCAGATAAACTTTACTGTCAAGTTACTGAAACTTCAAAAACTCACTGATATTCTTACTAGCATTAAAGTAATCTTTGGGAAGCTTGACAGTGGCTTTGCCATACTGAATCTTCCTATTTGAAAACAAGGGAATCTATTCTCAAATGTTTTTAGCATTATTCAAATAAAGTCATATACATTTATACACTTATTTCTTATGGTAATTCTTTTATAATTCTGGATGCTGTGAATTGATTTGCCTATTATATATTTTTCAACTGGTTTCAGCCTATGTAACTACTTGGTTACCACCTACATAATTCTCTATTACAACAGTTCTAACAATTTTCTAGTTTAGTTGCTTAGTTTTTTGTTTGACTACAAACATATCCTATCATTCTTAAGTAATGATAATCTGGCCTGGTTTTGCCAGTATTTACATATTATTTTGTTTTTCTTATCTTATTACACTAGCATATAACAACATTTTCCTACTTAAAATAGCTACTGTAGTAAACCAAATGTAGTCATATAATTACATGTTTTACATGTAAAAAATATATATTTATATATAAAATATACACCTGAATTTTTTGGGGTGGGGTTAAGGTTTTTGTTTTTTTTTTTTTTAAAGATTTTATTTATTTATTTGACAGACAGAGATCACAAGTAGGCAGAGAGGCAGGCAGAGAGAGAGGAGGAAGCAGGCTCCCCACGGAGCAGAGAGCCTGATACGGGGCTCGATCCCAGGACCCTGGGATCACAACCTGAGCCGAAGGCAGAGGCTTTAACCCACTGGGCCACCCAGGCGCCCCAGGGTTAAGGTTTTTAAAAATTTAATTATTTGACAGAGAGAGAGAGCACAAGCAGGGGGAGTAGCAGAGAGAGAGAGGGAGAAGCAGGCTCCCTGCTTAGCAGGGAGCCTGATGCAGGGCTCCATCCCAGGACCCTGCAATCATGCCTTGCGCCGAAGGCAAACAGTTAACTGACTGAACCACCCAGGCACCCCATACCTGAATTTTCTTTCAGGTAACAGAGCAGGCACTAATTCTATCTGAAAGGTAAACTGTCAGATCTCAGATTTATAGGGCTCCATGTTTGAAAACAAGGCAAATTTTTATGTTTCTATGTTATTCTTAAAATACTCTTCTACAATTCATTTTTACTTGCACATTCCCTTAAAATAGCCAATCAAATATTATCAATATTTTACAATTTGATGCATCTTAAACTGAATAAATTAGGAGATCTGGAATAACAAGAGTGTGGGTGTTGTAGTTTAGTAATTAGAGA
This sequence comes from Lontra canadensis, assembly GCF_010015895.1. Lineage (NCBI taxonomy): Eukaryota > Metazoa > Chordata > Mammalia > Carnivora > Mustelidae > Lontra > Lontra canadensis. The sequence continues at coordinate 29,740,751 of NW_022631007.1, read as the reverse complement.
AATCAATGACTAGTGATCAAGCAGAATCTTTGTGTGGAATTCAGACTTGAAATAGAAAATTTGGGACAAAGGAATTTAATTATTTTCTAATCTTCTTTCACTTTAGGAGCTAACTGGCACCTAACGGTAATTACCTTAGTTTAAAACACCAACCAATTAAAAAGAATACTATGAAGAATTGGTAGCATGGGCCTTTCTTTTTATATTTTAAGTGTTACTAAAAACTCCACCACATTCTCTTTCAATCACAGAGGGAATTACATTCTCAAATTTGGACTCCTTCATATCACAGCTTACACATTGTTTTCATTTTATAACCAAACCTTACAAGTTTTTGAGTACTACAGAGATTTTTTAAAACTGTAAAATAGGAAAAACTTCTGTGGATGGGCAGCAGTAACCATAAATAGGTTATTTCCTGGCAGTGGTACCAATATGAATTTACTTAAACTTGCAATGTTACAGAGAAATGAAAACCATCCCTACAGTCTGCTGAATATTATTACTTAAGTCACTAATGTATAAATGGTTAATAACTGTTTTAAGTATGACAAACTACTTCTTTCTCTTTAATATCACAACATGAAAACATAAACTAGAAAGATAAAAAAAATTTTTTTTTCCCCCGTATGATCTAGAATCAACGGGGATTTCCAGCTGGAACCAAATATAAATCAGGGCATGATCTTCAATGCCAGACCTAATTCTGCTTGAATTTAGTTTGTATGGACCCATCAACTTTTTTTTTCAAAGCTAAACTCTCTCCAAAGACTTCTTGCTACATATAGCAAATTTTATGTAGCGTCTCTTGGCTAATACTTACTTTGGTAAGATGTGTGTGTGTGTGTGTGTGTGTGTGTGTGTGTGTGTGTTTTAAGATTTTAATTATTTATTTAACAGAGACACAGCGAGAGAAGGAACACAAGCTGGGAGAGTGAAAGAGGGAGAAGCAGGCTTCCCGCGGAGAAGGGAGCCTGATGCAGGGCTCGATCCCCAGGACCCTGGGATCATGACCTGAGCAGAAGGCTGATGCTTAACGAATGAGCCACCCAAGCGCCCCTTGGTAAGATGTATTTAATGTAAAAAGAGAAATACTACTTTTTGGTGTGACAACCCAAACATCAAGTTTAACTGTCTCCAAAATCTTAAGCTCTAGCCCCTATCATTAAATTTTAGTCCTCTATTTCCACTGCTTGTTTAAAATACAACTCTATCTCCTTTCTTAACACTTCTACTTCTAAACTGGAAAATTGTAATGGTACTAACATACTTCTAGGCACCTATTCAGGAAACCCTGAATTCATCCTTGATTCCTCCTTCTTTCACTTCATCCATCCAATGGGGGCCATGTTTTATTTGTCTACTGCTCTCTGTTCCCAATGCCACTGCAGTAAAGCTGATACCTAGTACCTTTTGTTTGGATAACAGCAAGCTCCTCCTAAACAGAATGTCCACTTCAAATCTCTTACAGCACGCTCTTTCTTTTATACTGCTGTCAAATTACATTTCTAGAGTCAGGTTCTGGGAATATCAATCTCTTGGTCAAAAGTAACTCTATCCTGATATTCCAAGCTCTGTTATTTGACTTCAGTAACTTAAAAAAAAACTATTCTCCCCATTCACTCTCATATATTATATACTCGAGCCAAACATAGTTTCCTAAAAGGTGTCTTTGCCTTTTCTGTCTCCTAGTCTTTGCTCATAATGTTTATTTTGTCTAGGGTAAAATTTCTCTGTATGTCTAATCTTATTCAAACATTAAGGTCTAGTTCAAATGTTGTTATTCTTTAAGACAGCATTCTGGGTCTCCCACAACTGAACACAAAAGCCTCTGAATCTTTATAGGACTTCACTATGGACTTCTCCAGGCCAGTTCTCTAACTTCTAACTTGTATACAGATGAGTATACAAATCTCCTGGAATTCTTGATCAACTGTCGATGCTCACTCAGTAGGCCAGAGAGTCTGCATTTCTAACAAGATCCCAGGTGTTACAGCTGGTCTGTGGACAAACTGAATACTAAGATGTTAAGGAACACACCAATTTTGGCCTACTACTCTGATCATTTGTGAGTTCTTTTTATTGCCTCTGTTTTCCCATAAATGAAGGAAGGATCCCTATTTTCCACTGCAACTTGTACAGAAGATATTCAATAAATATTTGTAAATAAAACACTATAATTTGTATGTTTTACAAACTACAGGTTTTCAATACATTAATGGATTGCAAGCTATATGTATGTATATATAATTGAAACAATAGAACTGAGTCAAATGACAAAAAAAACTATCACATATAATAAAGGTAAATATTATTTCGTAAAACTTTTGTAGCAACTATATATACACACATATATAACATGTTCTGGGTCAAAACGTAAAATCTATTCTTTATGCGGGCTTTTCGTCAAGAAAGCTAGAAAACACATGTTAGGCTGAATCATGGCCCACACCCCCCCCCCCAATATGTTGAAATCCTAACCCTGGTTAGAGACTGGAGTTGTCACAAGCTAAATAAAGCCTGGATGCGGGGGGTGGGGGTGGGGGAAATGTGTGCCTGGGTGGCTCAGTGGGTTAAGCCTCTGCCTTCAGCTAGGGTCATGATCTCAGGGTCCTGGGATCAGCCCCCACACGGGCATGCTCTGCTCAGTAGGGAGCCTGCTTCCCCCTCTCTCTCTGTCAAATAAATAAATAAAATCTTTAAAAAAAAAAAAAGCAAGCAAGCAAGCAAGCAAGGCTGGGACTAAAGCATCTGGAAAAGGAAAGGAAAAATCTTCCCCTGGAGGCTGCCAATACCTTGATTTTAGACTTCTAGCTTCCATAATTGTGAGGGTATATTTGCTTTAAAATACCCAGTTTAACATAAATTAATAAATAAAATAAAATACCCAGCATAATTATGGTAGTTTGTTATGGCAGCCCTTGGAAACTAATACAACACAGAAGATACATTTTAAGTCATAGTTCAAGTATTTTTTTAATTGCAAAACTGTAAAAGAATATCAATTTATGAACAAAAATATTATGGCCACATATATTTTAGCATACAACAAGTATCTTCAGGAGATTCCACAAAATATAACTTTTTGAACATCTTCATATAAAAAGTGATCTCCCCTATTCTTTTTTATATCATCCCATTTATTTCTTATAGCACCAAATCACAATATATTATTATATTGTGTGTCTGTTTACTTAGTTTCCCCTACCAGAAAATAAGTTCTGTGAAGACACGTCTTGTTTCTTACCATTTCCCCAGTGCCTAGCATATAGCAGGTTTTTAATAGACACTTTCTAAATGAAAAAAAGAAAAGTTCATAAACTAAACTATATGTAGAAGTATTAAATGCTGTTATTATTATCTTACATCTCCTTGTTTCCCTTTCCCTTCCAAGAAAAAGCCCCCTGGATAAAGAAGAAATCTCAAATGTGAAACTATTTTATATGGTCTACAACAGGGCTGCCAACTATAGCCCATGGGCCAAATCTAGCCAGATGCCTATTTTATTAAATAAAGTTGTATTGGGGCGCCTGGGTGGCTCAGTCGGTTAAGCGACTGCTTTTGGCTCAGGTCATGATCCCAGGATTCTGGGACTGGGCTCCTCACTGGGCTCCCTGCTGAGCGTCCTCATCTAGGGAGCTACTGCCTTTCCCTCTGCCACTCCCCCTGCTTGTGCTCTCTTGTTCTCTGTCAAATAAATAAATAAAAACTTTAAAAAATTAAAAAAATAAAATAAAATAAGGCTGTACTGAAACACAGACTCATTCACTCCTTTATGTGTTGTGTGCGGCCACTTTTATACTATGACAGGAGAGCTGAGCAGCTGCCAACAGACTGGATGGCCTGCAAAGTCCAAAATATTTACTATCTGATCTATAAAACAGGCCATTCTATTTTTACCTATGTATATATTTATACCATGTTTGCCATCTAATCATACGTATTTCAAAGACTGTAAGAAATAAATGCTGGAAGTAATTTTCACCTTATTGTAATTCTTGGCTAATTCCAACATCTCTTTTACCACTGATTCATTGTGTTTACAGTGTTCACTGTAGTCCTGAAGTGTCAAACCTTCCATCCAACTCTTCTTATGCAAATTTAGCAACATCTAAAAAATATAAGGAAAAAGTAATTATTTTCTTGTATTGAGGATATTCCCGTCATTTGTCTTGAGAAACAATTTCACGAAAAAAGTTCAGAATTAATGAAAGAATTTAAAACTTAATTTTATTAACTTAAACTTAAGTAAGAATTCTCCTAAATTTATATTAATATAACCTCAGGAGTACTCCAATGCCATGGCCTTTGTACTTGCTGTCCTTCTGCCTCAAAGGCTATTTTCCTTATCTTTGTATGGCTTATGTTTCTCATTTCCTTAGAGATAGATGCCTTTCCTCATCACAATACATTACAAAGCCACCTTAAACATCTGTCTTCCCTTATCTTGCATTATTATTTCTATAACTATCAACACTTGAAATTTTTGTTTTATAATTGCATTTCTCTCTCGCAAAAGAAAAATCAACAAGGTAGGAGCCTTAACCTGTTGATTTTGAGATCACCAAGATCTAGATTCTAGAACAACATCTAATCTAATCAAGCAGACATTCAATAAACATTTGCTGAATGCACAAATGAATGAGCGAGTGAACTACTACGTTTCACACAAAGTCTTTAATAGTGCATATAGCCCAGCTTTCAAAGGCTATGGTAAGGAGGTAATGTCCCATTCACTGAATTGACTTCAGCTAAATCCTTCTGAGCCTCAGTTTATACATCTATGAACTAAGATCTCATAACTAAGTTTCTTTTCAATTCTAATAGTCCATCCATAATTTTTAAAATGCAAACTTCCTTACTGTCAGAATGAAAAGTCATGAAATGTCCTAGGCAGGAAATCACAAATTTGTCTGATCTACAATCAAAGCAGCAAACTAGGATCAGACCCTATTAGTGATCATGGAACTAAACACCTTAGTTCGTTGTTTCTTAAGCTAGAGTCCTCATTCTGAGTACATATTCCTTGAAGGTCGTAGGTTTTCAAGTTTAGAGTCCTAAGACAATTTATCCTAGTCTTGTTACTCTATAAATGTTCTTTAGTTGAACTTAAAATTGAGTAACTTTTTAAAATGAATAATAAAATCTTTGTGGGGAAAAAAATGGTTGTTGTTCTTTTACCATTAGGACCAGTTTGTCTTGTGAGATCCATGAGCCATGATCTGAAGATAAAGCTGAAGTGTTGACTTTAGAAATTCTACTTGCTTAGAGTTTCATAGTTATATATGGTACAGAGTTGGATCTTTCTTTCTTTTTTGATGCTAGAGAATAGGTACATGTCAAAAATCACCTATGAGACTTCTTAAGACACAAAGCTCCAAATTCCTCTGCTCCCATTCAAGGGCCCATGGGGACAAGAGTAGTTTGCAAAAAAACCTGAAAAAATCCTGCACAAGTAACTCCAATTTCTTTGCTTCTCATCTTCTCCACTGAAAAGTGTTCTAGAAAATACATCTTTGGGAAATTTTGGTGCAGCTGCAACTATATATGTTATAAAGCTACATATAGTTCAGTGTTGAGAACTCGATTTTTCCTACCACTTCAAAAGCAAAGCTCCCACAGAGCATACGGCTATCCCTACCATGCCTCAACAAGGATTCCACTGTGACCCTTGAGTATGTTTGAAGGGAAGTATATAAGTATATAGGTTGGTGGGATAAGAGTAAAGGCAGGACTTATGGTACTACAAAAAGCTCTAAACTGAGCTACTAGGAGCATAAACATAACATTAATTAACTTATGTAGGTATTTATGTGTTTATCTTTTATGTCAAGAATAGTTGTAAGTTTTAGGGGCATCAAAAAGGTGGGAAACTTTATGTAATCAGCTGAATATTTCCAAATAGTTGGGTGTCAGATATCTGACTGATAAAACTTACATATGTGAATACATTTTTCAGTTTGCATCTGACTGGTGCCCTTTTTTCATGGCCTGTACCTATTCTATAAAAATTAAAATTAAGTGTTGAAAATATACTTCAAGCTATAAACTAAATCTACCACAGCATACATAAACTTTGGGACATAGACAAGCAGAAGAAACTTTATGGCTCCGTGTTTCCCTTTGGGCCAGGGAAGAACTGGCCCCTGCAGTGCCTCACTCATCATCACGCTCAAGCACACAGGACCTTTAGGTGAGTTTACTGGTAGCTTTGACCTTTTAAAACAGTGGTTTATAAAACTTAACAAAACAAAACAGAATTCTTCTTTCAGTGAAATCTTATATAGCACCATCTTCCCCCACAGTATATAAATGACCTTAAAAATGGAGGTCATCTTGTTGAAAGAGGAGGCAATATGGACAGCCCAACTTATTCCACTTCCCATTCGCCTCATGCATTAGAATTCCCTTCTAATGCACCTTTGTGAGGAACAGTTTTGATCAGTTAAGTAAGGTCTTATTTACTCCTGATTACTTACCATGTCTGGACTTGAGAGTCACACAGAAACCAAAACTTACTGGCTACCAACAGTACTCGGGGTTCTTAAAAATTATTTTAAGTCTTCTTCAGGGAGAAATACAAGAAGCTAATTTGGAAGATGACTAATTGTAACAGTAAAGAAAAAAAGCAGTTCAGATTATAATTTCAAAAAACAGTAACAGGCAAAATGAAATATTTGGTATTAGTTGAAATAATCCTAAAATAGTAAAAACAAAAGAATGCTAAGGCATGAAGATGCTAAGTAATTTTTAAGGTAACCAAATTTAAAAATTGGCTAGTATAAAAAAGGGTAAGAATCTAGCTTTAAATATATGAAAACCCATTTCCCTTTAGATTTTTCATTCACCCTATGTAAATAGGGTATTTTTTTAAGTACTACACAATTATAATCTAATTTATTTCCTTTCAAATTTGAAAAAAGTTTCAAAAGGTCATTTTATTGGTAAAAGATAATCAGAAAAATCACAGAATGAGGGAATTTTTGTAATTAATCATAAAATCAAACAGAAATGTTTGTTTCCTGCTTAATTTCTTGCTTTAGCACCTACTAATAAGGTAAAATGTCTTTCTATATGTCCAATAAAATATTCCTTTATTTTATATTCCTGCAATTCATCAGGAATGAAAAAATATTTGAACACATCAATGAACAAGGTCAACCATTCAAACTGAAACATACTAGGTAATAATTTAAATGGTCTGAAAAAGATTTTTTTTCCCTCTCTCTAAGGTAAAAATTTTAACTTACCTTCTGTTCCAGTTCATTTTTCCGATAGTTAATCGTAATGGAGTAATAGTGTCTGTTCAGTCCATGAATTAACGCCTATATAGATAAAGGATTAAAGGACAAATTAATATTTTGTATGTAAAAAATAAGTTTGAAACTGCCAACATATCCTACAGACAACATCTTTACTGATTTCTATAAAAAGTCTTTAACCTAAATAAAAATTAAATGAAGAAATATTTTTTCTCAGCTCTAAGTTTAGAAGTGAGGTTTAGAGGTACAGGTCATACATTCTTCAAAATATCATACACAGCAGCACAAATTTAACAGTTTCAGTAACCCTGCTCAGAATCAGAGACAGGGTCTGACCCCATCATAATCTAAATTATAAATTAATTAATCATAGTTTATAAAAAACACACAATTAGTAAGTCTGATTTTATCATATCTAGGGGACTCTTTGTTACTTCAAAAGAAAAGTCTAAAATTTAGTCATAATAATACACTTGTTTTTTCACCCATGACATTAATCTGAGGTTTCCCTTTTTGTTAGTTCAGTTCTAAAAGATTCAAACAATGGGTATCCACACATGTTTCCAAATTAACAAAGTGGAGTTTGTTCTTTACTGGGTCTATTTATATTTACCTCATGATCTTACCCAGTGACAGGCAATCTTACTAAGCCAGAATTTTTTCCACTGCACTTGACTTCTCTAAGACAAACAGGTAGATCATAATAAAAATGTATGCTAATGACATGGCTTTACTAAGAAACAATAACACTGCCTGTGATGTAATCCATTCACAACCAATCAAATATTTAACTCTAGCAACAGATGTTCAAATGGGGCTCAGAATGGCATTCTGGGGGATCCACTATCACCCTGGTAAGACATGAACTTGGGCTTATTTTCAACAAGTATAAAAACAAAAGGGATTTTAGGGTTAGCTCAAATATAAAGATTAAAGCTAACCAAAACCACCACTGCACTCTCTAATTACTGGATTTGTACAGTGAAGGCATTAAGGTGTTGAGGTAGAAGAAGGGCTGGAAAGGAAATATTTAGTGAGTACCCAGCATCTGCTTTTCACATTAGGTCTTCTAATCTTCCTAACAACCCAGTAAGACTGGTTCCATTTGTGTTTTGACAGATAAAGTATGACACAAATCTTTAATTTGTCCCAGTTTTATAGCAAGGCAAAGGTGGGATTTCTGACTCCAAAGTCCATGTTTTTCCTACCATAGTATGCCACAATGTGTCTTAGGAAATTCTTGGATTAAGTCTTTATACTTTAAAGGGTCAGGATAAAAACAAAGCATGGCCAGTCTTATTTTATTTTTTTCTTATTTTACTTTTTTAAACATTTTATTTATTTATTTGACACAGAGAAAAAGAGAGAGACAGCCAAAGAGGAAATACAAGCAGGGGGAGTGGGAGAGGGAGAAGCAGGATTCCCACTGAGCAGGGAGCGGGACGCAGGGCTCAGCCCCAGTATCCTGGTATCACAGCCCAAGCCAAAGGCAGATGCTTAATGACTGAGCCACTCAGGCGCACCAGGCAGTCTTATTTTAAAACGACGCTAGCAAAAAACCACTCCACCAAGTACTAAAACATTTTAGATATGTACTATAACAATCCATTCTTATCCTAACATCTGCTATAATAAAATGGTTGACATATAAAATTAAAGTACTAAGTGTATTTATTAAATTCTTATCTCAATAATCAACAAGAGTAGTGAATTAAATTTCAGTGCTCAGAAATGCCTGTGCTGTGCAGATCAACAAGTAGAATTAATCAGGGCCTTCCTTAGTATGTACTCATATTTATGTAAATTAGGAAGTGTATTCCATGGATGGAAGAATTAGAAGAAGGTACCTAGTCCTCCCAGTGGATAAAGCCTGACTGGAGAGTGGAACTTATACTAGGTTTCAGTTCCAAATTGCCCCTTCATTGAAGCACCATTGTGCAATGCCCTGACTATATAATTCTACAAAGCGGCCATAAAGCTGGTAACAGCTATGGCCAATAAATAAAGAAATTGGCCAGCTTGGGGCACCTGGGTGGCTCAGTCACTAAGCGTCTCCCTTCGGCTTAAGTCAGGTTTGAGCCCCGCATTGGACTCCCTGCCCAGCAGGAAGCCTGCTTCTCCCTCTCCCACTGCTTGTATTCCCTCTCTTGCTCTCTCTCTCTGTCAAATGAATAAATAAAATCTTGAAAAAAAAAAAAAAAAAAGAAAGAAAGAAATTGGCTAGTGGGCCCACAGTCCACATTTTAGAGATTAACTATACTGCTAAAATATAGAGTTTGGTATTTGAAGGCACTACCTACTTGATTTTTAATGACATTATTTAGACAAAATCAGTAAAACAGGCAGCATGAAAGATTAGGAGATATAATGATTAAAAAATACGTAAGTTTAAATAAAAGGATATCCTCAAGCACTCTTCCAATTTCACTTATTCATGGGCTGTGTACCCCCAGTACACTCCAAACCACAACTGGCCATATATAATCCTCCTTTCACATGAGCCCCCAAAAAACACAGCCTCAGTGAGTAATAAATTCTTTCAAATTAAGCAATTTCATCAACAGGTTGAGGCAGCATATGCTAAACAAAAGATTAGATTTATCAAGAGGGAGAAGCAACCTTTTGGAGGGGTCAAATTGCAAATTACACAGAATATACTAGCAAATGCCACAGTATGTCAAGCAGATAAAGGAGACAGCTAGGAAATTTCTTAACACATCATTACTTAACTTCTTAATTTACAATTAACAAACATATGATGGGGAAAATTTAGGCAATTCTTCATTAAAACAGGATACATTTCCCAAATTCATTCACTAATTGGCCATTTAAAATCTCCTAAGAGTTTCTCATAGGAGCATTCTTATAGCCTGATCTATTCTATAATATTATATACTGTGGGCTAAATATGCTTTCAGTGGTTGATCCAGGAAACTAGTCACTTACTACAGCACTGTTTCTAGGACAATACCTTTTGAATTTACTAACAGCAGGGAGTTTATTTATTTGCCTCTTGTGTATCCTGACCCTTGTTTTCTTTGTCAAACCTTGCTAACCTTTCAGGAAGGAAGTTCTGCCTAGGTTGGTACTTATTACCAGTCTAAGGGGCTATCTATTCTAGATGAAGAATGGTTTAGAGGATGACAGACAAAGGGTATTTTGAGATCCTGTTGATTAACTTCCTGATTATTTCCATGCTGCTTTAGTTAATCTTTAGAGTAGAGCTTCATAATTTTGTTAGTATGACAAATTCAAAACAAATAATCATTACAGTGAAATCAACTTTAAAATCAATCACCATTTGAATTATTCATATTTCTGTATTGTTCATTCATGTGATTTATTAAACTTAAGTACAAATATCTTTGGGAGACTAGATACCTAATCGCAAAGAATGTTCAAGACAGTCTAAACCACTATAGGATAAATAATAGCAAGAAGGGAAAGTAATAAACTTAGAACTGTAGTGATATATGAGCAAAGGTGGTAGAAACTATGGGATAAGGATATAAGCAGTTTATGAGAAGCAACCAGCTATTAGGTTGGAATGAATTGTGTAAGACGGTATTTTATGTAAAGGGATTTTTGACAACAGATCCTAGGATAAGATCCTTTACTTAAATGGCTCCCTATATATGCCTGTGTCAAATAACTACAAACAACTAAAACTTTACCCTCATCATACTTCACTGACCCCGCCCAGACTACTGAGAAGAGATTTAAGTTATTTTTTAAAAATTTTATTTATTTATTTGACAGAGAGAGACACAGCAAGGGAACACAAGCAGGGGGAGTGGGAGTGGGAGAAGCAGACTCCCCATGGAGCAGAGAGCCCGACAGCGGGGCTCGATCCCAGGACCCTGGGATCATGACCTGAGCTGAAGGCAGAGGCTTTAACCCACTGAGCTACCCAGGTGCCCCGAGATTTTAGTTATATCTCCATATACCCACTGCTATGGAAAAGCAGGCATATTATAAAATACACAGCTTACAAACTATACAATAATAATAACCTTTGGAGAGGTTCTTGATAGATCAAAAAAGTTCCATGCTCTTAAAAAAGGAGTGTTTATTTAGATCCAGAGGTAGGTTTGTTTGTCTTAAATTATTTTACACTGATAAAGTGAAAATGTGGGGCTGAATAATATCAATTACATATTTTTAAATAAATGGAGTTTTCCTTACATAAATATAATAACTCTGAAAAGAAACAAAATGTGTTTTATTGTTCCCTCAAGAGTGGAGAACTGGATTGCAAAAGGAGAAGAGAGTTTCTGTTAAATACCCTTTTGTAACTTGTGAATTTTGAACTGAATAAATATATACCTCTGCTAAAATTAATTATTTAATTAATTTCCAAGTAGAGTATAAAGAACCAGGAGTCCAGGTTATGATGCCAGTTCCTACGTTAACTCACTACAAAGTTCCCTCACCTACAAAATGACACAATGGTTCCTTCCAGAGCAACCGTTTTATAACTTACAGTAACTACTGATGCTTTTCAAATAGCTTAACTCTGTTAGACAATGCAATTGTAAGCAGGACTACACTTAGAGGTTCACAGGCCTTGCACAATGTATCTGTGCATCAATAGTTACAAAATTTCCATGCAGTTGACACCCAATCTTCACTTATACTATTGCTCCTAAGGATCTGAAATGTTTTGAACACTTTTTAAGTGGAATAGTTTAAAATTCTTAATTACTAAAATAAATTCTTGTTAACCCTCAATCCTATGTTTGACAATAATGGTAAATGTTCCAAGCACAAAATAATACAAAGTCTCGTACATTAAAACAAAAGCCTAGAATGTAAGCATCATACCTCTGCCTCCCTATCAGGATTATTAATGGCTTCCCTTATTTAAAACATGAAAGTTAAGATAAACTTTGTCTATTCATTTTTTCTTACAGATATTTCCAACATTGTTTTAGTGCTTTAAAAATCACATTTCCTGTAAGTAATGTATGTTTCATTGTAGAAAGTTTTAAGAAATATGGAAAAGGAAAAACAAGAAAAAAATTCCATTACCACCAAAGGTAGTAATCATTAACATCTTTGTACAGATAAATAGGCACAGTTTATAAAATACGTATTTGCAAAGAGGAGAACTTGTAAATCCTATTTTATAATCTTTTTCTTAACACATTTTAAACTTTCCTCAATTTACTAAACAGTAGTCTACAATATAAGCATAATTTCCCCCACTACAATAAGTATAGTAGTAAAAAAATCAGTGTTAGAAAAGCATTATTCGCCATCAGCATAAGTGCTGATAGTTGCTGTCAAGTTTCTATCCCTACTACTAGAAAGTTGGTGTAGGTGCAATGACCGTCTTAACACGAAGTCATTTTCCTTCAAAATAAAACCCCTTTGGAAAGGCTTCTGATCCCTGAGTCAAAGATTCTACTAACCTATGTCAAAATTCTATTATAAATATTACCAGTCCCTTCAGGTTCTTCTGGGTTGCTTTCTTTCTAGCTTATCTTAGAAACTAAGAAATAGTTTTATCTTAGAAACTAAGAAATAGTTTTAAAGTGTGGCTTTGTTCTGTTACTTGTTGGCTTGGTCCTATTTAAGTGGTTTAGTATTGAACTGTCTTAAAACTATAAAGCACCCAGATAGATGTCATTCTGATGGGCGCTATATAAAGTGTGAAACAAATGTATTTACGGATTTTAATTAGAAGGCAAAACAAACTAAAATGAAAGGAAAAACAATGATACTGTAGGTATTATACACCCAGGTCCTTTTAACTTGGGTTTGGAACTTGCTTTACAAGGTCCACCTTAAGTTATGAACTATAAGGTAGGACTAAAAAACACAAACTGGACTACTATAGGAAAAAGAACAAATTTTAATATTGATTTTATTCAATTTATGAAGTTAAAAAGCAGGTTTTACATTTAAAAGATGAAATCATCAACAGGTGGCTGTTCACTTGCAATTAGTAAAAACTTCTGGCAGAATTATACCACGTAGTAATCACAATGACCTTGGATTGTGAGATGCTACTTAACCTTTGGCAAAAAAAAAAAAAATAACGAAGCAGTATGATACTATGGGGGTTTATAAGAAAGGTCATTATCACAGGCTAAACATATATTCTCCTGGAACATACAAGCATGGGCTTGTCTGTACCCAATCAAAACACTGGTAGCTTATTTCATACTCATTAAACTTTACAGTTTTCCCTGACTTGTAAAACAATTTTATTCAAAAGCAACACACCTCAATCCTTTGAAACAAAAGGTTTCACTCTGATGAAGATTTCAAATGAGTGACTGCTGCAAAAGTAAGTGTCTAAAGGTGTAAAGTTATCAGAGTGTGACCCAGGCTTAACCATGGTTAACTGTCAAAGCCATAACTCCCCAAAGACAATCATATGACAGAGCCAGGTTTCAGAAGGCGAGAAGCAATAGCTATAGTAATGTCTTTGTCCTATGTGTTCTATTTAACCAAACATGGTATTTCTGTCCATTTAATTAATCTTCAGAGAAGCAATTAACTATACAGACACAGGTTGTGGTGCCTTTAAAAACACATTTAAAATAGTCTTTGCAGACAATGAAGATTTGTGTAAAAACAATGAGACATGTGAATGATACAAAAAAAACCCATTAATCACTCGGGAGGATATTAAACTCCTGCATTAACTGTAATAATGGTAGCTGACATTAGAACACAATATAAATGAATCAAAAGTAACAATACAGATATGTGTTGTAGGATTTATTTTAAATGTGGAGAGTAAACCAAAAAAAAGGCAGAAAGTTTTCAGTACCATTTAAAAGGAAATGTTTCTGTCTCTTATAGTGTATTGATTATCCCATTTTTAATGCTGAGAAACGTCCACTAACCAATCAATAATGATACCCCTAATGCACTCTACCCAAAACTTGTATCAGTCCTTTACTACAGTGTTAACCATACAAAGCCATAAGGTACTCTCAAGATAAAGACTCTACTATGCTCCCTAAAAGAGTATCCTCAAACTATGTTAGGGAAGTTTAAAGACTCCACTAAAAATGGACTCATAAATGAGCAAACCTAATTTCTGCAAGTGTTTCCATAATCTTCTTCTCAAGCACAAGAAAAATTAACTGCAAACAAATTAAAATGCTATGTATTAGATCTTAAAATGGCCATTTATAATAGGCTTTTAAAATTAAAACAGTTTTAACACATTATCAAATACAGGCATTACCTGGATAGATGGCTTGTTTAAATGACCCAGATTTGAGGTTGTTTGTCTTGGTTCATGTCCTAAGACCATCATATTAGCATTGATCAATCTGAAGGCATCAATAACAACCTGTAAAAATAAGGTGTCAGGTCAATTCTTTTTAAAAAGCAAGTGATGATGCCAAGCAACAGTGGACAGGCATGATCAACTTGCATCTGTTTCTGGCCTATTTCCAGAAAATCATTTAATTATAATATTAATAAAAAAGAACCTCCTGCTGACTGTGCCATCAGCACACCACCCTCTATCTTGTAATGTAAGGTGACACCAATTATTGCAATTTTCATGAAGCAGTAAAGAAAAATATTAACTTTGCATCTTTATTATTGAAATACATCATTATTAAAACTTACACAGCAAACAGCCTCCACTGGTGTGCATATGTTTGTCACCTAAATTTTACCTAATCAAAATGAATGACAAAGAGAAACTAAAACTGAAAGTGAGCACAAGCTAAGGGACCACATGTAAAGCCCAGCCCTGTCACATCAATTATACTCCCACAGTACTTGAAATGACAACAAAATTACAGCCAGCAAGGCACTTGCTCCTGTATTCTCTTCTAGTCAGATACCTTTTACTTCTTGTGACTATAAAAGACTTTATACCTTGTCTGATGGCCTTAAATAGCCAAGCCACTGTCAAGAATAGGAGGCAAACACAAGAAAACCAAGGTCATCTGTGATTTAGGCCAGGAACACAGTATAGACTGAGATGGCCATGAGTTCAGAGTAAAGACGTAACGATAGGTATCATCTTTTTCTAAGTGTATTCAATTTCTGTATAAAAAGAGTTCAAACTTACGTAATACAGTATCATCTGTTAGCTCTTATATATTAAGATATTTAACAAGAATCATGTATTATCTGAACACTTTGTTCTGTTCATTATCAAGGATTTGAAAGAACTCATTAAAGCTTTTAAATGTGAAGTTTTATGTAAAGCACTGGGACTTTAAGACAGATGCTTCTTTCCGGGAATTTAAATCAATTACCTAGAGAATAAACTCAATACTTCTGTCACATAAAAAAATCTTAAAGCAGGATAATACATTTTTCTAGATTTGCCTTAAAAGTGCTTTAATTGAGATTAACATTATAAAAGTTATCATCAACTAGACTGTTTCCTGTTTCCATATAGTTTGAGTACAGCTGAGCAAGTAGTTGAATAAGAGGAGAAAAGCAAATTTATTTTCAAGTTAAGCCAAATTAAATCTAATCAAGTCTGAACAGTATGTTTGTAGGAAGTATGTATACATGCTGTATACTAAAGAACAAGATCTAAAGAAAGAAAAAGTCACACTTTCTAAAAGGCTACCACAGAGGGTCAACAAATAGGACAAAGCGAACAAACAGACCGAAAAGTATTACAAGTGTCCACTCTGGCAGGCCAACAACAACCACAAAAATCAACTATGAAATTTTGCTTTTATTTCTAACAGTTTGAATTTCCCCAGAGTCCTCTTGCCTCAAAATAAAATCAAGTATTCCCAGAACATACATGATTTAATAGTTTGTGAAAACTCCTTTTTCTTTCTATATAACTGTAATTCAGACTTAACTTTAACATTTATATATAAATAAATATGGCCTGGGTTTATACTTCTTGCTTTTACTTATATTTTTGTCATTTATTTTTAAAAAACAATAAAAATAGGTACTAATATTAGACATGCTTTAATTAGATATTATCATAGTTTTTTTTAAAAAGATTTTATTTATTTATTTATTTGACAGACAGAGATCACAAGTAGGCAGAGAGGCAGGCAGAGAGTGAGAGGGGGAGGCAGGCTCCCCACTGAGCAGAGTGTCCAACATGGGGCTCAATCCCAGGACCCTGAGATCATGACCTGAGCCGAAGGCAGAGGCTTAACTCACTGAGCCACCCAGGCACCCCAGATATTATCATAATTTCAAACACTTGCTTAAAAATATAGAAGTAAAATTTTCTACTAAAAAGCACTTAAAATGTGAAAAATAAATATATAAAATGTAAGCAAAAGATCTTTTTTAAGATTTTATTTATTCATTTAACAGAGAGAAACAGTGAGAGTGGGAACATAAGGAGAGGGAAAAGCAGGCTTCCTGCTGAGCAGGGAGCCCAGTGTGGGGCTCAATCCCAGGACCCAGGGACCATGACCTGAGCTGAAGGCAGCCGCTGCTTAAGACTGAGCCACCCAGGCGCCCCAGAAGTGACCATTTTAATAGATGTACTTAAATAAATTCAGGATTAAGAACTGCCACCATTTAAGGACTGTGGTAAATTTAAGAGCCAAGCATCGTTTTAGCCCAATTGTTCTTAGAATACTTTGATTCCATTTTAAGATTTCCGTAAAATCATTTGCAGGAAAAAAACCGATCCTACAAAACTACAAAAATTCCATCACATATCACAACAAAATGCCTATATATTGTTTTATACCAAACACTTTCAAACTAGAACAGCAGGCAGCTATTTTACATGCGAAAATCTCCATAATATTTCTCTGGAATATTATAAGCAGGTGTGAAACTTCATAAAAAGAAAACGAAAATACCAGCTAAGTAGGTATTTATGATCAGTCAGAAACAAATCTACAACAAAAAAATTAAACTCTATTAAAAAAATGAGAAAAAGTTTAAAAATATACTACTCAAATAATAAATGATGGCCAATGTGAAATGACATGCTTAGATCTATGACAATTCCTGAATAGCAATATGATAGCCAATAGAAAAGAATACTTTAACTACACCAAGATTAAAGGAATTTGCTGCCATTGCTATAGCAACTGTCTTAAGGAAACTAACATGTTCAACAACCTGCAGACCAAAATTAGATTTAGTACGCAATAAAAATATAAATATGGCAATATAGTCTACATTTTAATCTGTACAATTTTATAATTGCCTTTTGCACTGTGAGAATAAGTGGGTTCCTCCTTTAGAGCAACCTATCAAAATAGACTCATTAATGTCCAGTGCACTAATGAGCAATGGGTGAAGAAGGTGTTAATTATGCCACAGTAAGATTCAAGAAAAAGCCCTGGTGAGCACTTGGAGGTGTGTATAAGCTGAAGGCGTTTCTCCATGTTTATGTATTTACAGCATGATGCAACAGAGTGACAGCAAAGTGGTCACTCCATGGATCAGAAAGGAAATCTTAGATACAATATACTGCAAAAAGAACCCCCAAAGATTAATTAAGGTATGGGGAAGGGGACAGGGGCAAGAATCCATTTTTGGAGCTACATGAATCTTCTGAACAGTTTGTTTTGAAGTAGACATACATTAAACCAGTCCAGTTTACAGCTTATAAATCCAAACAGTAATGTAGCCAAAAACTTTGCACAAAAATACCTCATTAATATGTAATAACAAAAACTTTCAAATGAAAGTGTAGAGATTATTTTCAGGAATGTGATGCCAGACTTTTGTAATTCCTTTCCATGCTGAAGTCCTATCTACCAGACTGAATCTCTATCCACCAGCCTGACCATTTAATTTTTTCTGGTACAAGTGCCTTGAGACTTTTCAGAGGTCACTGCAACAGTAGACAGCTTATAACAAAACCATTAGCAGTTTGGCTAGCTTAGGGAAACCTCTTACTTTCCTTTTTTGTTTATTATCACTGCATGAATCTGCAGCATATGATAGTTTATAATTTCTCAGGCTTGTTAAATTCATGTTAAAGGTCTGTTTTCTTGTTGAATAAATTTTGTTCATATAATGCTGCCTATTTCATACACTCAGTCTTTAATAGCACCTTTGGTCTATGCGCAACTCACAGATCAAAACAGAGGACTAAAATAGGGGTTGATGATGCTATTTACATGTGTGATTCCTGCTGTCTTCTTGTTAGTAGCTTTAATATAATAGAAGACCTTGTCTGTTTTGTAATTAACACATCTTTACTGGAGAGATATTTGGAAGTGATTGCTGTGAATATACTGGTTAGTAAAATAAACACAATCACACACCACTTTCTGTTATCAGACAAATTTGTGAATTGTACACATTATACTCCAGATCAACAAACTGTGATATAACAGCCAAGTAGAAGACACATATTTATATAACCCTTTATTTTTCTGAAAATATGTATTCACTCTGACCTTGCAAATATAATTAGCTTGTGGGATGTGCAGATTTCAGTACCATGGTTGCTTTACTAATTGCAACTCTTGGAAATAGATACTAAATATTTGGAAGCTGCCAATACAAAATAAAAACTGCATCTTTTTTGTACATCTGTCTTAGCTTATAAAAGCAAAATACTTTTAAAAACAATACTGTGTTCCATATTTATTCCAAGCACACCCAAGGGTCAATAACCTATCATTTCATTTTAATAACGAATCTGGTTTAGGACTCAAAACTGTAATTATTTTCAAATTCCATCTAATCCATAATTTTTTGGCTTCTTTCATGAGTATAGTACAGTTTACCCAATATGCTATTTATTTTCAAATTCATATTTTCATATCAGCTGCTAGGTCATTGAGAGACTAAATTTCTAAAGCATCAATCCATGTTTCCCAATTTTTCCATTCAAAGGAGGCTATATTGTGAAGCCCCTAAAATTAATACAAAGGTGTCAGAAAGAAAAACACATAAACACTTTTGGCAGTAGTCACTGCCTCTGTCTCTGTCTCTGTCTCTCTCTCCTAACAGTAGCTGCCTCAGGCATTTCCAATTGTTCTTATATTGAAGTCAATGACTATGGAAAGTGCTTATAAATAAAATGAACTGAATTTTTTTTAAACAAAGCTTGAAAGAAAAATTTTAAGACCTCAAAATCAATGTCATATATCAAAAAAAAGAAAAAAGTTGTAATTCAGTTACCAGTTACTACATATTTAAAAACATAAAGACTCCAAATGACTATAAAAAATGCTAGGTATAAAAGAAAAGCAGCACTCCATATCAAATACCCTTTATCACCTAGAAATGACCTATTATCAACTGCTTAGGTTGTTTCTAGATTCTTTAAAAATTAAGAGTGCATTTGACCTGGGAAGTACTGCGGGGGTTTGTGACCCTTTCGTTACTTCTGCTGCCATGCACTGCCAAGCATCTATAAGAGAAAAACATCTTCTGTCTCTTGTAAGCCCATAGCATAAAAAATTCAAAGAAATCTTACTTTTTATGCCATTTCCAATGAAAAGCACTAAGAACTAAAACTGACTCATGCCAAATGCATATCACTGAATTGCTGTGATTTCTTAGTCTCAAGTTTGCAACACGGAAATTATTTATAAAATGTCAATTTTAGCTCTGGAAAAGAAATTCCTATGTGTATGTACATTTTCTTTCTTCATCCTTGGAGAACTGCTTACTGTAGCTAGAGATCTGTAGTACAACTTCAATATACTGGGAGAGAAGGGGGATGGGGTGTAACTAGCATAATTTACTTTTTTTTGACAAGTGAAGACATGCATCAAAATTCAAACAGTAAAGCCACAAGTTCTGAACATGTATGCCTTAATGAAAACAAATGGATCTTAAGCAACTAGTATGGCAAAAGGTAATTAGACATTTTTAGATTCATAAAACTTTATAAAAAGAATATAGTTAAATCATAAAGTTCAGAAATTTTTAGGGTATGCATGTAGTCAGTCTAATATAGCTACTTAAATGCTTGAGCCACTGGAGTCACAATCCTGCCTAAGTTACAATTCTGGTTCTACCACTGGCTCGCTCAGCAATGGGGATAAGTTATTTACGCTCTCAATGTCTCCATTTGCTCATGAACGACACCTCACAAAGCTGGTGATAAGATTAAATAAAATACATGTATACCTGCCACTGTAGTTCTTAGTGTCATTAACTGCGGCAGTCACAGAGCTGACCACCTCAGACCTCCGTTCAACAGAAGCTGCTGCAGAGAGAGCATAGCAGACTCACCACCTCCACATGCTACACCTTCGACTGGGAGTTTACCCCAGGTCATGTTTGCCTCGGACTACTCCCAGCCAATGACAAAGTGGGGGTACTAGAAACTAGGCATTCCTTCCAAAGAGAAAGCATTCCTCTAAAGGGCAACTCATCAGTCTGACTGAAACTTTCTCAGAAACATGCTGTATAGCCCGATTCAGTTCCTACCTTCCCAATTCCACCCAATTCCCAATTCTACCTTCCCTTTCTCCTTCCACAGAGTCACACCTGTACTGCTGTCCCCTGTGTATCACAGGTATTTACCCAAATAAATCTTTTGCATAGCTAATCCCATTTGAAACCTCCTTCTTGGAGCACCCCAACTGACCTAGTCAACAGAGCAGAATACTGTTAGTGCGATAGAGTGCTAAAGTTAGAAAAGAGCTACTTCCAAAACTACATCAGGATTATAAATGTGGCATTCATAGACACTTGACATATGAAAAACATCATAGAAAATTAGGGAGGGAGCATCTGGCTGGCTCAGTCGAAAGGCCACGCAACTCTTAATCGTGGGGTCGTGAGTTCAAGCCCCACACTGGGGATTGAGACTACTTAAATAAAGAAAATATTTTTTTTAAAGAAAATATTTTAAAAAGAAAAGAAAATTAGGGAGAAACATTTAAAGACATCTATTTCCTTAGAAAAATTCCTAATTAAAGTTTTTTTTAGGGGCGCCTGGGTGGCTCAGATGGTTGAACATCTGCCTTTGGCTCAGGTCATGATCTCCAGCTCCTAGGATCAAACCCCAAGTCAGGCTCCTGGCTCAGTGGAGATCTGTTTCTCCCTCTCACTCTGCCTCTCCCCCTGCTCAAGCACTCTCCCTCTCCCACATAAATAAATCTTTAAAAAAAAAATATTTTTTTTTAAGTATACAGTTATACCAAATACTATCTTTTAAAAAGTCACAATATCCCTAGAATCTTGACACTCCTGCATAACAGATATTTCTAGACCATGACAAATACACACTAAACTTAAAAACTGAACTAGACTATTTATGAGCTACAAGAGACTATCACCTCTGAGTCACTGGTCTGATACCAACTTAGAATACCAATTCTGATAGCTACTTACCCAACCTATATAAAATGAACAAGTGACTTCAGATTCCTTTCTGGTATAAAAACTAAAGCAATACAGTTGGTATGCTTCTTGATAGTTGCCCAAAAAGGAAAGAAATAAAAAGCTTTAGAGATTAAAAGTTAGAGCTCAACCATGTTAACAATTAACAAGGTGGTAAGGCAGATGGATAAGGGGAATAAAGGATTTACATATATTGCTTGTGCTTTAACATCATCTTTAAGAAAATTGCAAACCACCATCTCTCACTAGGCAAGGTCATTTTTGCAAGAAAAATATGTAAGAGTTAATACTTGGTTGTGTATCACTTTTATATATTTTTATTGAGCTTATTAATTATTATACAGAAATTACCTTGTGTAAGCCTCTGAAATACTGAGAGGTAGGTATTAATATTCACAATTTATGGATGAGAAAATGGAGGTTCAGAGAACATGGAAAAATTAAATGAGATGACACAACAAGCAAAGTGATACCACTATGATTTGTACATACATAGCATGCCAAAGCTAGTACTCTTCATCACCAAGCTATTTGATACAACACTTTCTCCTAACACAAACACAAGAAAGGAGTACTATTAGATTCAGTTACTTGACAGCAATGTTTGTATCTTATTCGCCATCACATATCCATTCCCCAGCAGAGTACCTGGCACACATAATATGGTACAGAATAAATATCTATTGAAATCAAGATATCCAAAGAAAGCATTTTATATAAAGTTTCACCATTCATGTTTATTTTTCCTTCCAAAAAAGGGGGGAGGGCATGTGTTTTCTATAAAAATCTAATCACTAGGTTTACAAAATACATACTTTCGATTTCTTTATCACTGATCTGTTCTGAATTCATAAAATACTCTCCCATGGCATACTGAACTGAAAAACCCAAACATCAGAAAGCACTGATCTGTGTTTAATTTAGAACAAAAACTCATCCAGTAAAGCAATTTGGAATGTAAAAAGTGGCAGTGGGTATCTATTAATCAGCTTACTAGTCGTCTAAGAATAATCACTGAGGAATGAACTAAGACCTACAAGAATATCTGGCATCATAATCAATCTTAACTTCTTTAGGAAATTACAACAATAAGAACATATTAAACTTATTAAAATATATAGGCTATGGAAAGGCTTATATAAAGTCATAGTTTGCATTTGCTGGTACAATACTGGCATTAACAGGGAGTAGATCTTGTTCTTTATATCTACAGTGTATGCCTGTGACACTGTAGTCAACAGTAAGGATCTGGTGAATGACCAAGCATCATCCCCATCATTAGACTGGGGAAAGAAAAGTATTTCAGAATCAAAAGTCAATAAATAATTTTCTTATAGATAATGGGAAGACTTTTAAAGGTTTTCCTTTATCTTTACTAAAACAGCTTAATTTGAATTAATTTGAAACAGATTTCTATCACTCAAAATACATAGCAAGTACTAAACAATAATAAAGTAGCTCAAAGACTATGTTATTAAAACAGAATCTTTAAACAATAATAAAGTAGCTCAAAGACTATGTTATTAAAACAGAATCTTTAAACTATAAATTAAACACAGAAACTGTAAATTAAAAGAACTATACTAAGAAGTGTTAGTTCTGTATAAGATTTATGTTTCTTAGAACTTCAAACATAAAATTGCTTTAACATTCCTAGCTGACAATTTCTGATAATAAGAGTATAAAACAGGAAGCAAACAAAAGATAATATAGTAACTAAACTTGTTCCAAGTGTTGGATGGGTATGCTCACAGAGCTATATTAGGAGTGGAAATAGAATTTTTATGTGTCCTATTTTCTATTTTTCTCTTGCAATCTGGAAAACTAGATGAAGAAAAGGTGTGTGTGTGTGTGTGTGTGTGTGTATACAATCTGAGAGTAGGACTATCAAGCCCTAACTGACCCTTATGGGATACTGATCAAAAGAAAATCTTATGAATAACAGGTATTCTAAATATCTTTCACTATCTTCAGCCTATGGCTATACCACCCTGAATGCAATCAATCTTGTCTGATCTCAGAAGCTAAGTAGGGTCAGGCCTGGTTAGTACTTGGATGGGAGACATTAATCATTTCAAAGGCCAGAATCTTAATGCATTTATTTTTCTCTCCACCAGCATGTCCTAGAGAAATATGTCAGAAAAATAGTAAGTGCTCAATAAAAAAATCAGCTGATTCAAAAGAGTCTTCTTAAATTAGGAGGTACAAAACACAAGGGCAAGCAAGTTTTCATTTCTTTTGTAGTTATTACCCTTACCTTTTTTTTCTTTTAAAGACTTTATTTATTTATTTGACAGACAGAGATCACAAGCAGGCAGAGAGAGGGGGGGAAGCAGGCTCCCGGCTGAGCAGAGAGCCCGATGTGGGGCTCAACCCCAGGACCGAGATCACGACCCGAGCTGAAGGCAGAGGCTTATTAACCCACTGAGCCGCCCAGGCGCCCTTACCCTTACCTTCTTAAAGTGAGCAACACAGTTACAGACTTGTTCTTTAAAAAAATTCTCAGAAATATTCATATCCTATATTTTAAAATAAGCTAGTTGTTAATCTATTTAAGTAGCAATTAATTTAATCTTGAGAATAAAATGTCACTTATTGCACATCTCCTATAAAGCATGCACACTCTAATCATAACATATCACTTCACAATACTAGGAGATGGGTACTAAAAGCCCTGATTTATAGATGACAAAACTGAAGCTCAAGATTGGATAACTTGCTCAAAGTCATACCAGAAGAGATAAAGAGATAAAAATGGGATTCGACTGAAGTCCTGGTCACAAAGCTTGTGCTCTTCATTACTCTATGCCCTGCCATTATGATACGTATTTTTCCACAGTAAGAAGAAAAAGCTAAGACAAAACTATTTTTGAGTAGTTTAAAATCTCCACCACCTTAAAGCTTCTAATACAAAACTTTTGGATAAGTAAAATATTTGCCCTGCCCCCTTACCCTGAAAAAGAAAATCTTATAAATCTCTGAAAAATAATAGGTAAATGCTCATAATATTCATTCTCTAATTCTTTCCTCCTACATTTGCATTTACTTTTCAAAGCCCCGTCTTTTTTTAAATGAAATATTGAATAAAGACAACAATAACACCACCAAAAACTACTCATTTTACATTCTAATATATCTGTGAAAAAAGCATGAACAAAGAGGTAAGTAAGTATACCACCTGGAATAGAATTATTTCTACATTCTTCTCCAGAAAGACAAATTTCTCTTGTCAGAGTGATGTCCTGCCCACCTATCAAAGCTCAGTTCAAGCGTCCCTCACTTTGTGCAGTCATACCAATTTTTCTCTTCTAATTTGCATTTACTATGATTGCTATACAAGTACTACTTTATTGCATATTGGCACATACAAGGTTCTGAATAAGTATTTGTTGCATTAGTTCTCTCTCTAGCAACCAATTTAATACTTATAGAAATAAAGCAGTATCAGTGTAATTTGTATTCTATCAGTATGCAATGTAGGATTATCAGCACATAATTGGCAGAATGTTATCTGGCTCACTAGATTTATCTGCCTTACACTAAATGTATATGACTTATCTTCTCAAAATGACCAAGACTGTTGTTTTAATCTACTTTATACACCAGAATCATTGGCACACAGGCACATTATACGTACTTAAGAAATAGCTGCTGCTAAGTTATTTCTGATCAGACTGAATAAAAACTTCTCAAGAAAATTCAGCCAGTGTGAAGATTTATATGGACTAAAGGGTTATTAGTGGTTTTTTTTCTCTTAATGTTTTCAAAATAGAGAACAAACAAAAAGATTGTTATCAGTTAGCAGATAACATATGAACATTTTACTGACAGAAATTATGATAAGAAAACAGGTTCTCAAAAGTAGTAATAGTTGCATGGTAGTTTTATAACTTTGCACAAAGTCATCATTCTTTTTGCCCTAAAGAAGTATAATCATATTATAAGCTAAGTTAACTTCTAAATCTGCTGCTGGATCAAGTCTAGTTGTGGGCTAAATATACAAGATAACAAAACTTTAAGTAAGAGGCTGCTACTTTACTACTTGAGAACTGAAGCTTAAAATATCTGAATATGTACATTTTACAAATAAACTAAAACAGAATTTTAAAAACTATTCACTAAAGTTTAGAGTTGAGCTCATCACTAACTTCTATATAGCTACTCTCCATTTAAATTATACATGTTATCATTTTCCACCTTTCAGACATGTTTTAACATTTTTAAACATTTACAGGATTACATAATATACAGAGGGCTATGGATTCTTTATTATATAGTATATTTAATTATTTATATAGGTCTCAATTTTGGTCCTAGGGATGTTGCAAAAGCTGAGAGGAATGAGTCTGTCTAAACTGCTTTTTAAAATAAAAATCAACAAACACTGTATGAGGAAAATCATTTAATATGTAGTAACTACTATAAATAGTAGTGAACTATTGAGAACTTAGATAAAATGTGTAGCCCCTTATCATGACTTACACTGAAGGGAGTGATATCTATCTATATAAGGTAAGAAAAAGTCTTGCAAAGACCTCTAATACTCATTTGCCAATCCTGAGTTCCTCTAATTACATAGTTCCTAATTGTCTACTACTAAAGAGTCAGTAAAACAGCTTGAGCTCTGAAATTTTATAGACCTGATTTATATCCTTGTTCTGCTGCTTAATAATGCTATAATTTTGGGCAAAATAATCTCTTTGACCCTAATTTTTTTATCTTTTCATTGATAAAATGGAGTAATAATGGGATCTCCAGAATTACTAAAGAATACATGAGACAACTTGAAATATTTATCACATAATACCTGGCACACAGCAATAATTCCATAAAAAATACAATCAAGTCACTATAAAAGGAAATCAAACATCATGAATTAATGAGATAACAAAGATTCAGTGCTTACCTAATCACTTAAAAATAGATAATATTGGGATTTATAAAAATGAAAATATAAAATTTACAGTAAAGAGGTATTAAGTGAACAGTTTCAACTTCAATAATTTACATATAGATTGTCATTTTAACTCCTGATCTAATCATTGTTTTACTAAATATTTTGACAGCTTTGATAAATCACATGCAGGGAAGGGAGAAGGAGAGGGAGAATCCTACGCTATTCTTCATTTATCGTAAGCTTATATTCTTGTGTTTAATATTTTAACTAGAAAACTTTGGCCATGGGTTTACTAGCATTTCATTTGGCTCATAGTTCTGGGAGGTCCTGACACTAAAAGAACCATAAATTATAACCAAACTCAGACATCCTATAGATGAAGTTACATTACTGAGAAAGAACTGGATCCTTAATTCAGGTCATGAAATTGTGAATCTACATGCTAGGTACAAGAAGTGCTGTGAATCATCAGTGATAGGTATGTATACTAAATTTTTCAGAACTATTTTTTCATGACTATAAATCTAGACAGCGATACCTATGATTTTATCAAGTAATTTTAGATAGGTTATTTTGAAAAAATAACTACATTTTACCAGATGACAAGTCATGTCACACAAATGTATTTTTAAAATTCATTCTTTTAACATGAATTATGTTTAATTAGAAATAAAGCAAATTCCAGTTATATAATATAAAACTGTCCTTTAAGATGCTATAAACAAAGTGACTAAAAATACATATTTATTTTGTTTTGAGAATGTCTTCTTTCGTTATATTTAAGTTTATATTTACCTTTTCCAAGTGGCCACCGTCACGAGTCAAGTATAAAAAGTCAGATACACTAATACTGCAAAATAGAATTCTAATTACATTTAACATTAAGCTTCAATTATTTTTTGCAAATATTGTGGTAGAGAGACTTAATCAGATAACTGTTATATTTCTAAAATGTTAATTATTACTTAAATGAATTAATTTGAGTTATTAAAAAGGTATCTTAATTATCAGGAATTAGATTTAAGAAGTATTATACTGTACTATAATTCATAAACTAATAAAAGTCAAGGCTTTTCCACTCTTTTTATCTGTACAGTTAAGTAATAATACACTTAGTTAAAAAAAAGTAAACTGAAATATAGGTATATGCAAATGTCAGAAGTAATCCACTTTGAATTATCTAGTATATCGGTTTCTATTATTGTTTTTGTGGCTAGATTCCACCTCTGAAAAGCTAAATCACATGTAATAGGATCATGATTTAGAGAAGACCTCAATTTTTATTCATCATAATAATATGATGTCAGAAAGTGTTCAACTTCAAATCATGACAGATAAAAACTCCATGTTTAACAGCCATATTTAGTTTGTTTGAGCTGGTGAGCAGATGTAAATGTAATCCATAATACTAGCAAACTCCAGGTCTGATAGATAGCAAGCTAATATTTATTTTTAAGTGCTCTAAAAATTATTCATAAAAGCTGCATAAAAAGGATTCCATAAATGTATTGTGATTTTTTTTAACAATTATTCTACACTACAATGGAAGTACATGCTCAAACAAGACACCTCAGCAGTATTTTAAAGCAGTAACCACCTAGCCAATTTCTCTATGTTCTGTAGTTTTTCTAATCCACTCTCCCTGTGGTTGAGCAAAATCGAATTGCCTCTCACATTTGCAGACAGCTCTGTGAAGGTGATAATAGAGCTGCTCCCTGCTGTCATGAGGCAGGAAATAGGAAAATGGCATATGGGGCTAGAAAGAAAGAAATAAAAAAAAGAAAGAAAGAGAGAGAACGAACGAAGGGAGAGAAAAAAAAAAGAACTAAACAAGAACAAAAGATTTCAACAAAGAACAACTATAACCCAATATGCTTTGCAAGTTAATCTCTTTTCATAATCATTTAGCATATTTAATCATTCATCTGTGTTCTCACTCCAAAAATGTGAATGGCTGATACTAAGTGTTTAGGTCAAGTTTTCATTGTCTAAAATATTCCCAACATCCAATTCCAGAATATGTCCTGCACAAAGTCTGCAAAACAGAGTGTCCTTAACTAGATACATAAAATGTGCCAATCCCAAATTCACCATTCTAAAATAAAGGAAGGTAGAACAATGTTTATTAAAATACTAATAAAATGTGTACAGCAGGCTTTTAGTAAGGTTGAACATTCCTAAACCTATGAAATACAAATTTAAAAATAAACATTTATGATTAGACAATACCTGATTAAAGCAGAAACAAATCTCTAAGTAGTTATATTGCTAATAATATTAAGATGACACATTTTTCAACTTGTACAGGTTTTTTGTTTGTTTTTTAAAGTACCCAGACAGGGGTTTTTTGTGTGTAAGAATCCTGCTTTAAACAAAAGAAATTTTAATTTAATGTATTTGTAAACAGAATGTGGCAGTAGATGCTAAGAAAGACAGAATCTACTCTACCTTTCCTTTTACACTCTGAATGGGATCCACAACCACTGCCACAGCTCTCTCCGACAAGGCTTCAAAGCTCTGCTGAGTGTTGATATCCACACCAGAAAGCCAACAAC
This sequence comes from Lontra canadensis, assembly GCF_010015895.1. Lineage (NCBI taxonomy): Eukaryota > Metazoa > Chordata > Mammalia > Carnivora > Mustelidae > Lontra > Lontra canadensis. The sequence goes on along the minus strand of NW_022631007.1, from coordinate 29,711,790 downwards.
CAAAGCCAGGGTGACTGTGATACCAACCAACAACCATCTCAGGCCTGAAACAAAGAGGGCATTCGGCGGTTCAGAAGAGAACAAGTAATACACATTTATGATAGGAAAAGAAACAACACACTAACAGGGTATAAATTAGGAAGAGATGGAAAACACACAGGTGTGAAAAAAGCACCATTAGAAACACTGAAATCATACACCATATTATCCAGAAAACATGGAAATGAGTAAGCATGACAAAGGAGTGCTATCATTAAGAGACGCACATTAGCAGTGGTAGATAAGGCTTTCAGTTTTTCACCTTGTTACCACACTTCCTCTGAGCCAGTTTTACCCTTTCAGCATTCAAGTAAATATCTACTCTTTAACTCCTTAGGTCTGGGAGTTGGATTTTCCATGCAGAGTACAATTTTAACAATGGACACCAGGATCCACTGTTGTGAAAGGATTAAATATCAATTAAACCAGCAGTAGAACTAGGAACTCAGTCAAAAACCAATTTGCACTGTTCTGCTCAGCTGCTGAGCCTTTTGCTAACATTAATTTTGAAGTTTCTTCCACAGTAGAAGAATTTGAGCAAGAGAATGACAACTACTGAGATTTAATCTGGGGGGGGGGTAACTTGAAGAATATTTGAATTCTACTTTTTCTCCCTTTAAAAATCATAGGCCTAATATAATTAAATATTCAGAATCTTATTCAGTTCCAATACGCGGAACATACAAGCTCTTTCAATTTTAAGTGACTAGACAGTAACTCCATTTGCTAAACAGGGAAGCTACAGCCCAAGCTTACTATATGATGGTTGAGAATTTTAACATGAGGCAGTTTTCTCATTGGCAAATTTCTTTGATTCGAGAAGAAAGAGATACTAGCTAGGTAGGTGACACATAGCACTGCAAGTAATACTTTCTACATTAACTACATGACTTTTTTTCCTAGGTATGATATTCATAAACATCAAGATTTTTGAACTACATGTCTAAAAATACTTCCCATTATTCCTTTATATAATCAGTTAAAATACTTACCTTCCTGTCTGCTTCAACATATCTAACATTTTGGCTTGGAACACTGGATCAACTGCCTCCACACTGACACCCTGGTTTAGACAGAAAGAAACATAATTGGCTTTCAGAACTCTGAAAAAAGACCCACAAACATTTATTCACTCTACATGAAAAAAAGCTACCCCCAAATCCCCTACACATTATTTTGGGATACCAAAGTAATTTTTTAGGTTTAGATATTGATAATTGATTCCCATTTCCATCAATTATAAGCCATACTTTAATGAAACTTCTAAAACTGCCAAATACCAAACTGCTGTTAGCTAATGAGTTAAGACAGTTTTCAGGATCCTTTAAGAACTTTCGGCCATGGCTACCCACATGTGCACATGCGTGTGAGTACACACACACAACTACTACTACCAGAAATACCAAATAACTGAACCAACTATTTTTGGTTGGATCTACCTTGGCAAGCATACTTTCAAATGCCATCTCTGATACCTGATAAACACTATGTCCCTTTCATCCCATCCAAAGTTTTGTTAACTATTCAGCTATTAGAATAATCAACAACCTGAAGTCTTCTTTTTCCTCAGTAATAGAAATATTTCAAAGAAGGAAAATAATTTATGAATTTCCCAGAGTAGCTTTTGTTTGTTTTATTGGTGGGTGGGTTGGGAGGGGAGGAAGTTTAGTGCCTCAGTTAGAACTATTCTCAATTTTGGCTCAGGTCATGATCTCAGGGTTGTAAGACTGAGCCCCACATTGGCTCCACACTGGGTGTGGAGCCTGCTTAAGATGCTCTCTCTCCCAGGCGTCTGGGTGGCTCAGTTGGTTAAGTTTTTTACTTCGGCTCAGGTCATAATCCAAGAGTCCCAGGATGAAGCCCCACAATGGGCTCCTGGATCAGCGGAGACTCTGCTTTTCTCTCTCCCTCTTTCTCAAATAAATAAATTAAAATATTAAAAAAAAATTTTTTTTCTCTCTCTCCACTCCCACCTCCCCCATTCCCCATTAGAGACAATCTATAACCAACTCTTTTAAATACTGCATTACCTTGCTAGTTCAACCAAAAAACCCTAGAACTAGGAAGAATTAAAGGCACTCATGTCATCTCTCCAATGATAAATCACTGCCATGTTAGCTCTACAAGGCTTTCTTCTAATATCAAGGATTTAATTCTACTCTATCCCAATAAACCAGTTAACATAAGACTTCCTTCCCACCAAAACAAACAATAACTGAATTCCAACTGAGAAAGCATCCTCAAGAATAGGGGTATACAATCTGTTGCCTATAGGTTTTTTACATTTTTAAAGGGTGTTTAAAAAAAAAAAAAACCCACAAGAATGAGACAGAAACATACATCTTTATAGAAAGCTGACTCAGGCCAGAAGAAAACTCTTCTAATCTACTATACAGAATGAACACAAAGATCAAAATCTTCTACTTCGTATTGTCAAACAAGTATTTACAAGGATATAATGTTAACAAAGTTTAAGAACTCCTTATTGTAATTGATAAGGACCCCAAGTAACAGAAATACTAGTTAACTTTATTATGTTTTTCATATTCTGATATGAAAGATAAAAGGTAAATATAGGTAAAAATAGCCTAAGATATAAAAATAGCCTTACTTTAGATAAATCTAAATCTTTAGTTAATACGCAGAATACTTCCCTATATCCAAATGTACAAAATAAATACAATGGATAGTCAGGTGGACACAATCAGCAGATCTAAATTAGTTTACCTCAACAAACTAGTCCATTTGGAGAAAAATTTGTATATTTGTCTATATTTTGCATTATTTAGAAATACACTGCAATCTGTAGTAACTACTCTATTTAAAATGCTGGGGCCTCTCTTTCTATGAAATAAATAATAATAAATAAATAAACCTTTAAAAATGGGGCACTTGGGTAGCTCAGTGAGTTAAGCATCCGACTCGTGATTTAGGCTCAAGTCATGTTCTCATGGGTCCTGGGATCAAGCCCCACACTGGGCTCCACACTCAATGGGAAGTCTGCTTGAAATTCCCTCTCTCCTCTTCCTTCTACCCTTCCCCTAACTCACATGCATTCGTGCTCTCGCTCTCTCTCTCAAATAAACAACAATAAATAAAACCTTAAAATGCTTGGGCATGTAGGTGGCTGAGTCGGTTAAGTGGCTGACTCTTGATCTCAGCTCAGGTCACGGTCTCAGGGTCATGAGATTGAGCCCTACATAAGGCTCTGCCAAGCATGGAGTCTGCTTAGGATTTTTTCCCTCTCCCTCTACACTGCACCCCTCAGCATGTTCTCTCTGTATATAAATAAATAATAAAAACATAGGGTTGCCTGTGTGGCTCAGTCATTAAGCATCTGTCTTCAGCTCAGGTCATGATCCCAGGGTCCTGGGATCAAACCCCATGTCTGGCTCCCCTGCTAGGCAGGAAGCCTGCTTCTCCCTCTTCCACTCCCCCTGCTTATGTCTCCTCTCTCGCTGTGTCTCTCTGTCAAATAAATACATAAATAAAATCTTTAAAAATATACATATACATATATATATAACTTGTTTTACTCTATTATCTATTTTATTGAGGTATACTGTTAAGAGCCTCAAACAAAGCAAACAAACAAACAGCTTTACGACAATTTCTTTAATCCAGTTATTTTCTAAAGCTCAGTAAGAGAAATGTTGCATGTTACAGAAAAAACAACCATCAGAACAATACACATATTATATTTTTCTAGGCAAAAAGATGAGAAGGATATGTGTGTAGCTTTTTGTAAGAAAAGCAGAAGGGTTTTTTTGGCCATTTTCTTTAGATCTAAATGCACACCTTTTTACACAAGTCCAATGCATTAAACAAAACAGCAAAACAAAACAAAAACCCTCCAGAAAGAATAATGCATTCTACACAGGTAAAGTAGATGACTTCCAAAATTTGTATGTAGTATACTTCCTCTATGAAGAAATTACCAGCCTGGGCTAAAGAACTAAAATTTACCACAAGTTTTTGGTTTCTTTAAACTTAACATTTGAATATGAAAAGCTTAAAGTCATTTATCACCAATAAAAATTGGGGGACCATATTTCAAATCAAAAGGAATAAAACATGAGGACTAGATAACATATGTGAATTAAAAGTCTAATTAAGAGGGTCTCTAAAATCTTCTGAATGGAGTGTTCAAACTAATACCCTACTAGTTTAGGGTAACGAACTTATAAAAGTCTGGTATTCTATACTAGTTAAAGCTGAAAGTATGAGTTAAGGGATTTAATGCTAGCATCACTCAGTTTGTGGCTCTACAGGGAACTCATGATGCATTTAAAAGATGAATGATTTAATTCCATACAGGGTATAAATTTCTATCATTAATCTTATGATGGATTCTTCCTATCAGGAAAAGAAATATAATGTGATCAAAATTATTTTGCATAGGAAAAGGAAAGAGAAAAGAAACACATTTACTTACAGCAGGCAACCATAAAAAGTACTCACTGTTCCTGACTGTGGCATAGCAAACACATCAATCACTCTGACGGTGTAATCATCAACAAATTCTCCAAGCATCAGACCCATAACTTCCATGGGAACTCCAGCCCGACCATGCTTTAACATCTGTAAAGAGCAAGATAGGTAGATATAAAGCTTTAAGATCCTTGGTGCTTCTTTTTTTTTTTTTTAAATAACCTAAGTTTGTTTCAGTGGAAATAAAACACTCCTATTTTACAAATGCACATAGAGCAATGACTTAAGTTTGAGGGTTAACATAATATTCCCAAGTAAAAGTGAAAGCAACAGAGTTCTGTAAAGCAAGAACCTCTATTCAATACTTACTTTTAACAGTGCAAGGGAAGAAATATAGACTTGTTCTGCTGTGTCCACTGCAGGAGCATCTGTAGGTGGCCCCTAGAAAAAAGTACATCAATTATTATAAACACACAATTTATGAATTTAAAATTCAAGTTATATGTTATATAAACTTGATTGTTTTTAAGAGTTTTGGGAAAACCCATCAAGTATCCTTTTATTCTTAAATATCCTTTTATTCAGGTACAACACAAATAAAACAACTTTATAAGCATCAAACCTGTGGAAAACAAATCAAACTTAGTGCTCAGGCAAGTGTCCAATGGACATAAAGCTTAATCTTTCAGCAATGCTAATCTACCTCTGCTACAAAATAACTACAAAGCACCAATTAGACATGTTTCTTCTTCTCAATCTGAGACTGATTTTCAGCTACAGATAGCATGCACTTTAGGGCTATGGGATCTAGGCAGATGCGTAGATATAGCTGGGGGGAGGGGGCAGAAGATTTTTAATCCCTAGGTGAAAGAGCTGTGAACAACATACTATGTACTTTGCCTATAAATTTGCTCCCCCCACCCTCCCCATCAGCAATACAACCAATTTAACACAAGTGCACCAGGTGTGAACAAACTGGCTGCTGACTGGTGTAGCCAACATGAAAATACTTTCAAATTCTGACTACCGCCTTTAAAACAAATGTTACTATCTATCTTAGAAAGGTTGAGGGAGACATTATATTTTCCCTCATCAAAAGCACAAGCCTCTTTTGACTGTAACGTTCAGAGGCACAAGGTATTTTACACAGGGTCCTTACCCTCAAGATGACTACAGTCTTACACATGTAATTCCGTACACAGAAAGCTTTCTTGTTTTTCCCATACTTGACAGTTGGGAAATTAAAATGAGATGTGTCCTATAACTGCCAGGTTCTGTTTTGCTCAAAGTTCCCTTTTCTTGACAATAACTCTATTACAAATTACAAAGCAAATGTTAGTTATCCAAAGTATAAATCAACATTCTATCTTGTTTTTAAAGGTTTACTTACTAAAATTAATCACTTTACTTACTACATTTCAGATGTGTAAGTAAGTCTATATGTATTTTGCGCTTCTTCCTATTTATATGCTAAATTCTGTGATTTTTAAAATTTTTTAAATTTTTTGTTTAACAAGTCATAATATTTGCTGGGAGCATTAAATATAAAAAGTTCCACAATAAGTTCTCTCTAAATACAAGAATACAAAATTATTTTTTTTTCTTACAGAAATTGTTTCCTTATGTACAAAGAGTTAAGAAAAATCAAATGTCTAATTTTTTTTTAATAACAAATGTCAGATAATAAATTTAAAAACCAAAAGTAATTCTTCATTTATTATTGCCTAATGCAGCTTTATTGCTTATCTTTAAATAGAGATGAATCTCAAAGTTTTATTTATTTGAGTGAGAGAGAGAGAGAGATGGAGGGAGCTCATGCACAAGCGAGCTGAGGTGGGAGGAGAGAAAGAGGGAAAGAATCCTCAAGCAGACTCCCCACTGAGCACAGAGTCCCATAGGGGGTTTGATCACAGGACCCTGAGATCATGACCTGAGCCAAAGTCAACTGTCAGCATCAGCATCGCTGCTGAACCAACTGAGCCACCCAGGGAACCCTAAAACATGATAATTTTGTTGATATGGTAATTTTATCCATCTAACTAAGAAAGTAAAGTTTAAGAAAAAGGTGAGGAGAGTAGTAAGTTAGCTGTGATAAGAGGTTTTGGGGAAGTACTACTTTAAATTAGGATAATGAACACTGTATTCATAGAGGTTATTTCCTGAATCCAGAGCAACTTAAAAATTTCATATGGAGAAAGAATTTAAACTGGCATCTAGACTAGTTATTAATACAGTCTGTCTGTCTGTCTGTCTTTCTTTCATTTTTAATACTGCCCTTCTTAACTTGCCAGAAAATAATTAAAAAAAGGAACAGGGAAATAAAACATCAAACCATCAGCAAAATGTATTACTGACGAAGTCCAGAAAATACCCCTGCCACCAATTAAAGAAGAACAAGTCTGTTTTGTTCAACATATAACCAGTACCTAGCAAAGTGCTTGGCACATAGCAAGAACTTAGTTAGTACTGGCCAAAAAAATAAATAAAATAAAAAAGAAATGAATAAATTGAAGTACTACTAGCCAATGGAACAGAAATGAAAAATACCCATCAGTTACTCTATAAGAGAACAAGCCATATGTAAGTGGATATAAAAGATCATTACCTCCTCTTTCACTATTTTCTTCTGGTTTAGAACCATACTAAGAGAAAACCATGCAGCTATTTCTCTACTGGATGGGTGCTGTTTTTTGAGAACAGCCAGTGATATTTCCTGTTGCTCTTCTCACTCCATTACTATTTTGTTTCTTTATCTAGTCAGAGACTAAATTTCTCAGAAAAAAAACTTGGCAAGATGTAGAGAAGAGTTTGTAGCAGTGAACAGCACTTTCTTTCTTTTTTTTTTTTTTTAAAGTAATCTCTACACCCAATATGGGGTTCAAACTCACAACCCTAAGATCAAGAGATCAAGAATCACATGCTCATCTGACTGAGCCAGCCAGGTGCCCCTGAACTGCATTCTTAAAAGAAATAAAAACAAAAAGAGTAACCCATGTAAAATACTGTCTACATGACAGATGTTAAGGACCTCTGGTAGTTGTGAATATTTGAGACTATCACTTTTCAAATGCTTACCTGTCCAGAATATCATACAACCAGGCAAAGAAGAAGAAAACACCAATAAAGACCCTGGTAACTACGGTTAACCTAACCAAAGTTAAGAAAAATGTGGGGCTATGGACAATGTACCTACATTGTCCTTTGGCAAATGCTCCTGAGCAATAGCATCCTGATGATTCAAAGGGAAGAAAGAAATCTGAAAATAGGATTCATAAACAAAATTTTAGAAAACTATTTGGCATCAGTACAATATAATCTTTCCTAATGTTGAAATAGTTCAAGGACAGACCAAGATGAAAAGATGAAAAATAATTAAGAACTAAAATCACACGGGAGGAAATAAGGGTAAAAATAACATTACGACAGGTTTAAGTCACTGATACATAACACAAAGATGATGTCTTAGAATGTAGAGTGAAGAGATAAAAATTACTAAAAATACAATGATACTAGAGGACAAAGGAGCTATAAGCTAAGAAATAGTTGTTCCTATGGACAAAATAATAGAATCAATACGTAAAGGTAAAGCTGAAGAAAACTTTCCCGAATGAAAACAAATTTTTTTTCAACTTTCAGATCACTAAACATCAGGCAATAATCAGTGAAGAAAGTATTACACCTTGAAAATTCTTGGGCATTTTTTTTTTAAGATTAGGGGGAGGGGAAGATGGAAAAGAAGAGAGAGAATTTTTTTTTTTAACTTTATTTATTTGACAGAGAGAGAGATCACAAGTAGGCAGAGTAGAAGGCAGAGAGAGGAAAGCAGGCTCCCTACTGAGCAGAGAACCCTGAGAACCCAGAACCCTGAGATCATGACTCAGGCCTGTGCCAAAGGCAGAGGCTTAACCCACTGGGCCACCCAGGCACCACAGAAGAGAGAAAATCTTAAGCAGGCTCCATGCCTAGCTCAGAGCCTGACACCAGGCTAGATCTCACACCCCTGAGGATCATGACTTGAGCCAAAATCAAGATTTGGATACTTTACCAGGCACTCTAGGTAAATCTTGATTACATGGATAAAGCGAAATTCCTAAAAACACGAAAGTAGAAAAACTAACCTGGTGAAAAAAATGCAACTCAGGTTGACTTGGGATTTCTTTGCAACATTAAATGGCAGAAAACAACGAAAGAAAGTTTCCAAGTTTTAAGAGAGAAACCCTGAGTCAAAAATATTATCCTCAATTTAAAAAATGTCTGAAGGCCCACAAACATGTTACTAAGTACACAAGGACTCAGAAAATATGATTCCATGTATCCTCCTTCAAAGAACTTCTTGAATAAATCAACCAGTTGTGCCCCCACAAATCAAAATTAAAACCTGAAAAATGGAAAAGCCATCTGTTAAGATTATTGAAAGCAGTTTAAAACAGATATAGATCTAAATAATACAAATAAACAGGGTTCAAAACCACAGATATTGTCCAAATAACAATACAGGGCAGTGGGAAGAAATGAAGTAAACAAAATTCTCTATTTTATACACAGGAGGGGAAAAAAAAGAACTCTAAGTGCTAATTTTGACTATTACAGAAATACTGTTTAAAGTCTTTTTTTTTTTTAATTTTATTATTTATTCAATAGAGACACAACAAGAGAGGGAACATAAGCAGGGTGAGTAGGGAGGAGAAGCAGGCTTCCCAATGAGCAGGGAATTCGATGAGGGCCTCCATCCCAGGATACTGGAATTATGATCTGAGCCAAAGGCAGATGCTTAATGGACTGAGCCACCCAGGCACCCCTTAAAAAGTCTTCTGAACAACCTAAAAATCATCACAATAAGAATTCAAATTGAACGTTGCCTTACAAAATCACTGGAGGAAAAAAAGCAAACACAAACTGATAGTTAAAAAAACAAAAAACAAACACACAGCAGTAGGGAACCAAGAAGGGAACAGAACAAAAACAGCAAATATAAGGTAAGATCAAATATACTGGTAATGGAAAAATATGAATGAATTAAAGTGCCTCGTTAAAAGCCTCTCATAATAGATTTAAAATGGAAATTCATGTATAAACTGATTACAAATAAAAATTAAAACAAAAAGTGAAATTATCAGTCAGTGACATACCTATATTTTCTTTTTGTAAACACAGCCATAATGGCTACTATGTTTACCCACCTTGCCTTTGTCCAGTGATACATTATAGTAATAGATTTCCCAGTATTAAATCACCTTTCTACACCTGGGATAAACTGTTGACATGATTTACTTTTTTTTTCTTTTTAAAGGATTTTTGTTTCCCTTTTTACAAGTGAGACTGGCCTGGCATTTTCTCTTTTGTGTTAAATTTGTCGACTTTAATCATTATGCTAGATTTAAAAATAATTGTGAAATTTTATACTTTATCATTTTCTGTGCTTTAGTAATAATACAGCTATCCTTTGAACAACACAGGGATTGGAGCACTAACCACCCACACAGTCAAAAACCCACATATAACTTTTGACTCCCTCAAAACTTAATAGTACTACTACTAAAAGCCGACTGTTGACCAGAAGCCTTACTGATAACATAAGTTAATTTAAATAATTAAGATATTCTGTATCTTGTATGGATTATATACTGTAGTTTTATAATAAAGAAAAGGTTACTAAGAAAGTCATAAGAGAAAATACATTTACAGTACCATACCGTATTTATTAAAAAAAATCTGTGTATAAATGGACCCAGGTAGTTCAAACCTGTGTTGTTCAATGATCAACTGTATATACTAAATTATCTGTCTTAAAAATTTGGGAGAGTTCAATATTAAATATGGCTCTAAAGCTGACCTTGGAACTGATCACTATAAGTTTTTCAGTGATACTAATAAATTCAGGTTATATATGTCTTGATACTTATTATATTGTTCCAGAAAGTTTTCTTTCAGTAGATTACAAAGTTATCACCACAAAATTGAACATACTCTAATTTTTAAATGTTTAATACAGAAAACATTTAAAACTAAATGTGTTTCTCCATATCACATTACATCACCATCCAGATTAATAATTTACATTTGTGAAAAAATCAAATTATAACAAAACTTGGCTAAAAATATTGGTGAAACTTACTGATTGACTCTATGAGGCCAGTACTACCCTGATGCCAAGGCCAGACAAAGACACTGCAAAAAAACTATACACAAATATCTCTTACAAACACTGGTGCAAAAAACCTCTACAAACTACTAGAAAACAAAACTCAGCAGCATATGGAAAGTATTATTTTACACATGACCAAGGGGAATTTATTACTGAAATGCAAGGATGGTTCAACATATGAAAACTGACCAATGTAATATACCCCATCAACAGAATGAAGGGAAAAAGACCCACATGATCATTTCAACTGATGAAGCAGCAGCATCTAACCAAATTCAACACCCTTTCATAATTAAAACACTGGAAAAACTAGAAGGAAACTACCTCAACATAATAAAAGCTATATCTAGGGGTCCATGGGTGGCTCAGTCGGTTGACTCTTGATTTCAGCTCAGGTTATGACCTCAGGGTCATGAGATCAAGCCCCATGTCTGGCTTCATGCTCAACACCCTTTTATAATTAAAACACTGGAAAAACTAGAAGGAAACTACCTCAACATAATAAAAGCTATATCTAGGGGTCCATGGGTGGCTCAGTCGGTTGACTCTTGATTTCAGCTCAGGTCATGACCTCAGGGTCATGAGATCAAGCCCCATGTCTGGCTCCATGCTCAGCAGGGAATCTCCTTGAGATTCTCTCTCTCCCTCTATACTGCTCACACTCTCTCCCTACCCCTAAAATAAATAAGTCTTAAAAAAAATAAATAAAATAAACAAAAGCCATATGTGAAAGCCCACAGTGACCATAACATTCTATGTTTACCATAAACAAAAAGTGTTTCCTCTAAAATCAGGAAGTAGGCAAGTATGCCTGCTTTCATCACTTCTATTGAATTTAGTATTGGAAGTTCTAGCCAAAGCAATTAGGCAATAAAAAGAGGTAGAATGCACCCAAACTGGAAAGAAAGGAGTAAAATTGTCTCTGCAGGCAAAATGCTCTTACATGTAGAAAACTCTAAAGATCACACATAAACTACTGTAACTAATAAATTTAGCAAAAGTGCAGGCTATAAAGTCAACACAAAAATCAGTTGCACGTCTGTTGTGAACAACTGAACTATCTGAAAAAGAAATTACAAAAGCAGGGCACCTGGCTGGCTCAGTCAGTAGAACATGGGACTCCTGATCTCAGGGTCATGAATTTAAGCCCCACGTTGAGTGCTCGCTTCGGCAGCACATATACTAAGCCCCACGTTGGGTGTGGAGCCTACTTATGGGAAAAAAAAAAAAAAAAGAAAAAGAAAAAGTAATTACAAAAGCAATTACATTTATAGTAACATTAAAAAGAATAAAATACTAAGGCATTAATCTCTGAATATTAAAAATTTTTCTTAAAAACCTGAAAAACATTTGCCCCATTTATGATAAAAAGTCAATATATAAATTAACAAAATACTAAAAATGTAATGGAAACATGGGCAAAGAATATAAAGCAAGTAATTACATAAATGCATGATGAAATAAATATGAAAATGTTCAACCTCACTAGTTGACCTTCTTTAATTAAGAAATGCCAATTAACACATTAAGACGTTGTTGTTGTTTTCTATCACACAAGCTTTACAATGCCTAATTTTGGAGAAGGTATTATAAAAGAAACACTCTGAGCACTGTTAGTAAGAACGTGAACAGGTTTAATCTATCAGAAAAGCAACTGAGCAGTATCAAGAGCCTCACAACTGCAAACTTTCTGACCCTACTTTTGTACACCCAGAAATTATTTAAGTAAATAAGCAGAGATGTTTGTATGAACCAGAATGTTCATGATGCTTCTTTTAATAATGCAAATAAATTAAGGAATAAAATAACAACCAATAAAGAATACTGTTGAATGTTCCTTTCTCTGAAAGATAAATACCATATGATTTCAGTCATATGTGGAATTTAACAAATGAAAAAAAAAAAAAAAAGGAAGAAACAAATCAGACTCTTAAATAGAACAAATGGTGGTTGCCAGAGAGGGGATGGGTGAAATAGATAAAAGAAATGAAAAGTATACTTATTCTGGTTACCACTGAAAAATGTAAATAACTGTTGATTCATTATATTGTACACCTGAAACTAATATAAATACTGTATGTTCATTATACTTCAATAAAAAATTAAAAAAAAAATTCCTTATGCTGACATCTCAAGATACTTCAGGGGTTAGATGGCTATACCCTAGGCAAAGACACAGATATAGCTCTATTTCAAGTAACTTAAGAAAAAGTATTAGAGAATTCAAGAAGGGGGAATGTATGGAGTAGGAGTAGTCAGGGTATTGAGGTAGTAATGAGAATCCCAGAACTGTGAGGCACTTTCCAGCAAAGCAGACATGATGGTTTTTATTACTAACCCACTGAAAGTCTCCAAGTCCCTTTAACTAGCCCTGCCCTCATGCCTCATATATGCAAGCCCTCATGCCTCATATACGCAACCCTATCACTTTAACAAAGTGATTTCACAAACAGAAACTGATCCAAAGGTTTTTTAGACTTAAGGTAGCCATTATTAGGCTATGTTTACATGTGGTGTAAAATGCACATGTGGTGATCACAAACATCAACAGATTATACATGTCCCATTTATATAATGAAAAACATCTGAATAAATGCACAGAATTTGAATTACTTCAATCATTTTTCACTTTTTGAGAACTTACTATGTTTAAGAAACTAAGATAAATGCTGGGTAAACTAAAATGAAAAATTACACAATGATTAAACCAAATGAAAATTTGGACCCAAATATTTTTGAATTTTTACACTTGGCTACTACTACTATAAAAAATAATGGAGAAAATAGTTACTTTGTGGCACTTAATCAAACAGCATAGTTCTAAAGTTACCAGCTTATATAATGCGTGAGCTATCAAGTTCTCTACTGACTTGTAACAACGATTCTACTATCACCATAATAAATAAAAGCAGAAAGCCATTTTTTGTAAGGACTGAACAAGATGTAACTTAAATTTCAAGGTCCTTTAAAAACAACTATTAGAGGGTTCCTGGGTGGCTCAGTTGGTTGAACATCTATCTTTGGCTCAGGTCAGGATTCCAGAGTCCAGAAATCAATCCCTGTGGTTGGGCTCCCTGTTCAGTGGTGAGTCTCCTTCTCCCTTCCTCGTGCTCGTGCTCTCTCTTCCTCTCCCTCTCTTTCATATAAATGAATAAAATCTTTAACAAGCAAACAAACAATTAGTTGTACCTGAAGGCACTGGTATAACTAATACGGCATTAAGCAAAAACTAAAATAAAAAACTAAAGAAAAGTGACCTATATTTCACAGAATGCCACTATAAAACAGAAACACACATATCACTGTTAACAGGTTAAGTAAAATAAGAAACATCTATGGGGCACCTGGGTGGCTTGGTTGGTACAGCATGCAACTCTTAATCTTGGGATCCTAAGTTTGAGCCCCACATTGGTGGCAGTTTACTTAAAAAACAAAACTTAACTAAACTAAACGTTCTGTAACTTTATAGTCTATTATTAAAATTTTAAATTAATGTTACAATTTAAAAATTGGAATGATTTCGTTATATATTGCTATAAAAATGTGTAACTAAAATATTTGCATATAACCCTTTATAAAAATACAATAATCACATCTGCTACATAACTTCTCAATATTCAATAGTCAACTTTAAAATCACTTACATAAGTCTGATCCTTCAAAAATTAGTTTATTTTAAAAGGGGAGAAAAATCCATACTTTTAAGCGCAATAAAATCAGCTACTTAACGGAACTATGGGGTAAACTGGTGAGCCAAAGGCACAAGCAGTGCAACCAACCTTTATATAAACCATGAAAATTTACCCAATTGGTGTTATAATACCTATTCTGACTCCATAAAGGCATTAAGCTTATCTCTATACAATGAGTTTTAATCTGCCATGTTTAGCAAAACAGAAATTAACATCCAGATCCATAAATTTTAAGTGTGGTTAACTTAAATGAGACATGGTTCCCCACACCCCACCCCCATTTAGAAGGTTAAAACCTTATCCAGCATAAAAAGCTGTGACTTTTACTTGGGCAGCCCTTGTTGACTAAGTGTTAAAAAAAAAGGCATTTGCCATTATTAACAGGATAAAACTAACGCCTCTAAGTGTTACCCACTCAGGCCTTTTAACAAATTTGTTAACACTATTAGTTATATTACTCCACCTTTCTCTTAGTGTGAACTGGTATCAATTATTTAGCCAATTTTATTATGTTATTAAAATACTTGCTGATTAAACATGAACCAAAGTGTCACTTAAAAGAAATGTAAAATAAATAGTATCACTGAACTACAACACTCTAAAACTATCTAAAAGTATAAAGTTATCTTGGCAAACAACATAAAACATTTCAAAATTTGTTAAAAAGTTGTTCTACGATTAAAATATTACACAGGTTTTATTTTTATAATGGCTGTTTAAAGGGATATATTTGGTTCTGCAACACAATTATTTTTTAAAGGTCTTTAAAACATGTATTTTTCAACAAAGAGAAAATAAATTTTATTAACAAATAAAGGAGACAACATTTTTAAAAAACAAAATAAAACCTAAACATATATGGAATAGTTGACAGAAAACTTTTAAAACTTTTTTTTAAAACTTTTACGGTATCCAGTATCACCCAAATTTGATAAATTCTGTAAGAACTTTTAAAAATTTGATGAAACTACAAGCTTCAGTTTCTGCAATTAAAATACCCTGGGGGGGGGGGGAACACAACAACTAAAGACAAAATCAAACATCTACAAATAACTACCATTATACTGTTTATCTCCTATCCAGCAAGGTAAGAAACAACCTTTTAATACTTTAATTTTGTGAGTATTAAACAACTAGTGTGAAAAACAAGCTGCATGTAAACTATTTCTACTGCCTGAGCTTCAATGACTAGCTGAGGCAACCTGTTATAGGAGGTGTTAATTGGCAATAGGAGTACAAGTCAGAAGCATGCTCCCTATCGTCCTAACCCAGCAAGGCTAGGTCATTAAAGTGGAAATGAATTCTTTCATGTCGACTTAACCCCTTCAATGCATGATTTCAGCTGTTTTCTCTCAATTAATTTTAAAAACTTGTTACTTTTTAGAGTTAAAAAAAAATGTTCCCAAAAAAAGGTCCTTTGGCTGACAGTTTCAATGACTATATTATTCAGAAGAGAAGAACAGAGCAAGTTAATTGCAATGTAATATTGCAACTCTCCTTTCTGAAAAACATAGGAACTAGTTCTATCTGCTTGTTTTAACACTGTAAAGAAGATATAGGATATAGTGTTTAGAAATAGCTTGGAACCATTTAGTCACATAGGGTTTTGATTTACATTTCTGTTTAAGGATGCAACTATCCTATGATAACTTAATCATCTTAACCTTGGGATTGGGCAACATTAATTTTTTT
Source organism: Lontra canadensis (assembly GCF_010015895.1). Taxonomy (NCBI): domain Eukaryota; kingdom Metazoa; phylum Chordata; class Mammalia; order Carnivora; family Mustelidae; genus Lontra; species Lontra canadensis. Next base: position 29,695,791 of record NW_022631007.1, on the reverse strand, counting down.
TATTCCCATAATGTCCATACAAGAATTCTCAATTTAAAAATGTCTCGAAATATATATGAGTTAAACACCTTTCTAATTATGTTTTATTATTCTGATAAGGTGGATAGTCACAGCATATCCTAATGACTGGTTGCCAAAAAGCCTAAATTCCTTTTATGGCATGATCTCAGAGGTTTCCAGATGGCACATTAATTCTTAAGAAAAAAAAAAATACAAAAAGAAGGAAAGAAAAATAAGAATGAAAATGTCAAAATAATGATGCACTGCTTTCAAAATGCCATATTTATAAATACTAATATTCTTATATATTTTTAAGCATTATAGGCATTTTAAATAAAATTCAATTATATAAATAATATTCTAAGTATTACAATTAAAAAATTAACATACTATGCTATATCTTTCATCTGTATAACCCTGAAAATATTTCCTTTAATGAAAATAGTATCAGAGTAAGAATTAAACATGGGAAAATGTGTTAATTCCTAACACTATGTACCTTGTGATTAATCAATAAAAAATTACTAACATGACAATATAGACATAATCTCATCCACTGTTGTAATACAGCTGGGCTCCTGAGTAATTATAACTAAAAATATACTTAAGAGGAACTTGGTCAGCAAGGTCTTAGATAATAATGGGCAATATAATGGTTCACGGATATCAAAAAAACAGAAATTATACTACACCCAATTCTATATTCCTTTCTGTACCTCACCCACTCTTCCTCCAAGTCTTTGACAAACTCAGTTCTGTCTTCTAAGAAAACTGATTTTCTTTCCCTAGGCCTACTGACCTCCTCCAAATACAGCAAACCTAAGCAACTGCCCTGGAACTAATATTTTGAGAATATAAACATTTCAGTGGGAGAAAAGGCAGTGGGGTGAGGCTACATAATAGTACGGGAGAGGGTAAGGATGACATTTATGACATCACCAGGTTATAAAGACAACTGATCAAAGTAATATAGGATCTGGAAGCCTAATGCACATTGCTCAATGTGACATTTCTTTCTCTTTAAGATACTCATTTGAAAATAATTTTTACCAGGGCACCTGGGTGGCTCAATCATTGAGCGTCAGCCTTTGGCTCAGATCAGGATCCCAGGGTCCTGGGACCGAGCCCCACATCGGGCTCCCTGCTCGGTGGGAGGCCTGCTTCTCCCTCTCCCACTCCCCCTGCTTGTGTTCCCTCTCTTGCTGTCTCTCTCTGTCAAATAAATAAGATCTTAAAAAAATAAAAATAAAAAATAAAATAATTATTACCTACTTAAAGGTGTTTGTGTGGCACATGCTGTAACCACCAATCACTTTAGACATCTATGAAATCTGTCTCACCGGAACAGGGATCTACTGATCTATTTCCCATTCTGGGTGACTTTCACTCTGCTCCACAGTAATGAGGAAGGAGCAAGCACAATGCTTGACTTCCTTTGTCATACAGAAGACTCATTCATAGATCAGCTAGTCAAACTTCAGAAACCAGAAGATAGCTACAAATGTTTATGGGACACCTGGGTGGCTCAGTCACTTAAACATCTGCTTTCCGGCTCAGGTCATGTCCCAGGGTTCTGGGACGGAGCCCTACATCAGGCTCTCTGCTCAGTGGGGAGACTACTTCTCCCTCTCCCTCTGGCTGCTACTCCACTTGCTTGTGCTTGTTCTCTCTCTCTCTCTGTCAAATAAATAAAATCTTAAAAAAAAAACACACACAAAAAACCAAAAAACCCCAAATGTTTAGGAGTGGCTAAAAACATGCTGTCTTTTATAACTGGAGATTAATTCCCAGAATCAAGCAGAATCTTGAATGTCCTACGACAGACCATTAAGTTTTATTAAAACTGTACAACAAACACTACAACTAGCTCTGACTTTAAAGTGCTTATAGTCATGGATGCCCCTTTCTTCTTTTACAATGTTCAATTACAGTATTATTTATTTATGAATTTAAATTATAAAACATGTAAAATACAAGTCGACCACAAACTGGTTATATTAGGAAAACATTCATAATCCATTAGCCCACCTTCTGAATTATATACTACATAATGCCATGTATGGAATGTTACACACACACATACACAGAATATATGTTTTTATAATCACTCAACAACCACAGAGCCCACCTGCTAGCTAATCAAAGGCAGATAGGCCCTTGCCCTTAAAGATTATAAACTAGAAAGTAAGCAAGAGGGGCGCCTGGGTGGCCCAGACATTAAGCGTCTGCCTTTGGCTCAGGTCACAATCCCAGAGTCCTGGGTCCTGGGATCGAGCCCCGCGCTGGGCTCCCTGCTCAGTTGGGGAAGGCTGCCTTTCCCTATTCTTCTCCTGCCACTCCCCCTGCTTGTGCATGCTCTTTCTCTGTCAAATAAATAAATAAAATCTTTTAATTAAAAAAAAAAAGGCAAGCAACAGAGGAAAAAAATCACAAATGCAATATATAAACTAGAAAGTAAGCAAGAAAGAGGAAAAAAACCCTAAACACAATATAGTAGATTAAATGCAAAAACAGACACATGTATAAGGGGCACAATGCATTAAGAAGTACAGAAGTCAGAGCAATCTATTTGATAAAATCTTCCCATAGGCGGGGCACCTGGGTGGCTCAGTGGGTTAAGCCTCTGCCTTCAGCTCAGGTCATGATCTCAGGGTCCTAGGATCGAGTCCCGTATCGGGCTCTCTGCTTGGCAGGGAGCCTGCTTCCTCCTCTCTCTCTCTCTGCCTACTTGTGATCTCTCTGTGTCAAATAAATAAATAAATAAATAAATAAATAAATAATCTTTCCATAGGCTAAGAATTAAAGAATATGCAGGACTTCCCAAGCAAAAAAAGAGAGAGGGGAGTGCTGGGAAAAGACATTCCAATGGGAAAAAAATGACTTATTTATTCAAATGACACATTTAAAGGTACAGAGACATAAACAGTAATCATCTTGTACATTACTATTCCTATCTACCTATCTATCTATTTATTTAGTTCTACGCTTTTTAAACAATAAAACAAGCTGACTAAAGCATGGATTCTAAAAATTAAATATATGTTAATATTGCTTCAATTTCAATGGGTGTTTTTCTGAGAATACGACTTTTTTAAAAAGGCCATTTTTAAAAGAAATGCTTTTTCTTATCCACACTTTTCCCTTTATGAAAAATATTTAGCACTTTAGAATATAAGTCAGTTTGGAATTCTGAGATGCTTTAAAACATATATACAGTATGAGACAGTAAAGGAGAACATGTGTTTTTCCATACAAAATGTTATCTTAGAGGCACCTAGGTGGCTTAGTGACTCTTGATTTTGGTTCAGGTCATGATCTTAGGATCAAGAGATCAATCCCTGCATCAGTCTCCACCCTGGGATCGGAGCCTGCTTAAGATTCTCTGTACCTATCCTTCTCCCCCTATCCCTCCACCCCACAACACCTGCACACACTCTATCTCTAAAATTAAAAAAACTAAAATAAAAAAAAAATTCCCAAACCAAATGTTATCTAGTAATAAGCAGTGTCTTTTTGGCTTATAGATTTTGTATAAATATTATATCTGAGGCCAAGGACTATTTCTCTTTAACATACAGTTCTCAGAATAAAATACTGTTTTAACAAATAGTATTATGAATAGCTGATTACCTGACATCCAAGCAATGGATACCACTGGAAAAGAAGACAGTTCAAGGCTAGGATTAGTTGGATCACTAACCAAAGGAGCTGAAGAATAAGTGGATGCTACTGTGTTCAGCTGTTATAGCCACTGAACAGCCATAAAAACCAGGCCCTAGAGGTGTTAACACAGAATACTAATAACCTTGCCTGTCTGGGTGTATCTTGCTTTGTATTTTTCAAATATGTTACATTTACAATCTTGTGTTTTTCAAATATGTTATTTACATCACCTAATGAAAGAAGAGAAAAATGAGGAACAATATATGAAAGAACCCTACACAGGAGAGGGAATCCAAAAATAATGGGTGAATGTAGGCATAGTTAGGAGAAAATTGAAAAAAAAAGACGGAAAAGCTGTGTGCAACACACTGTGACATGCACTAGGTATAGGATGAACGAATAAGATGTGGTGCTAGTCCTTAAGATAAATATCGGAGACAGATCATACGCAGGTAAATATAAAAACGAATGTATAACTGTAACTTGAGTTTGGTATCAAAATAAAAGGAAAGAGAACAAGCTTTGGAAATACAATAAAAACAAGGCCTATTTTCAAAGAGCCTTCCACAGAAAGCAAAAAGGCAATGAACATGTAAGCCAGTGATTCCTAACCTTGTTTATTCCTCAGAATCCCCTAGAGGGCTTAAAATATTCTGATGCCTGGACTCACCCTCAGAGATTCTGATTTAAATTGCTCCAGGGTAAGGCTCAGGAATCTCTTTTATTTTTTAACACTCCAAGTGATTCTAACATACAGCCCAAGGTAGAGAACCACGGATATAAATTTATAAACCAAAGATCTCAATGAAATTATTGGGGTAAGTTTGCCTGGCTAACTAGCGAGGAAGATCAGAGCAAGTCACCAAACAAATCACATTCAACATTACAACAAGGTTTTATTATAATCTCAATTCAATGAACTGCAGAAGTTTTACAAAGTGTTGCAGAAGTAAGAAGAAGAGATTAATCAGGTTTGAAGGCATCATGAGTAGTAATTACTGCTACCCACCAAATATTTCTGGTCCTTCTCTTTAGCATGTAACAGGAGTGCACCTCCTTGACCTCTTCAAGATGTTAGATGTGAACATATGACTGGCTTTAGCCAATGAAATACAGAGATGACCTGTTGTTTTCAGTCACAGCTTTTTAAGAATCAGAGTTCAATGATAACATGCTGTCAGCTTGAGTCCCAGAGTAAGGATAACACACAGAATGGCACCCAGCTGATCCATGACAGAGATATAGGAGTGAAAAAGAAAGCTTTGTAGTTTTAAGTTACTGAGATTTAGGGATTGTTCTTGAGTCAGCCTTCCTGACTCAAAGACCATAGAAGACTTCCAGAGGAAGAAGATTATTTAAGCAGTCCAGAAGGAAAGTTAAAAAGTACAATTCAGGGGCACCTGGCTGGCTCAGTAAGAAGAGCATGGGACTCTTGATCTCAGGGTAGTGAGTTTGAGCCCCACACTGGGTATAGAGATAACTTAAAAAAATAAAGAAAAAATAAGTGCTATTCATTAGACAATGGGGCAAAGAGCATTTGTTTTCAGAGACTACCTTATATAAAGTAATGAATGAATAAGCAGAGTAACATGGGATACTTGAGGAATTATAAAATAGTATAATATGGCTAGTTTAGGATATGGGAAGGTTGGAGCAAGAGATAAAACTGGAAAAAGACAACTCATGAAGGACTACAGATCAAGACAAGAGATCAACTCACAAAAAGGTCAAAGCAGCCATTCCACAAAACAGTTCACATAGTAGTCCTCAATCTTCTTTCTGCCTTGTTATACCTAAGTGAGAAGACCCATCTTCACCAGTTAACAATGGGATACTAATTATATATATATATTATATATATATATAATATATCTATAATTATATATATATTATATATATAATTAATAAATATATTATATATATATTTATATATATATATTTTATATATATGCTAATTATATATATATAGAAAGCTCTAGTTGATTCTGATCCACTTTTAGGAGGGATGGCCCTTCCTCTTCCCTATCCCAAGAAACACTACACTTTCGCTTGAGGACTGTGTTTATCCTACAGTGAAGATGACTGAGGCCTGATGAAAGATGTTTAAACAGGGGCACCTGGGTGGCTCAGTGGGTTAAGCCTCTGCCTCCGGCTCAGGTCATGGCCTCAGGGTCCTGGGATCAAGCCCCGCATCCAGCTCTCTGCTCAGCAGGGAGCCTGTTTCTCCCCCCTCTCTCTCTGCCTACTTGTGATCTCTGTCAAATAAATAAATAAAATCTTAAAAAAAAAAAAAAGGTGTTTAAACAAATGAATAAAGTAATTAGTTCTGCATTTTAAAAAGGACTTGCATTTCTGGTGGCAGAAAGATCTACTAAGGGATACTGAGACAAGAAGGGTACAGATAAAGATTATGTAAAGGCCTGAATTAAGCAGAGGCAACGACAAAAGAAATATATTCAAGAGACTTTTAGAAAACAGACCCTATACTACAATTCTTGAGGACTAACTATATAGAGGAAATGGAGTAGTACACTGTGATTTCATGTTTTCCTGGGGAAGCTAGGTAAATATTAACACCACTAATCAAGATAGAAAATACCTTCAAGCCATATCCCAAATCTCCAGAATCCATTTCTTAAAACCAGAATTTTAGTGCCTACCACCATAGCTCTCTGATGATAACTATAAATGTTACAGGCAGGAAATCCATCTACATCTCATTTTACCTAATTCTGTTTTTCCTCTTATTAGAAATGATCTGTGATCTTTCTTTCCTATTACCTTGATTAGGCACGACCTGACATTACAAAGTTTAAATTAAATCTCATGCAACTTTAATAACATTAACATTATATCTAATGTATCTGCAAATAGTGGTTTAGGCCTGTCTAAAGAGGAAAAATTTAAGACTGCCAAAAACCATGATGACAATCAGTTATTCACTAAAAATTAAACGCAGTAACTTCTATTCTTAGTAGGACTAGTATTCTTCCTTCTCAATATAAACCACTGAAGTTCTTTATTACTAAGCAGAGTTGACCAATAAAAAAATACATAATTCTCAGTTAAATTTGAATTTGAAATAAATGAGTATTTTTAATATGTACATTCCACGCAATATTTGGGACATACTTCTATTTTTAAAATACTCATTGTTCATATGGAATTCAAACTTACCTGGGCATCCCTTGTTCTATTCTGCTAAATACAGCAACCCAATTTCCAAGTGACTATTAAGTACTCTTTTAAAAAGATTTATTTATTTGAGAGAGACAGCGAGTGGGAGTGCTGGGCGTGGAGACCAGAGGCAGAGAGGCAGAGAGAGAGGGGGAGAGAAAAGAATCTCAAGCACTCTCCCTGCTGATCGCTGAACCCAACAGAGGGCTCTATTGTAGCCAAAACCAAGAGTCATTGCTCAAACTATGCCACCCAGGGGTGCCCTATTAAGTACTTTCTAATCTAGTAAGTCTCTTTCCCATTTTATTTGTTCTGCCTAGCTTAAGCCAGAGGCAACTTTATATCACTACACATATCCGTAACTTTTACAAAACCTAATGCTGGGGGTGCCTGGGTGGCTCAGTGGGTTAAAGCCTCTGCCTTCAGCTCAGGTCATGATCCCAGGGTCTTGGGATCAAGGCCCGCATCGGGTTCACTGCTCAGCGAGGAGCCCACTTCCCCCCACCCCGCCTGTCTCTATGCCTACTTGTGATCTCTGTCTGTCAAATAAATAAATAAAATCTTTAAAAAAAACAAACAAAAAAACAAAACAAAACAAAAAACCTAATGCTGCTTCTTCCAGCACCTGGGTGACTCAGTCAGTTAAGCAGCTGAAATGGTTTTGGGTCAGGTCAGGATCCTGGGGTCCTAATATTGAGCCCAGCTTTGGGCTCTGAGCTCATCCAGGAGACTGCTTGAGGATTCTCTCTCTCCCCTTGGGAATTCTATCCCTCTCTCTTTGTCCCTCCCCATAGATAAATAAATCCTTAAAAAAACACAACCTAATGCTACTTCTTTGTCTTTAAATAAGTAATACTTTTAAGAGTAAAGCACCCTGACCAAAAGGTCACTCAGTTCCCTCTAATAAGAATATAAATGAAGTTATCATCTTAATTATATATACACATTCCTATCTTGTTAGAAATCAGCATCTACTTTGAAATGTCTTCTCTTACCAAATGCTAAAATAATCATTCAATAACCAACAAATATGTCTTTTACTTTAGGTAACAAAACATTCATAGTTCAGAGTACACTGTGTCCTGCTGGTCTCTCCAACCTCTGTCCCAAGTCTAGCTGACAGTAAACTCTCCATGCAGGCCCTGAGCAGTGGTCCTTAGCTCTCCTAGATTTTCTTTGCTACAAACTCTTCTTACTATTATGTCATTAAGTCTCCATTTAGTAAAATACTCTGTAAGGGCTTTGCCTTCACTTGCTTGTAGCTCCACCACAGCATCTGGGGGAGTGCTCTGCATATTACTACTGCTCCCTGTTAGAACGTCTTAATAGAAAGTCAAAAAGTTAAGAGAAAGCTATGGACGTAACTGAAAGAATCCCACACTAGATAAAGATTACCCAAAACCCACACAAAAGATGCTCAATAAATAACTCTTCAATCTCTTTATAAATAAATGCAGTTTTAGCTTTTATTTTTGATCACTATCTCACCCACAAACATGCCAGCAGCAGGCATTCTGATGCCTCTGTGAGCCAAGCATACATGAAAATGCCAAAGGCAATCCTTTGCTTCTGTGGTCTCCATTAAGAACTTTAGATCCCTTCTCCCAGAAGGATAAATATATCCAAAAGGCAGAATAAATGAGAGGCTACAGAAAAGGAAACTAATATATTTGAAGTATACTAGAAAGAGAACAAGAAGCAGACAGTAAACCAAGCAGGCAGCAGACTGGGCACAAGGGTATTTCATTTAGAGAACTGATCTGTCTCAGGCCTAAGAGTAGAAAATTGCTTTCTAGGGCATGAGAGAGGTCAACGAGGCCTCCACATCAGCAGTTGAGAGGAAGAGAGGGCCAAGTTTGACAATCACCCACAGCATGAAGAACTAATTTTTTTCTAGTCATTGTTAGTTTGTTACTTTTAAACGCTGCTTCTTTTTAACACATAAAATATTTAAGAGGTACAAAAAGACCTAATATTAATGCAATATACTCATTACCCAGTTTATGAAATAAAACATCATTAAAACAGTTGGGCTGAAGTTCCTTTGTCATCCTCTCTGACTCCATCCTCTCCGACTGACTGCATCCTCTCCATACCCCTACTCTACTCTAATTTTGGTCATTATCATACATTTCTTTATACTTTCACTATAAAAGTATATACAGATAAAATAAAGTATTATAGTATTTGCATGTTTTAAATTCTATATAAAAATTTCATATACAATGTACTATTCCTCCATTGCTTTATTCATTATATGAGTGTGGATTAATCATGTTGGCATGTGAAGATCACGTACTTTATAAAATTCCACTCTTAAGCAAAATTATGTACACATTCTCCTATTGATGGACAATTAAAATAGAGATCAGCAAACTATAGCCTGTGGGTAAGCCAGCTGACTGTTTCTGAAAATGAAGTTTTACTGGAATGCAGCCAGGCCCATTCATTTTTTTTTTTTTTTAATTATTATGTATGGTTGCTTTAACACTACAGTGACAGAGCTGAATTAAGTATGAACCATTTGGTCCACAAGCCTAAAATATTTACTATCTGGCCCTTTAAGGAAAGGATACCAACCCCTGTTATTAACAATGCTGTTATGAATGTTCCCCTGTCCATGTGGGAGATGTTCACTAGGGAACATAATTAGGAAAAGATCTACTAGGTTGTAGAGCAGGCCAGTCTTTATCATTACTTGATTTTAACCAAACTGCTTCTCCAAGGTGGTTAGTTATATACTTTTATAGACCATTCATGCTTCTTCCAATGTTTGAATCTTTTGCCCATTTAAAAATGGACATCTTTCTTTCTGATCTGTAGAAGCTAAATATATATAGACAGATAACTACTGCTCTGCCCACTAAGTTAGATACCTCTTTCCCAATCTGTGGCTTACCATTTTGCTTTTTACCTTCATGTCTCAGCTGAATCTGAAAAATGAGGATTATAACATAACTCAACTTCAAACAGTTGTTGTAAAGAGTACCTGAGTTAATATATTTAAAGTACTTAGAAGAGTGTCTGGCACATGTAAGTGCTCAATAAATGCTAACTATTCTACAGTGCTGTTTTTTACAGGAAAATGAATTTTAAATTTCAATGTAAATTAATTTATCAATCTATCCATTGGTATTTGTGCTATCTTGTTTAAGAAATCCAACCCTACACTTTCAATTTTATGCGTCCATTAAGCAATATATGTCTCAACCTATCTGTTTATTTACTACCTCTGAATGCTCAGAAAGAATAACACTTTCAGTTAACATGGTTTCAATTAACTATTCAGTTTCAGCATATTTTCTTCAGTACAATACTGACCTCTATGAAGTTCAAGTAGAAAACAGAAACTCCTCTAGAATACCTGGATACAAGTATACCTCCAATACCTCCAAAACTCCTCTAGAATACCTCCAATACAAGTTCTTGCCATCAAAAAGTAAGTAAGAGAGATCTGCTGATGTCCAAGATAAAGTAACAGAGAATTTACATTCCCACTTAAAACAAATAAACATAGATGAAACTATAAAAAACAACAGTTTGTAGGACATGGCTGATTAGGCAACAAAGGAGAGTGGTATCTGAGGACTGTAAAACACAGAGGAAAGCCCTACTACAACCCAAGCATATTGCCTTAGGACAGTTTCCAGGCTTACAGTGTAGGAGAAGGGAAACCAGGAAGAGTCTAGTGGACTCCCTGAATTGAGGTGATGGAGCTAAAATGACTAGGTAACCAAAGAAGCTAGAGGTATCAGGATGGAGTACTGATAACAGCTAAGAAAATGGTTGCTAAGAGAGAAAACCCTGGAGATCTTGAGGGTCCTCCCTGAGTAATTCAGCTGAGTACTGCTAAGTGCATGTGTGTAAAGAAACTACCAAAAGCTGGGGAAAGAATTAGAGAGAAGAATACCTACCTCTCACATAGCACTGAAGATAGTGTCTGTTCCCACTAACCAAACTGAAAAACCTCCAAATGCAAAGGCATCGACTAGACAGACGGGTCTAAGCACTACTCCAGATTTACCTAACAATATTTAAAAGCAAAACTAGAAAGAATCAAACAGATTCCAAGTAACTTACTAAATCTCTTAACAAATATCAAGAATATTTATGAAAGTAAAAAACAGCCAGCATACAAGACAAAATTCAGGCAGGCACTAGTGAAAAACTACTAGGCATGCAAAGAAGAAAATATGACCCACAATGAGGAGATCAATCAACTGAAACCAATCTAAAACTGACAAAGATGTTAAAATTAGCAGACAAGGACACTAAAATGTTATTATAATTGGTAAAAAGTGGAGACATGGAAGACAAAAAATGGCCCAAATCAAAGTTCCTGAGGTAAAAACTGCAATAAGTCAGTGGCAATGGGATGAAGTAGGGGTGAATTTAGAGAGGCTTGATAGAGCTTTAACTCTATGGTGTCTGTGAGTGGCCAAAAGGTAAAAAATATATATTTTAAGATGAAAAATACACTGAATGGGATTAATGGAAGATTTAATCTTACACAAGAAAAAATAAATTAACCTAAAGACATAGGAATAGAAAATGAAACAGAGTCCAAAATGATAGGAAAAAAAATTAACAGAGCCATAAATGAGCTATGGGACAACTACAAGGAGAAAAATATATATGTCTTTCGGATCCTTGAAAGGGTGGGGGGATGAGAGGAGAACAGAAAAATATTTAAAGAAGTAGTATCAAAATTTGTTGAAACTTGATGAAAATAATAAACCTACAGATATAGGAATCTCAAAGAACCACAAGAACAAGAAACACAAAGAAAACCTCATCAATGCACATAACTAAAGACTAGTGATAAGGAAAAATCTTAGAAGCATTATAGAATAACAAGGATAAATACAGAGATCAATAAAACAGAATTCAAAGTTCAGAAATAAATTCCAACATTTAAAGTCAACAGGTCTCTCATAAAGGGACTGACACAATTCAATGGGAAGAGAGTCTTTTCAATGGTGCTAAGAATATCTACATGAAAAAACAAGATCCCCACCTCACACCATACACATCGTGGATCACACAAACACACACCAAAAAGTAATAGCTGAAATCACAGGGGAGCCTGGGTGGCTCAGTTGGTTAAGCATCTGCCTTCAGTTCAGGTCATAATCTCGGAGCCCAGGGATCAAGGCCCACATTGGGCTCCCTGCTCATCAGGTAGTCTGCTTCTCCCTCTTCCTCTGCCCCTCTTCACCCCAATCATGCTTGCTCTCTCAAATAAATTAAAAAAGAGCTAAAATCATTACACTCTTAGAAGAAAACTGAGGAATAATTTTTCATGAACTGTGGTTAGACAGCAATTTCTTGGTACAGTATCAAAGGCATGTTATAAGAAAAAACTGATATATAGGACTTAAATACAAATTAAAAAACTTTTTTGTGTTACAGGGCACTCCCCCCCCACTTGTGCATGCATGCATTCTCTCTCCCAAATAAATAAATAAATCTTAAAAAGAAAATCTATACTATAAATCCTAAAACAAATAATAAACTAACAAGAAAGTTATAGCTAGAAATCCAACAAAGGTGACACAATAGAATTATTTAAAAATTCAATCTAAAAGGCGGCAGAAAAGGAAAGAAAACACAAAAGAACAAGTGAGAAAAATAGGTAAACAGTAATATGACAGATTTAAATGTAATCATATCAATAACTGCATTAAATGTAAATGACCTAAATATCATAGTTAAAAAGCCAAGATTATCAGACTGAATTGAAGACAAACCTATATGCTACTTACAAGAAAGGTACTACAAGCAGGTTAAATAAAGACCCAAATAAGTTCACTGGAAAATATGTATCACAGTAACACCAGTCAAAAAGAAAGCTGGAGTGTCTATGTCAATATCTAACAACTTCAGAGCAAAGAGTATTACAAGTATTAAAGAAGCTCATTATATTCAGTATGATCATCTCAACAAAAGCAAAAAAAGAATGACAAAGCCCAATATCCACTCCACATGGTAAGTAAATAAAGTAAAAAATAGTAACCTTCTGTAACCTGACCATCTATTAAAAACCACATAGCTAATATGCCTGATGGTAAAATAGCAAATGCTTTCCCCTAAGATCAGGAACAAGTCAAAAAAGTCCACTTTAGGGGCACCTGGGTGGCTCAGTGGGTTAAAGCCTCTGCCTTTGGCTCAGGTCATGATCCCAGGGTCCTAGGATTGAGCCCCGCATCAGGCTCTCTGCTCAGCAGGGAGCCTGCTTCCCCTTCTCTCTCTGCCTGCCTGTCTGTCAAATAAATAAATAAAATCTTAAAAAAAAAAAAAAACGTTTTACTGAACGTTATTCAACATTTTACTGAAGGTTCCAATCAGTTCAGCAAAATAAGAATTAAAGGAATCCAGACTGGAAAAAAAGAAGTAAAAACTGTCTCTTTCACAGACAACATAATCATTGAAATAAAACACTGCTATAGTAGCATCAAAAATATGAAACAGACATAAATATGACAGAATGTGAAAATTCTATATACTAATAACTACAAAAATTGTTGAGAAAAAGTTAAAACCTTAATAAAGAGATATATACTGCATTCATGGCTCATAAATCTCAATACTGTTAAGATATCAGTTCTCCCCAAATTGATGTATAGATCTGATACACCATCAGTTAAAATACCAACAAGTTTTTACTTATATAAATCAACATACTTGATTTTAAAGTCTGTATGAAGATGCAGAAGACCTTAGAATAGCCAAAACAATGCTGTTAAAAAGAACAACTGGAGGACTAACAGAACTTTATTTCAACACATTATGGAGCTACACTATCCAAGACAATGTATTCACTTTAAAACCCAAGACACATAGATAATGAAACAGAACAGATTCTGGAAACAGTCATACATACAGGGACAACTCATTTTCAATAAAGGTGCAAATAAAACGTAAAGAAAAAATAATCTTTTCAATACATGTTGCTTCAAGAGCTGGATAACCACATGCAAAAAATGTTTTAAAATATGAACATGATTCACAACTTACATCATATATAAAAAATTCAAAATGGATCACAGACATAAATATAAAACTTAAAACTAGAAAACTTTTAGAAGAAAACATAAGAGACTATCTTTGTGATCTTGAGTTGGCACAGATTTCTTAGATATACCAAAGTATACCTTATAACAAAAATTTAATAAATTAGACTTCAAATTTAAAAACTCTGCTTTTCAAAAAACACTAACAGAGTAAAAAACTAGTATCTGCAAATTACATACTTGATAAAGGAGTTGTATCTAAATGATATAAAGAACTCCCAAAACTCACAAATAAAACAGTCCAGTAAAAACTGGACAACAGACTTGAATAAAGACCTCACTAAAAAAGATATATGGATAGCAAATAAGCACATGAAATGGTATTCAATATCATTAGTCACTAAGGAAGTGTGTGAACTAGAACCACAATCAGATACTATTACCTATTAAAATGGCTAAAAAAAAGATTAACCGTACCAAGTGTTGGCAAGGATGTGGAGGAACTTGAACTCATACCCTGCTGGTAGGAGTGTAAAATGGTACAACCACTTTGGAAAACACGTTTGACAGTTTTTCAGTAAGTTAAATATATACCCACTGTATGATCCAGTCATTCCACTCTTAGGTGTTTCTCCAAAAGAAATGAACATGTACATAATGTTCCATTATTGCTTTATTTAAAACAGCCCCAAACTAGAAAACACCAAAACAGCTGTAAACAGGTAAACAGATAAAGTGTGGTATATCGATCCAATGAAATACCACTGAGCAATAAAAGGAAATGAGCTATTGATACACACTTAGAAGAATCTCAAAATACTTTAAGGTATAAAAGCCGGACATACTACTACTGTATGATTCCATTCACTTAACATTCTAGAAAATGAAAACTAATGTATAATGGCAACAGATCAGTGGTTACTTGGAGAATGGAGAAGAATATAAAAGAGGGACGATCAAGGGGCCTAAATAAGTTTGGGGAGTAATCGATGTTCCCATCATGATCGTAGTGATGGTTAAGTCAAAACTTTAACGTCAAAACTCATCAAATTTTATTTTATGTATGTATAGATTAGTGCATGCCAATTACATTTCAATAAAGCTAATAAAAGCAAAAGAAAAAAGCATATATATATTCCTATCCTAAATTCTTATAACTCAAAGAATATTGTAAAGTTACTTAATGATTTCTGTGATCATATACTGCCTCTTGTGATAATTCTCAAGTACAGCAACTACAAAATAAAACTTTTGTAAGCATAAAATAGAAAAAGGCTTATGAATAGGATAGATAATACGATATGGTGTAGTAGCTCAGCAAATTCATGTATCAGTCAAAAATAGCGTTCATTCAGAAATGCCCAATTAAAACATTTTAAGAGCAGCTTTTCCATCTTTCAAAAAAAAAAAAAAATTCCTGACTCCACCTACAATGTGACTGAATTATAGCTCCTGTGTATACACACACACACACACACACACACACACAGAGCAGTTTCCAAACTCCACATCTCTTAATTTGTAGTTCCAAAGATAATTAATTCCAAAAGTTGTTAGGGAAATATTCTGGTCAAAGGAGAGAAGTCTAGTTTAGGGATGCTTCAAGGCTCAAAAACTCACCACAACATTATGCATTTAGAGACCAAGTTTTAATCTTTCAGATTACAAAACATGTTTAAATCCTCTCATTTTTAACTGATCTTTCAAACAATGTAGTTAGAGAGGTATAATCATACTTCTACTGAGCATACACACTGGCAAATAAACATAGATAATTTAAATAACTATGTAAGCTACAGGTCAGGAGGTACATCAGGTCTAATCCACTTTCTGCTATACCACATCTTTTCAATTACTGCAAATGTTAGCTGTTTACACAATGAAAAATATTATGACTTACTGCTCAATGTCATCTGCACAGGCATCCCTGAGCCCATCACCATGAATAAAAATGACCATCTGCACTGAATCATTCTTATAAATTCAGTATATTAAAAAAATGACAATGCCTATCAACAATCTGATAAAACCCCCTCCCAAATCAAAATATTGGTAAGGGAAATAGATATTCTGGAATCAGAAAGAATAAATATGAGGTTATATCACTGCCTCATTGCTTAAAACTAAGACTCTTGTGAACTGGGGCTTCTCATACCCATGGTACTGATTACTGTGAGTATTAAATGATAGAACATCAGATACTGCATTAGTAAGGTACCTGGCACACAGCTGCTACTACTCTCCCTATTTTTAACAATATACTTTTTATACTTAAGTTATTGATGTCTGTCAAAAACAGTAATTCTAACATCAATAATATAGATATGCTTTAGAAATAAACACTAAATTTAGATATATAAAGGATAATACTTTGTCTTTCCTTTGAGTTTCACTCATAAGCATGCCTGTTAGGCACACAGATTAAAAAATAACAAAACAACAAAGTCAGCAAATTTCTTCACAGTATACACAGACATACAGCATGCCTGAGACTGATTCCGAATCTGTATACTTGTAAAAACTCTGATTACTGGTTTTAAAAAACTAATCTAATTTTTCTTTAAATAACTCTGAATAAGTAAATCATTCTTATGATAGTACACAGGGTTGATAATAGATCTTAATGTTTATAAAAAATAAAGTGAAGATAAACTTAAAATGAATTTCCAGTGTCCTACAAATATAAAAATCACCTGTGATAAATAGTTTCAAAGAGGTTTACTTTTTCCATATAATTCTAAGGGTTTTATTTCAAGTAAGAAATGTCATTGAAAATACTGAAGAAAAAAATTTATACCCACACTGATAATATGCTTCCATTATCCATAATTTTAGGACCTATGGCCCCTTCTAAATAGTACCACAGCCTTTTTATATCCCCGTTTTTCATCAATATTCCAATCTATAAAATATTTAAATACAATGTTATATTAACAATATTGACCTGCTTTAATTCAACATAGTATTCGAAGGCCTAGACACAGCAATCAGACAAGAAAAATAAAAGGCATCCAAACTGGAAAAGAAGTAAAGCTGTCACTATTTGCAGATGCCATGATACTACATATATAAAAACTTAGAGACTCCATAAAAGCCATTAAATAAATAAGTTCAATTTAAATTTATTTAGATCTATTTAAATCTACTTAATTTAATTTAAAATAACTAATAAAATATATAAATAAATAAAAATTAAATAAATAGAAAGTAAAATGAAAAATTCTATTTAAATTTATTAAATAAATTCAACAAACCTGCAATTAATCTGTTCCATTTCTACACACCATTAATGATCTGTCAGAAAGAAATTAAGAATCCCATTTCCAATTACACCAAAAGAACACCTGAAATAAATTTAACCAAGAAAGTGGAAGACCAGTACTCAGAAAACTATATGACACCGATGAAAGAAACTGAAGATGACACATGCAAGTCGAAAGACACTCCATGCTTAAAGACTGAAGAATTAATACTGTTAAAATGTCCATATTATCCAAAGCAACCTACAGATTCAGTGCAATCCCTATCAAAATACCAATGGTATTTTTCATAGGACTAGAACAAATAATCCTGAAATTTGTAGGGAACCACAAAAACCCTGAATAGTCAAAGCAATCTAGAGAAAGAACAAAAAAGATGGAGGTATCACACAACCTGAGTGCAAACAATACAACAAAGCTATAGTAGTCAAAAGAGTATGGTACTGGCACAAGAACAAATACAGAGATCAAAATAGCCCAGAACAAACCCACAGTTATACAATTAGTTAATCTACAACAAAGAAGGCAAGAATATACAATGGAGAAAGGACAGTCTCTTCAATAAATGGTATTGGGGAAACTGGACAACTACATACAAAAGAATGAAACGAGACCACTTTCTTATACCATATGTGAAAATAAACTTAAAACAGATTAAAGATCACAAACCATAAAACTCCTAGAAGAAAACACAGGCAGTAAGCTTTTGGACATCAATATGAGCAATATTTTTTTTTCAGAAGTCTCCTCAGGCAAGGGCAACAAAGGCAAAATTAAACAAACGGGACTACATCAAAATAAGAATCTGCACAACAAAGTAAACCCTAAAAAACAAAAAGGCAACCTACTGAATGGGAGAAAATATCTGCAAATGATATAAACGATAAGGGGTTAATATCTGAAATATTCAAAGAATCCACACAACTCAATATCAAAAGACAATATAACTAAAAAATGGGCAGGAGCACCTAGGTGGCTCAGTCAGTTAAGCCTCTGCCTTTGGCTCAGGTCATGATCATGGGGTTCCGGGATTAAGCCCCACATTGGGCTCCCTGCTCACTGTGGAGTGTGCTTCTCCTTCTCCCTCTGCCCCTCCTCACTGCTCGCACGCTCTCTCTCAAATAAATAAATATGTTTTGAAAAACGGGCAGAGTGCTCACTTCAGCAGCACATGTATTAAAAAATGGGCAGTGGTTATGAACGGACATTTTTCCAAATAAAACATACAGATGACCAACAGACAAATGAAAAGATGCTTAACATCACTAATCATCAGGGAACTGTAAATCAAAACCACCTCACAGCTGTCAGAATGACTTATTATGAAAAAGACAAGAAATAACAAATATTGGCAAGGATGTGGAGGAAACGGAACCCTTATGCATCATTGGTGGGGATGTAAACTGGTACAGCCAGTATGAAAAACAGTATGGAGTTCCTCAAATAATTAAAAATACAATTACCATATGAACCAGCAATTCCACTTCTGGGTATGTATCAGAAGGAAACAAAAACACTAATTAAAAAAGACATATGCATCTTTATGTTCACTGCAGCATTATTTACAATAGCCAAAATATGGAAATCAACCTAAGCATCCACTGACAGATGAATGGATAAAGATGCGGTATTGATACATGAAATAGTACTCAACCATAAAAAAGAATCAAATCTTGCCATTTGCAAAAACATGGATGGAACTACAGGGTATCACGCTAAGTGAAATAAGTCAGAGAAAGACAAATACCACATAATCTCACCATGTGTGGAATCTAAAAACAAAACAAACAAATAAAACAAAACAGAAACCAACTCTTAGAGAACAATTTCGTAGTTGCCAGGGAAGAGGGGTAGACAGAGAATGGGCAAAATAGTTGGAAGGAGATTACAAGGTACAAACTTCCAGTTATAAAAGAGGTAAGATGTGGGAATGCAGTGTATAGCACAGTGAATATAGTTAATAACATTATGACAACGTTGGTGACAGATGGTAACTAGATCATGTCACAATGCAAAGAAATGTTAAATCACTATGTGGTACATCTGAAATTAATTATAATGTCGTACGTCGACTACCAAAAAAAAAAGCCAGTGACCCTGCTTAAATTTAACCATTGTCTGACGAGGAAGGCACTATGGAAAAGCTTGAAATGTACAATTTTGCCAGCTGATATACAAAAGTTCTAAATTAGCATATGAAAAGTAATCTACATATGGCTATGTAAAATTCAGAGAAGTCAAGTGAATAAAAGGTGGAAACTATCTGTACTTACAAACCTAAACTGAGCTAAGCAAAGCCTTTTGAATGTTCGGCCATAATTCATCATTTAATAGGCCTCTGGGCTTGTTATGGTCTCACTGTTAAAATAAGTTAACAATAAGGTTATCATTATCTACTACTCCTAATATGAGCTCCTAGTACTGCAGGTCTGTTATCTAACATTACTTCTTATAATCACGTAATCCTGCAAAGTGAGTACTATTATGCCTATAGTAAAATGAGGAAGCTGAGGTTCAAAGATGTTAACCAACGTGCCCATGGTGATCAAGATTAAGTGGTGAAGCCTAATTTTAAAGCTGTCAATGTCGTAGTAAATATCTTTTTGAAAACATTAATACAGGAAATGACCTAAGTGTATATCAATAGAGGACTGGTTAAGTAAGTCACGGCTCCTCCATAAAAGGAAACAGCAAACAATCACTTAAAGAAAAATGAAGTAGCTTTTAATGTACTGAATATGGGAAGGGACAATATCCAGGATATACTATTAAGTAGGTGCATGCCACTGTCCAATACGGTAGTCACTGGCTACATGGAGCTATTTAAACTTAAATTTTTAAAATTAAATTAAAAATTTAGGGGTACCTGGGTGGCTCAGTGGGTTAAGCCTCTGCCTTTGGCTCAGGTCATGATCTCAGGGTCCTGGGATTGAACCCCGAGTTGGGACTCTCTCCTCAGCGGGGAGCCTGCTTCCTCCTCTCTGCCTGCTTCTCTGCCTACTTGTGATCTCTGTTGGTCAAATAAATAAATAAAATCTTTAAAATAAATAAATAAAAATAAAAATAACTACCTATTTAAAAATAGCTCGTTTCATTCTTAAACTCCTTGATTTAAGAAGCATAAAAGGCTCAAGAAGTTCTAAGGCATAACCAATAGAGATTAAGGGACAGAAAACATCTCTTCAAGATTTCCTAGAAATACTCCTAACCACTACCTTAACTTCATTAAGCATTTGTTTATTCATAACACTATTTGGGATACCAACCAACTACAGAGCTGCCATTTAGAGGAATTAAAGAAACAGGGACAGACAAAAAAAAAATTGGAAGAAAAAGTAAATATAGAGCATTAAAGAGAGGCTGTGGCCAAAAAGCCCAGGGAAAATTCTATTCTTTTGGGAAGGAAGGCATGGGTCACACTGCCACATCTATTTCTCTTCTCCCTTTCTCATACTGCTGTTTAACGCTTACAGAGGAGCATTTGAAAGCAAGTCTTTCAGTTCTACTCCGAAATCGTATTTTTTCCTTCAAAGGTCATAAGTTACTTTATTATTATATGCCTCAATCTCTTCACCTGTGAGATGGAAACCTGTTGCTTAATCAGTGTTATTTACTAACTACTGGGCATTTTTGCCTAGGAGATGGGAGAGGGAATAATAGCCAAACCTGAGAATGTAAAAGGCAGTCATTACGTAATCCATAATAACAAACAACAAAACATTTGAACTGATACTTTCTCACTGGGAGATAGCTCAGGGAGGCTGAAGGGCCTGGGGATGATGCTAATGTACGAAAATATACCCTGGAAGAAAAATGAATTGGAACAAGATCCCAAACATCCACTTCCTTGCACAATGACAGTGTACTGTCACTCTCTTTTCCTCTTCCATGGATCTCAGCCACTATTCAGATCAAGTCTAGTTCCAGAATGTGGCCTTTCATTGCTGCCCAATATATACTACCTTTCTCAGTGAGTATGGATTAAATATCTGTGCCAGGGCAGAGAGAAAGCCACTCTGGTGTTCACAAAGGGGCAAAGACACAAATTTGTCCCTACACAAACTGGTGACCAGAGAGGGACTCCACAATCTAATCATATCCACAAGCATTCAAAGAAGTCAACTTACTAAGGAAAATATCCTGCAAAATAAAAGACCAAGAAAAGAAGATGTGGCATAGTGAGGAAAAAAGGTATGATGACTCTTTCCAGAAATGTGTATCTCTAAATTACTAAACAAATTTTAAAATGCAAGAATTACCAATAAGTAATTTAAATCCTAAAAAAATTATAGGGCAGATGTTAAATTCATTTCATACAATTGCTACATGTAGAAATCTATGTGGCCTTAGACTACCACACATTTATTTAAGGGAGGGAGACATCTGAAAATGAGTTTATATTATGGGAAAGTTCAAAGAAACTTGCCAGTGTGTGTCAGCTCCATAGCCTATGGGCAGTGAGCATCACCTGTCTGTGCCAGTCAGATCACCAACCAACATTACTGTGCAGGCCATTAAAGAAGCTGTTAAAACTCTGGTTTAAAACCAATCTCAGCACAGGCCAGAGCAGCAGATTAAGCAGAACTTTACATCAGTGGCAGGTCTTCCAAGTTCTCTTGATGCCACAGAATTCATAAGTGGGATCAGTATGTTCTAAAAAAACATGGTACTGCAAAAGGAAAAAAAAGGTTCCACAGCATCAAGCCGTGTAATACTTGAAACCTCATCATCAAAGTGACAGTTTTCAAGTGCCATTTATGATGCCCTAGTCTGGAAACATCCCAGCTAACCCATCTGATCAACAATTTCACAGATGGAAGCACTTGATGGCTAATTGGCAAGTCTATTATTCAAATAAAACAGCTCTCTGTACCTCTTCTTTCATTATTACAAGTCAAGGTACAACAAGACTGGTCATTCAAATTAGCTTATTAAAAGAAGTGTCTTTCCAAAAATATTTTTTAAAATAAAACAGCTTATTTTGGCAATTAGTTTAGAATACTAATTGATTTCTGAATAGTAAGGAAATGTTTTATAAACTAAAAGGAATAAGATATTAAACCTTCTTTAAAAAGTTGTACAATTTGTATCCTCTATTTTTAATCAGTATATCAAGGTATATGTTACATGTTATCATAGAGAATAAAATGAAATATTCACTCATTCCTTAAATATTCTTAAAACATGAAACAAGAATGACATATCGCAACAAAGAAAACTCCTCTCAAATATTTTTTGCGTTTCTTAAAAATTTAAAAAGCAAGCATCCGGGGGGCCTCGGTGGTTCAGTCGGTTAAGTGTCCAACACTTGGTTTCGGCTCAGGTCATGATCTTGGGGTTGTGGGATAGAGCTCAGGTGGGCTCTGCACTCAGCCCGGAGTCTGCTTAAGATTCTCTCTCCCTCTGGTCCTTCCCACCACTGCATAAGAGGGCATTTGAGGCATTTTCGCTCTCTCTCAAAAAGAAATAACTATTAAAAAAATTAATAAAAAGCAAAGCTTCTTACTCTTCACCTACATTTTGCAATAAAAAGTTCCAGACTATTTAAGGTTTTTTTAATTTATAAAGCAAGTAGCCAGTGACAACACTGTAAGATTATCTATGTGAGAAAATGTTGATGTAGAATAGCCCTCGGCAACAGAAAAACTTGTGTTCTAACTCTAGCTTCACTTCTTAGTTCTATGACTCAAGCCTATAATACAGGAGTAATTATCCCTACTCACACAGGATTGCTGTGAGGATTAAATGAGATTAAATTCATAGAACATCTCAAAACACGGGAGGCACTCAGCATTAGTCCATTTGGCTCTCATCCTCTCCCCCATCCCCACTTCTATAAATTCTATGAAAATCCTGATAAAACTGTCAAAATATGTGGGTTCTCTTCATGGATTCAGACATTTGCCCTAGATCCCACTGACAATTACATTCCCAATTCAGACTATATCCCTTTATTGATACAGTAGTGTTACAATACAGTGTTACAATACAATACAATGTTCACAACCCTCAAGGAAACCCCTAAGAAAGAGTCTTGCTGAAAGACTAAACTATAAAATATTCCAAGATCTCTTTGGTAGGTGTTAGCCTACCAAATAGAAACTGGGGGGGGGGGGGGGGGGGGGGGGGGAATGCAGAGGAAACAGCAGCCAGAAACTGTGGAACCAAGTGAAAACCAAAGTAAAATCAAAATCATCTCCCTATAGTGATATGACTATTTAATAGTAACAAAAATGTATTCTATTAGGTGATAAAATAAGCCATTTCCATTTAGTAAAAGAACACCTCCTTCTCTATAAAACCGAAAGGGGTGCTTTTCCAACTAGGTTTTGTTGTTTCATCTACTTCTGATAAGCATTTTGCTTTCAATTACTTAGGCTCTGGTGTTTAGAGCACTAAGGGAATAAAGAACTCATCCACAGACAACTACACAGGCAATAAGAATGTACACAGGTAAAAAGAGGGAAAATATACATAGGAGTAAGAGAAAAGTATAACTATCTGAATCATTAATTTACTCTTTATTGTCCCTAAGCCCTCCCGTGGTGCTCCACACAGGCACTCGGTGTCCTGGCAGGAAGAGCCCATGAAATCACCAGCAACAGTTTGAAAAGCAGCACTGGAAGGCTGCTCAGTGGAGACCACTGCCCCGCTCTAGTGGCATGCTTCTTGGGCACTCAATCCAGGTAACAGTCCACAAAGAACCACCTTGACTGTTTGTTGTGGGAAACAACACGTCTGCCCAGATTTTAGATGAGAAGGATATCTACAGTACTGTCCAAATGATAATATGATCTGAAAAATTACAAGTTACATTACAAAAGTTTAAGGTAGGAAACCCAAAGATCAATGTACCAAATGAGCAAGGTAGCCAGTAAATCAAATATGTAAAACAATGTAGAAGGCAAGGAAGAAAAAGACACAGACTGGATTTTCAAGACTGTAACACCCCCTATATTTGGCAGATTGAGATTATATTACAATACCTCAGTTTCCTATACTAGACAGAGGTATCTTATTTCTCATCCCATTTATCTTTTCTACCAAAAACAGTATCAAATGTCATAGATTCATCATATCTTTGACTTCAAATTTAGAATCTTAATGTTTCATTTTTCCTCATAATTTTGATTTTCTATTTCATCAGAATGTGATTAATTCTGGAAGATAATCTCACTGTAATTGAAAATAACTGCTCCCCTTATATTCTAAAGAATTCAAACAAAACCATTTATGGTAATTTCATATCATAATAGAAATTTAACATTCACAAGTGTCAAAGATCCTTCCCCTTGAAAGACCACTCACCAGAATGTTCAAACAAAATGACAAGAGAGTAACTATAATGCACCCACCAGGAATTTGTTTTCCTTTCACTTGAGATCTCTCAAGAGTAGATCTGAGACCTCTCCAGAGCACCACATTTTTCATGGGGTTTAATATCTATTCAGAAGAATTACATTACAATGACAACTAGAAAGAGTGTGCTCTAATTAGCTTGCTATTGACCTGACCTTTCTTAATTTTCTAGAGTAGAAACATCAGCTCAAGTACACGAATAGAATAATTAGGGACTATACTTTTAAAAATAATAAAATTATTACATGACAGACACAGCAAATGAAAAAAATTAAAGGCATGTTGTATTTTTGCTTTGTTTCTAAAGCAAAATCACTATTTATTTGTAGTTAAGCAAAGAAAGAAAACAATTACAATTTCTTGACCCTTCCCTATTCTTAACAGGCAGAAAAATGGCCAAATTAATCTACGAATATTCAGAAAGGCTCTTTGTGAATGTTCAGAGAATCACATAAGGATAGACACTCAAAGAATCAAAGAGAAAAAAAGGTAGCCAGAAGCATCCATCGGTATGTAACAATTGTCAATACAAACAGACTAAAGCACTCAAGGAACATAATCGTAAAAAGTCTTTTTAAATGCCTGCTCATTTTCATGCTACTGCACCTTTTAATAAATAAAGGTCGTATTTCAAATGTGACAGATGTAAAGATTAATTGTACACATTAACTGTGTACACATTAACTAAGTACACATAACCTGTGTTGGCTCAAGCTACACCAGAATCTCTTTGGCAGATGAATATACAATAAAATAATTTAATCTGTAACTTATCTTAAAACTGTATTGTAGTAGTTTCTTGTCTCTGCTTCCATTCTTTCCATCTTGCATCCCATCTCCAGAGTACTCTTTAAAAATGTTTCATAGGCATAACTCCTTTGCTCAAAAATCTTTAATGATTTCCCAACTCACTTGGAAGAGAATCTTCTATAAGGCCCTACATAATTTAGCCTCTGGCAACCTCTCTAGTGTTATATGAAATACCTAAGTAAAGCATGAAAATAAGTACTGAAAAGCAAATTAAAATGCATTTCTGATTTTGTTTCACTAGGTGCCTTTTTTAAAAAGTAGTAAAGAAAATGTTATGTAGTATCATTTAATGGTACTCACTGACTTGTTCTTTTGCTTAGCTTTTTTGTTTGTTCATTTGTTTATTAAAAAGAGAGAACATTATATATGAAGTAAAAGTTCCTTTTGCCTCCCTCCATTCTCATGAATTTGTGTGGGTTTATCTAGACCTATGGTAGTCACTAGCCACATATAACAATAAATTTAAATAAAATTGAAAATTTAGTTCTTCAGTCACATGAGGTAGGCACAATCCATGGACTCAACAGCTACATGTGGTTATTAAACTTAAACAGATGTTAAAATTAAATAAAATTTAAAATTCAATTCTTCAGTTGTTCTACTCACATTTCAAGTGCTTAACATCCTGCCACTGATGGCTAGAGGCTACTGTGTTAGACGCAGTATAGAGTATTTCCATCACCGCAGAAAGTTCTACTAGACAGCGCTGCTGTAGAACTTGTAATACTTTTACTCGAGAGTTATGTACCTTTTAAAAATTGTTGTTTTTAGGATTAATATTAATGCTTTCATATTGTGTATCTCTCCACAACCTGAATTTTTCTCTTACTGTGTTTATAAGTCCAAGAATCATTTTAACTGCAGTATAATATTCCATCATAACACATTTTTTCCACAGAAAGACATTTAAATATTCTGCAATTTTTCAATAGTGTAAACAGTGTCATAATTTGTTGTAAATCCATAAACACACGTCCTGATAAACTTGTGTAAGAATTCTTTAAAGTGAATAAATGGAATTGCTGAGATACAGCAGTTAGGGCATTTTTCAATTTTACTAGATACCATCAAATTGATTTCCAAAGTGACTACAACCATTTATATTCCACATGCAGTGTGTTCATTCAACATATATTTATGGTCTTCTATTTGCCAAGTAATGTTCTAAGCACCGAGATACAATTCTTAACCTATTCCCATACCCATACTCCACACCGACACCCAGCCTACAGAAAAAGAGCTTACATGAAAATTTTGCTGTCTAAAATGTTAACATTTAATACAACAGACTTTTTTTTTTTTTAATCTAATACTTCTTTTAATTTTCACTTCTCTGACATATATTGAAGTTGAGTATCTTTTCTTATGCTTGCTGGCAGTTGTACGAACTGCCATTTCATGTTCTTTCTTCTATGAAGTTGTCCTTTTTTGTCTTACCGATTTGTAGTTCTGCTAAATGTGTTGCAGATGAATGTGTTAAAAAATCTTCCCTCCTTCTATTGCTTGTCTGTTAAGTTTGTTTCTACAGTCTTTGTTGGGACAAGAGTTAGTAATGTATTGAAGCAGTCAAATTAGCAATCTTTTGAGTTTTGCTTTCCTATTTTGAAGTCATACAGACAAAATTTTCTTATAAAAGAAATTTTTAGGGCTATCTTCTGTGTGTCTGACATATTTAATCCTTCTAAGAAACAGCCAAGGCAGGTATTAATCTCATTTTAAAGATACAGTAATTGAAATTTTTATTGTTGTAAAATATAAACAACGTAGAATTTACCTTAAAAATTTAAGTATACATTTCTGTGGCATTAAGTACATTCACACATTCACAGTGTTGTGCAACAAACACCACTATTTCCAGAATTTTTTGTCTTCCTAAATTGAAACCCTATAACCTTAAAAACACTAACCCACTCCACTATTTTCCGCAAGCTCTGGCAACAATCACTCTACTTTCTGTCTCGATGAATCTGACTTTTCTAGTATTTCATATAAGCAGAAGCATTCAATATTTGTCCTTCTGTGACTGGCTCACTTCATTTAGCATCATATCTTCAAGGTTCATCCATGCTGTATCAGATGTCAGGTTCTTCCTTCCTTTTTAAGGCTGAATAATATTCCACAGCATGTACATATCACATTTTGTTTATCCACTCATCTCTCAGTACAACACAAGTTGCTTCTACCTTTTGGCTATTGGGAATAATGCTGCTATGAACAATGGCTTACAAATATCTATTTGAGTTCCAGCTTTCAATTTTGGGGGATATATACAATGACAGAAATAGAATTACTGCATTGTATGTACTTTTTTTTTTTTATGCTTAATTTTTTGAGGAACCACCATACTGTTTTCCATAGAGGTGACATAATCACATTCCTACCAGCAATGCACAGGGTTCAAATTTCTCTACATCCTCGGCGCCTGGGTAGCTCAGTGGGTTAAGCCTCTGCCTTCGGCTCAGGTCATGATCTCAGGGTCCTGGGATCGAGTCCCACATCGGGCTCTCTGCTCGGCAGGGAGCCTACTTCCCCCCTCTCTCTCTGCCTGCCTCTCTGCCTGCTTGTTATTTCTCTCTCTGTGTGTCAAATAAATAAATAAAATCTTAAAAAAAAAATTTCTCTACATCCTAATCAACAACTCTGATTTTCTAGTTTTGGGGTTTTTTTCTGACTAGCCATCCTAATTGGTGTCTTCCAAAATTATAAAGTTTGATTTTCACAATCATGCCTCAATCTACATGCTATACATTTTTGTATATAAAACAGGTAGGAATCTAGTATTAGTTTTTCCCCCCATAGAGAAAGCCACTTGTTCCAGCAGCATTTAATGAACCACTCAGCTCGCTCCTTCCTCACTAATTTTTAATACAATCTCTGTTAGAAATCAAGTTCCCATATATGCATGAGTCTATTTCTAGGCTTCCTACTTGATTACGGTGATCTATCTATATGCGAATATTAGCTTACTTAAGTCATATAACATTAAAATATATTTTGATATTTGGTAGAGCAAGTCTCTTTTTCCTTTCTAAATTATTTTCTTGAATTATTTTTTGTTATATGAATTTTAGGATCAATTTTCTAATTCCATGAAAATTCCGGTTTATATTTTTATTGGAACTCCACTGAATTTATGATTAAATTGGAGAACTGGCATGTGATATTAAGACTCCTCATCTGTGAAAATGGTATTATTTCCTCATTTATTCCAGGAATTTTTTTCCCATTCTTATGTTAAGTTAATCTTTTCTATAAAACATCAGACCAAAACCCAAAAGACAAATAACTGAAAGAACATTTCTACTCAAAGACCCACAGAAACAGAAAAATGATTATTAGTTATGTACACAAAATCCACATACTGTAGGAATTCAGAGTTATAACAAATAAAACAGAGTACATCCAATTCAGGAAGGGTTTTTGTGTGTGTGTGTTTTTTAATCAAGCCACCTAAAATACTCCCTCAAAATGTAGCTTACATCTCACCGCTTTCAGAAAGCCTCCTCTGATCATTCACCTATAGTATTTCTCCCTTTTTTTTTTTGCATCTGGAAATTACTATCTCTGTATCAGAAAGATACAAACTGAGAACTTACGGGCAACACAGGTCTGTATATGTATTTAGTTCAGCCTGTGTCATGTTCCTTAAAACAAAAATCAGAGATCAAAACAATTAGGACATTTCACACAAAAATCACAGAATCTCTGACTTGCAGATATGTCATTCTCTCTGAGGGACCCAGCTAACAAAGATTCCATTTCCATGCTTTCTTGATTACTAGGGCAGGCAAATCATACTGATTTTTAAAGCTTCCACATAAAAGTGACCTATTAATTTCCAACTCACGTTACACTGGTCAAAGTTAAATCATGGTCAAGCTAACTTAAAAAATGATAGAGAGATAAAATCCTACTATGTGCCGGAAAGGTTATAAATCACAAGTTATTTCCTGTAATTGATGACTCTGCCTTCAATCTCTTCCCTTCTATCTATTCCACAAACTTCCACTAGAATTACTTTACAAAAACAAGACTGAATTAGGGCACCTGGGTGGCTTAGTCAGTTATGGGTATCTTGGTTTTGGCTCAGGTCATGATCTAGGGATTGTAAGATCAAGCCCATGTTGGACTCTGTGTTCAGTACAGAATCTGCTCAAGATTCTCTCTCCCTCCCCCTCTACACATGCATGCTCTCTCTCTGTCTCTCAAATAAATAAAATCTTTTTTTTTTAAAGCACACACTGGATTATCTCCTAACTCTGCTAAAAAAAAATCTTCATGAAACTGTAATGCCTATGGGGGGAAAAATGTAAAGATCACTAGGAATGTCATTCGGCCCTTTCACAATCTACTCCAAATTCATTCATCAGCTTCTTTCCTTGTTATTTTCCCTTACATCACCTATTCTCCAATCTTTTGAATATATCTCGCCATATGTTCCAAAATTTAACTCAAACATCATCTCCCCAATTCAGTCTTATGTACCCTTATTGTAGAAAAAGAAACCCTAGGGGCGCCTGGGTGGCTCAGTGGGTTAAAGCCTCTGCCTTCGGCTCAGGTCATGATCTCAGGGTCCTGGGATCGAGTCCCACATCAGGCTCTCTGCTCAGCGGGGAGCCTGCTTCTTCTTCCTCTTCTCTCTCTGCCTGCCTCTCTGCCTACTTGTAATCTTTGTCTGTCAAATATATAAATAAATAAAACCTTTTAAAAATAAGAAACCCTATATCCACTATACTTTCAAATCACATTATTTATAATGAACACTACTATCCACTCATAATTCATGTGTCTCTACTAGAACGTAACATACTGTGCTGGCTTCCAAGCAGCACATATACTAAAATCAGAAGGATACAGAGTAGAATGTAACATACTTAGGTTAAGTAACAATATTCTTAGAAAATCAAGATACTGGCAGAACAAATTCAAATACAATATAAGCTAACAGATGTTACTGACATTTCATTTAAGAATTCATTTACTTTTCTTTTCTTCCTTCTTTTCTTTTTTTTTTCTTAAAGATTTATTTATCCTGGGGCGCCTGGATGGCTCAGTGGGTTGAATAAAGCCTCTGCCTTCAGCTCAGGTCATGATCCCAGGGTCCTGGGATCAAGCCCCGCATCTGGCTCTCTGCTCAGCAGGGAACCTGCTTCCCTTCCTCTCTCTCTGCCTGCCTTTCTGCCTACTTGTGATCTCTGTCCTTCAAATAAATAAATAAAATCTTAAAAACAATAAAAAAAAAAAAAAGGAAACTTCTGGGAAAAAAAAAAAAAAAACAACGATTTATTTATCCTGGTGAGAAATAGCACGTGCACAGGAAGGGGCAGAGGGAGAGAATTCTCACTGAGCTTGGAGCCAGAGGCGGGGTTTCACCTCTTGACCCATGAGATCTCCATCCATGAGATCACGACCTGAGCAGAAACCAAAAGTCGGACCCTAACAGACTGACCCACACAGGGGCCGTGAGAATTCATTTACTTTTCAACCTACCTTAAAAGCTTACCTTGGCTGTTTCTAAAGCTAAAATGGACCCAAAGACTTACACTAAAAACCTTTTAGAGACTGGAGACTATGCTTTGACTAGGCCTATCTCTTGCATTTTATCTTCACAGATTTTGGAAAGTTTAGTTGCCAAAACCCAAATTGGGATAGTAACAAAGATAACCAAGTACCCAAATTACAGAAGTAAATGCTTTTAATAAATCATCTCATATTTTACAGTAATTTCAAGTTCATAAACACCTCAGCAAATAAAAAAATACATTTGAAATTTAAAGCTACTAGTTAACAAATTTTAGTATTTCTAATAAAACATCTATTTGTAGAGCACATGGGTGGCTCAGTCCATTTAGGGGCTGCCTTGGGCTCAGGTCATGATCCCAGGGTCCTGGGACTGAGCCTTACATGGGGCTCCCTGCTCAGCAGAGTGTTTCTCCCTCTCCCTCAGTGTGTATGCTCTCTCTCTTAAATAAATAAATAAATCTCTTGGAAAAAAACTGTTTGTTTCTACTTCAAACTACTAAGAAGTTTATACTGGGGATGCCTGAGTGGCTCAATCGGTTAAGCATCTACCTTTGGCTCAGGTCACAATCCCAAAGTCCTGGGATCAAGTCCCACATTGGACTCCTTGATCAGAGAGAAGCCTGCTTCTCCCTCTGCCAGCTACTCCCCCTGCTTGTGCTCCCTCTTTCTCTCTCTCTGACAAACCAAAAAAAAAAAAAAAAAAAAAAAGTTTATAATTAAGTATGGGATTGGTGGATAGATTTAATGATGTTAGCCTATCACTATTCAACATTTTTTTTTAAGGATTTTATTTATTTGACAGAGAGATCATAAGCAGGCAGAGAGGCAGGCAGAGAGAGAAGGGGAAGCAGGTTCCCCGCTGAGCAGAGAGCTCAATGCGGGGCTCGATCCCAGGACCCTGAGATCATGACCTGAGCCAAAAGCAGAGGCTTAACCCACTGAGCCACCCAGGCACCCCTATTCAACATTTAGAAGTGTAATATGTAAAAAAATAAATCTTCAACTTGTTTTTGTAGGTACAGACATAATAATGAAGAACTAAGAAAAAGTACCATGATTAAGTGCATGGAAGAAAAAGTTTTAATACTGACATTGTGAACAGTATTAAAATATTAAGGTCCAAGGATGCCTGGGTGGCTCAGTTGGTTAAGCATCTGCTTTCAGCTCAGATCACGTTCTCAGGGTCCTGAGATTGAGTCTGCATCAGGCTCCCTGGTCAGCAGAGAGCCTGCTTCTTCCTCTGCTGGCTGCTTCCACTGCTTTTGCTTGTTCTCTATCTCTGACATATAAATAAATTAAAATCTTTTAAAAAATATTAAAGTCCAGTTAAAAGGAATCCAAAGTTAGGCCAACAGATTTGGCAACTTTAACAATTCCAGAAAAGTAATGGAAGAGAAGGCCAATACACAATCTCACAAGAGTCAAAGGTAAGGAAGTATAATCTGTGAGTATAAGCTCTTATTTCAGGAATTCTAGAAATATAAGAAAGGCTTAGTGGTAGGATACAGTGAAGTTTTGTTGTTTTTTGGATACAGACAGACATTTTTGTACACAGAGAAAAGGGTCAGTGCAGATGAGCAAGGTTTCAATATAGGATGAGATCAAAGAAGAAGTGGAAGGATTAGCCGTGGAGAAGAGAAATCATTTCATTTCAGAGAAAGTTCAGAGTTCTCAGAATGAAGAACCCTGTTGTTTGTATTCTCATGTTTTCACAGGACCATCTGCAAACTTACAGCAAGTATCCCTGCCCCATCTTTAAGGAAATTCTAACTTTTCCATTAAGTGCTAAGACAGTAACATTACCCATTTACTTTTGGAGCTTATGTCTCCTTTTCCACTTCTATTGGCTGCTACGCACTACTGAATGGAAATAGAAGCTATTATCTCAAATGTTTTTCACTTTATTAAAAATAAACAACACACATTTTACTTCTGTATATTAAAAAATACTTGACATCCACTGCAAAGATATATCTTAAATTAAGAACAAAAGTAAAATTCAAAAAAAATTTATATTTTTATTTATTTATTTTTAGAGAGAGAGAGCATGAGTGTGAGTTGTGGGAGGAGCAGAAGGAGCAGGACAAGCAGACTCTGCACTGAGCGCAGTGCAAACACTCAAACGCTAGTATTTGGTAGAGGAGATATCACAGAAACAAGCACCCCACAAATTATCCCGTTGAGAGTTTGTCATCTAACTGGGAAGATGAAACACTTGAAATAACAGATTCTCAAACAACATATTTTTAAGTTCAATTAAGAATGCAGGACACATAAGGTGACTAAATTATCAGAAACCAAGGAGAGATTATTGAACCAAACTTAAATTTTTTGCTTATTACGAAGGTTTGCAGTGGTCACTGAGATATGATATAGCTCAATTTGTGGTCAATAAAACTGTATTTCAGGGGCGCCTGGGTGGCTCAGTGGGTTAAGCTGCTGCCTTCGGCTCAGGTCATGATCTCAGGGTCCTGGGATGGAGTCCCGCATCGGGCTCTCTGCTCAGCAGGGAGCCTGCTTCTCTCTCTCTCTCTCTCTCTCTCTCTCTCTGCCTGCCTGTCTACTTGTGATCTCTCTCTGTCAAATCAATAAATAAAATCTTTAAAAATAAAAATAAAAAAAAAACTGTATTTCACATCCAGCAATTTCCCAGCATGGATTTCTAACACGGATATGTAATTTATTTCATCTAACGCTTAAGAAAAGGTACTTTGGTATTTAAATTTGACGCAACTTCCTTTAAGAATTCTACAAAGAGAGATCACTGCCTATATTTTGCAGGTAAATTTGCAGTACCTATGTACCACCTCAGCTCACTTCTGACACTTTGATATGCCTTAACATCATTATTGCTAACTTTGGAATAAATGAGGGAATTCTAAAAGCTATCTAGAATGCTTATGAAAGTATGGAAACAGCTTTGGAAGGGTCAAGTTCCCAGAGACTTAGTCCTCTTTTTATTACAGATTTTATTTAGAGAGAGCAAGAGTGAGAGAGCATGTGCACATGCGGGGTAGGGGCAGAAGCAGAGAGAAAATCTCAATCAGACCCTGCACACCACTCAGAGCCCGATGCACAGCTCAATCCCAAGACCCAGAGATCATGACCTCACCCAAAATTAAAAGTTGGACACTTAACTGACTGAGCCACCCAGATGACCCAAGGCTTAGGCTTCTTAAGAGAATATATTACACATATCTTACAAAAATGAAGAATCATAACAAAATAGGCTGATAGTAAAGGAACATGAGAAACAGTCAAGACCAACAAAAGTAAAAACTAGGAAAAAAAAAAAAGGAAAAATAACTGAAGTTTATACAAGGATACAACACAGAATCACAAAATGATTCCAACTTTCCAAAAGGAAAAGGTTTATTAGTAGAAGCCATGAGACAGACCTACTTAAGGAAATTTTTTTTTTTTAAAGATTTTATTTATTTATTTGACAGATAGAGATCACAGGTAGGCAGAGAAGCAGGCAGAGAGAGAGAGGAGGAAGCAGGCTCCCTGCCGAGCAGAGAGCTTGATGCGGGGCTCGATGCCAGGACCCTGGGACCATGAACCGAGCCGAAGGCAGAGGCTTTAACCCACTAAGCCACCCAGGTGCCCCTACTTAAGGAATTCTTATGAAAGTGCCTCCATGCTGAAAATACCATGAAATCCCCAACAAAACTGTTTCTTTCACAAAATATAAACTATTTTTTTTTTAAGATTTTATTTCTTTTTTGACAGAGAGAGAGAGAGAGAGAGAGAGACAGCAAGAGTGGGAACACAAGCAGGGGGAGCAGGAAAGAGAGAAGCAGGCTCCCTGCTGAGCAGGGAACTCAATGAGGGGCTGGATCCCAGGACCCTGGGATCATGACCTGAGCTGAAGGCAGACACTTAACAACCAAGCCACCCAGGTGCCCCAATATAGACTACTTTAAAGGAAGAAAGACAAACTGATCAATCGTGATAAGAAAATGAGGGAAAGCTGGTAGCTATAAGGATTATGAAAGTAGGTTATAAAAATACTCCCAAATTTTGGTCATAAAACATTATGTTACATAAAAGTCTCGGGAAAGGAACAACACAAGTTATCACTTTTATGAATGGAAAACTGGAAAGATAATCAGTGTAGAACTCAAAAAAAGCAAAAATCTCTGCCTCACCTAAAGCAGAATAAATATTCTGAGATTAGAAAATCTAGGTAGAGGCCATTTGCCCAACAGCAAGAAACAAGATAGATGATAATATTAAAACTGAAAACAAATTTAATTTTAATAAGAATGTAAAAGAAACCATACATTCCAAATTTAAAGAAAAAAAGAGATATTACTTATTATTTCAGCCTTCTATCGTAACTACCAGAAGGAATTTAACAGTATTAAAACTGTACATATAAACATTCTATGGGTCGGTTTTCTGGATCTTGCCAAAAATATGCCATGTTTACTTTTTCATGTGTTACTTCTAAAGTCTACATTGTAAACCCAGAAATTAGCTTGAGTCCTTTTTATTTTTTATTAAAAGTTAAGTTTGAGAACCTTACATATCGCCAAATTTTAAATGAAAGAAACAGAGAAAATTCTTATTCCTAGGAGAAAATTAAATTAAGATAATAGAAAATGTTCCCCTCATGTTATTTAGTGTTGCAATACAATAACCAGCCATAAGGTAAGCTTCTTACTATAAGGTTACCTGTGAGATGATTTTCTTGAGACTGATTTCTTTCTCTTTGGATAACTAGAGAAAGACGTTTAGTTTACAAACAAAGAAATACTGAAAGTCTATATACTAACCTGGCCCAGTCCAGGCATACCTCCTCCAAGTCTAAGAAGTCTGTCCATATTTCTAGAAAACAAAACAAAGGAAAACGTTCCTAAGCACAAAAGTGTTTACTCAATTGCTATCTATATAATTCACCTTCAGTCACTCAGTATGTCAAAAATATTGGTGGTAATTACAACACAACATCAGACTTCCTGTTAATTAACACCACATATTAATTCAAGAAGCTGTCTTCCATGCTAATTAACAGACCTTACTTTACTGCTTTGGTTTTGGGTTATCCCTGGTTTTAAAGACAAGCAATCTTAGCATACTTTCAAAACTTTGCTATCATTAAGTTAATTATATTTTCTCATTGTTATCTAATAAAGTACCTGAATGAGGAAAAAGTGCCTGAAATGCTTATCATATGTATGATTGAATTTCCTTCAATTTGTTGAATGTACAAATAAAAATCCTCACTTTTAAATTAAATTTTAACATCCTCATTAGTAAGTTCTGTGCTAATTAACTTACAGCTTGTCAGTTATCATCAAAACTACATGTGAAAGACATTGTGAGCAGATTATGGATCTCTGAATTAGCATCAAAGGCTTTTTTAAAATGAACTCATTATACTAAAAGAAATATTATAAAGTAAACATTAAATGCATTAAGATAGTGTTCTAGAACCTACACAGATATTTTGCCTTATTTCAGATGTTGTGGAGATATATACCTTTTTTACTAAGGAAATTCAGCTATTCTCAATGATAATTTCAGAGTTAATCAATACAAAGATTAACTTTAGAGTATCAATCTGATTTGTTTTTATATCTAGAATAACTATAGAAGACATTCTTAAAAGCTTGAAAAACTCAGAAAAAATCAAAGGAAAGAAATAGCAAGAGTATCACTATGACCTCAACTACACAAAAAAGTATAACCAAATTCTAGAAAACTAGTATCAGTGCAACTAAATGCTTTAAGAGTGACAATGAAGCATTTCTTCTACTTGAAAATTGCTACTGTGCCTTAAAATTCCTTTTCGAAGTTTATGCTTTAGATAATGGTTATTACTACAATTTATATTCTAAATTAAATGCTAATGAATTAGTCATTTGTTCATACTGTTTTACTTGCTAGAACTGCTATATAAACTAAAAATTAATAATGTACTCATGATCATTACATTACAGCTTAATCATGTTTGTTGATTCTCCTATATTTAACAATATTAATATTGCAAACTTTATCCAAGTCCACACACAGAAAAATGCACAACTGACACAGCCATGGAATCTTCACAAAATGAACACACTCCCATAACCACCACCTAGATAAAGAAACTACATTATGGCCACCTAAGAACACCTCTCATGCCCCCCTTCCAGTCCCTACCACCGTGCAAAGACAGAATTTCAACTTGTGATAGCATGGATTAGTTCTGCTATTTTTGCATTTTATATAAACAACAATTTATAAAGAACTTTATATCAACAAGTCTGTGAGATTCACAATGGATAAATTCATTTTAAAAAATGAAAGGCACATAAGAAAACTTGCTAGTTCAGACAATATTTCTGCTTTATAACCTTAACACATTCTAACAGCAGCATTTACCAACAGAATCTCCATCAAATTCTCATTAAAATTCCTCAACTCGAATATAGCATTCAATACATGGCACTTTTTAAAGGCTATAAATAGAGGGGGAAAACCCAAATAGTTTAAAATATTAAAGATATTTCTCTAGAATGTATTACCAAAGGAAAAAAAAATTCTTTTAGACCATTTCAAGCTTAAAGAAAAGCAGAAAAAAACTAACATACAGTATACTTTAGACATTATACATATTCCAGGCCAAAGTCGATTCCCAGCTGTGTTTAGTTTATCTATTCCCCCAGTGTTGTTTCTTATGACTTTACACAGACTCCAGATGCTGTGAATATACATGAGCAATGTGGGGAGCAGAGGGAAAGAAAATCTGGCAGGTCAAATTTGTGTTTTTAGTAAAATTAGATGTCTCAGCAAACAGGAAAAAATATTTAACAAACTAAAACATTTTAGATAACATAATGAGGTTTAATAAAAATACTAACATTTGGAAATGAAATATATCAATAAATGTTCTATATCACACTACTTTTTTTTAGAAGTTTACAGAAAGCAAATAAGAACAAAAGTGCTAGTTATCTAAATGACTTTCATGAGCCCTTAAATCTGGGTATCACATATTTATAATTTGATGTGTGTTTAAAAAAATGATGTTTTCGTAACATCTTTATATCATATCCTGAAAGAATAGGTAAAAGTTATATACATTCTTAATTCTCACCTGGTCAGTGGACTACAACTCTTGAGGTTGTAGTCAATTCGTTGAGTTTGACAAATTTCTTCTTAATTCAAGCTCTTGCTTATACTGGCAGGTATAACTTTTCCCAAGTATTTTTTTTCTCTCACTCCTAAAAAAAGTAAATAAGATATAATTATTTTGAGACCTATGGAGGAAAATATGCCATGAGCTTTAAATGAAGCAAAATTCCTAAAAGCGAAATAGAAATCAAAACTGATTTTAATCACCATTTCCAGAAGAATATGGAAAGAAATAGCATCCCAGGAGGCTAAAGAGCAGAGGATTAACCCACATACAAATTTTGTTCTTAAGTTTCTTTTTTGAGCAGTTCTAATTATATGTAAGAATTGACATTTCATTACTTTTTTGAGCAGTTCATAATTTTATGTAAGAACTGACATGTCATGACACTTCATTGACATGTATTTCTAGAGGTGTTTCAAAGAACAAAGAGAAAATTTACTCATATTTTTAAACAGACCATTCTATTGTGCAATTACCATATAGTTCCATTGCATATTATTAAAAATCCATAATACATTATGGAATTTTAGTGAAGTTATTTTTCCTATATTTGAAAGTTTGCTATTTCATTATCATAGGAATTAGTTCCTCATGTCTTAGTCAATTACTCCCAACTACGCCAGAAAAGACTAAAATAACAAGAAAATGAAAAAAATAAATAAAATAAAGTAACAAGAAAATGAAAGAATAAGAATTACTCAAAATGATGCAATAGTGAAATACATTATTGCTATTGTTTCATCCTTCAGTTTTTATTGTGCTGCCCAAAGCCATTTCACCACCTTTCAAGAAGATATAAAAGACGAGAGACACAATCTCTGTAGTCTTTTAAGCTTTCATTTGAACACACCTGAAAATTCAGAATTTTTTCTATTATATCCATAATGTCAAAGAGGAGAACTGACAGAGAAAAAGTTTCACAACAATTAGAGAAGGTGAATGTAAAGAAACAGGTAACAGCACTGTAGTCTCTAACAATAACAATAAAATTGATGGTATAAGCCAGGGTTTCTTCAGCACTGTTGACATTCAGAACCAATTTTTTGTTTTTGGTAAGGGACTGTCTTGTGCATTACAGGATGTCTGGCAGGATCCCTGGCCTTTACTCATTAGATGCTGGTAGCACCCACCCAGTCATGATAATCGAAAATGTCCCCAGACATTGTCAAATGTTTCCTGGAAGGGCAAAATCACTCCCAGTTCAGAATCACTGGTATAAACAAAATTTCAGACTATACATCTTCAGACAACAATACCCTACATTAATTTTCTCGAACTTAAGAACCAAGGAGTGCTGGGAACAGTTTGGGAGCTCTTCAAAAATTCAACAAAGGATTACTATATGACCAAGCAATTCCATTCCTAAAGAATTAAACATAGGTATTCAAAACAAACACAGGTACATGCATGTTTAGAGCATCATTATTCACAACAGCCCAAAGACTGAAACAGCCCAAATGTCCACCAAAGGGTAAAAGGACAAAGCAAATTCCAGTATGAATACACATACAATGGAACTTATGGAGTATCATTCAGCTATAAAAAGAAATGTAGTACTGACACATGTGATAATGTGACTGAACCTCAAAACATTACGCTATGTAAAAGAAGACATGCACAGAAGGTCACAAACTATGTGATTCCATTTATATAAAATATCCCAAATACCTGAATCCATAGAAAAAGAATAAGGATTAGTGATTGCCAGAGGTTACAGGGAAGGAGTAACATGGAAAACTGCTTAATGGGTAAGGGATTTTACTTCAGAATAATGGAAATGTTTTGGAACTAGACAGAGGTGGTAGTTGCACAACACTGTGAATGTACTAAACCACAATGACTGTTCACTTTTTTTTTTTTTAAAGATTCATTTATTTGAGAGAAAGAGAGAGGGAGTGCAAGCACATGGATGCTTGTGAGAGGGGTAGAGGAGAGGGAGAGACAGAATCTTAAGCAGACTTAAAGCTGAACAGGGAGCCTGTCAACCAGCTTGATCTCAAGACCCTGAGATCATGACCTGAGCTGAAACCAAGAGTTGGATGCTTAAACCAAATAAGCCACCCTGGCGCCCCTGAACTATTCACTTTAAAATGGTTAATTTTGTTACCTGACTCTCACCACAAAAATTATTTGATAAGTGGATCAATGAGTGAACAATGTATTTCTAAAACTAAAAAAGAAATGTGTTCTCATCCGGTTGGGTATTCAACAAGGGCTGAATTACACACTATTTTACAACAAGAACTTGTTTTGCTAAAGAGATATGTTAGTGACATATTCTTTTATCTTTTATGCTGTTGATGAAGTTCTTATGTGGACAAATGCTTAAGTGTCCACAAAGCAAAGCAAAAAGAAATAGATAATGTAGAAGTGAAAAATAATCACTGGACTAGATCTAACTAGTGTTTATAATTCTAAAAGAAAAAAAATGTTTTGCAAGCAGAGATGACAGCCAAGGTCTCTTCAATAAAATTATGAGCTATCTAGGATTCCAAAAGTATTACAATGGGAAGTGAAAAAGTTCTGGAGATGGACGGTGGTGATGCACAACAAGAGTGTACTTAAAGCCACTGAACTGTACCTCTAAAAATGGTTAAAATGGTAAGTTTTATGTTACGCATATCTTATATCCGGGTTAAGAGCTGTGACTCTGCATTACAAGTGACAGGATTCAAATTCCATCTCTAATACATATTAGCTGTGTGTCCCTGGGCCAGTTACCCTCCTGAGCCTATTTCTTCATCTGCAAAATAGGGATAATGACAGCATCCACCTTATACAGTTGTTCAGAAAATTAAAGAAGACAGTGGACATAACCTACATTTAACATAATGCTTGCTGTACAGTAAGTGAACAATGAGTGTCGGCTGTTATCAGCACCACCCTCCTTAGCAGAGCTACGGTTCATACAACACACATTCTTCTTCCTACATAGTTTGCCACTTAGTGAAATTTCAAAACAGCAGGCACATTTTGCAGTACTAAATGAATTATATTGGAGGAGGGACTTGTGTTTTGCAGAATTTAGCAAAAGAGTTCATAAAATTAAAAGTGTTACACTATAATAAGAAAGACAATACTTCCAGTTCTTAGAAATAAAAGCC
This sequence comes from Lontra canadensis, assembly GCF_010015895.1. Classification (NCBI taxonomy): domain Eukaryota; kingdom Metazoa; phylum Chordata; class Mammalia; order Carnivora; family Mustelidae; genus Lontra; species Lontra canadensis. The sequence goes on along the minus strand of NW_022631007.1, from coordinate 29,654,753 downwards.
ATACATAACACCTCTAGATTTTTTTTTTTTTAAAGACTTTATTTATTTATCTGACAGACAGTGAGAGAGGGAACATGAACACGGGGAGTGGGAGAGGGAGAAGCAGGCCTCCCTCTGAGCAGGGAGCCTGACTCAGGGCTGGATCCCAGGATTCTGAGATCGTGACCTGAGATGAAGGCAGATGCTTAATTAGCCTGAGCTACCCACTCTACACCTATAGACCTAAAGCAAGCTTTTACATCTATTGAAAAAGAGAGGACTCCAGAGCTTATCATGATATGATTAACTTTACTGAAAACGTTATCAGTTAGGGGCGGAGTGGCTCAGTCAGGTTAAGCGTCTGTCTGCCTTTGGCTCAGTCATGATCCCAGAGTCTCACATCTGGCTCCCTGCTCAGCAGGGAATGTGTTTTTCCCTTTGCCCTCCCCCTCCCACTTGTGCTCGCTCGCTCTCTCTCTCAAGTAAATAAATAAAATCTTTTTAAAAATTTATCAGATAATATGAATAAAATATTTAACTGTAACTAATATGCCCTGCACAGAGTAATCTTTAGAATCCTAACTGGTAAAAACAGTACGAAATAAGCATTGGTACTTTCAAAAGACTGTACATCAAAAAGTTGATGATCTTCCACTTTTTCATCTCCTATTGAGTTAATATCTAGTTAGAACCTGACACAGTTAGATTGTATTCATGTTGGAAATAAAATAAATCAATTCTCAAATATTTATAGAAAATGTATGGAACCATGAATAACTTAAAAAAACAGAATCTTCAAAATTAATTTAATCTAGATTTGGAATGTGGCAATTTTTTTTTTTTTAACTTTTCAACCTGTTCACAAGGGACACTGTTGTCCCAGTAATTCATAAAACTCAAACAAATCATGAAACTCTCAGCTGTTCGAGTTTATCACTGTTTTTCTTAGTTCATCTTGTACTCCCCAACCCATGCTGCAGTTCCATATTACTTCTCAGACTGATGCTAAATCCTTTCAGTACTCCAGATCTCACTGTATTTCTAATTCCGCTGCTTTCTGAATTGTGGAAAGTATTAGGGACTTCTTTGACTTTCTTAAGGGCTTTCTTCAATGGTAGAAATAGAAAGAGTCAACATTAAATTTAATCATATAAATAGGATTTTGAAAGCAAGATTTTTTTCCAGTTTAGAACAGTGAAGATGAACTACCACAATATCTTTTTTTTGTGCTATTTCCTAATTACAACATTCAATCTAACATTCATTAAATACAAGGTTCCCCCTCTATCCAAAAGCAGAGTGTTCCTATTAAAACTTTCCTAAGTGGAAATGGCATAAATCAAAGAAACAATTAACATTTTGTAAAAGTGAAAATCCTCTTCAGACTTCTTTCTGTTAGCAAAAAACAGGCATAATGTAGGCCTTCTATAAAAGTGAAGTGGGGTAAAGCTAACTTTCAGACAGTAGGAGAAACCTGTACCATTTCGCACATAATAAGGTGATACAGAAATAGAGCCACTAAGAAACAGTGATTTTCACTGAAAGAATTTATAGTCTATTTGGGGAGGCATGATATAAATCCATGAAAAATACATAAAGTGATAGGAAGCAGTGTAGAGCCAGAAAAGCTGTGAAGGCAATCAGACCTTGACTGGAATCTGAGCTTCAAACCTATCTCCAGGGGCACCTGAGTGGCTCAGTCAGTTAAGTGTCTGACTTCAGCTCAGGTCATGATCTTGGGGTCCTGGGATCGAACCCTCCATTGGGCTCCTTACTGAGTGGGGAGTTTGCTTCTCTCTCTCCCTGTGTGCCCCACCCAGCCCGTCCGTGCTCTCTCTCTCTCTCTCAAATAAATACAGTCTTTAAAAAATGAGCAAATTGGATGCCTGGGTGGCTCAGTTGGTTAAACGTCTGCCTTCAGCTCAGTTCATGATCTCAGGGTCCTGGGATCGAGTCCCTCATCGAGCTCCCTGATCCATGAGGCGCCTGCTTCTCCCTCTGCTCCTCTCCCTGCTTGCATTATCTCTCTCTCTTTCTCTATCTCTCTCTGTGACAAATAAATCAAACCTTTAAAAAAAAAAAAAAAGGCAAGCAAACCTACTCTCTGTATGATCTGGAAAAAAATACCTTCTTCTAGAATCTAGATTTCATCTATAAAATGGGGATAATACCTACCTTGCAAGTCAGTGGTAAGATAAAATACAAAGCACCTAATACAGTGCCTGGAACATTTGTAAGGTACTCAATAACTGTTGTTACTATTATTGCTATCATCACAGAACCAGAAGCTATTATTTAATCCAATTCTCATTTTACAGATGGAGATGACAATATATCACAAAGCGGGATATGAATATCAAATGAGTGCAACAAACTGGCTATATGACAAGCTCATGAGTAATAAATCCCATGAATGTCCACATGACTTTCAGAAGTGGACAGTAAATTATGAAATGAACACTGCTATAAAATGAAAAACAAAACACAATTGCCTTTTGTTCCTGATACTCAAACAGGAGTTCGAAACCTACATACTAAACATAAGGTTTACATGACAAGCATAAAAATAAAATAAACCCAGGTTAAAATGCAGCTTTACAGTTAGAACAGCAAAATATTATTTATCAAGCACCTTCGGGGGTGGAGGGGGGGGGATAACATTCCAAAATCAACAGGTGAGGCTTCATTGAAAGATGACTTCAAAACTTTCTTCTGTGGGCTAGAAGTAATTATGTTCTGGAGCAAATTCAAGACAATATTCAGGCCTTTTACTAAATATCACTTCACTAAACAACTGTAGTTAATTCTGAACTACTGTATCTTAATCTTTCCAAATGCGCAGTTACTCATTAAATTTAAATGTTTAAAACATATAAGCTTTAAATGAGCCAGCTGCTACCCTTCCAAGACAAAACATGAAAAGCACCAATGTCTTAATCATTTCCACTAAAACTGTATTCTGTTCTATTTTGTTCTTTCAACATTACCAGTGACTGTCTTCTGGCTTTACACATAATCAACAACTTAGTAGCACTAACAACATATTTTTGTGAGCAGTAAAAAAAAAATAATAATAATTTTCACCCTAGAATTGCATTTCTGTGTTAATTTTTAAGGCTTCTTCCCTGCCTTAAAATTACGTCTGAATCTTTATCAACTTTTATTTACCATTTTTAATTTCAAGAATTTTTCATTCGGTCACTAGATTTATATTCAAACTCTTCCGAAAAGTTTGCGTTTTGTGTTCGTTTGACAGACACAAAGTAAGTCCCCAGGAAAATTAAGTTTCAAGAGGTAACACAGAGTAGCAGATTACTACTTTATTGAAAACAGGAAATATCACCTATTCACAATAACTACACAATTAAGACAAGCTGAAAGTAAGTTAAAAGGCACAGCAGAAAAACCACACTTTGAAGAGTTTCAAGGTTAAAAAACCAGTGCATCTCTGGGGTTTTTGTTTGGTTTTTAAAGGGAATTGAAATCCTAACACTAAGAAAAAGGGTCAGGCCTATGGGAAGGACAAGTGATAAAACAACCAGGCCTTCAACGGGAAAGTTGTATTTATTCTCTCACCCTTGTTTCCTCTGCTGCTTTGAAGTTTTTCAACACGGGAATAACTATCAATAGACACACACACACACACACACACACACACACACACACACACACGCCACACACAAGGGTTCTCCTGGTATAGGGAGAAGAGGGCTCCCGAGATGCCCTTAAATTCAGCGAAGCAGAAAGGCCTGAAAGAGGAGACCACATCCAGACCTAACTTACAAGACACCCGAGTAACCGGCGAGGAGGACGCAGAAGCCTGAGCTCCTCCTTCAGGGCCCAGGCCTCTAGTGGCAACTCCGCCGGGCAACGTGACTCAGGAAAGCGCGGGGCTGGCGGCGGCCTAGCACGGCTGTCTCCGCGGACCTGCCGGGCCTGCCTTCCCTGTCTTACCTGAAGGCCGGGGGTGGGGGGGGTCGGCCAGCCGCGGTCTGGGCTATCGTCTTCCACTTGCGGGGACGCGAAGGCGGCGGAGGCGGTAGCGGCGGCTCAGACTCCACGGGGCTCTGGCTCCGCGAACCGGCGATGAATCAGCCCGATTCCATTCAAAAGAGTCGCCCGGGCCTCCGCAACGAAGCACTTCCGGGTTCACTGCTCTTCCTCGGCTTCCGTTCCCCCGACGGCCAATTGGAGACGGCTCGGGAGTCCGGCGGGCGTCCAGGGAGGAGTGCGACAGACGGTCGGCGCGGGCCGCGGTGCTTCTCCAGTCTAGGCTGGGAAGGCGGGACGGAAGTTAGCGCCAGGGCCGCTCCCGCCCCCTCAGACATACTCCCTCTCCCCCCAACCCCCCATTCTCCTCTCTGCGAATGCAGGCATCACTCGAGAACTGCGACGCCGGCCTGCGGGAGCCTGGAGGTGACCGGGTAGGAAATGGAACAGCGGGAACGCTGAAACGAGAACCCTGTTAGTGTGGGTGTTCCCCGCCGTCCCACTCAAAAACTGAAAGGTTTGTTTGGACTCAACTTGGTCGTCTGAGAGGCAGAAAAGGAAGAGGTGTAAAAAGAGGGGAAATAGGTCAGAGCTTCTCCTCCATAGCGCAGTCCGTCCACCACCTTGATTTCTCCGCTTTCCAGGAATTGCATTTCAAAGAAACCAACGTTTCCCAGATGTTAAAACCAATCATTTTAGGCCCAATTTAATTTACAGGGCTTAAAGAAAAATCATCACTCAACGCTCTCCAAATAATTAGTGTCAACAACGTTTTTACCCATTATCCGCTCTGTGCTAGGTTTTCAGAGGCCAAAACCACCCAAGAAATGATTGATGATCGACAAATTTATATTGTATTTAGGCACAGGCTCTCTTTAGGGTGACAAAGTTCCTCTCACTTTGTCAAATATGTTCCAAATAATAAGCACCTTTAAAGCATTCCTAAATAAGAGTAGTGATGAATCTTCTGGATGGAGGGGAACATGGATTACAGCATCTGAATCCAAAGCTATCTGGGCATAGTTACACAGAATTTCCCTCTTAAAGATACCTCATTTCTATTAAAAAAAAAAAAAATCAGTTATTATAACCATAGGTAATGCTATATTTGGATCAGTATCTTTATGTGTCCACCCAAACCTATGCCTCTTGTTTGCTTTTTTGGTGAATGACCCCATCCTTCAGCTAGTTTCCCTACTCAGATCCAAGAATAGACATATTCTCTCCTAGTCAGCTACTGACCTCCCAATAAATCACCCTAAAAATCATGAAGTGTCTAATCTGTAAAAGAGCTTTTCCAACCAGTCCCCTTTCTCCATTCCCTCTACTCCAATCTTAACTAAAGCCTTCCTCACTTTTTTCCTAGAACACCCCAATAATCTTAAACTTCTTACCTCCAGTTGTCCCCCTTAAATCCATGCTCCTTTAGTAGCAAAGATTTTTTTCAGCTATACAAATACAGTCATGCTCCTTCTTTGCTAAAAATTTCACCAGTAACTCCCCCTAACAATTAACAGAAAGGTCAAAAATCTCTTAATTTTGCTCAGAACACCCTTGCTTCCAGCCACCCTAAAGTATTTAGCTAGGGAATGAGATGTCCATAGGAACTTTGAAAAACTGAGACATACCTGGGAATCTAGAAGGTAATATGCATGCTTAGGGGCATATGCATATCTAGGGCTGTGTAGATGCTCAGGAAAGACCTGAGAAGGTCCCAAGTTCTAACCTCTCTGACCTTGAGGCTCTACACAAACAAGAAGTGAAAACCAATATAGACATGTAAACTTGCTGCTTGAGTGTTGAAGGCATGTCCCAATACACATATTAAGCCCCTCAGCGAAGACTAGGAGATTCACTATTTGATGATATTTAAGGAAATCTTTGTCCAGTCATCAGATGACTGCTACGCTAACTGAGCAAAGACTTCACTGGTCACACACAACAAAAAATATAGACTTTAAGGAATGCATTCAAAAAGTCACTAAACCAACATCCACTATAACAAACAGAAACAATAAAAACCCTGGGAACAGGGGCACCTGGGTGGCTCAGTGGGTTAAGCCTCTGCCTTCGGCTCAGGTCATGATCTCAGGGTCCTGGGATCGAGCCCCGCATGGGGCTCTCTGCTCATCAGGGAGCCTGCTTCCCCCCTTTCTCTCTGTCTGCCTCTCTGACTACTTGTGATCTCTCTCTCTCTCTCTGGCAAATAAATAAGTAAAATATTTAAAAAGAAAAAAAAAAAAAAAAAAAAAAAAAAAACCCTGGGAGCAGAGGAGAGTCTGATTTCCAGAGTTGCCACATTATATTATTTGAAACATCCAGTTTTCAAAATAAAATATGTTTTTTAAAGCACAATACATGCAAAGAAATAACAACGTATGGCCTATACATAGTGGAAAAGGCAATTAATAGAAACTCTCCCTGAGGAAGTCCATATGTCTAACTTATACATAAAGACTTTATATAAGATATTTTAGATATATTCACAAAGCTAAAAGAAACCATGTCTAAAGAACTAGAGGAAACTATGAGGAGAGTTTCTTACCAAATAGATAAAATCAATAAAGGGAAGTTATTTAAAAAAACAACAGAAATTCTAGAGATGAAAATTATAACTGATGTGATGCATTCATTAGAGGGGCTCAATAGCAGATCTGAGCAGATGGAAGAACAAATTTGAATACAGATTAGTTGAGGTAATCAAGTTTGGGGAACAAATAGAAAAGAAAATAAAGAAACATGAATAGAGTCACAGAAGTCTATGCAACACAATCAGGCATACCAACATATATATCGTGGAAGTTTTAGAAATAGAGAAAAAAGAGAAAAGGCAGAAATATTTGAGGAAATAATGGTCAAAAACTTTCCAAATTTGATGAAAAATATTAATCTACACAGCAAGATTAATAAATTCCAAATTGAATAAACTCAAAGAAATCCACACCTGGACACTTTATAATCAACCTATGGAAAGCCAAAAGCAAGGAGAGAATCTTGAAAGTGTCAAGAAAGAAGTCACTCATTATATAATTCTCAATAAAATTAACAACCAAAGCTATGGAAGCAGAGAGCAGTGGCATGACATATTCAAAATACTGGAGGAAAAAAACCATCAACCAATAATTCTATATCCAGGGAAACTATCCTTCAAAAATGAAGGATAAATTAATATATATCCAAAATACATGTATAAACAAAAATAGAATTCATTTCAGGAAATGTGCCCTGCAAGTGATACTTGTCCTTCAGGTTAAAATAAAAGGACACTAGACAATAACACAAATTCACATGAAGAAATAGAGGACACTTGTAAAGATAACTGCATAAGTAAACATAAAAGACAGTATAAATGTATTATTTGTAACTCATTTTTTTTCTATTTGACTTAAAAGACAATTGCATAAAGCAATAATAATTCTGTGTTGGCATATTATGTATAAAGATGTAATTTGTATCACAATAATAGCTCAAGAGAGAGCGGAGGGAATAAACCTATAGAGTAGTAAAGGTTTTGCATACTTTTAAAGTAAAATTGGTATTAATCTGAACTACAGTATTATAACTTGGTAATTGTAACCCCTGGAGTAACTATTAAGAAAATAATTAGAAGATGTATAATAAAAGAAATGACAAGGGAATTAAAATGCACTAGAATATATATATATATATATAACTGAAAAGGCAACAGTAATAAAGGAATAGAACAACAGCAGCAAGCCACAACATATGACATAAAAAAAGAGCAAAATGTCAGGTGTAAATACTACCTTATCGGTAATTATATTAAATATAAATGGATTAAACATTCTGATTAAAAGACAAAGATCTGCAGAAAGGGTTAAAAAATACAACTATCTACAGTCCACAAGAGACACACTTTAAAGATTTATTTATTTGACAGAGAGATTTATTTATTTGACAGAGAGAGCAAGCACAAGAAGGGAAAGTGGCAGGCAGTGGAGAAGCAGGCTCCCCATTGTGCAAAGAGGCTGATGTGGGGCTCAATCCCAGAACTCCGGGATCATGACCTGAGCCAAAGGCAGCTACTTAACTGACTGAGCCACCCAGGTACCCCCACAAGAGACACACTTTAGATTCAAAGACACAAAAAAAATTGAAACTAAGAAGATGAAAAACATATATATATAATATGTGAACAGTAGCTAAAACAGTATAACCACTTTGGACATTTTTCTGCTATTTTTTATTTTTATTTTTAATTCTATTTTTTAAATAAAGTTAAAAATACAACTACCATTTGACCTAACAACTATACTGTATATATTTACCAAAAATAAATCAAAACATATATCCACACCAAGATTTGAATGTGATAGCTTACAGCATTTTAATTAATCATAGCTCTAAACTGGAAATAATCCAAATGTTTCCCAACTGGTAAATGGATAAAGTGTGATATGTCCTTACAATGCTATAATACTCAGCAGTAAAAATGAAACTAATGACATGTGCAACAACATTGATTACCTTCAAAAGCACCATGCTGAGGAAAAGAAGTGAGACACAAAAGAGTGCATGCTGTGTAATATCATTTTAATGAAACTGAACAAATGAAATCAAATATATAGTGACAGAAAACAGATCTGTGGTTATCTTGGGGGCTTGAAGTGGAGTTGGGTGGAAGAACTGATTGCATGGAGTAAAAGAACTTTTTAGGTTGTTAGAAATGTTCTATTTTTTTTGTGTGTGTGGTTGTGGTTTGTCAAAACTCATCAACTAGTACACTTAAAATGGGTACATTTTATTGTATATTATTTATACTACCATAAAGTTGATTTAAAAGAGGAAAACATCCTCAAATTTGTTATTGTATCCCTTTCCTTGGTTATACCAAAGTATTATGTAGCTAAATCATGTTGTTTTAGGTCTCAGAATAGTCAAACTTATTGTTTCTCCTATCTGAAATATCCTTCTTCCCATCTACTATCCTCACTGTCCACCCCATCTTTTAGGAGAGTGGTTGGTTAATACTAGTCATGTATCTTACCCTACAATCCTACTCTATAATCTCTTTTTTTACTTGTCTGCCTTCCCATCTAAACGTTAAACTTCTTTAGAGCAGAGAACATGGTCTGGCCATAAATTGGTACTAAAAATTGTTGACTATTGAAGTATTACTTGTCCAAGTCCTTTGCTTCCTGACTATACTCAAAAATAGCAGAAACGTTTTAAATCCAGATACAGCTCCTCTTGAAATAATCAATTATTTAAAAATTAACAACCACATTTATAGAATTTAAAAGGCCAGATATCTGATACAAATACTTCATGCTAATGTTTAAAGCATCCATTGTTTGTATTAGTCCCAATGTGGCTTTGGAGAACACTACAGTACACAGAATTATTAAATGTTTGATGTTTCCTAAAATGATAAATTGCCAAAAGTCCACATTATTAAATATGTAATATACATTGTGTCAGAAAATCTTTCCTACTCATTTGGTATCTTCTGAACCTGAAAGGTTTGATAAATGAATGATTAACTCTGGCTAGTAGTGGTACTACATAGCTGTTCAAAATGCATCATCCTTATTACAAAAATTTCTTCCTATTTGTAAAGAGCACTATATACATATACATATAACTCCTTTCATATACGGAGTCTGATCATGTATCTAATAAGAAATTATAATAGTAAATTTTCTGATAACCCAGCTTTATAATTATGAATATCAGAAAAGGGCTGGTGCCATTTGAATTTCAAAGAAATGTTTGGGAAAAATTTAGAAACACATTGTTTTCTGCTCAAAATTTAAGATCCATTTTAATTGTTATACCTAATTATAGTTTTTGAGTTACGCAGCTTTTGAGTATTATAAATAAATATAGATCTAGCACAAGAAAAAGGAAAAATAGGAAAATATTTACTCTTTAAAGTACAGTGAATTAATTTAATGTATAAGGCCAATAAAATAATTGTTACTTCTACCAGATGGTATTTTACATTTCGATAAAAAGATATATTCTTAATCATATATGTCAAGGAAAAGCGACCATATGTTGTTAAACACTTCCAATTTGTCATTTAATTTAAAAGGCACTACTGATGTTGCCATAAATTTTTTTGGTGATGTGGCCTAAGTATCATTGGTGTCAATAAAATTTAATCTTCTCAAGTAATTTCCATATTTCTCTTTGACTAGAATAATTCAACAAAGAATTTTCTTAGCATCTATAAAGAAAGGATACCATAAAGGGTATAAATCAGAATTCAGAGTCTATACTCAAGTTACCACTGGGTATGAAGTATAATCTTTGTTTTCAAGAAACCTCTAAAATTCAATTTACTATATTCTAGCAAAATAAATAAAAAGAATAACTCAAATGATTCCAAATTGATGTATCCTCAATTTAAAAACTCAATGTATTTTACAGAAGAAGAAAGATAGTGATTATTTATATTACAAAGTAATTTTGCACATTACAGAAGGGTTTCTAATGAAAGGTACTTTACAGAAGACAGAGAAAATAGATTCAATCTCTAATGGAAAAAGGAAACTGATATTAGATGATGATTAAAGGTTTGTATAACTTTGTTCCTCTGCCTTTTTGAAAAAGGAATTTGTTGGTCCTTCTTGCCATTTTCCACCCATTTCTCTTTTCACTCTACAGGGCTTTATGTATGATTTTATTCAGGCTTAAACTTTGAATTACTGGGGTGCCTGAATAGCTCAGTCAGTTAGGTATCCAACTCCTGATTTTGGCTCAGATCCTGGTCTTGAGGTCATAGGCTTGAGCCCCACATTGGGTTCCATACTCAGCAAGGAGTCTGCTTCTCTCTTTCTCTTTTTTTTTTTTTCCTCTCTCTCTCCTCTGCCCCTCCCCATCTAAAATAAATAAAACTTTTGTAAAAATAAAGTTTTAATTACTATGTCCATTCTGAAGACTTGCAAATTTCTAATATCTGTGCCTATCTCTTCTCCAGATTTTTCATTGTTGTATGGCTATATTACTATTTATCCATTCCCCAGTTGATGGACATTTGGGTTTCCAGTTTTTTGTTATTACTAACAATGCTGCTATAAATATTCTATGTTTTCCATGCCTATTTGACCAAGAGATTCTCAACTATATATACCTAGAAGCAAAATGACTGGGTTCTAAGGCAAGCATGTTGTCAGTTTCAACAGATAATATCAGACTGGGGGTGCCTGGGTGGCTCAGCGGGTTAAAGCCTCTGCCTTCAGCTCAGGTCATAATCTCAGGGTCCTGGGATCGAACCCCACATCAGGCTCTCTGCTCAGCAGGGAGACTGCTTCCCCCCACCTCCCTCTCTCTGCCTGCCTCTCTGTCTACTTGTGATCTCTGTCTGTCAAATAAATAAATAAAATCTTTAAAAAAAAAAAAAAGATAATACCAAACTGTATTCCAATATAATCTTCAAACTTTCTTATCGCTTTTCATTATCACCAACATATAATTTTGTTAGACTTTTTAAAAAGTAACATATAATGTATTATTTGACCCAGGGGTACAGGTCTGTGAATCATCAGGCTTACACATTTCATAGCACTCACCATAGCACATACCCTCCCCAATGTCCATAACCCAGCCACCCTATCCCTCTAACTCCCTCCCCTCCAGCAACCCTCAGTTTGTTTCCCAAGATTAAGAGTCTCTTATAGTTTGTCTCCCTCTCTGGTCCCATCTTGTTTCATTTTTCCCGCCCTTCCCCCCGACTAATTTTGTTAGACTTCTTAATTTTTATCAATCTAATGAGAAAAAATAATATATTGTCTTGCTTTAATTTGCATGTTCCTGATCACTAATAGGTTGAACATCTTTCATATGTTTGCTGGCCATTTACATCTTCTCTTTTCTGAAATGTCAATTCATGACTTTGGCACATTCTTCTTTTTTTTTTATTTTTTTTTTCCTTTTTTTTTTTTTTTTTTTTGACAGACAGAGATCACAAGTAGGCAGAAAGGCAGGCAGAGAGAGAGGAGGAAGCAGGCTCCCTGCCGAGCAGAGAGCCCAACATGGGGCTCCATCCCAGAACCCTGGGACCATGACCTGAGCTGAAGGCAGAGGCTTTAACCCACTAAGCCACCCAGGCGCCCCTGGCACATTCTTTACTATGGTGCTATGTATCCTTTTTTTGCATATTTTCAAACTCCTGATTTTGTACTTCAGTTATAGCATATTTTCAAACTCCTGATTTTGTACTTCAGTTAAATGTGCCCCTGGCACATTCTTTACTATGGTGCTATGTATCCTTTTTTGCATATTTTCAAACTCCTGATTTTGTACTTCAGTTAAATCCAAAGAGGATATATCACATGGGAAAGGTGATGTTGTTAGTAGCAAAGTCAAAATTCATAGTAACCACTGATTTTTTTTTTTTTTGTGGAAAAGCAACTCATGTGCAACTAATGTCATTTCCTTCTATGTTATAATTTTATTTTTCTAAAGTGGAAAGAAATATATTAAAGGGGCGCCTGGGTGGCTCAGTGGGTTAAGCCTCTGCCTTCAGCTCAGGTCATGATCTCAGGGTCCTGGGATAGAGTCCCATATTGGGCTCTCTGCTAGGCAGGGAGCCTGCTTCCCCCCTCTCTCTGCCTACTCTGTGTCAAATAAATAAATAAATAAATAAAACCTTTATATATATATATATATATATATATATATATATACACACACATATAATTTCCATCACACTTTAGATTGCATTCTATACTATAGGTTGCATTTGATCACCTCCTTAGTGATCCAGGCAGATACATGGACTTGGCAGTCCACTGCGATTGGAATGCTGCTCCAGGGACGCGACACCTGATAGTGAACATTAAGAAGTCATAGGTTTGTCCATTATATTTGTAAATAACACAGGAAATTCATTAACAACTGTCCTGGAAACTGAAATTTGGTGGATCGAGTGAGAGAAGTATGTTGCGTAATAAAGACCCACTGAGGAGTCTGATCTTCCCATTCATTGTGATCTATCTAATCATTATCTAAAGTGAGAGAGGCAAAATCAAAATGCAGTGTATTTCTTCTTGTTTATCATGAGTTCCACAGGTAGTACACAAGATAATTTTAGATGGACATTTTTCACATTCATAGATATGTACTTGCCTCAATGCATACTAGAAAAATATGTAAAAGGCATACTGGATCTGTGATTTAATGGTTATTATTGCTTAAGATGACACTCAATTTCTTTTAGTCACCTAATAAAAATATTAAGTAAACCATAACACAAATAAGCTGTGGGTGGGAAAAACTATGAAATGATGAATAAATGACAAAAATTTCAAAAACACTAGACAGTGATCTTGGTCATAGGTAAATCTGAGTTTAAAAATTGATTCCAGGGGTGCCTGGGTGGCTCAGCTGGTAAAGCGTCCAACTCTTGATTTGGCTCAGGTCATGATCTCAGGGTTGTGAGATCGAGTGTCACACTGAGCCCCACATTGGGGGGGGTCCATACTCAGTGGGGAGTCTGCTTCTCTCTCCCTCCCTCTGCCTCTTCCCCTGCTCTCTCTCAAATAAATAAATAAATCTTTAAAAAATAAATCTATTTCATCACTTTCTATTTGCATAAACTTGGGAAATTATTTACTTTCCTTGTTTATATTGGTTAGTATATCTAGTTACTTTAGCAAAGACCAAAATATTATTGGCTTAAATAACTTAAAACATTTTTTTCTATCTCACATGAAAGCTCAAGGTGGTGAGGGAGTCAGGGTGGCACTGCTCCGTGAAGCTGTTTAGAAGCCTGGGGTCCTTCCACTCAGCTGCTGCATCATCCCCTACTACACTATGTGGGAAGGGGAAAGAGGAAGTGTGGGGCAAGCAGCTTTTTGTTAGGCACATGAACTAGAATTTACACATATCAATTTTGTTTACATTCTAATAATTGCAAGAGACTATCATCTCTAGTGGGATGGAAGGAACAACGGAACTTAAGACATTGGACATCAAGCAACAAAGGACAAGGAACCCTGAGAGTTAGGAAACAAAGGAGTGGAGCTCTTTAGTCCCCCCAGTTGTCCCAGCTTCTTCTCTGGAGAAAGTTTCCAAACCTTAGTACAGGAAGGAAGAACTTAGTTGGAGCCCAAGTGTCTACTTGAGTCGAGAAGATAGAGGTGGGAGTCTGAGAAAACCAGTTTGCTAGAGTTCACAGGGCTGTGTTCCAGAGAGGAGAGAGATCACAGGGAGAACACCAGATATCTGCAGAGAGACTGCATTTAGTAATTAGTTGAGTGTTGATCAGTATATGTATGTGGCTGGGTAAAGAACAATGTGAAAGGACTGAGGGAACAGTGAGTGGTTTGTCGGGGCTAGGAATAATACCAATTCCCAACAGCTAGACTTAAAAAAAAAAAGAAAAGCAAAACCAAAAACAACTTCATAATTCAAACAGCATCAGTTAGAGCACCAAGAAGGGTATGCTTCATTAGGGGGGAATAATTAGCCTTAGACTAATTGCTGGTCTGGTCCTGCTTAAAAAGCTTAAAAGCAAACCCCCAAGGATCAAAGTGTTTCTACATAACTGAACCAGATTCAATATTAAGATTTCAATCTTCCCCAAGCTAATTCTAAAACTCATATGGAAATGTAAAGGACTTAGAAAAACCAAAAGAACTCTGAAAAGGAAGAACAAAGCTGAAGAACTTACGCTACCTGTCTTATTACACAACTGGAAGAATCCAGACAATGGTATCTGACAGGTCTAGAATCAAATCCCAGTTCCATCTCTTACTTACATTGGGCAAGTCACCTTTACTGATGTAAGCATCAGTTGTCTTATCTGTAAAATCAAATTAATAAGATTAAACTCATAGATTATGTGACTGGATGAAATTAGTGTATATAATGCACTTAGCACAGTACTGGACCTGTACAAAGAACATCACCTTTTCTCATCCATTCAACCCCAGTCTCCATTGGGGAGGAAGGAACTCTCTCGATTATTCTTGATTATTAGGGCCTTAAAGAACTCAGATCTCGGGACGCCTGGGTGGCTCAGTTGGTTAAGCCGCTGCCTTCGGCTCAGGTCATGATCCCAGCATCGTGGGATCGAGTCCCACATCGGGCTCCTTGCTCAGCGGGAGCCTGCTTCTCCATCTGCCTCTGCCTGCCACTCTGTCTGCCTGTGCTCATTCTGACAAATAAATAAATAAAATCTTTAAAAAAAAAAAAAAAAGAACTCAGATCTCAAGCCCAATTCATTGCTTTCTAGTGGTTCACAACCTTCTCTTTTAAGCCAAAGCTTTGGAATACTTAAAAATTTTTGAAGATTTAATTAATTAATTAATTAAGTTAATTAATTAATTAATTAAGAAAGAGGTAGTGAGTGAGCAAGCGAGCAAGTTAAGGGGAGGGGCAGAGGAAAAGAGAAGCAGACTCCCAGGATGAGCAGGGAGCCTCATGCAGGGCTCAATCCGAGGACCCAGAGATCAACTGATTGGGCTACCCAGGCACCCCACTTTAATGTATACTTACGGAAAATCTTAATGTAGATCTGTAAAATTTCGCCTAGGATAGTATTAGAACTAAGCATAGTCAGAATGAAAAATATGAAATAAAAAATAGATTATAAAATACAAAATATATTTTAAAATATTAAAAAATAGGAAGTATAGTGTGATGCGTAGAACTTATCCAAAGATTTAAACTTTACTTCTAGGGGTCCTTGGGCAGCTCAGTGGGTTGAGTTGCTGCCTCTGGCTCAGACCATGATCCCAGGGTCCTGGGATGGAGTCCCACATCAGGCTCCCTGCTCAGCAAAGAACCTATTTCTCCCTCTCCCTCTGCTGCTCTCCCTGCTTGTGCTCTGTCCAATAGATTTTAAAAATCTTAAAAAAATAAATAAATTATACTTCTAGTAACCCCAAGTTCAAGGCATAAATAGTATTAATTATAAGACAAATCTTTAATTTCAGAATAGTGTATTTAGAATTGCCCTGGTGGTCTGTAAGCTCAATATAAAAGTGTAAGCAGGGGCACCTGGGTGGCTCAGTTGGTTAAGTATCACACTCTTGATTTTGGCTCAAGGTCATGAATGATCTCAGGGTTGTGAAATGGAGTCCTGTGTAGGGCCGTGCTTAAGATTCTCAATCTCCATAGACCTGTACCCCTGGGTAAAAAAATATATTATATGTTTATAAAAAATAAAATTTAAAAAAAAAAAGATTCTCAATCTCCCTCTCTCCCTCTCCCTCTATTCCTCCCTGCCCCCCTTAAAAAAAAAAAAAAAAACAAAGAGAGTGTAAGCAAATGCTGTCATTTTAAAACTTAGCATGATATTGAGTCATTTTGCATAAAATTTTGTTTAAAAGAATTTCATATTAGAATGTCTGATGACTAGTATTTCACATCTCCAGAATCTACCCCTTTCACTTAGTAGTTAAAAAAAAAAAAAAAAAATCTGTAGGTCACCAGGCTGGATAAGTAGGTAGAACATGAGACTATTGATTTCAGGGCGGTGAGTTCAAACCCCATGTTAGGCATAAAATTTACTTAAAAAAAAGAAAAAAAAAAATGAATTCTGCTTATCATACTTTAAATTCCAGCATGAACCCTTAAAACCACTACCAAAGACATTTGACCCCTTTTTACTGGTTTAACATAGACCTGGGCCATTCTTTTACATCTTTCCACTATTTTATTACTTCAAAATATGCATATTTTGCTTCATGTTCTTAAGTTTGCAGAAATATTCACAAATTATGACCTTTTCCCCAATAACATTGAGCATGTAGTATCTTTCTCCCAGTATATTCAGAAGAAAAATGACTGACGTCATCCACAGCTAAAGACTGACTTGTTACGAAAAATGGTTAATAAACAACAAATTTAATTCTAATCTTTAAAGAAAACCCAATTTCCATTTAATCTCCATCACATTTTCTCTGCTTATTCTAAAGAGCTGCCCCTTTCCATATAATGTCTTACGTCTGGCCATTTTCGTGGTTGGATTTGGTGTTTAAGACATATTTTCCTCCACTTCCACCTACCTATCATTGTGAGGCTCACCAAAATCTCCATCTTTTCCATTTGTATACTTCCTAAAACCCTCCCATTCTTGTTCTAATAAGCACATGCAAGAAAGTAATCTCTCCCTATTTTTGGCATTGACAAGGCCCCTTTTGGAATCCAACATCTAACATTTATTACCACATTTTAAGAAAAAGAAAAAACAATAGTAATAATTGTTTTAATAATAGAAAACATGAATAAAGATGAGAGTAATTTGGTTTTTTTAAACCTAGGGAAAAAAAACCTAAGGGATGAATTCAAATGAATGCTAAGTTATTTCAGGAAAAACGCTAAATATCCTCTATTCCATGTAAGATACAGAATGACAATTTTGCAGAACTTTATTAACAATACATAAAGAAGGCTTTATCAACTGTAAGGATAGTATAAAGCATTTCTGCCCTTAATAGATTAAAAATAAGATATACAGGGAAGTACTCAATTTTTTGAGTGATAATGTCCTATCTTTCATTTACTACTTGGAGAGTCTATAGAAGAAAGAAGCTTAAGTACGTCTCCTAAAATTGTTAGTGTGCAGACTAGCCAGAAAAAGTAGAAGAGCGAAGACCTAATGGCTCACTAATTCTACAGTATAATTTTTTCCTTTTTTCAAAAATTTTAATTGCAGTATAGTTAATATACAGTGTTATATTAGTTTCAGGTATATAATATAGTGACTCAAAAGCATGATTTTTTTTTTTGAACTAGCTTAAATGATCAGAGATGCTGTGTGTATTCTCACTTAAGGAAATTGCCTATATCAGATCACTATTGAAAATTCCTTTTTTTTTTTTAAATTCCAGGATTCAAAAGACTATGCTACTGTCATTTACTATTTCAATATGTAGAATGCTGCTTGCATAAAATTTTACTCTCTTCTTAAGAATTAGAGTAAAATATTTTTCTTAATTTCATAAAGTCCTCAAACTGACAACTAGCTTCTATTTTTTAAAAGATTTTGTTTATTTATTTGCAAGAAAGGGAGAGAGCCCACACAGAGAGAGAGGCAGAGGGAAAGGGAAAAACAGGCTCCTTGCTGAGCAGGGCGCCTGATGCGGACCTAGATCCCAGGACTCCAGGATGGGATCATGACCAGAGCCCAAGGCAGATGCCTAATGGACTGAGCCACCCAAGCACCCCTACTGAGCTTCTATTTTAAAAGTAAAAACATGGGGCGCCTGGGTGGCTCAGTGGGTTAAAGCCTCTGCCTTCGGCTCAGGTCATGATCCCGGGGTCCTGGGATCGAGCCCCGCATCGGGCTCTCTGCTCAGCAGGGAGCCTGCTTCCTCCTCTTTCTCTGCCTGCTTCTCTGCCTACTTGTGTTCTCTCTCTGTCAAATAAATAAATAAAATCTTTAAAAATAAATAAAAGTAAAAACATTAGTGACTCATTGGTTAGGACTTACATAAAGGTCTGAACCTCTTATAAAATAAACCTGATCCTCTTACAACTATGAGAATTAAATCAAAATGTGTGAAGTATCAGAAAATGTTGCTCTAGTTAAACTTCAAAAGCTTTCTTAGCCTCTAATGAGGTAGCTTAAACAAGATCATCTTTGTTCGATGTTATTAATTGGGTCTATAAAGAGTTCTATTATTAGAGTATAACTATTTTTATAATAAAGTTATTTGATTTGTAGATTAGTTCACTATAAAACCCCTTTAATCTTTGTATTAGTTTTCCTGGCATTTCGTGATTTCTTTCTATAATTATTGTGTTTAACTAAATGAAGCAATAAGCTTAATGCTTTAAAATGTTAGTGTAATAGAGGAATTTCCTAACAATTTGGGTGAAAATGAGTTCATTCATAGAGAGGATTTATATTCATTCATAAAATGACAAGAATTCTTTACAGATAGATGGTAACATTTTAAATAAATTTCAGCCACTAAGTGAAAATTTTGAGAGTGGTAATCTGAGACTACAAATAATTTAAGGATTAAATGAAGACCAGATTATTTTTCCTTACCAGGAAGTAATTTTTTATTTTATTTTTCAAAACATAAACAGGCTATAAAAACATTTAAAAAGAATATTCACGGTGCACCTGGGGGGCTCAGATGGTTAAGTGTCTGCCTTTGGCTCAGGTCATGACCCCAGGGTCCTGGGATTGAGCCCCAAATTGGACTCCCTGCTAAACGGGGAGTCTACTTCTCCCTCTGCCTCTCCCCACACCAACTTGTGTTCTCACTCACTCTCTCTTCCTCTCAAGTAAATAAATAAAAATCTTTAAAAAATAATACATACAAAACATCAAACCATATATATATACACACATATGTATGTATGTATATAACCTTTTATATATTTTTTTACATATATAAGTAGATTTCTTTTCATGCAGTAACTTTCTGAGACTAGCACGCAAAAAGGCTTCCTGGAGTTGTAATAATTACCACAGTATCTGCTACAGAATTGCCTCAAAGGTGACACCTCCTTACAATAAGATATTTTGGATTTGGTTATAAAATGTTTCTAATGGTTAATTGTTTGGGGTAATTTTTAAACCTAAACACACACACACATTGTATATTTCTTTGAAAAGTCCATTCCATTTTTCTCTAACCTGCACATTTTTAGACTCTGTAGTACCATAATAAGAAAAAATAAGAAATTAAATAATCAATAATGGGACATGTGAAAAAGACTTAAAGCCATCAAAACTACTGAGAACTAAAGAAACAGAAAAAGTCAACAGGCTATTTATTCAATTACTACAAAAGAGGATTTATTTCAAGGGCTACTTACTCTTAACAAAGGGATAGTGAAAAGAAAAAAACAAAACAAAACAGCCCAAGTTTAGACCAGATTATGTTGCTAACTCTGGGACTATGGATCAGTTAACTGCTCTGGGCCTCATTGTGCACGAGGAAAGAGTGGTTTTCCATTTCTTCTTTCTCTTCTTTTTCTTATTCTAGCAATTGAGCGTTTTGTTAAATGGAGTCTTACCATGGAGCTCCAATACATAAAACACACACATGCAGAACTGCTCTTTGTTCCCCCTTTTTGTTTCTTTAAAGCAGGAGGAAGTAGTTCTTGAGGCAGTTGTGCTGTGCAGATACGCTTCTCATCTCTGGCAGTGGATAGGGCATTTATTCCAGTTTTGCAGACTATGATGAGAAGAAAAACCATAATTATTATTACATTAGCAACTCCGAAGAATCGCCGTTCTGTGGAGGAGAACCACGTGGCCGGGTTAAGCCACTGCAGACTGTTGGAAAGAGATTGCCACGCTTCTGTGTGAAGTTTGTGATTCTCCACCACCGTCAATGAGGTGAAGATTGGACCCTGTAGCTGCTGAACGTCAAAAGTTAAACTATGGGGGCTCCTGGGTGGCTCAGTGGGTTGGGCCTCTGCCTTCGGCTCAGGTCATGATCTCGGGGTCCTGGGATCGAGCCCCACATTGGGCTCTCTGCTCAGCAGGGAGCCTGCTTCCCCCTCTCTCTGCTTGCCTCTATGCCTACTTGTAATCTGTCAAGTAAATAAATAAAATCTTAAAAAAAAAAAAGTTAAACTATCATGGAGTGATCCATGCATTTATTTCTTTATCTTTTACCAATCATGTATGGTCTGCTTCCAGGGCACGGGGGGGGGGGTAAAAAGAATGGATGTGGGAGCCCAGTCACCTAGGAGGCCTTGCCAACAGGCTTCTTGTTTTTCTCCAAGATATGTGGAAGACATCATTGTATTTTTTTTTTTTTTTGATCGATAGTTTGTTGAAGTTGAAATTCCCTTGTGGTATTAATAGCCAGCTGATCCACAGAGGCAGCGGTCTGAACCGAGTGAGAAAGAGAGGCAGCTCCCACGCGGTAATAACTGAGTTAGCCGCCGTGATGCCTGCAATGAGCAGGCCCAAGAAGCGCTTAAAGTGTCTGATGTCAGAGAATGCCTGACTCAGAAGGCAGATGGATTTGGATCCTTCCCGATCTCCGGTAAGATCAGCAGGGATAAAGGACAGGCCTGCCTACTTAGTACAAAGACTGAGGTGCTTGAAGTTCAGACAAGTTAGAATATGAAAGGACAGGTGGAGCAATTAGAGATAATGAAATCTTTGTCTTTATACAAGGATGGATAACTGAAAACCAAGACAAAAGGGTGAGGAATGCCTGAGATAATTTGCTCTAGGAGAGAACACCATGAGGTCACAAAGTAACTGGAGGTTGTTTTTGTTTTTTTGCCTTTTTTTTTTTTTTTTTTTTTTTGGTAAACTGCATGCCGAACTTTGAAGGGGAAAAATCAGTGTCCTAGTCTCCAGAAAGAAGACTGGATTAGAAATGCTTCAAGAAGCCGGGAGGGGCGCTATATCCCTTGCCACTTTATGGGATAAGAACCGTAGAAGGTCCAAGAATGGCCAAAGGACCAGTTGCAGAGAGGTATTACAAGACACATTACAAGTAAAGACAGGACAGGTCTCCACTTGGTGGTACTGTATGGTCCTAGCTGTGAAATATGGGGAACCTGCCCTCTATAAGACTCTCATGTGATCTGACCACCAGATGGGGTCCATTTGCTATTTTGTTTACAGGGGGACGGGGGGAATGACTCAAATCAGTGGTGATACCACCGTGAGATACACTTCCCATAGAGAGGTAGGTTAAATTAGCCCTTTGGTTGTCATGAGGAGGAATGCAACGTTAAAAATTCTGAATCACAGGTCTAGCACAGAAGATATTAGTAATGGAGACACATAAGGGTAGGATGGAGGAATAAACACTGAAGTTAGGTGAGACTGAGATCCAAACAGTGCCATTGACATGAGGGGTGTCAAAGGGCATGGGAATTCCTCCTACCACATTAGTGACATTGTTGAAAATAAGGAAAACGGGCATCTGCTCAGGTAACAGGTTTGGGGGAGGGGATTTATATCACAGGCCCAATAAAATGACATGAAGCACCTAGGCGGCCGCAGAAGAAAGACAAGACTACACACCATGGTAGAACTGGTATTAAGCACAGATACCACAGCCAAGCATGTGTTTTCAGGAGTCGAGGGTTTCCGGTCTGTTGTAGAATCTCCTCGGCTTTCTGGGTCGTCTTTTTGAGGTCTCCCCAGGTCACGAATTTGGCCTTGTGGATACTGGGAGGCACATGACGGGCAGCTGCTTTTCCTCTAGATTCAGGTGCCTCCTCTGAGGGACTGGATTCTGGCTGTGCCTGGCCATGGTAATGTTTAATGTTTCTAGCAGGGATCCACACTGGTCCGTCCGGAGTGGAAACACAAGCACAACCCGCCCCCACGTTGTGAGTTCTACTGGTTCTTGACAGATGCCCCTGTTTGGGTCCTTCCAGAGTCCTTGGCCACATCTTGTTGATGGGGAGTGAGATTTAAAATGTTTTTCGGCCAGAGTTTCAAAATCAGGATTTAAATTTAAAAAGATTTAGAGTAAGCAGTGTTTTCTGTAATTGGGCTATAGGACCCATATCTCCCCCTTTTTGTTTTTGTATCACAAGTTTAAGGGTAGAATGTGCTTTCTCAATAATAGCCTGATCTTGGGGGTTATATGGGATTCCAGTAATTTGTTTAAGGCCCCAGAGCATACAAAAGTTAGCAAAGGATTGAGTAGTATAGGCTGGTCCATTATATTTTAATAGTTGTAGGAATACCTAGAATGGGAAATGTGTGTAGTAAATAAGTTTAATAATGTGCTTTGTGGTTTCTCTAGCTAGGGCTGAGACTAAAATGTAATTGGAAAAGGTATCAATAATGACATGAACATAACATAACTGGCCAAAGGAGGGGATATGGGTCCCATCCATTTGCCAGATTTCATTAGGAGTGAGCCCACGGGGCTTAACTCTGGAAGGAGGCGGAGAGGTACCTGTACCTTGACAATCAGAACACTGAGCAACAACTTGCCTGGCTAGAGTCTGGGATATGGAGAACTCCTTGCTAAGAGATCTCCAATTTTGATGAAAAAAGGAGTGTGAAAGACGGGCTTTTTCTAGTAACAAAATCATTACCATGGCATCTGCTCGTTGGTTCCTGACCACGAGGGGGCCTGGGAGGCCCAAGTGAGAGCATACAGGACCTGTGAAAACTGCAGGAGAACGCTGACTTAGCAAATGTTGTAGAGAATCAAAAAGCGTAAAAACAGCTGGCAGCAAACACAGTTTGATGTAGGCTGTTTCAATATTTCGGCAGACAAAGACAGCCTGAGCTGAATCACTAAGAATGTTTAAGGGTTCATTCGGAAAAGATTCCAAAGCTAATATCGAGGCTCTAGAGTTCTGCTCTCTGGGTAGTTTGGAATCCTGAGTAAACAAGGGCTGACTCATTGCCCCATATTACTCTAGCTTTTCCAGTTTTTCCAGACCCATCTGTAAAAACAGTGCATTAGGAGTGGGAGATGGGGTTACTATTAGAGGCATTGTGAAAGGGTGGCGAGCAGCAAAGTGAATGAAATATCTTATCAGAAGGTAATGAACAGCTAACAATGCCAACAAAGTCAGCAAGAGCAATTCATGCAGGGAAACGATTATTGTGCATGAAGGAAAACTGTTCCTGAGCAATGGGGATATGAAATACATGTGGGTCTACCCTTGACGAGTGTAGGCATCTCGGCTTTTACTTATAATAGTGGACATCATATCTGGATATGGGAAAAATAGATTGGGGGGGGGTATTAGCCCAGAATATCCATTCTAAATATTGGAGGTTTGGGGTGAGTTGACCAAGGAGTCCAGAAGGCATTTTTTGTGTGGGGAAAATAAACAAATGAGTATCAGAATTAGCATCAATTCTAGATGGATATGGGGAAGATAGGGCCCCTTCAACCAAGGAAAGCTCTTGTGTAGCCAAGGGGGTTAATTCTCCAGGGGGCGGGGGAGGAGGTTAGAGAAGGGTCCCCTTGCAAGGTTGCACATAAGTTGGACGAGGAATGCGCTGGCATCCTGAAACTCCTTTGAATCCTCAAAAACTCCTAGGAGTTTTTGGAAGTCATTAAGAGTCCTTAATTGCTTTTTATCTATAGTTAATCTCTGTGGTTTAATAATTCTTTCAGAGCGAATAACCTAGATATTTCCAGGGTAAAACGAGTTGAATTTTATCTGAGGATATTAACATACCTTGCACGGCTACAGTGTTTTGCAAGAAGGCAAGTACTTTAGGTAGTCTCTGAATCAGGATGAGTTCAAAGACATCATCCATATGATGAATAATTCTGGCATAAGGCCATTTATCTCTTACAAGTTGAGATACTCTATGTACATGATGCTGACACATGGTGGGGCTATTTAGCATTCAAGGACTTTCCATTGGTATCGTTCAGAAGGAGATTGATTATTAACAGTGGGAACTGTGAAAGTGAATTTTTCTTTATCCCGATGGGCTAGAAGGATGGTGAAAAAGCAATCTTTTAAATCAATGACTGCCAAGAACCCAATCTTTAGGGTTCATTGCAGGGGATGGCAGTCCTTGTTGAAGTGGCCCCACAGGTTGAAGAACTACACTGATAGTTCTGAGGTCATTATCTTGACCTTTTAGGAATTACAAAAATAGAAAAATCCCAAGGACTAGTGGAGGGTTCTATGTGTCCTAACTTTAATTGTTCTCAGGTTAGAGCCTCTGCTTGTTTTAATTTCTCCCCTTTAAGGGGTCACTGTTTAACCCAAACTGGTTTAGAAGTTAACCATGTTAAGGGTAGGGGAGAAATAAGGACAGTGGCCCCAATTAAAAAATGGGTTTCCCCAATTTTCATACCCCATTGGGAGAGTAGCTCTCTTCCCCACAGATAAATGGGTATTGCTTGTATTAATGACTGGCAGTAAATGAGTTTTCTATTTGGGTTTTTGTAGGTAAGAATTGATGAACTCTGGTAGGGTTGGTTGCAAGTCCCAATATCAACTATAGAATTATTGGAAGGGGATTTTGGCCATTTATCTGGTCAGTCAGTAGCTCTAATAATGGTAACATCTGCCCCCGTATCAATGAGTCATATAAACAATTTCCCTTGTATATTAACCTGCATCATTAGCCCCTCAAAAAGAGATATTTTGACTCCAATAAATGCTCCTGGTCCCAGTGCTGCCAAAGCCTTGATCACCTCTCTCTGCTGATAGGGTTCCAGGGACCCAGTAAGATAGAAGGAGTAGAGGAGCAATTTTGGTTTTTGGAGGGAACGTATGTAGGCCTTTCCCTCTCATGAAGACGACAATTTCACCTGTGTAGTCACTGTCAGCGACTCCTGGAATAACTGGGATTACTTTGATATTGAGGCTACATTTTCCTAGAATAAGTCCTACCATTTCTTTCGGTAATGGACCCCAGACTACTGTAGGAGCTTTTCTCCTTCCTTTCAAACAACTTCTGATTGAGTGGGGTGGTCTAATCCTGCACTGCAGGGGCTGTGGGCTTTGGGAGGGGCAACTATGGTTCGCTCATGTAACCAAAGCAGACAGAGGTCCCCGTTATTGGCGGGGCTAGAGACAAGGCCCTTTGGGAGACTCTCTGCATTAGGGGGTGGCCTGTGCGAACAAATTGTGATTTGCACTGGCTAGCCCAATGAAAGCCTGTTGGGCATCTTGGACAAGGTTTCTTTGGGGGGATTCCCTGGAGGGGCTGAGTGTGTGTTGGAAGTGGGCATTTGGCATTGTTTTTTGAAGTGACCAGGCTTTCCACATTGGAAACAGAGAGATTTATAATCTGTTTCCTTTGAGAATGCAGGGTTCAATGCCGCTGCAAAGGCTCTTGTTTTCTGAGTCTCTGTGCCAGTCCATTGGCATGCTTTGATTAATTCTCCAACAGCGGAGGCTTTACTACGGATGGCTTTCGCAGCATCTCGACAATCTTTGTTGGCATTTTCATATGCCAATTGTAATAGCAAAATGTCTGCAGCTGATTATGACTGTTTTCTTTCTGAATAGCTTGCTGTAATTTATTGACGAGTTCAATAAAGGGTTAAGGGCCCTGCTTAATAAAAGCAAAGGGCCTTCTGGGATGCCCTGATCAGGGATCCATTCCCAAGCCCGTTTTGCACAAAGAGAGTGTTGTTTGAAGACTCAAGGGTCCATAAGAAGTTGCTTACCCCCCCACCCCCCGCAGCCATCAACATTAGGACCTCTCCCCTGAAGCATATCAGCCACTACAGGAACTCCTGCTAAGTGATTCTGAGCAGCTTGTTGTTCACAGAACTTGTCATATTCAGTATGACAATCAGACCAAATACTGAGGGGCCCCAAGGACTGTTTTACATAGATAACGCCAATCCCAAGGGGTCTTATCATAATTATCAGCCAGAGAGTCAGTAAGTCCTCTCAAAAAAGGGATGAGGTTCTTTTCTCCCCTGGCACTTTTCCAAATTTCCTTGAAGAAACTGAAAGGCAGAGAGAGGTTCATGAATTTGCTGTTGTTGCTGGTCCAATAACGCTGGGAATATGTCTAATTCTCCTTTAAAGATAGCCTCTCTGAGACAAGGGCCCATCAGTATCTAAGGTAGAAGGAGTTGGCCCTAAAGGCAAATTCAGTCCCTGAGGAGGGTGTTCAGGTGAAGGAGTTGCGGGGGGACAGAGTCTTGTAAACACTCCCGTGCAACTGGAGGAAGATGCTCCACATTATGAATGATCTGTGATTCCTCCTTCTTAGTGGGAACAGGGGGGTTTTCAATTAACTTTGTGTCATCTGTATTCTAGGTGAGAGGGGTATTAGGCGGAGCTTCTGTATGTAAAGGAGCCAAAGCAGTTCGAACTAAACCCCAGGTAGTTAAGGCGGAAAGAGGGATTTTACAGCCTCGTTATGTTTTCTTTTCACGGCGCCTGCTCTTTCCCGAAGTCCTACATGTAAAGTACTGTGCTTGGGGAACCAAGGATTTATACCCAAAACTGCTTGTAACCTATGTCGGAGCTGTTCCTCATTTATGGTAGCCCCATTAGCCTTGAAGTTTTGCTTCAAAACCTTAATATATTGTCTCTTCTCAAGAGAGAGGCTTTGCCTATGCCCCATATCTGGGGTTTTCAAAGATCTTTTAATTCCATAAAAATGCTCATGCCTGACACTTCCCTGAACTTGGTCATGAGCAGATGCCAACTTACTGTGCGCAGACTTTATGGGGTTTTTTTGGGGGGGGGGGGTGTCCATATGGTGTCCGTTGCAAAGTGATCTCATTGCGGTCACCACTTGCCGGGGATGGGCAGCAGTCCTTGTACAGATGGATGAAAGATTACTCCAGACTCTGCTGCGAAAGAGAGAAGAATGGAATGGGGTCAACGCTCAGAGGCGAAGGCCCTTTGCTCATCTTTGTTCCCAATTTTATTGGTCCTTCAGGATAATCACAAATCCTTATCCCTGTTTCTCAAGCACGGAATGTGTGACAAGGTGTCTTACTGAAACTAGATGGATCTGTTTACCGGAAAGGTATGCTATGCTAATCTGCATGTTCTACTACCCGTAAACCAAGGGACAATGCACACATCTTTCAGATCACAGGGCGGCTGTTTGGGCTAAGAAAGCCTTGGGGAAGGCAACTCCTGGCAGCATTCCAACCTGGTCACATAGGCCTTGGCTTTCCAAAGGCCTACGCCATCTCCGAAAACTTCCTGCCCTCAGCGGCCTCTGTGTTACATTTTAGCAAGTCAGGTATTATGGCTGATTTCTTGCTCTACAGTAGCCCCAACATTCAGTGGTGGGTGGGAAAACCTGGAGCCCTCTGCAGATTTGTCTATTTTTCGCTGTATAACGACTTTGCTTTTGCTTCTGGGTTGTACACAATCAGAAGATTTCACGTATAAGTATCTGTAAACAATCATATCTTCCTTCTTTAAGGAAGATTTTGCATTTAAATCCTTGATCTATCTGGGGGCACCTGGGTGGTTCAGTCAGTTGAGCGTCTGACTCTCAGTTTTGGTGCAGGTTATGATCTCATGGATCGTGAGATCGAGCCCCACATTGGGCTCCATGCTCAGTGGGGAATCTGCTTGAAGATTTTCTCCCCCTATTCCTCTTGTGCGCACTCTTTCTCTCTCTCAAATAAATAAATAAAATCATAAATAAACAAATGAATGAATTAATAAGTAAATAAATAAATAAATAAATCCTTGATTTATCCGGATTTTATTTTTCTGTAAAGAGTAAGGTAGCTCTGGGGCAACTGGGTGGCTCAGTCGTTAAGTGTCTGCCTTCGGCTCAGGTTGTGATCCCAGAATCCTGGGATTGAGCCTTGTATCAGCCTCCCTGCTCCTTGGGGAGCCTGCTTCTCCCTCTCCTGCTGCTTGTCTTCTCTCTCTCACTGTGTCTCTCTCTGTCAAATAAATAAATAAAATCTTAAAAAAAAAAAAAAGAGTAAGGTAGGTCTCCAAAATCATATTTTTCAAGATTACTATGTAACTGTTCTTCCATTTATTAAGTAATTTGTCTTTATCCTACCGATTTGCAATGTCACCTTCTCCTATAATAAATTCTCATATTTATCCTCACATCAAATCCATTTCTAGTTACTGGTACTTTAGTTTTAGGGTTGCTTCTATCTCTCCCCATCTTTCATTGATTGCCAAGAAGAAATATTATATTACAGTCCTGCCTTTTTCTTTAAAGCTATGGAGATTCAGTTTTATAGCATTTTGTATATCTTTTCATGCCACATTTATTATTGCTAACTGTGTAAAAAATATTGACATCTATTGCAACTGTAATCAAACTGAGAGATATCTAAAAACATTAACATAGTGGGTAAGAGCATGAATTCTGGAGTCAGAATTCATGGGGATAATTATGCTACTTCATCAATAAGATTGTTGTGAGGATTAAATGACTTAATATTGTAAAGAACTTAGTAGATGTTACATGTTATTTATTATTATAATTATTGCATATAAGCTAGAAATCAATTGATTTAGTTTACACATTTCATCTTTTAAAAAATTGCTACCCTTACATTTACATAAATATTTAATTTATTGGTATCTAAATTTAGTCAATATCTCATTTCTCCCAAACCATAGATCTTAAGATGCTTGAATGCCAATAAATTCCTCTTCTGTGTACCATGTTATTATTACTCAGTTCCATCTTGCTTTCAGATTTCCCACAATTAATCATTACATTTATTTTTCTTTCAATTCAGTGTTAGGTTTACCCATGTAGTTATTAATTTCTTTACTTATCATTACTCTTACTTGTGAGTTTATTGCCTTCTTATGGGAATACATCTTTTGTTACTTTTTTATTGTTATTTCTTTCAGTAAAAGTCTGAGTGGTAAACACTCTGACTTTGAAAATATATTTTGCTCTAACTCTTGATTAATAATTTAGCTAGCTATTATATTGTATGTTATCACTTAGTCTTCCTCAGAATATTAAAAATTATTCTACAATATAGTTGTTTATTTTTGCTGTCTTATGTGGGTTCTGTGTATTTTGGTTGTTATCATTTTGGTTTGAGTTGGCTTGGTTTTGCTTTTACTTTTAAGATTCTCTCCATGAGCTTAATCTTTGGAATTACATTTTTGATATCTCTACTAATGGATTCATTTTTGTCTAACTCTTCAGGTCTCAGTGCCCTTTTTCATTGTGAAGGCTCAAGTCTATTTCATCAGTTCCCAAAAAAATTCTCAGCCCTTTTCTTCCCCTTGCCTTTCCCCACTTCTCTCCAATCATCTTGGAATGTCTATTGGTTGTATGCTGTAGTTATCATTTATTCTCAAATCTCTTAATCTATTTTTTGTATTTTCCATGTTTTTATGCCTCTGGGTTGGATTCTAGCTCATTTTCTCATACCTGTTTTTCAGTTCACTAATTCCCTCTTCAGAGTCTAATCATCTTTTGTTCTTTAAGATTTTATTTGAGAGAGAGTACGCGTGTGGGAGGATTGGAGGGGTAGAGAGAGAATCCCCCCTGAGTGTGGAGCCTGACTCAGGGCTCTGTCTCATGACTCCGAGATCACGACCTGAGCCAAAATCAAGAGTGGTTTGCTCAACTGACCAAGCCACCCAGGTGTCCTCCGAGTCTAATCTTTCAGATCTGTTAGTTTTCTTTCTTCATGGTTCTGGCACTATTCCAGCTGCATACACTGGAACGCTATGACTGTGCATACTTCAGGGGCAGACAGCAATTCTGGTTCCCTGCTGCAAGTCATGGTTTCAGTTCTTGCTCCTCTCTTTACGGGGGCTCTGGACGAAGTCTCTCTTTTCCACCTAGGAGTGAGATTCCTATTTCCTGTCCAATTTGATCCATATCCATGTCTGATATCCTCCTCGGTTGCCTGGGCACCTGTATTAGTTTCTTATTGCTACTGTGACAAATTACCCCAAACTTGGTGGTTTGAAATCACACGCATTTATTCTCTTACTGTTCTGGAGATGAGCTTTATGGGCTAAAATTAAGGACCCTTTCCTCCTGGAGGCTCCAAGAGAAAATCAGTTCCTTTCCTCTTCTAGCTACTAGAGGTGGCCAGCATTCACTGGCTGTGGTGAATCTCTCCAATCTCCTTCTTCATCTCATTACCTTCTGCTCTCTCTCCCACCTCCCTCTCTCTTATAAGAACCACGTGATTACACTGGGCCCACCCAGATAATCCAGCATCTTCTCCTCATCTGCAGATCCTGAATTTAATCGCATCTGCCAAATTCCATCTACCATGTAACATATTCACAGATTCTGGAGAATAGGGCTCAGACATCTTTGGTGGTCCATTATTCAGCCCACCACAGCGATTGCTCACAGGCTTCCTGCAATGGCTGGGAGTTCCCTCTTTATTTCTAATACCTCTGGATTCTCCCTTTTTTCTTTTAAGCACAACTGTGTATTCAAGAAATATTTTTTGGAGGACTCTTGTGTGTCTCAGTTGGTTAGGCCTCTGCCTTCAACTCAGGTCATGATCCCAGGGTCCTGGGATGGAGTCCAACATTGGGCTCCTTGCTCAGCAGGGAGCTTGCTTGTCCCTCTGCCACTCCCCCTGCTTGTGCTCTGTCTCTGACAAATAAATAAATAAAATCTTCTAAAAAAACCCATTTTTTTCTTATATTAAATTAGAACTTTCTATGTATTTATATTGTAGATGGTATAAGGGGTGAGGGGCGGTCTTTGTTAACTAAAATGACATGTTGTCAGAATAGGGGTATTATAAACAATCGTGAATAAATAGCCATAAGTAAAATTATCATTTTTTAAGCACAGGGACTTAAAATACCCCAGGGTTGTGAAAAGCAAATGAAATATATATATGAAAACAGGCTTCTAAATGCCAAAATAGTCCACTTATAAATCGAGGGAGACCGTAGTTCTTATCTGTCAGTGACTGCTTCCCTTTCCCCCACCTTTAGGTTTCAGTGCTACTTGCTTATTGGTGGTAACGGTTGTGCAGCTTTAAGTCAATAATGTCAAATTTTATTTGTTTGTGACTTTTCTAATTATTTTGGTTTACTCACTCCATCTCCAGTTACTGTGAAAAATATTTCCAGAGGGCCCTGACCTTTGACTTTCTTCATGTGCAGCTATCTTGATAAAAAAGAGAATCCTAGAAAGGCAGAGAGTTTAGGGATTGAGCCATATCATCTGTTCTTGGCATGGTGAGAAACAGTGAGACTCACATGAGATTACCTAGAACTCCTAATGGTGAAGTTTCATCACATTATTCAGAATAAACAGTTCTTTGTGGTTCTAGGGTTCTTTCCTTGACACGAAACACATGGTGTCTTTCCCAACACCACTCTTCAACTCTATGATTCTCACACCATCAGGGTGTCCTGCAATTCAGTCTTACCCTACTAACTACCCAGAGTGAGTGTCAGACTCTGCAGGCTCACAGAAAACCACACTTCCCAGCCCTTAGGAGTTGGCCAGGGCCGTATGATATTTCCAGTCAGCAGACTGTGAGAGGAAATGATATGTGGCTCATGCAGTAAAAAGCCACCAAGGTATCTCCCAGTTTCCTTTTCCCCTACAGCAGCAAATGGGGATGTCTTGTGGTAAGAAGTTGCAGGCAGAAGATCAAAGTAAATCTGATTGTTAAGTGACATATGAATGACAGCTGCCCTGGAGAACCGCATCAATTATAGTGATCTTTGAGTGACAGAGAAATAATCTTTCATGTTTTAAACCACTAAGATTTTAGTGTTTGTTACTACAACATAAAACTAGCTAGCCTCTTCTGCCTGTGTCTCTCCTGCTTAGTATA
Organism: Lontra canadensis; assembly: GCF_010015895.1. Taxonomy (NCBI): domain Eukaryota; kingdom Metazoa; phylum Chordata; class Mammalia; order Carnivora; family Mustelidae; genus Lontra; species Lontra canadensis. The sequence goes on along the minus strand of NW_022631007.1, from coordinate 29,622,675 downwards.
TATGTTTCTTTTCTGTAATTTTCTTGCTGGAATTCTGACTAGAAGCCTTCTATCAGTCAGAATCCCAGCAGGAAAGAGAAACACATTCAAAAGATGTCATCAAAAGACAGTTTAATGAGGACCTTCATTAAGGCATATGGACAAGTTTAAAGGAATTCAAGCGAAGCACCTGCCACAGGAAGCCAGTCCCATCCCTAGACTTGAAGGGGGAGGGGAAAGTAGTGGTTAACAGAACCTGAGATGAGCTCTGTAGCTGTGGGTGATGGGCGATCTGACAGGAACTACAGCCTTAATGGAGTCAGACTTGTCAAACTGAGATTGGCTTCCAGATGAGTCAGTCCTTAGGGGCTAGTCTCTCAGGGCAAAGAGCAGGGTGAAGAGCAAAACATACCCAGAAAGCCTCAAGTCCTTGCATCTCCTGCTCTAGAATAATAACGCAACAAATGATATCTGAGAAATTTCTTGGCTAAACCACATCTCAACAATCATCTCGAAAGCTATAAGAATCAGGATAAATGACGATCATCAAGGGACCACCCTGGGATATGCAACCAGAAAGGCCATGTACACTTCATTTGCCCATGATTAGTGCATGTGAATCTGAAAATTAAAACTTGAGAAATAAAAATGTGAAATGGACATATTTACATATAACTGAATAAAATTCCCAAATAAAACAATCGATGGATTTCCTTTCAGAAATCATCTTCCTACTAACACCACAAGCTGTAATTTTGGATACCAAGCCAACTATTCACCCTAGTTATTTTGAGCTCCTTCAGTACAGGGACCTAATCTTACCAGTCTTCAGATCCTGAACATCTAGCACATTTTTCAGGAAGTAGAATGAATGAATGAGTAAGTGCTAAATACAAAACAACTACGAAGGACGGATAGTGACAGGAATTTATTTTATATATTGCTTGGATACTTTGTGCTGTAACAATGCCAGCTCTGTCCTAAAGGATGTAGATAATTCGTGGGAATGGGAACAGGAGTTTTTTCTAGCTCTTTCTTTTGCTTTTAAGAATAATCTGTGATGGGGCGCCTGGGTGGCTCAGTTGTTAAGCGTCTGCCTTCCGCTCCAGTCATGATCCCAGGGTCCTGGGATGGAGCCCTGCATCATTATCATCATCATCCATCACCGGGCTCCCTGCTCAGCGGGAAGCCTGCTTCTCCCTCTTGCACTCCCCTTGCTTGTGTTCCCTCTCTCCCTGTGTCTCTCCTTGAGGTGGGGGCAGGGAGAAGTGGGAAGCTCTGGGCGCACGTGGGGTGAAAAAAAAATTAAATATTAAAAGAATTATCTGTGGGTTTAAATGAGTGAGTTACGTCATTATAGAGATAAATATGAGCTTGCTATATAACTTTAAAAGTAAATTATTTGGGGGCACCTGGGTGGCTCTGTTGTTAAGCCTCTGCCCTTGGCTCAGGTCATGATCCCAGGGTCCTGGGATCAAGCCCCACATAGGGTTCCCTACTCTTCAGGGGGCCTGCTTCTCCCTCTCCCACTCCCTCTGCTGTGTTCCTTCTCTAGCTATGTCTCTCTCTATCAAATAAATAAATAAAAATCTTTTTAAAAAAGTAACTTATTTGTCAATTTTGCTGCTTTATTTTTTATTAGTAACACATATCACTTCTGGCAAATCTCACAGTTCACTGTGGCACACAAGCCAATGGACTTCAACATGGAGGTTAAGAAGCACACGCTGGATTGGGGCGCCTGCCTGGCCCAGTTGGTAGAGATGTGACTCTTGATCTCAGGGTTGTGAGCTCAAGCCCTATATTGGGACTAGAGATTACTCAAAAAACAAAACAAACAAATAAACAAATGTTCTGGGCATAAATATTTAAATTAATTATTTATTTTGTTGAAAAACTGAATTGTAAAATTTGTGAACGTAAGAACACATGCACCTAGTTTATAAGAGGTAGGAAAAGATTATGGGTTATCAATTACATCTATGTTCTGCTAAAGACAAACTATAACACTTCTTGCCAAGACCTATAGTGGTTTATAAGAATTAAAAATCAACTTATAAAACCTTTTTTTATAAATTGAAATAGCTTTTTTCTTGTATTTAAGTTATTTTTCTAAGTAGAATGACTGAAGAATTTTAAGATGATAGGTATCATTTATACATAGAAATTTTAATAGCAGAGTTTAGAAAGATATAGATGATTCATAGTTTTGACAGCTTAGGAAGATTAACATATTAGATATTTTTTCCCAGATATTGGAAATAAAGCTGAAGAAGTCCTTATTTAATTTTTTCCCAAGATGTTTCAACATAGCCGTTCATCAAAATGAAAATGTAATTATGACATGGTAAGTCAGCTACTTGAATGATGTATTTCACTGTTTTTTTTTTTTTTATTTTATTATTTATCTGAGAGAGAATGAAAGTGAGAGAGATCACAGAGGCAGAGGGAGAAGCAGACTCTCCACTGAGCAGGGAGCCCAATGTGGGGACTCGATCCCAGGCCCCCGGGATCATGACCTGAGCCAAAGGCAGTCACTCGAATGACTGAGCCACCCAGGCTCCCCCTGTATTTCACTGTTTTGCAAGAGAATATCATGGCCCTCTACTGCCTAACATAAAATAAATCTTTAAAAGATAATTCCTTGCATGACGCTCCTCATTCTTGAGTTATGTCTTTTTACTTTCCATATTGACCTCTATATCAATACAGCATGTTAATTTCCATTTTTCTGCTCTTAGCTTCTATGCCTTTTTGTTCCCTCTTTGTCATTGTTTTTCTAAGTAGGCTTCATGCCCAGCACAGAGCCCAGTGTGGGGCTGGAATTCACAACCCTGAGGTCAAGACCTGAGCTGAGATCAAGAGTCAGATGCTTAAATGACTGAGCCACCCAGGTGTCCCCCAGTTTTTTAAAGTAATGCTCCACACACCCAGGCGCTCCTCTTCTTTGCCACTTTATACCTATCACTCTGTTCTAGATCTTATTCAAAACATCTTAAATCCTTGTCTAATCATACTCCATTTAAAATATTACCCTTCAGTACTTGCTCAGTTTTTGCTGTAATTAGACTTAATTATCTAAATTAACGAAAGTGTCAGAGGATTAGGAACTAAATATCTACCATAGCAAGGCCATGTTATATGGTTTCACATAATGGATGTTACTAATTCTTTATAGATAAGAATGTTGTGGCTCTGAGAGTTTCAATACTTTGCAAACAGTCTCAAAACTACTAGCAGAACTGGGATTCAACCCCAGGACAATGTATCTCCAAACACTATCTTCTCTCCAGCCAAAGAGTGCGTCCTAATCCAAAATGGTGGCTGATTCAAAAAGAATACCTATATAACTTTGGAAAAAGTTGATTTTGTATTTGCATTTAAATATAGCAGTGTCAGAAATTGTAGAAAGAAACATGTCAAACCAAATTATGTGCATACACAATAAACTTTTAATAGAGATGCACAAAACACCAGGATTACCGGGAACACCCCTTCTTGAGCTTTTGATTGGGCAGTGGTTTTAGGTTTGGAATGACTTTTAAATTATTTTCCCTACTAAATATTTTCTGTTATAAGTATCTGTTACCATATCAGCTGCATTTTGTTTGATTATAAACAGAAACTATATATTTTTTCAATATTATTCATTCCTTTGAACTTATGTAGGTATGAAGAGTACTGATTTAATAATTATTTGTTGGTAAACTAGAGTTAATCAGGAAACTCAGGTTTCCTTACTACTGGTTAATTTTTGAATGTATAATAATGTTGCTTATAACCACCATCATCAGAGAAGAGAGAATTACACCATTCATTCATATTTTTAAACAGGGCGCTGAATGTAAAAACAAAACAAAACATTCCCCATAAAAATGTATGTATATAATAAATAGCATACCTATGATCAATGTTCAATAGAGTTTTTCTTAAACCCTATTTGTATTGATTTTCCCTTTTATACTTACCATATCTCTACTATTTATGTTGACACTACTTTCTTCATCTTCAACTTCTGCCTCACTTTGTGATCTTCATTAACCTTCGTTCTTTTGAAATTTAATGAATAATTTTCATTTTAATCTGTACAATTTAAAATAGACATTTCTAAAACCTTTAACAAAACCTCTGGATGTAGCCAGTTCCATATTGTCCTATTACAGTGACAAAACAATTACCCTGAAACTATCGCTTTCTGCCAGTAGATGGCGCCTACGCCTAAGTAACACAGCCTCCTTTTTTTTTTTTTTTTTTTTTTTTAAGTTAAACTATTTGGAAAAATCCTTGTCTTCCTTTGAGGTAAATCCCATTAGAGAATTTCCATGATAGGTATAATACACTTCTAAAATTTGAAGAATTGTTCATTCTAAACAATTTGGATTAAAGCCTTTCTAAATGGGCTATACACTTCCTTCTTAAGCTAGAGCATATAAACCTGTTTCCTGACGATTGATAATCATCATCATAAATATCAATTACAGGGCTACATAAATATATACAGACTATTCTAGTGTTTGTACATTAAAGGCCCCAGATAGCTATGCTTTGGGGGCTTATCCTTTACAGTTATTTAGTACAGTCTAGTATTTGGGGGCTTGTTTTTTAATAAGCATTTTTTCTCTTCTTTCCAGGTATTACATCTTAAAAGTAACAGTTAACAGCAAATGTCTTCTTTCCCCAAACTTTGTTTCAAAATATTACTACCTCTAATGTATTATAATCAAATACACTACATAAGTAAAGTTATTAGAATTGGGTCAAATGCAAATCCCATTGTTGAATTACATAGGCCTTAGTATGTTTTACAGCATCTATTTTGAGTGCTGAGACACTTTGATAGTTCTATTTGTTTAATAAGTGATCTATTTTATTATATTGATTATAATTATAATTAATAATTGAATTCTAGAGCATTCAAAATTTGATTCCTTTTTGCTATACTCCTTTGACTTCCTTCTCCTTTTAATTTTAGTATTAATAATATTATTGACCCCATTAAGATGACGCCAGGTTTAAGAACTTATTTATTATAGGAAATTTCAGGAGGTTTTTTACACTTTGCAGAAATATTTTCATTTTTTGAGAAATATTTTTGTTTGTAAGAGGAAATATCTGAAGAAATTTGTGACAAGCATGGATATTAATCAATAAAGTCATTCTGAAACTTTAACATGCATGAGAATCAATTAAAGATTTTGTTACAGTTGCATACACATTCCAGGACCTCACTTCTAGAGATTGTATTTCAGTTGGTATGAGGTAGAGATCAAGACTCTGTATTTCAAATAAACATCTCTATTGATTCTTCTACCTCTTCGTACTTCTCAGAGTTCTTAGCTGACACTAAAGAAGAAATTCTCACTTGAGTGGATGTAAAGTTGAATATTTTATTTTGGATTCAAATTAAGGTGTGTAAAATAAAAAAAAGAGAGAGAGAAAGAAAGAAAGAAAGGGAGGGGAGGATGGAGGAAGGAAGGAAGAAAGAAAAGAGAAAAGGGGGTGCCTGTCTGGCTTAGTGGGTAGAACATGTGACTCTTAGTCTTGGGGTTGTAAGTTCAAACCCCATACTGGGTGTAGAGATTACTAAAAAATAGGAATTTTAAAACAAAACAGAAACCAAAAAAAAAAAAAAAAGAAAGAAAAGAAAAAACAAATTAGGTTGTGTTATACAATTATAACTTATATGAAGGAAATTAGTTTTCATGTCAAACTCTCTTCCAAAGTAGGGCAATATTGAACATTCCATTTCATACTTCTTTTCTTGATAATGTTTGCAGACATCTCTTCCTAATCCAAGTCCCATTTAAAAGATGGTAAACTGAAATCACTTCAGGTTATTATCTGTTAGTAAGATTTTCTAATATGCAATTATAAGAAATTAATTAAAATTAAGATAACTATCTCAGTGTTTAAAATGCTGATCCTGACTTAAAAAACAAAAAAACAAGAAACAACGCTCTTTCTAAAAATCAACTTTCGCCCTCCTTACCTTGTAGTAAAACTTTTCCATGCCTTTTGCATGACCCTGTTTTAAACAGTGTTAACACTTCAGAAAAATCTCCAGATATGTGTCATGTATCTTTTGGTCTACTTTAATAACAAAACACAGTCTCCTTGTTATCCTCACTTGCCCAACCAATGTATATTCTCTCCCCTGTGTTTATACAGTACGTTCATTAGTGGTTTTTACTTGTCTAGTCTTTTGGGCCATAAAACTAGAGTTTATTATCCTCCAGGTGATGAATCTTATTTACAAATTAATTGCAGATCATGTGTGGGCAGCCTGATTGCTGATCCTGCCTAACGAATACATTTAGTGTTTAATTTTTTTTCTGTTGCTATTTTCTAATTTGAAGTGGGTAGACCAAAACCAATTAATTCTATTCCAGTTTTTCAGTACTTTGCTGCATGCTTCTTCTGTCACTACAGATGCTTATGACTCTTAATGTATGGCTTTAAATAACATTGATATTAGAGATGTGTCGGTATTAAGACTACATGCTCCCGGTAACTGCCGTTTTCAGGTAAACCAGAGCTGCTAATTACCTTAAGACATTTTAGGTCACATACTCATAATGTGAATTAACTTATCTTGAACAAAACTGCTTATAGTCAGATCGCTGTAATAATAATCCCAGTCACAGAACTAGACATCCTTAAGAACATTAAAAAAAAATTGCTTAAAGACTAGCATACCTAGGTGAATGTGATTTTCCAAGAGGGATAGTTTGTGGGTTGTTTTCTTAATACCTGAAGATGAGATTAAGAAATAGACTTGTGCGATATTTTAGACGTGGAAATTAGTAGGTTTTTGTACTCCTCAATATCTAGTCCATCAAGAGGTATGGATGAAGCGGAAGAGTGACTTTGCACACGTGGGGACAAGCATTTACTGAGGCTATTGTAAGATTCGAGGATTTCTGGTGATTTTTACAGTTTGTGGCCAAGATTTTAGCAATAGTGAGTGAGTGGAAAGATGAACTAAATGACAGGTAAGTATTTGTGTTAACTATATCATGACACACACAGTCATAACCCTACGACTACAAGAATCTAGTTTATAATAGAAGTATTTAAAAAAATTGTGAACTGGTTCTAGTTCATAATATTAAACTAATGACACTCCGGCAACTCTCACCTTCACATAATAACAAACGACCAGGTACCAAAAAACTATGTGACATTAACCAGCAGTAGACACTTGAAACCTAAGGAGTAATGAGTGTGATGCAAATGGATTTAAATATAACTATTGTTTAGTATGTTTTATATTTCTAACACTGTGCTAACCATGACTAGATGGGTTATTTCATTGTGTCCTCAATCTCATACTCTGCAGAGGAATGGATAGTAATTTTATTCCTGGTTTATTAGTTTTCTCATTCTTAACTACATATGCTCCAGCAGAAGTAAGCATTACCATCACTAGAATTATTCACTTTAAGGCTGTGTGAGTACTTGAAGAGATCCAAGCATCAGATGGGTGCTTGAACTGGATGAAGTTAAAATTCATCCAACCCTAAGATTCTCTAAATTTATGTAACACTGCTCTGTTTTAGATTGTGGAGAAGCCTTAAAAACCATACGGCTAGGGCACAAACCCAGCAGGATAATATGGAGATGAGGCAGAAACCATGTTCTGGTGCTCCTAGATAGGCCACTTTCATGGCAATCTGTCCAAGAGAGTTTGGAGTTGATTATGTATACAAGATTAATTGTTTGTCCTGAATTGTCCACATCAGAGTAAAATAATCATCTAATACATAAAACACGAGAAAAAATCGGCTCGAAAGGACTCTCCCTCCCCAATTTTTTTGAGCAGTCGGCTTTATACTCTCACCTACAGAATGAGCAGAGGTTAGAACATTCTAATTCTATTTCTCTGTAGGACACCAAAAATAGAAGCAGCATTGAAATAGTGCTGTGACTAAGCCTAGCCTCACTGTTGCATGTTACTAATTGCATGCACTTCAAGGTTTGAGTTTTTTTAGAAAGCTATTAAAAAGTAGGAAAGTAGGCCCTACAGTATGACTTAGAGTTTACTTTTCAAAAATTCAACTACTTAAAATTCATTAGTATTTAAGGCAGTGTTATTTTCCACTTCTTTTTACTTTATTCCTTTTCATTTTTATAAATAGTCACACAGACAAGTTATATGCTCATGTGCAATGGGCTTTTAAAAAAAAATAATAACCCAGAAGAAAAGATGGCCATTTGGAAAAAATATAGAGGAGAGACTAAAAGATATGTAATAAACTTTGTTTTCCTTTAATATTATCTTTCAGCTACGTTAACGTGATAATCTGTGTTTGAATACATTCCAACAGCAAAGAATTCTTAAGTGTATGCTCCAGGGAACTGGGAATAAAGTTCAGTTTGCCTGCTTAATCTCTCACATGCCTTTGCATCCTTTCTGTAGTATGATTGCTGTTTTGGGGGGCAAGTAGGTTCTTGGAGTCAGTCCCTAATTTCTCACTCAGGTTCGTTTTAACCTCTATTTTTTTTACTGTGGTAAAATTTACATGAAACTTACCATTTTCACCAGTGGTAAGTGTACAGCTCAGTGGTATTAAGCACATTCAAATGTACAATCACCAGCCACCATCCATCTCTATCCATCTTTTTTGTGGGGGGAGGGGGCGGGATAGATGGTCATTGTTAGAAATGTGGAATTGAGCCATTATTGCAGCTTTTCTGGGCCCTATTTGCCCTTTCTTAGCTGGTTTCCGTAAGATAAATTTGCCAAAGTCCCTCTAACCTAAAATGCCACATTTGTTTATCTGTATTTGCCACCAACACATACTAACAGCATGAGGGAGATAAGAAGTGATGGCATTAGAAAGTGGATGGGCCAAAGCAAATTATGAGAAGTAATAAGGATGTTTGCAGGCCCAAAGATGTTTTGAACTTTCTGTAAAATTACAGTCACATATTTGAAATGAAGAGTTTAAAAAAGAAAACACCTCTAAAACTAAAAGTAAAAGCTCAGAGCTATGAAATCCTGCAGCATGGAATTCTTCCCTCCAGAATATGAAATACGGCACACAAGATATGATTTTATATGACATTGGGGATAAAACTTGTGAAAAATGTCAATTCTTTGTATATTAATTATTTGTAGAACTAAACATATTACCATAGATTTTGAATCTCCAAAATAGCTTCATTCACTTTTTCTCAGAATGTGTGTGTGAAATCAGGCCAAACTCACTCTTCCAGTAAATATTCATCCCGTAATTTAGTTTTCAATGGAGCCCGAACATATATCAGGTAAAAATAAAATGATCCAGATCTGCCGGTATTGACATACATGTAGGTGGTTCTTTTATTACAGTTTGTGAAATGCTAGCAAGCTGCCTTGGTGAGGGATCTCACACGGAGAGAGATAATCGAGGGACAAGACGGCAAAAGTAAGTCATTGGGCAGTTTCATGAAGTGACCAAGTATGATATCTTTTAAATAAACAAGGCAACTTGTTGGCTTTTTCAAAGGCAAGGTGTGATAGTACGGCATTTTAGTGCAAATTATTTGATATCTTAAAAACTATTTCTTATTATTTCTTTTCAGTCTAAAGTGACTGACAACACTTCTGAAATCACTTGTTCCCATTTGAGTGGCATTTCATTAAAAAATCCCAAGCTAAGACTCCTCCTTTCCATTATTAAATATTGTAGTCTACATCAAAACTGTCTACAATGATGAGTTGTTGGTGTTTATGTCTTTACATTAACTGCTTTCCAATCATATTGAGAAAATTTACTTTTGCTTTTCAATTGCTTATTGGATTCAAAGAGAAACAGTTGTCAGAAGTAAGTTTACAGTGACGAATGGCTGCCTCAGTAGGTGTAAAATCAATTTGTAATTTTTGTGTAAGAAAAGGGATATGCCAACTACCCACTGTTCCTTCAGTTACTGATTTTTGATAGTGATGGTATACCTAATTCCAAAGAGAAAATTTTGTTTTTAAAAAACAAGACCATGTACTTTATCATGAAGTCAAGCATATCACGAACTATACTGATATTCTTTAGGCAAGGATTTTTTTTCAACCTTCCTGCTTTATATGTCTTAAGTTTCTTCCTGAAATGATAGGATCATCTTTTCATCTTACAACTAAATCTATTTTGGAATCAAAGTTCACAGTGGAGAACCAACGAATGAGCGTAGTTAGCACTAAAATGGAAAAATGACAAAGACCGCAGAGAAAACTAAAGGACCAACCATGCAAGTAGATCTTATGCTAAGATAGCACTTATAATTTTAGTTTTTTTTTACCCTTTACATTTCTCTTGAGGTCAACTTCTGCACTTCAAAATCAATGATTAAAACAGCACAAGCAAGAACAGTAGGTAGATACGTTGTCTAATAGGGTTCTATTAATGCCAATCCTCATTTGAGATAAAGATGCTATTGTTAATTTGCAAATACTAAACCAAGACCACATAAGGCCTTTAGGTTCCTTCATAAGCACATCAAACGTTGCAATGAACTTGCCACGTGGACGATTTTGATTCAACTAATAAGTAGAGAAGTATAATGCTTGGAAATACTGAAGAATAATTTAATTTTACCAAAGGCACAGTATTAACGGTCTGCATTTGAAAACAAAACTGTTGGGTTGAAGTGTAGCCAACTAAGCAAAAACAAATGGTTGTGGGGGATGCCCGTCAAGAGGATAAGTTATTCTGGGTCTACCTGAGGAGGGACAAAGATGAGAGAAGCCATTTAAGAGCAGTTCTGCTTTCTGCCTCTTTTGTTCTTGCCAGGGTGCCCATTTTTAAAGTATTCAAACAAAGAACCACAGACCGCCAGTCACACCATAATACCAGCTTGTGTTTACATTTTCAGCTCTCCGGATCGTGATCCTATTCAGTGCACACAGAGCGAGTGCTCGTGTACACGCGCCCGTCCGCCATCAGGAGGACTGAAACTGTAAACACAAGCTGGTATTTTGGTGTGATCACGCTAATATGGCGGTTTGTGAGGTCGAGGGGTGGAAGGTGAATTATGGATCCAGAATTTCCTTGCTTTTGTCAGTTTAAGTCAGGCTGCTTACGCAGTAGCTGCTATTCAAACTTGAATAACTCAGCTATTTTAAAGAAATGAAGACCTACCTTAAATAATTAGAGGAACTACACTGGAGAACTGTCTTCCCGGGAAAGTAAGGGAGGTTCCGTTCTTCGGAACCTACAAAGTTAGACAGTGAAAGGCATGGTAATAGTCGAGTTCAGGACATAACCATGTATTGGGTCATGTCAAAAAGTGTTGGGTAAAATAATCCAATGCCTCTACAGGACCTCTCGTTTCAAAGGAAACCGCCTAGGTGGCTTGTTTTACTATTAAAAGTCCACTTAACCAAGAACACTGGGGAAAAACTGTTTCATTGTTCACTGCACTCTAAAGAGAAATGGACCGAGTCTGAGAAGTAACTTGGAATGCTTTCCCCATTTTGTTGTTGAACAGTTGCTTTTGCCCTTTCATTACAGGTAGGTAATACATCTTTAAAGGAAATTGTGCTAGATCAGATCATCCAGATTATCTGGATTTTGAGATACTATGAAGTATCCTCAGTATAAGAAATGTCGGAAATAGTACCCCAACTCTCCTCAACAAGGGCAAGAAAAAGATCAATAGAAGCAGATTTATTAGAGTTCAATTTCCTACTGAAACATAGGTTAGCAAATAAATAGATAAAATTAGTTTTATAGTCTTATTTATACCTTCATGCAGATATAGGTAAATATAATCATGTTAGTCTGTTAATTTTTAAAAAGTATAATTGTACTGAAATTATCAATGTTAGAAAAATAAATGGTGATTTCAGTATACGGGATACAATTCCCTTGCTATTGGCTCTTGTGTGAGAGTTATATGAGGACTGGTAATGTTTCTAGTCAAGTAAATTAAATTTTCTACTTTGTTGACAACACAGACATTTCTTCCAATGTATATTCTTTCAATTTGTGTGAAAAATCATCCTAAATAAAAACTGGTTTTCACACTGTGTTTGTTTGTTGCATTTGTTGTTCTGTGTACAGAGATAGAAGACTAAAAGAAAGTTTTCTTCATACATTCAGTTATTTCCAGTTCATCAGAATTCAGTTTGAAACAAAGCTCAAAGAAAGTAAGTTTTTTGTTTTGAGGCCGACAGACCAATAATAATCGTACATGATAACATAAATATGTATATATACTTAGTTGTCTCATAGACAACAATTATTCCTGTGACAATACTGCAAATTTTAGAGTGAGAAGTTCAGGTAAGTCCTTTGGTCCATTATCATCTTCAAGCTGACTCCAAGCGTGGAATTATCAGCCATCCATATATCAAGATATGTGAAGTTTCCTTCTCTTAGAGGTCTTCTCATTAACATAGAGCAATTGACCAGTTCATCCCCTATATATGCATATGTTCACTTGCAAGAATATATCCAGTTAATACATATAGTTATCTATATAAATGGCAAACCTACAAATACATAACAAGAGTAAAGAACGCATATTAGCTTATTTTCATTGAATTCATTTCAGGCTAATCTTGTCTCTCCTATGAGACATCAGCTGCTTAAAAATGTGTACTATATTTGAATGAAAAGTTTGAGCTCCCACTACATCATTTATTCTGCCCATCTTAGTAATTAATGATGGCAGGACTGATTAAAAATCGAGGTGAGAAAATAGAATCCAAGGAGAGCCCAAAAGTCTGAACAACTGTTAAGACCTTAGTGGGATTTACCACATTTTGATCGAGCATTAGTGTATCTTGCATTGCCCCGTCTGCAACAATGTCATTTTCCATTGACTTTAGAAATACAACTCTTTTAGAAGGAAGAGGGAAGTATATTTAAAGAATAAAGAAAATGATATGAATGATTAAAAACAAATTTAAGAGAATGTGTTTAAAAACACATTATTTCTTGCTGTATTTTCCCACTTTAAGGTTTTGCCAGCCTCTTCCCCCCACTCCCACCCCCTTGGAATGCTATCAAAGAAACATTTATGAAAGTAGCTTTTCTTCTACTTGTTTAGTTAAAAATTTTCCTCTCTTGGGAAAATGGTGGCTGCCTTCTGAATTTGAAAAGAGCAGAAGGGGGATAGCTATCATTAGATATTTTTCATCCTATTAGTTGAATATTTTTTCATTTAGAGAGTAGCAATATGTTTCATGAGATGATTATTTGGCTGATAGTTCTACTGGCCACATCAGATTCTGTGGAGGATAGTGGGATAGGTGATGCCTCAATTTTCTTCTTGATATCTTACAAGTTAGCTCAAACGGCATTAGATGAGAAAACATTGGGCCTCAATCCTAAAAAATTTTCCTCTTTTCAAGAATAAAATCTGTTCAGATTAAGTTAGGTTTCAGAGAAGTAATGAAAGGCATGGTTTAGATATCCAGAGTTTTGAAAAGTGGAGATCAAAATCTGTAGGTGACATGTAAGGGAGAGTTACAAAGAGGAAGTAAGTTGAAGCATTTCTAACATTTAAAGAATTTACTTTTTTTGGAAGCAACTTCTCATTCTATGTAAGCATTTTCCCTCCCTATTCATTTTTTAAAATATTTCTCATATGATAACATGGAAACAAGAAATAATTTTATAACTATGTGTTAGATTGTGTACAAGTATATGTAAAAGTAGAGAGTAAGAAGTGACAAGAGCTAAGTACTGCTTTTACACTTCTTTTTAAAAGAATTTTTTTTTAAAGGTAAACTCTACCCCCAACCTGGGGCTCAAAGTCAGGACCCCAAGATTGAAAGCCACCATACTCTACTGACTCAACCAGCCAAGTACCCCTTTTTTAAAAAGCACTTCTTACATTTGGTTTACAAAGGCATGGACAAGTCTTAGTCTTAGCAATAAATGATGTCATGTGTGAGGTAGACAAATGGTTGGGAAATAATATATCACAACAGAACATACGTTAATAAAGGTTAATACTTAAAGTAAAGCAACGTGTACTTAAAGAAAAACATTAACCCCAGGTGATATAATTCAATATAAGACAATCAGATAAAATGCCAACATAGGATGTATGTACTCATTTGAAGGCATTTAAGAACTGTTCTGTCTTTGAGTTTTGGTAGAAATGATCAGCTGCATCTCCCTGAAAGATTTACCAAGAGGGACCGACATGCTGGGTTCTCCTGTGCTCTCAATACTGTGTGTATGAATGGTATCCACTGGGTTAAATAGAAACTTGGTTTTTTGCCACTAAACAAAGAAAGGGACATAATCTAAATGAGGCATTTTCTAGGCATATCTTTATTTCCCTTTTCCTGTTTTTAAAGAGGTTTTGGCTTTTTGTAGCTTTGTAATGGGTGGGATGTGTGAAGAGAGAATGGCAGAAAAGATGGAAATGTGGAGAATACTTATAAATGTTATACCTTATACTTTAACAATTGTTTTACCAGGGAAAACTTCTCTCCCTAAGAAAGTATTGTTTAAAAATCTCACAGGTTTATTAGTCATCTAATTCATAAATGCATGCTTCTTCTTAAAAATTAGGGGCACCTGAGTGGCTCAGTCATTAAGCTTCTGCCTTCCGCTCGGGTCGTGATCCCAGGGTCCTGGAACAGAGTCCCATGTCAGGCTCTCTGCTCAGTGGGAAGCCTGCCTCTCCCTCTCCCATTCCTCCTGCTTGTATTCCCTCTCTTGTTGTGTCTCTCTGTCAAATAAATACATAAAATCTTAAAAAAAAATTAAAACACAGCACCAATACAGTAGAGTAAAAAAATGAAAGCCATTGCAGAACCTTAAAACATAGGATTTAATCAATATACCTCTGTATTCCAGAGGTAAATAATATTAAAAGTGTTGTGCCTATCATTTCAGAACATATGTTTATTCATTGACGTCACATAAATTACTTGGAGAATTTTGTGGTTTTTCTCAACACTCAACAATACATCTCGGAGGTCTTCCCATGTGTTAATGCACAGACCTACCTCCTTTTAAAATGGCTGTGTAGTGTAGATGCACCTCAATTTATTTAACTATCTGCCAATGATGAGCATTTAGTTCCTTTCAAGTATTTCTGTTAAACAATGATGCCATGAGTAGCCTTGTAGACCAATCTTTGTGAGTATGTTCTATAGTATAAATAAATATATATAGTATGTTTTATAAGATAGTATATTTTACAGGATAGGTTCAAAGAACTGGAATTGCTGGGTTAAATGTATGTGTATTAAATTTTAAGGAACACTGCGGAAGTGCCAACTACAAAGAATGAAAATGCCAGCTAAACATTTTAAATTGTAGCTTTAAAAACAACAAAGTTGTGCCCAAATTCCAAGAAGCTACAAAGAGCCAGTTTTGGTAGCATTACATTACACTGTCAAGTTCATCCAACTGATAAATAGTATCGAGTTCGGCCATGCCTCAGGTGTTGCTTCGCGGTGGGACAGTCAGTTCCAAGGCAGAATAAACAGCATCCTCACCCTTCAGATCAGAGTCAGTCCTCACAGCAGAGGACTAGGATGCAATTTTCCTTTTGTTTTACAAAAAAAGGAACAAATGTTCAAATAAAACACAAAATGATATGAAACTAAATTGAGTTTTGAGAAAAGAAAAGATAAAAAAAATTGAGTTTTGAAATGGAAGTGGACATCCTGCCTACCTCCTTCCAGCTTGTGCATATGTGTGGCTGCACTGGTGATTCTATGACCAAGAGAGCAAGGCTGTCACTTTTGATCACACTCTTCTCCAAATGGGTTGATCTGTCTAGATCCAGTGCAAAGAAAACCTTAAGGGATTTTCAAAACTAACACAGACATCAACACACTTTGACAGCCTATTAATAATGCAAATAGGAAGTTATCAATAGTTGGAATAATGCAATTTAAAAAAGTGGAACCAACTGGAAAGCTTGCAAGCAGTGAAGGCTATTTAATCATGTGAAGATGAGTCAGCCATCAAAAAGGTGAAAATAGGCCTTCACTTGGGCCAAAATGCAATCAGAGCTAATATTATCAGTAGTTTGAAAAGAATATTTATAAAAAATTGGGCAAGATTAACTGACCCATTTATAATATGCAAAGGCATTGCTTCTTACACAAAGGTTACTCCACTGAGCTGAGGTTTGGGAATAAACTGATGTGTGTTCTACACACACAGACACACACGCATTTCATAGAACCATTGTCAGGGGATTAGATAAAAACAAAACCATCCTACCTCATTCTTGCCTTCTACCAAAACACATTTCTTGTGACTAGATCTAAATTAATTGACAGGTTTGTGTTATATTTTTGAAAACTGACATTTATTCTTTCTTAAAATTTCTCATCTCACATACACACACACATACACACAAGGAACAGCCAGTGGCTCATCAGACTGAAAGCAAAGGATATCTCAGCTCCTCCCAGTTGCCCTTTTACCACGAATTTCTTGGTTTTGTGTTATAGGCCCCTTTTTTAAATGCGTTGATGATGCCCCCTTGGAAAAACCAGTTCTACAGCACTAACAAATAACATTTAAAGGGGCATTTTAGTTCTAAAACTTGGGTCTTTGGAGGACAAATGGAAATATATGACTCTAAAATTAAGCCTTAAAGTAATGCTTAAAAATTCAGTCAAAACTCTGAATTTCTCTGTTATAATCAAGAATAAATGGATATAGTGCTGGCAACATTTTGTTGGACGCTCGTAAATAAGAGCCTGAAATGATCCCCAGAACATAACTAACCAAATGTATTTCTAATATATCTATTGTCAATTAGGCAACTATGCTATTTTGTTCCATGTTCAAAATGTCGATAAATATGTCGATATATTGCTATGATTAAACTACATAATAAATATTTGAGTTAATTTATTATGAATAATACAGATTAATGTGTTAGGCAACTTGAGACAAATTCATAGGCTCACACTGGTTGGAAGGGCTCATCTGGTCTGTCATGTATCTTCAAATGACCTATCCCTCCCTCCCCACACATGCCCATGCTCTCTTTCTCTTAAATAAATATGTAAATCTTAAAAAAAAAAGATGTGCTCCCAAACAGGAAGTAATTTTCAAACAAAAATTAATTAGTATATGATACAGAGGAGATATTTCCCCTTGCCTGTTTAAGAATATTTAGGAAATCATAAAAATTATGTTTGATTTCTCCCACATGGACTATTTATAATTTGTAGGTAAATCTTAAAGTCTTTTTCTTCTGTCCTTCTGCCCTGACACTTCACAATCCTGTATTGCACTGAATGATTATGATTGTACCTTGCACTTACTTCTTTTGAGCACCATTTAAAAAAAATATGATCAATAGGGCACCTGGGTGGCTCAGTCTGTTAAGCAACTGCCTTTGGCTCAGGTCATGATCCCAGGATCCTGGAATGGAGTCCCGAGTTGGGATCCTGGCTCAGTGGGGAGTCTGCTTCTCCCTCTCCCTCTGCTAGTGCTCTCTAGCTCTCTCTCTCTGTGTCAAATAAATAAATAAAATCTTTAAATTAATAGAAAAAATATGATCATTATCCTAAATTGAATTATAGTTTATTTTTTTCAGGATAACAAGCACCTTAATTAATTTAGTATCATTTGAAAATTTGTACAGTATTGTTTTGACTTGTTTGAATAAACAGAAAATATTTTTATTATTATGGGTCTTAAGAGTAATCCCTCAAACCCTTCTTGGTAAGGCCTTGAAACAACCTGATCATTCTAAAAGTAGTATGATTGAGATTCCTTTTTCAGTTGTTAATGAGATGAACACATGAGATGGCATCAAATTTTCACCTGGAAAAAATGGTATCATTAGAAAAATGCTATATAAAAACAGAGTGATGATGGGGTAAGAGCTAATCTGCCCTTTCACATGTTTAAGTACATTGTAAAGCTGTAGTGTATGGTGAGGAAGCAGATACACATTTATTGAATTACTAGATGCCAGTAATTATTATGTATATTATTGAATCTCCACAATTATCATATTTAAGAGTGAAAAACCTGGGTCTTTAAAAATACAACTGGCTCAGTGAGGTAGATAGTATTATTTGTTCATAAGTTTTCATTTTCTCCAAGTCCTTAACGTGCTTCTCCTGGTAAGGCAATATGTTTTCCTTTTTCATTCACCTAGGGGTTGGCCAAATCAATGGAGTGGATAGAGAAGGGGCTGAGTTGAGATTTAAGAAGTACAGCCAAAGTTTTGCCATCCCTCTTGAACTCCTGCCATTTATCACCAGAAGAATATTCTCTAACCAAAGAAGCATGTGAAACTGTCCTAAGTCTGACCTGGAGCCTGGAGCAAAGTCCATTTGCATCTGGCAGAACCGTGCAACTTTGCAGCTGACCCAGAGACCCAGGAGAAAGGAAGAAACGGCTGTTGTTGTAAGCCATTGAGCTTTGGGTGAGTGTTGGTTACAGAGCACTATTGCTGCAAAACCTGAGCAATATTCTCGGAATCTCACTAATATAGAACATGCTAATAAAGATAAATGAGACAGAAGGAAAAAATAAAATCTGGAACTAGATTACAGTATATCTAAGAACATAGTGGGAAAACTATCGGTTGCTCAAAAATGGTGCAGTAACATTAACCATTTGGAAAAAAATATGGTTAGATCTCTATGTCTCAAAAAAGAAAATCTAGATAAGTTAAAGATACAACTGCAAAATATGAAAACACATAGTTAGAATAAACCATATGAGAATCTTTTTTCACTAATCTTGTCATAGAGAATGTCTAAGAATGATACCAAAGGTATTAAATTAGGTGATAACTCACAAATTTGATCACATAAAGACTTTGTATGGCAAAAATGACATAAATAAGGTAAAAAGACTAAAGATGTACTGAAATATATGGCTATAACAAAGGATTAATATTCTTAATCTTTAAGGAACCATTTACAAATCGGTAACAATAAGACATATACTTCAGAAGAAAACCTGTAAAGGATAGAGTAGCTAACTCACAAATACATATGGAAATAACAATAGGCCATAAGCATGCAAAAACACAATAAATCTCCTTTGTAATCAAGTTCTGGAATTTAAAAGAACGATGAAATACCATTTGTCATCTATCAGATTCTAGAAGATTTAAAAAAATAATATCAATACTCAGTACTGGGACAGTTTGAGGGAAAAATCACTGTGGGGTTTTTGAGGGCCAGTTTGGCAGTGTGTATCAAAAATCTTAAAATTAAGCAGACTTGTGGGGCACCTGGGTGGCTCAGTGGTTAAAGTCTCTGCCTTCAGCTCAGGTCATGATCTCAGGATCCTGGGATCAAGCCTAGCATCAGGCTCCCTGCTCAGCGGGGAGCCTGCTTCCCCCCACCCGCCGCCTGCCTCTCTGCCTACCTGTGATCTTTGTCTGTCAAATAAATAAATAAAATCTTAAAAAAAAATTAAGCAGACTTGTTGACCCAGCATTTCCATTTCTTAGGGAAATTACTTACCGAATGTGAAAAGATGTTTTAAATATTCATTGTAAAATACTGGAAAGTGGCTAAACGTTCATCAGTGGAAGACTGATCAAATTATGGAACACCATGAAATAAAATATACGTTTTAATGACAGCCATTAAGAATTATGAAGATCTGGGCGCCTGGGTGGCTCAGTGGGTTAAACTGCTGCCTTCGGCTCAGGTCATGATCTCGGGGTCCTGGGATCGAGTCCCGCATCGGGCTCTCTGCTCAGCAGGGAGCCTGCTTCCCTCTCTCTCTCTCTGCCTGCCTCTCTGTCTACTGTGATCTCTCTCTCTGTCAAATAAATAAATAAAATCTTAAAAAAAAAAAAAAGAATTATGAAGATCTGCCTTTACAGACGTTAAAATACAGCAGCAGTGCTTATACATTAAAAGAAAAAGGAAGCTATTAAACAGAATGCACTGTATGGTCGCATTTTATAAATACATAAAATATATATGAATAGAATTAATTCTTGAAGATTAGGCAGAATACTATTAGTAGTATTTTGTTCTGGATGAGAGAGTTGTGGTTGAACTTCACATAAGGAAGTCCTATTTTTCTATAATATTTGAATGCTTTTTACTCTGAGAATATTATATATTTATAGTCAGGAATAAGAGTAGTAAAACACCTTCCTTTTTGAAAAGAAAAAAATATTTAAAATGGCAGTATCTTCTACTACAAATATGGAAAAAAGTCTACAGGATTCAAAATAGGTCATGTCTATTATTTCTTCCTTGTCTAGGTCTTCATAAATTATTCATGGAAATCCTATCTATACTAATAATTATTTTTGTTCATTACTCCTTTGCATTTCATTTCAAAAAATGACAGGTATTGTATTCTGCAGTCATTTATATTTTAGGATATTCCTCATAATTGCTATTTTCTTAAGCCATGTTTATATGATTCCAAAGAAAAGCATATAAATAAAGACAATGACATTGAGTAAATTCAGAGTATTTCTACATAAACCAATCATTTTAGCCTGAACTTAAACTGACCAACTTAAGATGATCAATTATTTTAGGATTATTTTTAAAATTCAAGTTAAGAAAACTGAAAAATCAATTATTTAAAGAAAAAAAGCAATTAGCAAACAGTTTTCAATGAGACAAATTAACTTCATAAAAAATCACAGTTATGTAATATATATTTATGATACTGTATATCTTTATAATTCTGTATATCAATCTATAGATATAGATATATAATTTAGGTATTTATTGGTGTATAAAGTTGAAGTATAATAAACTTGTGTAAACAGAGCTTGTGTAGGTCGCATCTGAGAACAATTAAAAAACTTTACTGAGGAACACAAAAATTTTTATAAACTGTTCCTATATGGGAAAATAACAATATTATATAAAGATGTCCCAATTCATTGATGAGTTGAATGTAATTATGTTTAGAATTTCAGGTGAGTTTTTATTTATTTTTTATTTTTTTAAAGATTTTATTTATTTATTTGAGAGGCAGAGATCACAAGAAGGCAGAGAGGCAGGCAGAGAGGCAGGCAGAGAGAGAGGTGGAAGCAGGCCCCCTGCCGAGCAGAGAGCCAGATGTGGGGCTCCATCCCAGGACCCCAGGATCATGACTTGAGCCAAAGGCAGAGGCAGAGGCTTTAACCCACTGAGCCACCCAGGCGCCCCTCAGGTGAGTTTTTAAATCCAGACTGCCTAAAAGGACTACTTTATAGTAAAAAGGAAAAGTTCCTCTTCCCCAATGTCCATTCCCACACCCCAAAAGTAACCATTGGTAAAAATTCTTCTTGCTTAATCTTTTAGAAAATTTTTGTGTGTCTATAAGGCACATAGTCACATACATGGGCACACACACACGCTTCTATGCTTTCGCTGACTTTTTTTAATTATAGGAGGGATAATATCATCCATACTGTTCAACGACTTGCTTTTTCCACTTAATATATCTTGGGCATTTTTCCATAGCAAAACATATGCTCTCAAGTGAATTTTTTAACTTAATAAAGTAATTCTGAAACTTATAAAGGATAAATAAGCAAGAATACAAAAATGAGTTTGGGGTAAAAAAAAAACTACTGAAGAGACACTTGCAATATCAGATGTAAAAATGTATAATTAAAATACTGTGGTGGGGCACCTGGATTGCTCAGTCATTAAGCGTCTGCCTTTGGCTCAGGTTGTGATCCCAGGGTCCTGGGATCAAGCCCCATATCAGGCTCCCTGCTCTTCGGGAAGCCTGCTTCTCCCTCTCCCACTCTCCCTGCTTGTGTTCCCTCTCTCCTGTGTCTCTCTCTGTCAAATAATAAATAAAATCTTAAAATAAAATACAATACTGTGATAATGGTAGAGGAAGAAAGAAATCAGAGGAGCAGAAATTAATCTCAGAAATGGACTCTGGAACATAAAGTCAGCATGATTTAAAAGTCTATTTATTTATTTATTTATTTATTTATTTATTTTAAAAGGTTGTATTTATTTATTTGACACACAGAGACCACAAGTAGGCAGAGAGGCAAGCAGAGATAGAGGGGAGGAAGCAGGCTCCCCGCTGAGCAGAGAGCCTGATGTGGGGCTCCACGCGGGGCTCCATGTGGGGCTCAATCCCAGGACCCTGGGACCATGACCTGAGCCGAAGGTAGAGGCTTTAACCCACTGAGCCACCCAGGTACCCTCAAAAGTCTTTTTAAATCAATAGGAAAGAAGTATATCATTCAATAAATATTCAAGGACAATTGTTGAACAACTGGAAGGAAATGATCAAATCCTCATCTCATGTGACAAGCCAAAATAAATTGCAGATTGCTTAGAGCATTAAATGAATGAAATGAAAATAAGAAACAAAAACAAACCAGAGTCATCAAATGCGTAGCAGGAAATGTAACTGAATATCTAATCTCCATAAGGAGTATTTTCTAAATGTACAAGCACAGGTAGAAATTTTAATGAAAACATTTGCAAAACTGATAATTTAAAAATGAAAAAGTCAGGGTGCTCTCCTGGCTCTGTGTGTGGGGCATGACTTTTGATCTCGGAGTTGTGAGTTCAAGCCCCATGTTGGGAGTAGAGTCTACTTAAAAAAGAATTTTTAAAAAATGACAAAGTCAGGGACAAAATATGATATTACCTTGGAAAAATACTCTATAATATATGGCACAGTGTTACTATCCTTATATAAAGGATATAATCCTTTATATAAGGGTTTATATACCCCTCAGAAATTAATATAAAAACATCTCGATAAAAAAAATGGATCATGTAGAGAAAAGAGTAAGCCACTATGAAACAATATAAATGGTAAATAAATATATGAAATATATTAAAAATATTGAGCCAACAAAACAAAAACTAGATGAACAAAACTGTTTTTTAAACTTCACAGTAGATTAAAAAATTGGTGACAGGGGCGCCTGGGTGGCTCAGTGTCGTGATCTCAGGGTCTTGGGGTCGTGATCTCAGGGTCTTGGGATGGAGCCCTGCGTCTGGCTTTCTGCTCAGTGGGGAGCCTGCTTCCCCTTCTCTCTCTGCCTGCCACTCTGCCTACTTGTAATCTCTCTCTCTGTCAAATAAATAAATTAAAAAAAAAACAAAACTGGTGACACTTAGTGTTGGTGAAGAGATGAAAAAATGGACACCTTCATACCTTTCCAGTCCAGAAGACACACTGGATTTATGTACAAAAACTTATAAAAAAACATTTTGACCCTCAAATTCCCATTTTGGGAATTTTTATGGAGGATCTAATTGTAGATGTATGCAAGTATTGCCTACAGAGATGCTCATTATAGCTTTGCTTATAATGTAGGAAAGTTAGAAACCACTAAATATAGTGCTAGAGAACTTCTTAGGTAAACTATGGTGTACCATACAGTCATTCAAAATAATTCTGGTGACAAACATTTAATGACATGGGAAAATATCTGTGATTTATTTTAAGTGAAAAATGTAGATCACAAATCTTCCCTGTATTCTAATTATTTTTAATACATATTACTGTACAGAAAAATACTCTGTAAAGATGTGCTTTAAAATATTGACAGTGACTATCTCTAACTGGTTGGGCTATGGGTGATTTTTATTATATTATTTCCATAGTGTTCACAATAAACACTTGTTAGTTTTATCATCAGCAATAATGTTACAAAAATAAAATCCTGGGGTGCCTGGCTGGCTCAGTCTGTAGAGCGGGCAACTCTTGATCTCGGGGATGTAGGTTCGAGTCCCAAGTTGGGTGTAGAGGTTATCAAGAAAATAAAATCATAAAAGAAAAAAAAAACTTTAAACAAATGTTTATGATGCAGACATTTAAATTTATGTTTTTTCTTAAGTGACTGGCTGCTGTGGGTCGCTTTGTTTAGGTGTAAGCCCCGGTTAGCTTGTCAGCATTTCATTGAAAAAATATACCAAGTAAATCATGAGAATAAAATTATATGTTGATTTTGTTAAAAAAAAAACATGCTCTTTTGTTAGACAAAATCACATATCTAAAACACATAATATTTTCATTTCTTAAAATGTAACAAATTACTATAATAATTAAAAGAATTCATGGCGCGCCTGGGTGGCTCAGTTGTTAAGCATCTGCCTTCGGCTCAGGTCATGGTCCCAGAATCCTGGGATTGAGACCCCCATCAGCCTGACTGCTCAATGGGAAGCCTGCTTCTCCCTCTGCCTCTGCCTGCAATTCCCCCTACTTGTGCTTGCTCTCTCTCTGTCAAATAAATAAAATCTTAAAAAAAAAAAAAAGAATTCAATTAGCATTATGCGCCTTTAAGTAAAGATTAAATGGCTCCTCCCTAAATTTTATTATGTAATCCTGCTTCATTTTTTAATTAATGGGAACACAAATAAGTATAATGATAAAATTCAATACTTAACAACAAATCTTTTTTTAATAAAAAATTTCCAATATTTTTCCATCTACTTTCCCTAGGGAACAAATCATACCACAGAGCAGGGCAAATAAACTCTAGGGAATATTCTTCATTTGTTCTTTCTAGAAAATGTTAACTTGTTGATTTGGTGGCAAACATATGTATATATATTGTATTAAAAATAAAATTAATGTGGGGCGCCTGGGTGGCTCAGTCGTTTAAGTGTCTGCCTTTGGCTCCGGTCATGATCCCAGGGTCTTGGGATCGAGTCTCGCATCAGGATCCTTGCTCAGTGGGGAGCCTGCTTCCACCTCTCCCTCTGTCTGCTGCTCCTTCTGCTTGTGCTCTCTGTCAAATAAATAAAATCTTTAAAAATAAATAAAAACAAAAAATAAAATTAATGTAAACCTAACGAAATGTTAAAATTGTGAAGCACAAAGCAGCTAGTTAAAGCTATCCATTCTTGCTCATGTATCCTTCCATTTGCTATTTAAATTAGTAGAGCAAACTTTGCACAATCCTCGCCTGGTTAATTAAACTTTAAAAGACTCCCAAGTAGCAAATATTGTACATGATATTGTTTTAGGATCTGATTTAAGGTCTGCCTGATTTGGCCGGCAGTGTGATAAGCAGCATGTGAACAGGAGGGGTCAGTTCCAAACAGAGCCTGAATGAGAAGAGCAACTCATTTTCCATGAGCCAGATGTCTTTTTAATTTGTCAGTGCATCTTCCATCTGAAACCAGGTGCTATTCCCGAAGGAGAAAACACTGCCCTCCAGTGGTCTTCACTGGAGAAATGGAAAGAGTTTCAGGTACCATGATTGCTGCACTTAGAGAAAACATGGTGTGTATAGCTAGTCTCGTTTCTGGCTGTATTTCTTAAGCTGAAAACTACGTCTACAACTGAGCATAAGGACAAAACCTCCAAAGTAAATTCTAGTATAAAAGTAGTTACGCTAATTAAATAGTTCTATTAGCTAGGAGAAACGATTATGGGTTTCTGACCCCCAAAGCTGACCATTTATTTGACAGTCAGAATTGGATTATGTTATCCACCTAGAGCTTGTCACTTCCCAGATAAGGAAAGAGAGATTTTATCTCTATGTTTCCCTTGTTGGCCAATTTTTTAGCTAAAAGACATTTAAAATTGTACAGCAGGCAGAACCCCAGGGGACTGAACAGTGTTCCAACATCCTTAAAGGCTTCCCATCACTTGAAAAACCAAATTCTTCCTCCTGTTTCTTAAACTAACCAAAGTAGGCAAAAGCAATTTTAAAAAGTCTTTGTGTCTAGCATTGGAAGTTTCTCATATTTCACACCATTATATAAATGTCACTCTAACCTATATGTATCACAAATGCTACGCTAAATTAGGGCCAAATTTGCAACCTAGTTTAACTGGGTTTCCTCTTTTTGCAAATGCAGTTTTTGTGTCTGCATTTAGCAATGCATACAAAACTGTCCGTGTAGCTAACTGCTTCAAATTGCTAAATTTGAGGATGGATGTGTAGATCGCCTGAGTCTTTATGCCTGTGCCAAAGCAATCCTGTTTCTAGGCATATAAAGACTTCCTAATCAAATGGACCTTGATTACACTGCTAAATTCTTGGACTACCTCATTGAGTCTTTTGGATTTAGTAAAGGAAAAATGGAATTTTAAGGGGACAGAGATGGTTTCCTAACCTCCCATCCCTCTATCCTTCGGACACCAGACCAGAAGTGCCACATGTAAGATCAAGGACCAGTCTGTTACCAGCCAAGTGACTTGAACTTAGCCTCATTTTTCTCATCACTGAATAAAGGTAATAACGACCATCACAATCACTATCACCACTGAGACTATTAAACGAATGGCCAAGTAAATGTCCTAGAGGCATGATTTTCTAAATATATTACTCTTTTACCATCTTAAGTCAAGGCTCCTCATTCGGTTTACTACATAGATGTCCTGAGTCCTCCAGGTAAATTTTCCAAAACAAATGCCCTGTACTATTAAATATTAAGTAAAATATTTTAACATCATATTGTTTAGGGGTGCCTGGGTGGCTCAGTGGGTTAAAGCCTCTGCCTTCAGCTCAGGTCATGATCCCAGGGTCCTGGGATCGAGCCCCGCATCGGGCTCTCTGCTCAGCGGGGAGCCTGCTTCCTCCTCTCTCTCTCTGCCTGCCTCTCTGCCTACTTGTAATCTCTGTCTGTCAAATAAATAAATAAAATCTTAAAAAAATCATATTGTTCAAATACAGCATCTTTAAGTATGAATCAAGATTTTTCTTCTTTTCAACCCCACAGAAGGTGGTATCTATTATATATTCACCTGGATTCACAAAGCAGTTAAAATTAAAAAATGACAAACATGTAATTAGATTTATCCTGAAAATGGCCTAGGAATTAGCCATATTTGGGTATAGTGGAACTAACTGTCAATTCTTTGGTCTTGAAAGTATACAGTTCCACAACCACACCTGTCCTGGTTGTTTATTCCGTTTAGAAAATATACCCTTCAGAAAGAAATACTGCTTCCTTTAGGAGGTTAATGTGTTCTCTTTTCAGATGAAGAAAAACTTACAAACACGTTTTAATAAAACACATCGTTTCCCTCTGTCACTAACTGTGGTAATGAGTTTTTACTGAGCCATGGTCCCACATCTTCATCTGTTCCCGCTGTGTACACCTGCAGCATTGTAAGAGAGTTTCGAGTTGGATAAATTAATCCAGTGCTGTCTTCACTGTCTACGACATCTCATCAACCACCTTGTTATGATACTTTGTGTCATTTTGGTCAATCAAAATAGTTTTTATAATACCACAAACTTTATGATTTAAAACAGTAGGATATAATAAACTAAGACTATAACAACGATGGGATCAATATGTTATATTAGAAAGTTTTGGATGAAGTTCCATTTAGAGATGGAGCAAAGTAAGTGTGGGTAGGTATTCCAATAGCGCATACTATTCCAACATTCCAATATTCCAATAGCGCATACAGGGGTTACACTGAAACCCTGTATAAACATTATCTGTGTATTAATAAATGCAAAGAAAATAAACTATGGTTATGACAGTTATAGCTAGTCTAAATAAATCTCAAAATCTGACGATGAAACATATGAACTTGTGGCATTCTGAATTTTGAAAAATGCATTATTTGTGACAGCATCAAAATAATCTAAAGTCAGAACACCTTTCCTGGATATAATTATATTATTATAATTCTCTACCTTGACAGATGACATTTTTAGAAAACTCTAAATACAACTTCTAGTATATGCACTAAAATAAAATGTTAACAGATAGACAACTCACCATAGTATAAGTAACACATTCAAATTTAGTAATTTATTTTCCAGGTGGAAACCAGGCTTCTTGGAAGACTTCAAAGTATGCCAAATGGTCTGATTTTACCATAGAGGTAGGCACTAAAGGACTAAATTTACTTCTGTGTAATTTTTGTTAACTACATTTTACATGCAAATGTCTATACAACCATGTTAATGAAGTTATAGAGAAAGAAAGAAAGTTGGCATTCCCATTTTTCTGTTTTATTCAAAAGCAACTTTCCAGTTGACTTGCTATATCATTTTAAACCACTTTTCATTTAGTCAAAAGAAAATAGAAAGGCCTAACAATGCTTTCAAATTGGATCACAAGTCAAGAAAAATAATACCTTACTTAGGAACAGGCTTGACAATTTTTCTCCTGTACCTTAAATTTTCAGAACATAGGCTACTTCTATTGGTATCAGACAAAAAAAAGTTCTGTTAATCATAAGTATTTAGAAAGTGCAATTTATGGACCCAGAGTTTGTCAGTGGGAAGAAAAAAATTTATCCTTCTTATTAGGATCTCAAAATTTTTTGCACCCAACATGGGGTTGGATGCTTAATTGTTATCCAAAATCTTCCTTTCCAAGAAATATAAACAAATATATTTAAATTCTACATGGGTGAATTTCCTATTAACATTTTGGTATTCACGCTTCAAAGCACATCGTGGCATTGAAAGTTCTGCCTTCAAGGGGTATGTTAATCCCAAATTTGTCTCATATTATAAAAGAAGTGTCCCTAGGGTCTAAGACAAAGTGTGTTTTTTTTTAAAAAGTCACGCTTGATTTGTAATAGAACTAAAAGTGAGAACATCAGAAGTGGAGGTGATAAAAGGAGAAAAAGGCAGAGGTGATGGTCACAACTCCGCATTTATGGTCCACGTTACAACCAGGACCAATACAATGTCATCCCAGAACATCCGGAAAAATAAAGCAAAAATAAAACCTCCTTCACTTTTGCACATTGAAGGGAATCGAGATCCTCACCCAAATTCCAGACTCCTGGAACTTGGAAATACCTGTAAAACCCCCAACACCAAAGTTTCTGAAACCTGCCACCTCCTAGAAATAGGCCGATCTTCAACCACGGAATCCTGACTACTAAGAATTCACAGATTATCTGAAACATTTATTGATCACCCCACCCCCAAGCTACAGGGAGAGGAAGACCCCAAGCATTGGGGAAAGCCTGCTGTGAAAATGCCAGGCCCTTCCTAGGCCTTAGGTTGTCCACCTAATTCTAGCCATAACTATTATATGACTGTATCAGGGAAAACAGTGTGTGTGGGGTCTGTGTGTGTTTGTGAATTGGGGTGGGGTGGGGACAGGGGACCAGGATGTCAAGATAATTTAACAAATCCATATGATTTTCTTTTCTTTAAACATTTGAGAATGTTGTGTTTCTACATGCTGGGCAACGTAAATCCTAAATCTTGCTGGATTTCTGCTACTGCTGCGTGAAGCCTAGGAACGGCATTGCTGTCAATGGGAGAAAGAGACAGAAATCAAGACAGAGACAGGCAGCACCCACAGGACCCGAAGCTTGTTCCTCCTCCCGCAAGCTGGAGGGGAAGGAGATGATGACATCCAGAACAAAATGTCTTTGCCACGAGGATGCTAAGGCTCTTGCTTTGTGATCTCTGTATATGAGAAAGCATGATCAATGGAAGGGACTTCATTTTCCCCCTCTCCTGGAATCAAAATATGAGGGCTTTTTAGTTATTTTTAAACTTCTTCCTGTAGAGTCCATTGCTGCGTTCCATGGAACAGACAAAACTGAGCAAGACAACAAAGACTTGATCTGTAGGAGAGAAGGTAATAAAGAGCAAGTCCTTTCCAGAGGGTAATTAATCCTTAGTCATTCATCCTAGAAGTCCCAGTTACAGTGGAGGTTAATGTTCAGGTAGCTTCTTTCTATTTTCTTTAAATTTTTTTTAAACATTTTTTTTTTTTTTTTTTTTTTTTTGCAGAATGTTATACTATTAATTGCCAATTTGCATATGTGTGCAGCTGCTGTTTTGGCTCTGAACTCAATCCGATAAGCTTGCTGGAGGTATCGCAGAGCACTTGGCAGCTTTCCTATTTGAAAAGAAAGCCTCTCCCCACTACAGAACAGCTGATCGTCTATCAGCGATAGACCCTGATGGCGTGAATTACAATTACACTACTTTTCACACTAAATCTGGGTGATAGCTACTTGGAAAGAAGTTTCATCATTTTTTACCACAAACTGGAAAAAGAATTACATGGTCATGCTGTGCTTTTAAAGGCAGTTTGGTTCACTTTTGTCTATTTAACACCTAATTCCAAGAAGTCCATAGGCATCCAGAGATCTGAATGGCGCGTAATGAATTCACTGTTTAGATTGAAGATTTTTAAAATCTACCTCAAATTACATTTATTAACAAGGCGACCAGGAAGTGTTAAAGTTGTTAGACGCTTCATTTATTAAATAATTTGTGGGTATTTTCAGTTGTCATATCTAGAGTCATGGGGTTTGCTTATTTTTTTTTAATTAGCAATCCAAAACAATGCTACTGCAATTTAACAATTCATCACATAATCTTGGGCTCTTCAGTTCAGCTGTTAATGTTAGATAATTCAGATTGTTATTTTGATCTGTTTATAAATGATTTAGGTTGCATTGTGCCGTGAGGAGAAGCGCAGCCGCCGACGCCGGAGATCTTCTCCTCTCTCCTGCATGGCTCAGGGGAGCTGAGGGGACTTCCAAAAATGCATTTGGGGAGCTTACCGTCTAGCAGGAGGGAACAAGCGATGGGGGCGAGGGCCACTCGTAATGACTTGACTTATTATCAGTAGTTAGTTCCCTTCGTTCTTAATTTACATTTCCTGACTGCCTGGAACACTGAGGCACGCCCTCTTCGCCAAAGTGCGTCTTCTCAGAATCCTACATCTCTCACATTTTTTTTTTTTTTTTTTCTGGGACGTTAGAAAGTACCTTCTTTCCTCTTCTTGCGAGAACCGACCAATCATCAGAAACTGTTAAGAGGCCCTAAACACCCCTCTCCGTCTCGCTCTCCGCTCAGATCGCCTCCCCTCCCACCTTGACATTTTAATCCATTTGTTTAAAAAACAAAACCCAAAGCAAACCCCCAAAGAACAAGAGTTAAGCCCACCTCAAGCAGCAGAAGTGGAACACACTCATCCTGACGTAGTTAACCTAAGAGAAAAATAGATTGTTTTCCTTTTTTAGTCGCTAGCTTTATTAGGTTTCTCACTCTCACAGATTATCCGAAGACTACCCATTGATTGATCGCCCGTAGAGCTGCATTTGGTGTAAAGAAAAAACTCACAGCTTTATTGGCTCCCAGGAGACAAAACAAACAGAACAAGATATTCATATTAATGCAAACAATGCAACAAATGAGGAGAAGAACCGCCCGGCTGGAGCGAGGCTGGAGCGAGGCGCGGAACGGCGCGCGGCCGGGCGGGGAAGGGCCTGGGGGCCTCCCGCCCGGGAGCCGGAGCCTGAGCCGGAGCCGGAGCCGGAGCCGGAGCCGGAGCCCGAGCCGGAGCCGGAGCCCGAGCCCGAGCCCGAGACGGAGCCGGAGCCGGGCTCCCCGGCCTCCCCGGCCTCCCCGACCCCGGCCCGGCGCCCGGCCTCCAGGCCTCGCGGGCCCTCGCAGCGCGCAGGCCTCCAGTGCAGGCCTCAGGGAAGGGCCTGCCTAGGCCCCTCCACCTCCGCGGGGCTGGGCTGCGAGGACCGAAAAGCCCTCCTCGCTTTCTCCTTTCCCCTTCGGTCGGCTCCAGGGGCCCCGCAGCGGAGCCTCAGTCTCCCCTCGGCTCCGGGTCCGAGGCGCGAGTTAAGCCCTCGGGGGGCCCGCCTCCCCACCCGCCTGCCCCACCTGGAGCGAGAGGCCGGGAAGGGGCCTGGCAACCCTGGAAGGGAGGAAGAGGCAACGTGACCCGGCCTCTCCGAGCTCACGGCATCACCGAGGAGCCTATATACACACATTGAAACACAACACAAAACACTGCACGATCGAGAGTATGGACAGCAAATGCTGACAGAGATTGAAGAGGCGCTGAGATTTCCCTTGAGGAATGAAAAAGGAAGAAAGAGTTCCAGGCTCAAAAAGAGGTAATTGCCTCACACCTAATCACACCCCCGCAAATCCACAAAGAGCCAAAACAAAAACAAAAACAAAAACAAAAACACCAACCCAAAACAAAAAAACCCCAAAAACAGACAAACAAAAAAACCCCAACAAAACAAAACAAACAAACCCCCCAAACTAGAGGAAAATCTGTTAAGTAAGACTTGATTTCACATCGTTACAGTCAATGAAATATTAAAAATAGGGTTCCCAAATACTGCATAGGGCATACTTAGACTAAAAAATGATTTGTTGTTTATCTGAAATTCAGATTTAACTAGACATCCTCTATTTCAATTTGCCAAATCTGGCAATTCTAACTAAAAAATAAAATAAAATAAAATAAAATAAAATAATTTTTGAAGAAACTATACAAGAAGGCTTATGCTCTGATGTACATTAATATAATAATCAGGACAGTCAGGATTTTTCAATGGGACTTTGCCTTTGAAAGGAAATGAGTTACCTTCACAGGATACTTTTCCAAGTGCACTGTAGGGTGGAGGAGGAAGAAATGATGAAAACACTTGGAAATGTCCTTCTGTGTTGGAGGAAGTGTCAGTGTCATTGTTGACTTGACTAGAAAATGGGCCAGGGTTCCTTCCTTGAGGCTGGCTCCTTTCCTGGCCAGTACAGGGTACCCACATCCTGCCTGCAATTAACCTGACAGTGGTACACTCCCATGTCAGGATTACATGTTTTCTACCACTTACTGTGGAACCACAGTACTCATTGGTATTTATCTGGAAAGAGACAAAGTTGGGACCTGAAAACTTTTTTTTTTTTTTAAGATTTTATTTTTATTCATTTGACAGAGAGAGAGAGATCACAAGTAGGCAGAGCAGCAGGAGGGGGGTGTGGGGGTGTGAGGGGTAAGAAGGTGGAGGGGGGTGGGGGTGGGGAGGGAAGCAGGCTCCCTGCAGTGCAGAGAGCTGGTTGCTGCTTGATCCCAGGACCCTGAGATCTTGACCTGAGCCCAAGGCAGAGGCCCAACCCACTGAGCCACTCAGGCACCCCAGGGCCCTGAAAACTTTTAGAGGTGGAACAGAACTGCAAAATCTGCCTTGAAATTTCGCAAGTGCTCTCACCTATAAACAGATCTCATCCAGGCCCTACAGATGCTGAAAGAAAAGACTTTCAAAGCAGCAGTGGTAGAAACCTCAGGAAAAACTGAACAGTGGGTCTTTGCATATTGGAATGTGTGTGCTTGTGTGTGTGTGTGTGTGTGTGAGTGAGTGTGAGGGAATTGAGAAGCTGAACGGTGGAAGCCCGCTGCTTACATTTCTCCCTCAGTCCTGGTTAGTGAGAGCTTTTTCAAGGAAGCTTTATCACCCTTGCTGATCCTTTGGATTCCCAGGGAGCTTGCCTTCCTTTTAAGCCAATTGCTTGAAGTTGCATGAGCACACCCACACAGGCTGCCCCTTTCACAACTGCAAAGGGAGAGACTATTTGTCTAATGAGAGCTGTTTCCCAGAGTTGATCCGCCAACATTGTAAGGGAAGAGGATACAGAGCCGAGGCCTCTCCATGACCTCAGGGCCATCTTGGGACAAATGAAGGCCAACTCCCGAACCAGTGAAACATTTGCTTGGTTTAGAGAATGTTTTAGTTCCAGCTGGATAGTCTCAGGAAATATACAGGCCCACTTCCAGTTCATACTGGTTTACTTTGTTTTCTTTACCGTACAAACGCTAACCTTTGGGTTAGAGTTTTGGCAATTCAAGTTAGCAATGTGGTTTGGGTGTTATGGTGAGATTTAACTCCAAGCTTTTGAGAAGCAAATCTTTCTTACTTTCTCTCCTTAGTTTGTGTCTTACGCTTCAAAAATACGTTCTAACACTTGCTGCTTGGAGCAAGGAAAGAGAAATGCTTCAGTGCACCAAGGTGCTTCTTCCTCCCAGCAGAAATGTTCTGAGGCCTGCCTCAGGGTGGTGATAAATGGATAATCCCTAAATAATACACCCCACCCGTGGTCAGGTAATGTCAGCCTCCCCACTGTCCCTGTGGTTTAGTATAATGGTTAGCTCTTGTACGAAAGTCTTCTGAGAGAATGATTTAAGCTTCCTAGGAAGCCAAGTACAAAGCCAATGAGAAAGTATACTTATTTTAAGGTGAAGGATGATTACAGAAAAAGCCGTGGGTTGAAAGACAGGAGAGCTTGAGTTGGGTTCTAATGACTGGAGTGGGTTTGAGGGACTCATTCATTCTCTTTAAATGCAGTTTATTTGGGGTTTATTGTTTGTTCATTTTTTTTTTTCATCCACGCAGAAAGAAAGTTGGATTAGGCAATCTTTAAGATTTCGTTATTTCAAAAACAACTATTCCTTGAATTAATTAGTAAGCGATGACTTATCTTTTGTACACTGCTTCCAAAAGATATAAGCAAGGTATTTAAAGAATGTATTCACGCTATGGCTCTAAACAACTAAGGAATCATGGGCACACTTCAGGTTACGCAGGCATTCCAGATTCCACGGGGATATTCAAATGAGGGAGACCAGTTCAACATCAAGAGATACGTAAGCAGGTGCAAGTACCCCGGAGAAGGGTGAGTGACTTAATAGGACAAGGGGATAACATGTTTGAGAACCTACAGTGGAGTCTTATTTGGGGTCTGAGACCTGAGAAAGAAGACTGTGTAAAGAGAAAGCTAAAGTTGTTTAGTAAATATACGTGACATCATCATTCTCAATATTCTAGTGTTTGCTGCATTTTTAGTGTATGAATTCATCCCTGAGGTGCTCTGAGGCTGGAGGAAGTTGGTGATCTAGCTGTAACTGGTTCTAGAAAAGACCCAAGGAACTCACTGGCTGACTCCTATCAGGGTGATAAAGTGGTATGTCTTTTAATTTGAGGCCCTCCTTGCGCTGGAAGCGCCAACAAGCTTTCGCTAAACAGACTTCATTCACATTCTGAATCTGGTTTTTGTCTCACACATATTAAATTTTACAAAACAGAAAGAAACAATAGAGCTTATTAGGAAAAACTTGTTTTGAATAGTAAATTAAGCATAATGGAAATAGGCACATGTTTTAACACGGTTTTCCCCCCTTTTTTACCAATTGAACATTTACATCTTTTTCAAAGTGCTGTGATTTTCCCCTTGAGTCTTAAGCTGGCATCACGTACTTTCAATAAATGAGACTTACATCACTTGTATCTACTGAGAGGAATCATTGTAACACTGTGGATTCCAAAGGCGCGGCCTCTGTCTGTAAAGAGAGTTTTAAGCAGTCTCCCTGGCACTGTATTAATCAAATCACTGTGGCATTCTAAGAATCCAGAGAACTACCTGATTTCAGGCCGTGTGAACAACTATCGGTTCTGACCGGTTCCAAATCATACCCTGTTCTTGGAGACTGGAAACAGGTACCTTCAGAGGTTCACCTGACTAGATGGGTTGTTACTGAGAAATATGCCCCAGGTGGAGGCATCTTCAAAGCCAATATATTTGCTTTATAACTGGTGTCAAATTGATGTATATATTAAAAAATCTTGGAAAATGATCTCAAAAAGGAAGTAACAGCCCAATGAGCCATATGTTCAGGGAAACTAACAGGTTTCCATTGGGACCAAATTTCACTTCACCTTTTTGTCCTTATGTGCAAATAAAAACTTATCTGTAAATACACCATTAAAACAACGATGCAAATTTGTGAAGTCTGTAGACTGAGAAGAAATTGCATTAAACCCATAACAACCAAGACATTGGAAGGTTAAGAGTTTGATTAGGTATTAAGAAATACATACACAGCGCAGAACTGAACTAAATGTACTTGAACGCTATAGGTTTACCACTTCAGAGAGACAGAGATTTTGGTTCTATAGAATTGGTTAATGAAGAAAAAGCTAATGATAGTTAATGAGTTGGTTAATTTTGATGCTGATGGAGCACCTGAGTCTCCAAATTTACATCAGGAAATGTAAAGGTGATTTTTTCCCTGTTAGGTAGGTTGCTATTTTAACAGATTCAGATGTCAGAGAGTTTTCCAAATGCCAGATGATACTCTTGCACCGAAAAGTCTGGGATGCAGTGAGGGCAGACAGGCCTGCTTAGTGGTTTTCCAAGGAGTAGAAATGAAAAAAGCCATCATTTGTACAAAACTCTTGAGGTAACTCTTTTAAGAATTCTTAATTTTCAAATGTATAAACATTCTGTGTTATTCTGTTGTAGATCCCAACAATTTTGCATTTAGCTATTGAATTGGTATGCCTGGACATATTCTAAAAGGAAAACTGATTCACTCTGTGTGTCTGTGCAGGTTTTCACTAGATCAATTGATGATGATATAAAATACCAAAATTTACTCAAGTCGTTTTTATTTTATTCTCTTGTGTTGTACTTTAATTATGACACATTACAAACAGAGAAGGGTAGAGAGAATAATATAAATGAAACTCTCATGTATAGATGACAGCTTTATCGAATCTTCACGTTTTGAAATTGATCTTTTTTAAACGAACAGTTGTGTGTGTAAATTGATGCAATGGTAAAGGTCAGCGGAAGAGAAAAAATTATACTGGCAGGATTATCTTTCAGGGGCTTTTCTTTTCCATCTACATTTTTGGGGAAGGAAGTTTTATGATGTTAATTTAGACACCTGCTTAGCTAAATAGCACAGAATAGGTTGGAAGGAACCGCATTCTCTTTCAGTCCAAATTCCTGACAGTCCTCTGAAGCTGTTTGCTTTAACCCACTGAAGAAACAAGAACCGCAGTGTTGTAATGTTTCAGTCTCTAAGGGTAGTTTATGTGGATGCAGAATAGTAAAAATGTAGGGTATGGGGAAAAGTGCATTTTAAGCAAAAGCTTTGAGTTCAACAATCAGCTTTTAAACTCAAAAAGTAGGAGGAAGTTGTATCACAACCTCAGGTCCTGGGCCTGCCTGCGGCAACAGGTAGAGCAGAGACTCAGGGTCTGGTGGATTCTCCTCCGTGGAGCGACCACCTTCACTCAGGTCAGACCCCTGAGAGGAGCAACAGGGCAGCAAGCTGTGCTTCCAGAAATGCCCCCAGCGTCCTATTGCCTCCAAGTCTATGCGGCAGAGGGTGGGGTGGCCGTTTTATAAAGGCTTTCTCTCACCAGCAACAGTTTAATGGGGGTGTCTCTGGAGGTCCAGTCTAGTCCTGGGTCAGGAGGTCAAGCCTTGGAAGGACAACCACTGCGAGGCCCTTTGTCTACCTCTCAATGATTTCTAAGTCGTGGGAGCTATTCTGGCTTGGCGGGAATTGGAAGGTTCTGGGGGTGTCTGTGGGCGCAACGAGGGAGCCTTTGCTAGGGGATGACCTCGCCCGCTCCTCGGCTGCCCTGGCGCGGGCCTCGGGCTGCGAGAGGCCTGTGGGGTGGCAGCCGCCCTAGGGCAGGCGTCAGATCTGCAGTCTCTCCAAGGGCCTTCCTTGCCTTTCTGGTCTCGCCTCTCTTCCCACTCCTGTCTGTCCCTCCTGTCCCTCGCCCTTCGCGAATTCGCTTGGGTTCTCACTCGCTGCCCAACTCGTTCAGTCCACCAGCAGAAAGCAAGCGAGCACGAGAACGCAGGCTCCTTGGCCTCTCCTCCAAGAGGTGGAAGCGAGAGCGCGGGCCCTCGCCCCCTCTACCCCAAGAGGCGCCCAGGGGTGGGCGCTGGGCGCACTAGCGCCGGGTGGCTCTGGCCCACTGCGCGCTTAGGCCGGGCCCAGAGGAGGACGCCCGCGGCGAGCTGCGCGGGGGCTCCCGACCCGCGAGGGACGCGATAGCGGTGGCTGAGTTCCACTCGCCAGCGGCGGGAAGGACGCGCGGGAAAGCGAGGGAGCAGGAAGCGGGTGGTGGCGGCGGCGGCGGGCCCGCTGGAAAGGAGGGAGCGCCGCAGGCGGGAGGAGGGAGCGCGGAGGAGGGAGGCCTGGGGGAAGGAGGGAGCGCGGCAGGCAGGCGGAGGGAGGGCTGATTAGCATGCAGCAGCGCTCGCGCGCCCGGCTCCATTGTTTTAACACCTCCCCTCTCCTCCGCGCCAATCTGTCACCGTTCAGCAGGCGAACGCTGCTGCCTCAAATGCTGCTCTTCTCAAATGAGACGGATAATTAGTTGCCCCGCACGAATGCCGCACTCTTCTCACCCCTGATTGCTATCACCTTCTTGCTCCTGGCAGTTTTGACACCTCGTAATCAGCCTGCTGCTTTTCTCTTTTCTTCCCGACTTCTGCTTCCTTCCCCACCCCCCCCAGTTTATTTATTTATTTATTTACTTACTTATTTACTTCTTTATTTATTATTATTTTAAATGCAAGCCTGGTTCCTATTTGGACGAGGCCTCCGCGGAGTTAACCGAACGCGTATACACGCGCGCGTATATGCGTATATGTAAAATAGGGTGTATGCGCGGGAGTCGGGGGCGGCCTGGCAGTTTTGCGGGAAACACTGCTTCCACGCGGAGAGAATTCTCTTCTCTTGAAGATATTTTTGGGAAGGGAGGAGTTGGGGAGAGGGGCGGGAGGGGAGAGTTGGGGAGACCTCAATTAATGCTTTAAAGATCTCTTCGAAATTAACAAACTGGGGAGTCTCGGAATCTGCTGTCAGAAGCGTGTTCTCCCCGCTCTCCTCTAACAAGCACTGACAGTCTAATTACTGTAGCTACAAGCAGCTGTCGAGGCAGCAGCCCGGGAGAGAAGGCGCCACAGGCGGAGCGGCCCCTGCGCCCGGCCCAACCGCCCAAACCAGCCCGACTCCGGGGAGGATGGAGAGAAGGGCGAGGCCCCGCACCCGAGAGCCCCGCGAGCAGAAGGCGGGCTTGGGAGCCAGCGGACACGTTTATCGTTTCATATTTATAAAGTCTTTACCTTGAAGGTTAAAAGATGTGGGAAAAAAAAAAAAAAAAAAGGAGGGGACGTGAGGGAGTGGGAAGAACATCTCCTGAGCTTCCATCCACCCCTTTTCTACCTCCCCGAGCTCTCCCTCCCTCGGTGTTGGTAAAATAACCACGCAACCCGGGCTGAGGGGGCGGGGTGAGCCAGGCTGGAGTGTAAGAAAGCAGATGTCCCCGCTGGCAGCAGCCTCAGCCTCCGGGGAAAGCTGCACCGGGGGGGGGGGGGGGGGGGGCCCTCCCGAGGACATTCACCTCCCACTTCTCAGGCATCCCGCTCACAACTGCCTCGTCTCGGCGGGGGTGGTTTTTTCAGACTCAGCGTTTCGCGTGTGCAGCTTTTTTACCTGGGAGCTGTTCTTACCCGGCCACGCTGAGCAGATGCCAAGATGCAGCCCCTGCACGACTCAGTAATGAGAGACAGAGGGAGCGACCTGGCGGGTGTCCACTCCACCTCTCAAGCCGCAGCCAGCGCCGCCTCTGCAGTGCGGGACTGGAGGCTGCTCTCGGGGCTGCATTTCCTGTGGCCCAAGAGGGCCTTTGTCCCTCGGAAGTTGGAGCCCTGGAGCCCAAAAGGAAACAAGAGTTTCCCGCTCTTACTAACAGTGCTGGAGGTGGGAAAGAGTGGACTGGAGAAGAGTCCCTCATAGCACTTTGAGTCACTTTCTGGGCTATAATTTCCTTTGGTTGTCAGCAGGCTAGTAGATGGCAACTGTGTGAGGGGCTCTTTCTCTTCTAGAAAAGAAGGAAAAAGAATCCCCGTCCATGAGATAGGTACAGTGGTGTATTCTGGCTGGTACAGGCTGAAAAGTTTTTATTTTTAATTTTGTGTGTGTGGTGGGGAGGGGTTAGAGGGGAGGCTGGGTGGGTAGGAGGTAGGGTAGAGACTTGGATAATTGTCTAGGTATTTCCATTCAGCCCCAGTGGCAATGGAGGAAAGATGTACATATCTCAGAACCCTTCACAGTGAATGCCTAATCATCGCTATGTCACCTTGGTGAGGAAGACGTCAAAGTGATGTGCTTGGCAACCTGAGAAGTCGAGGCACCATTCTCATTCTTCCCAGCTAAGGCTCTTTACTGTGGCACAGGGGCCTCTCAAATTCCCCTATCCTAAAACCCTCCAATTTTTAAATACACTTACTCCAAAGAAGGCTTAAACTCGTGTTTTGAGAGTTGCAAATCAATGTTCACTTTCTAAAATGGAAGCCATGCTTCAAACGTTCTTAAAAACTGGAGGGCAAGGGGAAACCTAAAAAACAAGCACCACAGGGTCAAAAAATGAAAGACAAATCTCATTTTAAACAAAATTCTGCAGCCCTCTGATTTGGTATCATCTCTCTCAAATGCCTTCCAGTGGCCATCAGTCAGGCTGCTGACAATGAATAACCAATTTCTGAACAACAATGTAAATATTTCTAATATAAACCACTGTATATGGATAGTCCTTACAGGGCTTTAGATTTGCTCCCAGGTAATACAAAGTTTCTTTAGCAAGTCTGGTTCGAAAAATAATTTTTAAATTCAGAGTGATCTCCTACTCATAATTAAATATCACCAGATCTGATATCATTACCCTTCTATCATTAGAAAACATTAATGTTATGAACTTCCTCAAAATGCGATTTATTCCTTTATTTTTTTCACTCAGGAACAAATAACACATTTAATGATCACAACACAAGTAATTTTTTAAATATTTAACTCATTTCATCATGTAGCTATAAACACAGTAAAATTTAAACCATGTATATTATTAACAAAACAATCTAAAGTGTTTAAATAATTCTACCAGTGATTTTATCACTTGGCAACACATGTCTTAGGTTTGGTATTTACTTAGACATTTATGTTGTCTGCTGTTCTGTATTATAGGTTTATTTTTTTAAAAAATCACCTACAGCATAAATAATCTAATTTTTAGGTGAAAAACCCTATAAACATTTGATGTCACCAAATTCAACAGATCGAACTAGAAATCCAAGCAATAAGCTTAGATATTTGAAACAAACATAAATTAAGGTAAGAAACACTGTAAACATGAATACAATGAATTAGTTTCGTACAGAATGATCTTTTAAAAGATTATAAAAGAAAAGTTACAATGCAAGTTTAGGGAAAAACTCAAATAGCTGTGCCCAGCTGTTTTTCAATAAACAATCTTGAACTAAGTTTGCAATCAATTATTTATAGTATTACAAACCCAAGATCATCACATAGAACTTGATGATCACATAGAATCATCACACAGAGCTGTTTTCAACTGCAACTTAAGTCTCCCCATTAAAATGTGAATTAAGATGCCGGAGGAAATCCCCCCTGGATGTAATGGACGGTGGGAAAACCGCTTGACAGAATTCACACACTCGAGGTATATGCAGTTCTGAGCCTGTGCCACTTAGTACCGATAAGTCACTGTCTTGATTAGGAAAGGGCTTCCAAATGGGCTGCAGGAAAAAAACAAAAACATCTTCTGTTATTTGTATTTAAAATCAACTTACAATGAATTTCAAATTTAATTTTTTTGTGTAGGTCTGTGCATAAACACAAAATTCCCCAATAGGAAAATAAATTACCTTTCCATGACATTAGCATGAAGACATGACTCAATCCTCTTTTCATTAAAGGCACAGCTAAACTTTGATTAGAAGTGACTTAAAATACATACATGCACTTTATCTTCACATATTTAAAAATTTTTCAGTTTTACTACCAGCAAATTTTAATACCCATTATCAAACAGCAGTAGTTTTGAAATAACAGTCAACAATTAGAGACTCTTTAAAAATTAAATTCTATCTTTTCTATTTTCCAACAGAAATCTAAATTTATAGGGCTCTTACTAATACTTAATACACTAGACATGAACTGTGTATACATGTATTTTGATCAAGAGCCATTCAAATTTCGCTATTTATAAGCAAATAAACAATGAATAAAACATATAGGAATAAGTATAGTTTTGGTTTTCAAATTTTAAAGTACTAAACAAATTCTACTGATGAGTTGTCTTCTGAAACCTCAAATATTTAATCACTCAACAAAATCTAACATGGGATGCATCCTTTTGACTTATTTTGCTCTTGTTATACAGTGCATCGCTTTGCCTTCTTTACTCTTTCTTGTGACTGAACACAGCAAAACCTGTCAATAGGTGCCTAACTGAAGTATGGAAAATCACAATCCAACAGAACTATCTCCACTGTAAGCAAGACATAAATACTCTGAAAATACTGCAGTTATTCTTTCTAAAAAAGAATCTAGTAGGGCAGGAAAAAAACAGCATTTAGTTCAATAGTAGGTGCTCAATAAATGTTTGCTGACTGGAGTATCTTATTTTCCTGAAATATTACTCTGGCATACCTTGACATAGGTAAATTACCTTGACACATCTAATTTCTGGTATTTTGAGGAGAATCACCTCAAAAAGTTAATTTAAAGAGATCCCTTTGGGCTCCTATTACTAATATGTTTTTAAAGTGACAGCCTAGTCCAACACCTGATACAGTGTTAGTTCTCATTCCCTTAACCAATCTCTTTCATTCTAGTTAACCAATCATTTACAATAAACAGTGTATTACTAATTGAAGCATTTGAGTTTCACGACATCACTGTCTTCTTATAAACATTTTACTGGACAGCTGCGTACAGTTGGTGTAAATATACAAAGTCTGTCTAGGCACCGAGATACATTCAAATATTAGAGTAGAGGCTTATAATAACATTGACTCAATTCCCTTTTTAAGAAATGACAATTTTATCACAAAAAATAGTAATATTAAAAATATTTATTTTAAAATTTAAGATAATTTTCTTTGGAAAATATGTTTAAAAGCAGCAGTAATAACTGTGAGTATGTAAGCAAAAATAAGTTAGAGCTAATTATATTTAAATTTTACTGCTTGCAGTTTAAACAAAAAGTGCAAGTGATTAATATGCATCACTTTAATGGGAAACTGATATGGACATAAATAAAAAATTGTTCCAGTAAAGATAATTCTTATTAAGATCTATACAATAGTAAGAAAAAAGCTTAGAAGCAATTTAGCTTCTAAATTTGGTAAGCCAATCTTCTACTGCCAATTTATCTTTAAAGCCCATGTTTATCCTTCTCTATTACGAGTTACTGGTTCAGATTTGATCCTTTCATAGAATTCAGTTGGGACCCCACTCACTGACTCAGCAAAAGTAGGAAGAAAATAAAATTACACAGAGCAAAAATAAGCAGATATATTTTAGGCTTTGTTATGATAGCTGAATGTATAAAAAAGTAGTAGTGGTGATTGATATAAAATAAAAATCTGAAATACGCAACCCAAATTTTTCACTTTTCTTCATCATTACTAACAATTCAAGAATTTTGTATTTATCATACTAGCTTTATTAATACAAATAAAATGGCAAAATGTTTTTAAAAATTAAGAAATATTCTTTCAATCCTAAACTGCAACATGGCCTTCAAAACAAACTTCTTTGCCTTTTCTGCCAAAATATCAATTATCTAACCTTATGCCCCATGTCTTGTGACAGCTCAACACCAATTCTCTTGCATTTTTTAAGCTGAATACTTTTCCATCAAGTTGTAATCACATACCAGCTGTTTCCCTTGCTGTAGCATAGAAAGCAAATGCACAATGCAGGGTGCCATCTACTGAAACATTAATGCACAGACTAACTAGTAAAAGAACAAGCAAGAGATATAATGGGGAAAAAAGTAACAAGCATTAGAACTGATCTACTTCACAGCTCCACAGGAATTCTACTTGTAATAAAAGAAATTGTTTAATTTGTTTCATTTAGTAGTAACTATAACTGAGACTATGATGTGAAATAAGGCACAATGTAGAACACAAGTGAGTTTATAATTAAAGCTTACTGTCAGAGTTGCCTAGTTTTCCTCACTACTAAAATACCACAGCTTGACTACTGCCTCCTTTGTATGCTGATTTAAGTCTGTAACCTATACCAGTACTTAGAAAGCCAAAGGGTATTCATCAAATTGTTGGATTTTTAAAAAAAATAAATTATCTAAAGGCAAAGAGAAATCAAACAAATGTGTGCAAATTATAGAGATATTTACACCCTTCTGTATTTTCACAAGCTTCTGCTTATTGTAACAATTATATATTTTTCATTTGCTTTCAGGCACTAATTTTCACTTTTTTTTTTTTTTAATTAAGAGCATCATTCT
This sequence comes from Lontra canadensis, assembly GCF_010015895.1. Taxonomy (NCBI): domain Eukaryota; kingdom Metazoa; phylum Chordata; class Mammalia; order Carnivora; family Mustelidae; genus Lontra; species Lontra canadensis. Next base: position 29,578,960 of record NW_022631007.1, on the reverse strand, counting down.
GTGATAGAACCTGGATAAATGGGAGGGTAGTAGTAGATTGGGGGGCTGTGAGTAGTCTGTGAGCTTTAGAAACATTGAAGTGTTTGATTAAAATCATACATATGTACAGACTATTTAAAAAATATATTAGGCTGCATGTTCATTGCCAGATTAGAAATCAAAACCAAAACCTACAGATCTACATACTGTATGACAGAAAATGTAATGGAAATATTAGATGAAAGACAGTTCACTTATTCTGATAAACAGGAATACACGATACAATTACTTATGAAAAACATGCATTCTTGTAAAGAGGGAAATGACACACACAAACTTTTTAATAAAAAAATACCATTTGTTTCACAGTATGAAATTTAACAAAGAATCCTACTGTAACACTGATGCTGAGTAAAAAGCTTTGAATAAGGGACTAAGAAAGCAACACAAACTAGGTATGGATAAAGCTGACATACATTTTAAAATGTGCCCTACATTTTAAGGTACTTTATAATAGAGCCTTACCATATTCAGCTTCTAATTTCATGTCATTTATTACAGAACCTGTTGTTTTTTTATTAGAACCCTTAACTGTAGCTAGTCATTAGTTTAAGAAGGATGACTGATAACCTAAAAAAGATGCATTTCTGTGCATGTATGGCAAAATGTGTGTTCACACATAATATATCTGTTAATGCAAAATGGTTACCTGCTGTGGTCCTCGGATAGCTTTTCCCGGGGAATCAAGTGAAGCAAAAGGTGCATCAGACGGGTCCTGAAGTGGTAATGTATTTACATATAATGCATTATGGTTTCCAGGTGGCAAACACGGAGCTCTATCCAGAGTTGTCCTGATACACGTGTTTACAAGATTGGAGGGTTTTGTTTTGTCAGTTGTCTTAAGGTTTTGTATAGCTGATGCTATGGGGTCAATTCCCTGAATTTCAAATAAAGTTTCTTCTGTTTTAACAAAGTTTCCCGGGTTGTCTCTGAACTCCATATTAAATTTATCCTGGCACACTGCCTCAGATGTGACAGGACCAAGGATATTGGGTCTTTCTGGAGTACTATGTAAAAAAGTAGAGTCATTGTCCGTAGGTGGAAACTTGACATTGAATTTAGAGAGTGATTCGAAAGAGGTATCTTCCTCATCTCGGCCCAGTCCTCTTGGTGTGACAGATGTGACGCATGGTGCACCTCTATTTATATCATCTTTAGCCTGAGGCTTAAACAGCGCTTCTTGTTTATCTGTTTTATCCGTACACTGTATAGGGAGAGAGCACTGTGTTTCTGCAGGGAAAAGAACACAAAAGGAAAACAGTTGCATTCCAATCATTCTTAAAAATCTGAACGTTCAATTAGCTTTGGACAGATGAGCATTATTTTTTCTATTGGTTTTTACAGCAACTGAAGACAACTGGGATTTTTTAACAATTGCTACCATCTTCCACAGGCATATTAGCAGTCTCCAGTGGGTGAACTGGAACGTACTTTATTAGTCACAGTTAAACTACTTTGTCTTTTCCTAGGTCTTTTGCTATAAGCTTTGCATCTTTTTCACAGTTATCCTGCTCTATGCTTAAAAAAACATTTGCTTGTAGTGTATACAGTTAAACATTTTGTCAGTAATGGAAGCTGCAACTGTGAGCTTGCTCAGACAAATAAGTTGTTAAAAAGGAAAATCCTTACAAGGCATATGTAACATTAGACAGGTTAAGAATTTACGTGGATTAGCCATTTATTACCCCTAATATCACTGTGTGCCACAGTGTTTCACCAATCAATTTAGCCATTGTGTGTACTGTCAATAATCCTTATGTGAGGGAGTAGCAGTGGTGGGGGTAGGGGAAAAAGAAGACAGCAGAGGCAAAAGAAGGATGAAATTTGGGGATGCATGTTCAGAAAACAGTATGTGAATACATAATTCTCTCATTTTATATACAGACCTCTGAAGTTAGTAGGTAGGTATCAGGTAGGATACCATGGCCTCTGCAGCTCATTTAACAAGAAGCTGCTTCTCGAACAAATTCAGCTCTCTAGAACAAATTCAGCTCTCTAGGACACTGGCAAAAGCTAGAAAGTAAGTAAATAGAGCTTCTGAGGAGTCAGAATTAGAGCCAAAAGGCCCACAGATACATGCATTTTGCTCTTATTCTCTTTTTAGATTTATTCTAACAAGCTTGATGATATTTCCCTAGCTCAGAGCTGGTTAGAAGCATTAAATTAAAAGGTAGGGATAGGAGTTGATGAAGACAGATATAGCTATCAACAAGAGCTAAAAGCATAAGAGGAGATAAGAAAAACAAAAAGGCAGATATAACAACTCAGAAAACACTATACTCTGGTGTAGGGCCAGTAAGAGCAACATTTCTCGATGCAAAAAAACAATGATCAAAGCACTCTCCATGTTGACGATCCTGAGACATCAGAAAAAGCTAAACTGTGCTCCATAATTTTACCCAAGAAGACAGTTAAGGCTGGAGATTGGTAATGGTGTGATTTTCATTAAATGGACGAAAGGCAGAAATTAAAAAAAAAAAAATCACTTTAAAAAGGCAGTCACCAGAGAAGTTGGACCTTCACAAAATGAAGCTTTCCCAAGGATACTGACTGAAACAGCGAGCCCCCAGCACAATTCTGTCCAGGTTAGTAGGCACTTAACAAATGTCAGTTCCTTTCCCTCTGGTCCTTACAGTCTCATGTCACCTTTCCATCTTTTGCCACAGCACATTCCAACACGAGATATTTTCTGCTTGGTTATGATGGCAGTACAGTCCAACAAACTTCTTTGGTTTACCTTCTTATATACTTACTACCTCTCTTTAGTACATACCATCTTATTCATTTACAACAGCCTCTGAACTGCTTCTTTGCCTCTAAATTTAGCTAATATCTAATCCATTCTCTACATTGCTATTTTTTTTTTTTTTGGAAATACAAATCTGGTCATGTTACCTTCCTAATAAAATCTTTTCATGGCTCTCCAAAGCCTCATCCCTCAGAAAAGTCATATAGAACTGTTCATGACCAGCCCCTGGTTGCCTCTCCATGCTCTTACCTTTCACCAAACTAATGGTGGGGAACTTTGTACAGTTCTCCAAAATAGCCATGCTTTCCTGCCTTTGGGCCTGTGTACACACTGTGCAGACTGACTGCAGTGTCCTCTCCAACTACTTTTTACCTAACTCTTATTTGTCCCTCATTTCTTGGTGTAGACATTAATTTCTCTCACAGCTCTCTCTGGCTCCCCAAGACTGTTTTGGGCATGATTCTTGGGTGCCCTGAGGGTTAAACACCTTGCATTATGTTTCCAAGTAATACTGTTTTTTCTCCCATTAAAGTAGGTTTCTTAAGATCTTCAACTATGTTTTGTCTCCCACTTAACCCCATTACCCTGTCCAGTGCCTGGCACATAGAATGCCCTCAATAAATGTATTCTAAATGAATTTGTATTCTGTTCCCAACAGAGCATAGTATGACAATTTACATTCACCAGATAACCTGTCTGTGACTGGGAGTGGTACAGTAACTGAGACCAAGCTCAACTGTTTGGCAGGATTTCTTTGTCCTTGGAGGTGTCTTAAAGTCCATTAACTCTAGTTATTTTTCTTGATAGTAGACATAACAGTAGCAGGAAATTCTAGGAAACAGTACTTTCTTTGTAGGTAACATTTGCTAACTGCAAAAAACAAATCAGGAAAATCAACTGCTGAGGTAACCAAATTCTCTAACAGTGAGGAGGAAATACTTAGCAAAATGATGTTCACAAGAACAGGAAGAATGATGAAGAATCTTCTGCTGATGATAATGACAACTATTAACATTAATAGCATTTCTATGTGCCATGCACTGTTATAATCATTGTATACGCCTTAATTCATTTCATACTCAAAATATTCACATGGTAGGCACTATAGTATCCCCACTTTACATGTGAAGAAACTGAGACATGAAGAGATTACTTCTAAGGCTTCACAGCTAATGAGTGAGTGGTAGATCTGGCACTGGAACCCAGGCAACCTAATTCTAGAGCCTGTGGTCTGAACCACTAAGCTAAATCCAACATGTTGCTTTCTATATGTACAGAAGAGCCTCCAAAATGATAGACATATGTTCTGAATTTCTTTTCCAGTAGCTGAATTATCCCCCTTGTGAATAAAACCTGGAAAACTCAAAACAGCTAAAATAAAGCAGGTATTTTCTTTTTGTATAGCTAGCAGGCATACTTCAGCCACATTAAAGTAATTTTCTGAACTAATCTGTTTCAGCAATGAGTTACTAAAAAAAAAAAAAATTAAATTAAATGAGGTACAGAAAAGTACTTGTCATCCTGACACTGAGAAACATGATCAGGGGGAGCAAATTGCTTTTCTATTTTGTTTATTTTAAGAACACTTATCTTCGCAAGGAAAAAAAAAAACAAAATGAGAAACATTTTTAGATTTCCAAATTTTAAGTACAGGCTGTCCATCTAGACTACTTCTTGGTTTAATTACCTTACATACTGACAAAAGAAAAAGATCTGATGGTTGTTTGTAACCTGTAATCCTATATTCTACTCTCGTGATCTCTCCTGAAATAGGACCCTCCTTATGGACCAAATAATACTTTTTATGAAGCCACATTTGCTTAAACATACATTTATCTTTATCCCTTCACAAGATTATTGCTGTAAGTGAATGAGAAGAAAAATGGAAAAGGAACTGTACAATTCTACTAACTCAGCAATTTTCATGAATTATATGTTTATTTATCTAGAAGTGAAAGTCAAATTTTCACAAAAAATAACATGGGAACAATAATGCTAATTTCCAGCTGTATTATGCAAATCACATTTGAAGTGGTTTCTTTAAATTTTTATTCAATGTGATGTTCATCCTTATAAAGTCTGAAGAGTCATCTTTTCCCCAAATTATTTCTTTCCCTTTTTGACCTACTACTACCAGAATACTACTTAATATTTTGTTTTTTATTTGGACCCAGCAAAACTTCCTGGAGTCTGTGGGACATAGATCTAGAATATTTCAAGAATAATGCTGTATTCATTATTTGTGACATGTTTAATATAAAACATAAAAGTAACATTAGGAAGCAGTTTTAGTGGGAAAGAAATTGAAGTTAAACACTCAGTGTCCTAGTTGACAGATACATACTCAGATTTAGACCTGTGCAATTTAAAAATGGTCAAAGTATTAAGCCATTGATAATGGGGTAGGTTCTCTGTGTAATAATGAATATATCACCATTACAATGTTTTGAAAAGATGCTGATGTTAAAAAAACAATGTTTATGAATTCTATGTACTGCATCTCTATAGCTAGTACATTTTAAATAAAAATAATTCTTCTTGCCTTGAGTCTACACAAAAGATCAATTTCTCATGAAAACGACAAAGATTCAGGTGAAAAAATTAGAGTTCTTTTAGGGGAGGGAGAAGAGAAAGGGGAAGAAATAAATGATGTCGGTCTACACAGACTGTTTTGCTTCTCTACCACATTGTGTACCTTTTCTGAAAATAAAGTGGTAGTAGTATGCAAAAAGTAAATTTACACTATAAAATGATTTCTAAATAGCCCAGATATAAGAGCTGTTAGAAATGGAAAGTGATCTTTAATTAAAGGGGTAACAGCACTGCTGCAACATCTTTCAGAGTGAAAACTGTAAATCACATCTCTTGGGAATGGTACGCAGAATATCTCAAATCACAAAGGTAAAGGCGAATTTATCATTTTAAATGATCAGTTTACCTTTCTTTTGTTTACAGAGTGCTTGGTAGCCAGATTCAATCCCTGACATTTTGCTATTCATATGAACGACTGAAGCAAACACCAGGATGGGGTTTTAGGAAAGGGTAAAGGTTTTAAAACACACTCTGTAACACATGTGTAAGACAGATGTTCCTTTTAAGTTATATTTTATACTAAATTTGTACTTCATATCTCCAACAGAACTGGCCTCATGAAATGTGAAATGTTTATTTCTGAAACCGAATTATAAAAATCCATAGTGTTCAATCAACTTTCAAGCAGAAGTTAAAAACAAACCTGATGTTATAATTTTACTTAGCTTATATATGATAGTTCACGGTTGCTTACTAACCTATGAATTAATGTTTAATTAAACCCCCAAATAGCAACTGAAAACCTTGAGAAAGACTTTCTATATTTGTTTTGTACTTCTTCCAAGGTGGGACTTCTCATTCAGATGATTACTAATTACATTACTCAATTCATTCTATAAAGTCCCACACACAATAAAGAAAAAAAGCCAATCATTAGATAATGTAATACAGTACAGAACTCAGACAGCACTTACCCATTATAAGTGGTGGGAGGTGCAAACTGCAGATCCTTAGCACTTAATAAGCATTTAGAAATATTTTCACAATCAAAAAGATATAACTTTAAATCAATCAAATTAATATTACTGTGTGTGAAATCAAACCTTACCAGTTGCAGTGGCTGGTACATTAAGTTTGCTTAAGTGTCCTTTTTGTGCTTTTGCTAGCATGCATAATCTATGAAATTCTTCTTTTAGATCCTGGAAAGTCTTCTCTATATAAGCCCTAAAAATAAATATTTTAAAATACAAAGCTTTATCTTCAAATATTTTAAAATCATTATTAAACTTAAATAGCACCATTTTATATACCATAATTATTGAAAAGTTAAAAAAAATTATTTTAAAATCCTAGAAAATCTCCCAAAGAATTACTTTAATGTTTGGAGAACCAGGAACAAAGGTACAAAGTAAGCAACAAATTAAAAGTTCTAATACCCCCCCCCAAAAAAATAAGTTCTGATACATATATGTAGCACAGACTAGCATATCTACTTATCATAAATCACACTTTTGCTGGTTGTCTCATTCTCACGTTAGAAATTTCAATGTATTGATTTTTGTTCTCAGTAAGCATTTTAAATAGAAGAAAATTAAATGTTCCTCATTTTACATTAAAATCTGTCCATATAAAATAATGTGGCATAATACTGTGTTTATTAAATATTAGAGCTTTTAGTTTTTAAATCCGTCTCTGCTATTCACTGTATGACTCACATATGTCATTTTAACCTGGAGGAGCCTTGGGTTGGTCTCTTCTAGTTCTAAAGGGCTGTTATTTTGTTACAATTTCAAAGTTTAAAAATATAAAATAAAAATATATTTCAAAATTCACGATATTTAGAATTGGCAAAAAAAGATATAGAACTACCTTTCATGGAATAAAGGAATGCCAAGACTCCTTGGTGAAGTTTCTTTTCTAGGAGAAGAAACCTCTTGTCTTCTTACCTTAAAGATACAAAATAATCACCACTTTAAATTGCTTCTAAACTCAAATGAGAATGGGTTAACAGAAAATACAATGGAAAATTCATCTTTCTCATGGAAAAGTATATTTACGTAGCTTATAGATATACATAGATTTTTTTTTTTCTTTAAATGAGAACAATCAGGAAAAAGGAAAATTAAGGTAGAAAAATAGGATGGAGACAAGAAGTATTTCTGGTAACTTCTGTAATTACTATTTCCAGTACTGACAATTCAAGAACTTTCAAATTCAAGTACTGATTGAAATTGTTACTTTGATTATCAAGCACCTGGCATTACCAGCAACTAGGGAAAAAACCTGTATGTATGTGCAATTACTTCTTTCCCATTATTGGCCTATATGTTTAAATCAATGTTTTTGTATTTTGTTACATATTCTTTGCTGAGAAATGTAGCTATATTTAGAGGAAGAAAGAAAACCAAGCTACAGCACCTTAGTATTTAACAAGCATTTTAAAGATAGCACAACGATGTATTTAAGCTACTTTCTGAAGCTAAGTTCTTGCCTTTCACTCCCACCCTGTGGTTTATTCTGGTATTACATTTATTCTGACACTTAAAAGTCAACATTAAAGAACATGTAATAAATCCACTACATGGTTTGGATTTTTTAAAAAAATCGTTAATCATACCTAGAAAACTTTGTGTATCTTCTAAAGACACAAACTGACAAATTCAAAGATTTGAAGATGGCTTTATAAATTATAAGTCTACCAAAACTTTATAGGTCTTATTTAAGTTCAAACTAAAACCATGGACATTTGTATTTAGCGACTTTTTAAGATTTAAGGTTATTGTAGCCATTATTAAAATTGATGATTTTACCTCACTGTTTCTTATCATCTGAGTATAACCCCTTTTAATTTTACTTTAAGTTCTTTCAGTTTCTTAGGAGTTTCATTTGTTAAGAAAAAGCCTTGATTCCAATTTTTTAAAAAAATTAATATCTTCTCCAATTTATTTCAGTTTATTGCTTTACTCTTCTAGTTTTTTCTTAAGAGTGTTTGCTTAACATTTCTAAAATACAGCATTCCTTTAATTAGTAAAATAAAATCTCGGCAACCCAAACAATTTGTGATTTTATATACTTTACGTTGTCACACTAAAGTAAAATAAATACCATTTGCTGCTGCATGCTTTCTGTCTGGAAAACATTTAGGCCATGTCTTCTTCTGGATTAAAAGCACTTTACTGAGCTTGCAAAGCAGTCACATTAGAAGACATTTTCACAGTCAGTTTGTTTTTAAAAGCAGTATACAAGGTTTTTCATTACTGTTATGTACATTTAAACACTCAATGGATTTTAGTGTGGACTAGGAAAAAAGGCAACATTTTAAGACAGCTAACCATTCAGGATGACACAAGTATGAAAACAAACTATATTATATATGTTATATATATACTTTATTAAGGGGTGCCTGGCTGACTCACACAGCAGAGCACGTGACTCTTGATCTTGAGGGTCATGAGTTCAAGTCCATATTGGGTATAGAGTATACTTAAAAAAATAAAAGATATTATATTAAATTATATTATATAAATATATAAAATATATAAAATATATTTAATATATAAATATATTAAGACATTATATGTAATAATATAACATAATATAAATATATATTATAAAACATATATTATTTATATATAATTATACAATAAGTTATATATTATATATTAAATAAATTATATCATATTGGGGCGCCTGGGTGGCTCAGCGGGTTAAGCCTCTGCCTTCGGCTCAGGTCATGATCTCAGGGTCCTGGGATCAAGCCCCGCATGGGGCTCTCTGCTCAGCGGGGATCCTGCTTCCTCCTCTCTCTCTGCCTGCCTCTCTGCCTACTTGTGGTCTCTGTCAAATAGATAAATAAAATCTTTAAAAAAAAATTATATCATATTAAATGATCTATATTACATTGTATATTAAATCATATTATAAATATATTTTATATTATATATTAAATTTAATACATTAAATTATATTAAATTATACTTAATTATATTAAATCTGTATAATTAGAGAAAAGGTAATATTAAGAGGACAGAAACACTTGACAACTTAATGTTAAATCAAAATTAAATATGATTAAATGAAATGACTAGTCTCCTTTAAAAATCTACTATTAGAAATTCTCAGTATGGGGCGCCTGGGTGGCTCAGTGGGTTAAGCCTCTGCCTTCGGCTCAGGTCATGATCTCAGGGTCCTGGGATCGAGTCCCGCATCGGGCTCTCTGCTCGGCGGAGAACCCGCTTCCTCCTCTATCTCTCTCTCTGCCTGCCTCTCTGCCTACTTGTGATCTCTCTCTGTGAAATAAATAAATAAAATCTTAAAAAAAAAAAAAAGAAATTCTCAGTTTGAAACAAAATTATTTTATTAGGAGCCAGAAAGAACCAAAAAGAAGTATAGTTGACCTTTGAACTATGTGGAATTAGAAGTGTCAACCCCATATATAAAATCAATGTGTAATTTTTAAGAAGATTTTATTTGATAGAGAGAGAGAGATCGATCTCACAAGTAGGCAGAGCAGTAGACAGAGAGAGAGGGGGAAGGAGGCTGCCTGCCAAGCAGAGACCCCAATGCGAGGCTGATCCCAGGTCCTGAGATCATGACCTGAGCCAAAGGCAGAGGCTTAACCCTCTGAGCCACCCAGTCGCCTGTTCATGTGTAATTTTTGACTCCCCCAAAACTTAATTACCAATAGACTATTGACTAGAAGCCTTACACATAACAGAAACACATATTTTGTATGTTATATACTGTATTCTTGTAACAAAGCTAGAGAAAATGTTATTACAAAAATCAGGAGGAAGAGAAAATACATTTACAGTATTGTATTTATTAAAAAAAGAATCCACATAGAAGCAGACCCACTCAGCTCAAACCTGCAGTGTTCAAGCTGTGCTCTGTAATTTTAACCTTTAAATGAAGATATTTACAGAAAGTCATAAAGACTATTCCATTTTCCAAAGTACTCATTTGGGGATCAGTACCTGAAATGATTGCTTCTGATGTTAAAGGAATCTTAAAAACAAAGGGGGTGGGAGTAGAGATGAGGAGATGAAGGTGAAGGAAGAGGAAGGAAAAGAATGATAGACTTTTTATGGTTTGGCAAATAACCTGTGTCAACCTACTACTCTGACATTTAGATTTTTAAAAAAAGATTTTATTTATGTATTTATTTGGGAGAAAGTGCGGGTACATGCACGAGTAAGGGTAGGAGCTGGAGGGGAGCAGCAGGGAGAGGGAGAAGCAGACTCCCTGCTGAGCAGGGAGCCCCTTACAGGGCTCAATCCCAGGACCCTGGGTCATGACTTGAGCTTAACAGGCTGAGCCACCCAGGTGGCCCTCTGACATTTAAATTTGATAACTGGTGTGGGTGAATTTATCTGGAAAAGATTCCTGAGGTGTAATGGTAGGGGGTAAAGGTAGGACTCTCTTACTGAGAAATTTCCATGAAGTACGTAAATTTAAGGTCTTCAACTTTTTTTGGGATTAGGAATACAGCCCCTGCATACTATTATTATTATTATTGTTGTTGAAGAAAAACATTACAATTGTACTAAGCAATACACTGAATCTTCTATCATTTATACCAAATAAATCTTTTGATATAGTCTGAATGAAAATTTCTGGTCTCCAGCATCCCCCCAAAAAATTTCAAAAGGGATCTTTTAACATGTTAGTTCAACAAATGACAAAAATGGTGAGCAGTTCTGACATTGGGAAGCAAGGTTTATCTAGAATGGGTATAATGCATCAATGCTATTTTCCACTGTAGCTATTTGACACAACTTTCTGAAAACAGTCATTTATTTTTCAAAAGATGTAGAATTGGTGTTGTCAATGGCAACTCCAACATTATCCCCAGAAACTCAAGACTTGCTTTTCAATGCTAAATTAATTTACTTAATAAAGACCACGCAGTTCGTGGAGCATCCCAGAGAGTAAGTAAACATTAAAAGAGATAACTTGTATTTTTCTTTCTATTCTCAACTATTATCCAAGCGGACCCTGCACTGCAGGAAGCTGAAGCTACTGCAACTTCAAATAAGAAAGCAAGGGAACTTTGAACATTATATTTTAGGAGACTTTAAACGTTAAATCATTCAACAAATGAGTTTATTTTGAGGTACTAAAACTTAAAATACTTAACATTATAAACTGTTCCAAGTACTAGTTTGGAAATGCCGAACTTGTGGAATGAATACTGAAATAAGAGCTTTACACGTCGTACTTTTCATTTACACTTCCACTATGGCGCTGGATAAGTCATTCAACTAAATCATTAAGATAAACCCATTTAAAACAGTTGAAAGATGTTGTGAAATGATTCCTTAAATTGCCTCTTATGTGAATTGGGAGAATTTTGTTTTAGTGTAAATCAATTTAAGTTTCTCATAGATGGGTATCATATAAAAAAATGTATGTTCCAGGGCCAGTTGAATATGCAATGATATTTAAGGAGGGAAAAGAAAAAGTGGCTAATACTTTTGTTAGTCCCAAACCAGATTTATTCTTCATGCAAAGATAATGGAAAACTTTGTGTGTGTCTGAGTGTGTGTGTGTGTGTGTGTGTGTTGGGAGTCTGGGATCTGTTAGATATCAACATCTTAAAAGAAAGAAATGTAGGTTTCCACCAATGCTTACCTTTTTTTTAATATTTAGCACTAAAAGTGAAAGCCTTTTATAAACCAATTTGAAAAATAAAGAAAACTTACAATTATCAAAATATGGATTCAACCGAAGTGTCCATAATCAGATGAATACATATAGAAAATGTAGTGTGTGTATAATATATATATATATATATATATATATATATATATATATATTTTACACACACACACATACACAATGGAATATTGTACAGTTGATCCTTGAACAACATTGGTTTGAACTGTGCAGGTCCACTTCTATGCAGATGTCTTTCAGTATATACAGTATACTTCTGTAAATGTATTTTTCTTATGATTTTCTTAATATTTTATTTTCTATAGCTTATTTTACTCAAAGAATACAGTATATAATACATATAACATATAAAATATGTGTTAGTCGACTATTTATGTTATCAGTAAGGCTTCTGGTCAACAGGCTACTAGTAGTTATGTTTTTGGGAAGTCAAAAATTGTATGTAGATTTTCAACTATCTGGAGGGTCAGTATCCCTAAATTACACACACACACAATGAATATATCAACCTTAAAAAAAAAAAAGGAAATCATGTCATTTGAGACAACATGGATGTGGAGGACATCATCCTAATGAAGCAGGCACAGAAAGACAAATATTGAATGATCTCACTTATATGTGGACTGTAAAGAAGCCAAAATCATAGAATTACAGAGTAGAAAAGTAGAATGGTAGTTGCCAGGGTTTGGGGTTATAGTGGTGGTGGGGGAAATGGTGGAGGGATGTTGGTCAAAAAGTACAAAGTTTCAGTTATGCAGGATGAGTTAAGTTCTGAAGATGTATGAAGTCATGTATAGCATGGTGACTGTAGTTAATACTACCCCACTGTATGTATCATTGTAGGACTCTTGATTTTGGCTGAGGTCATGATCTCAGGGTCATGAGATTGAGTACCACCAGGAAGTGTGCTTGAAATTCTCTTTCTCTCTGCCTCTCCCAGCCCTTCTCTCTCTCTCAAATAAATAATAAATTTTAAAAAAGTGTATCATATTGTAAACTGAAAATATATATATTTTCTATTTGCTAATTATACCTCCATAAAGCAGGGGAAAATGCAATAAAATTTAAGTTCAAAATTATGTTTTTTCTTAAAAATTTTAAGCAACTGAGGTTAGGAAATTAAACTTTGTTATGAAACTTTTAAAGATAATACCACATTCATTAATACAATGTATCTCTCCTATATGGAATTTAAACTTTAAAAGGCTAACACTAAATAAAGCGGTAAGTCTGCAATGACACATTTTGAACTACAACAATGACTATCATTCTATTTCAGTGTTCATACCAAAGATTCCCTCTAAAATTTAGTTGATGCAAAAGGAATATTTATTTTTAGATGGCTTAGGAAACTGAGTGTAGCCAATACTTGATTTTGTTTCTGAATGAGGCTTGGTAAAATTATGATTTTATTTACTTACTTTTAAAGATTTTATTTATTTGAGAGGGCGAGAGAGAGCAAGAGTGTGGGGGAGGAGCAAAGAGAGAGGGAGAAGCCAACTCGCCACTCAGCAGGAGTCCATTCAGGACTCCATCCCAGAACCCCAAGATTATGACCTGAGCCGAAGGCAGAAGCTTAACCGATTAAGCCACTCAGGCGCCCCTAAAATTATACTTTTAAGACAGAAAAGAAAGCTATGCTCTTACTTAGAACAATGTAATTCAAGAAATAAACCAGGATGAGACAGGATGGATTAGTAAAGAAAATATAAACTGTGGAAGAGTTATAAATACTAGCTTGATAAGTCTTCTACAGAAAAATGAGAAATAGGGAGCCTGGGTGGCTCAGCCAGGGAGAGAGCTCTGCCTTCCGCTCAAGTCATGATCCCAGGGTCCTGGCATCAAGCCTTGCATTCAGCCTCCCTACTCAGCAGGGTGTCTGCCCCTCCCTTCTGCTCGTGCATGTCCTCCACCCTCTTCTTCCCAGAAATAAAATAAAAAGAAAGAAAGAAAGAAAAAAAGAAAAAGGAGAAGGATGCCTGGGTTGCTCTGGGTTAAGTCTCTGCCTTCAGCTCAGGTCATGGTCTCAGGGTCCTGGGATCGAGCCCCACATCAGGCTCTCTGCTCAGCAGGGAGCTGCTTCCTTCTCTCTCTCTGCCTGCCTCTCTGCCTACTTGTGATCTCTCTGTCAAATAAATAAATAAAATCTTAAAAAAAAAAAAGGAGAAACAAATGAGCAGTAGAAAAACAATCTGAAAACAAGAATTCAATTATCACTTAGATTACTGAAACGAAGAATGAAATGTTAAAGAAGAAACTGAGGTTGAGTATTTTTTAACAGTTTTAGATACGTTGAGACAAAGATGTTAGGGTAAAGTCAAGCACTGAATATGGCTAAAACAGGGAGAAAGTGAGAAAAGGGCTGAGACAAGGAAGAGATTAAGGTGGAAAGAATGACCAAAAAAATTACAAAAAAGAGATTTGATGAGAATATAAAGGCATAGTAAAAAAAGCTCGAGGACAAAAGGCAAATAAAAAAATATAAGAAAACTGTATTTATAAGAATTTGTGGCTGTGTGAAATCCATGGTTCTCTCACCCTCATTAATATTACTGAAAATCTAGCAAAGAAAGAGGAACACAAATCCTACACGTCTTGTCTGTTTGGCATGACACAGTGTGCCAGGCAAACCCACTGCCAGTGCAGGAACAATTTCAAGGCAAAATGGGACCCATTCCAGGGTTCTGAAGGAAGCAGCAAGAAAATAAACAATATAAGGATAAAATTAAATACCCCAATTACTTCCAAGTTCTTCACAGGATTCTGATTTAATGTAAATCCAAAAAAATCACTATCAATGCTATAATAAAACATTCTTTAAAAAAAAAAGTTAAAATCCTTTACCAGTACTGTCACAATGACTAAAATTTCAATTCTATTAAGTTAAATTGAAGCTAAGAGAGATTAATACTTTTCTACAGTCTGTCTTTTGAAACTTAACTGTGCATTAGGTTCCTTTTGCACATCTTTCTGAATTTATTTTCTTAAGAAGAAATACCAAATTGTGAGAATGCCTCTTTATGCAAAATAGAAAATGAATACCTTAAATGACCAATTTATAAAAGTTGGTCCCACCCCTTCTCCAAACACTAAATTTAAAATGAACTGACTTGGAAAAATCCTTTTCAAATATTAACCACAAATTTTATGTTATACCATTACCATGTTGAACTGAATATATGTTTATGAAAATAGCTGTTATTTAAGCAATTTGCATTTATTAATTATTTAACTTAACCCACATAATCTTGTGAAATAGATACTTTGATTTTAAAGTTTGCCATAGTAAATAAGGCTCTGAAGAGGTCCAAAAATTTGCCTACAGTCCAGTAGATGGAGTAGC
This sequence comes from Lontra canadensis, assembly GCF_010015895.1. Lineage (NCBI taxonomy): Eukaryota > Metazoa > Chordata > Mammalia > Carnivora > Mustelidae > Lontra > Lontra canadensis. The sequence continues at coordinate 29,563,619 of NW_022631007.1, read as the reverse complement.
TGCAAGTGGAACCCCAGCTTCATCAGTCTAGGCTCTTAACTTCTCAAGTATAGGACTTGGCTGCCACGGCAGCTTAGTAGCAGTTAGCACGGTGAGGTGGATACAGAACGGTAACATTTACACATCGCACCAGTACAAACTAATTTTAAGATTCTAAAACCTGTCATACAACAAATACATTTCTCACTGAGAAGCAGTGATAAGCCAAGTTTTGATGTTTTAATTTTGCCTGGGAAAAAAACCTTTGGTATGGCCTTTTTTTGTGCTCAAGAATGCCCAAGTAGAAATTTACATTTGAAAATAACCTAGATAGATTTACTCGAGTTCTGCCAAACCAGTTCACTTGCTGTCAGAAATAATCTGGTAATAGTTTCTTTTTTTTTTTTTTTTTTAAGATTTTATTTATTTGTTTGACAGAGAGAGAGAGAGATCACAAGCAGGCAGGCAGAGAGAGAGGAAGAAGCAGGCTCCCTGCTGAGCAGAGAGCCCGATGTGGGGCTCGATCCCAGGACCCTGAGATCATGAACTGAGCTGAAGGCAGAGGCTTAGCCCTCTAAGCCACCCAGGTGCCCCTGGTAATAGTTTCTTAACTGAAATTTCATTGTTTACTTGTCAAACTTACTATTAGAAGTTAACCATGACAATGGAGAGTATCTTATCATTAATTCCATTCTTCTCAAAACCTCAATTATCTTCCTACCCCCCCCACCCCCAACAATATCCTAATAGAGGACTGGGCATAGTTACGGTTTTAGTTACGGTTTTAAATCATAGCTGATTTAAACCCCTTGTTTAACAATTTCACTATGTAGATCCACTTAGGGTTGGTGTGTTCCGTTGAAATTGGGCAGAACTGACTCTCCACAAATTGAATAACTTTGGGCTGTACTCTGAACATTGTGAGTATGTTGTGGCGACATTATGCTACATGGTGCCAAGGGTGGTAATGGTTTTGCAGGCAATTAACCTGATGAAGGACAATTCAGATATCAGTTCTGTCTTATAAGCCTTAGCTGCAAACTGCTTCCTATTTGCCCCTGCACATCCATGACCTCAGGGGACAGCCAGACTTGGCCTGAGTCCTTTCTTCTCTGGCTCTCTCCTCTCTGGGGCTCCTTCACTCTCTCTGGTGACCAGGCTTATTCTGAGCTCATTCTCCTTCCTGTTTCTTCCAGCCAGAATGATGGTGGGCTTTCTATTGCAATTTCAGCCACTGCAACTATGACCACTCTCAGGACAGAACTACAGAAAATCAGTAATTTACTATGAGGTGACTACTTGCTCCACATTTGACTCCTTTCTAAAATATGCAAAGTTCAGTGTCCAGTTCCTCAGGGAGTTGTTCCTGTGTATGTTTCCACAGTTAATACTATTTGTAGAGAGCTGGTTAGGTACTCATTCTTCATACAGAGGCTCCAACTCCCAAACTCAGGGGTTTTTTTTGCTTTTTAAAAAAATTCCTTCATTTTTCTGAGCTTTCACCATAATTTTCCAGTCTTAATCACCAATCCATTGGCTTTTCCTAAAGCTGTCATTCTGTTCACTGCTGATTTGACAGTATTCACACTACTGACCATATCCTCCTCCTTGAAACATTTTTTTTTTTTTTTTGGGCTACCGTATAACATATTTAGGTTTCTTCTTAAGCTTTGATATTTGCATTGCCCCCTGACCAAGGCCATACATGTGGGCATTCTCTAAGGTTTAGACATGGGTACACTGTTCTTCTCTCATTATATACTTTTCTTACCATTCATTGTCACATCAAATCTACTGAGTTTTCATTTTCTACAGTCTATACTTGCAGGCCTCCCTTCTCTCTTTATAATCACTCATCTCTTTTGATCCAATACCTTTTCACTTGTTGTGTTATCTACTGTAGACCAAGTTTTAAGAGTTTTTTTTTTTGTTTTTTTTTTTTTTTTTTTAAAGATTTTATTTATTTATTCGACAGAGAGATATCACAAGTAGACAGAGAGGCAGGCAGAGAGAGAGAGAGAGAGAGAGAGAGAGAGGGAAGCAGGCTCCCTGCTGAGCAGAGAGCCCGATGCGGGACTCGATCCCAGGACCCTGAGATCATGACCTGAGCCGAAGGCAGCGGCTTAACCCACTGAGCCACCCAGGCGCCCCTGTAGACCAAGTTTTAAAACATAACCTAATTACCTTTTCCTCAAATATGGTTCATACTTCTAACCTTCATTTTCCTTTTAAAATACAAGGATGTTCTCCTTAGCATCATTTATCTTAGGGTAAGATAAAACCTTAAAGAAAGTGAGATTACACTTTCCTGGAATAGTAAAATTCAAAACAAAACTGTAGGTCTGACAAAGGGCAATAAAATGCCAAGATGTATTATCTTCTTCATGTCAAAAAGAAATAGAAAAAAAGTAGGAAGGAGAGAGTTTTAGATTCAGCTTTAGAAAAAAAGTTACCACTTTGTCCTCAAGACAAGAGGAGAAGAGAATGTTTCATCAGCTGCAGCAAGAAGGAAAGCAAGAGTTACTGCAGCTATCTGGCCATCCAGCAGAAGTAAATTCCAGATGACACACTGAAGGAATATGGACAAGTAAGTGAGCCCCTGCAACATTATGTGGATGCAATGTAGAGGGAGACATACTGTTCCTAATGTTAAACAGACAATTAGGGGTAGAAATAATGTGCGTAAACCCATCTGATACGGAATTACTAAGATGAAAATTAAGTTGCAATACAAAAATCACAACACTACTACATGTAAACAAAATGGGAGAGAGAAAACAAAAGATATCCATCTTGGATAGAAAAAAATCTTTCAGGAAAAAACTTCGGTTTCATAACACGGCAAGACTGCCTAAGTATAACATATTAGGTACAAATGAAAAATTAGGTGAGCCTTCCATGCCTCCCCCCGACCAAATTCTATAAAATATCTTTAAGGAGACTACAAATCCATTAAGAGCTTGTTAAAATACAATATTGGGAAAAATTCTAGCTGGAGATTCTGTGGTTAAATGAAGCTACGTGATTGTCTTACTGTTGACTTCAGAACCCATAATATTCTTATGCCTTTAAAAATTGTCAGAAAGAATACACAGTATGTAGCATTTTATAGGTCTGGAGCTCTGTGGATACCCCAGGAAATGTATCAGGCACCACACTATCTTTAACAGATTAGAATAAGAATTCAGTTTGTTCTAGACTTAACACAAGAGGTATAGAGAAATAACCAGAAGCAATATATAAGTACTATGATTTCAGGTCTAAGGATATAGCTCTCTAGGCTCAGATCTAGTTTGTGGCGACATGGCTAAACACACCAAGAGGGTTGGAATCACTGGTAAATACAGGACCTGTTCTGGTGCCCCACCTTGGGAAAATGGTGAAGATTGAAAAAAAAACAGCATGCCAAGTATACTAGCTCCTTCTACGGCAAAACCAATGTGAAAAGATGAGCTTTGGGGATCCGGCCTTGTGGTTCCTGTGGGAAAATGGTGGTGCCTGGACCTACAACACCACTTCTGCCATCACCGTAAAGTCTGCAGACTGAAATAGGTGAAAGACCAGTAGGAGCTCCACCATTTGAAACAGTGCTAGCCCATAATAAATGGGTTAATTTATGTAACAACAACAACATAAAGGATAAAGATGTAGAACAATTATTTAATAAATATGAAAAGGACTGAGGAATAAGCAATACGACTTCTTGGCATAAATAAGGATTCCTCAGGAGATGTTCAAGTATTCTTACAGCATGACATTATTTCAATAGAAGGAAAAGTAACTGGGCTCCTGGGTGGCTCAGCGGGTTAAAGCCTCTGCCCTCGGCTCAGGTCATGATCCCAGGGTCCTGGGATTGAGCCCACATCAGGCTCTCTGCTCAGCAGGAGATCTACTTTTGGGAGAGAAATCTACATGGGCCCTGAGTGTCCCTGCACATTTTTGCTGCATATGCCAAGAATACAAGGCTCTGACTGTTATTTACGTGGGATAGCTTCGGGATTGTGTTTGCAGGGGGTAAACCTGAAAGATAATGTCTCCCTTGGACAAGGAACAGGCTGCTGACTGCTTGCTATAAAATGATAAATCTCCCAAGCTCAGGCTTTCTCACCTTTAATGCAACTCAGTGCATATGCAGGCATCCATCTTGGTCTCACCGCATTACCCTTCCCCATCCCCAGGAGGGACCAAAGCAAATAATAATGCTCTTGCTTGCTGTGCTGTGTATAATAAAGATCTTTTTCCTCTGATTCAGGAGTCTCAATTCTTAGAGCACCCGTGAAGCAGTAACCGGCTCACTTATTAGCTAGTAAGTAGGGGAAGATCAAATCCCTGACCCTGAAATCCATGGAGTCAACTCTTATTACAACACTATTAGATGTTATTTGCCTTTTTTACTTTGTTGGCCTTTATACTGATGACGCACAAACAACAGTGAGTGAAACTGCAAGCACCTGAGTATGATCGAGGCCATGGAACTAAACTGGAGTCACTGTACTCTTCAATGCCACACATTCAGTAAAAAAAGGATCCCGGGGGTGGGGGGGCTCCTAAGCTATCTTCTTGATTCGACAGCAAAAATTATTAATTTTACTAAATTTTGTTCCTGAGTTATTAGCTTTTAAATACTGTGTGAGATAAAACAGGAAATACACACAAATTCTGTTCATACCAAAGTACAAAGGTTGTCTTGGGGAAAAGCACTGGTTCAACTGTTTGAGTTGCAAGCTGAACTAGTCACTTTTTAAATGGAAAGCCATTTTCACTTGAAAGAATGACTGACATGTAAGCTATGGTTATTCAGACATTCTCAAAAGCAAATGAAGTTAGCCTCTCACTTTCAAAATAACTGACAAGATTTGTTGTCCATGAAAAAAATTTAAGTTTTCAAGTGAAAATTAAAAGCTTGGGGAATGTATACCTGTTACAGTAAGCTTGACAACAGCCCAATCCTTAAAAGACTTTTATGATGACATCAGTATGATATTAAGTATGATTTTTAAGCATTATATCATAGTCAATATTTGTAAGATCTGCATAGCTCAGTGAACCAATATTCTCCAAATAACCAATTCATGATGCTACAAAATCACATAGGTTAAAGATCTAAAGTACAAACAGACCACTGGCTTTTAAAGCAGTAGAAACGTTCACTGGTTTCAGCTTTTATATTGCAATTAACCATTAAGAGACTACTACTTACTGAATTTTGGTACGGTATCAAAAGAGAATAGCCGCAATTTCTAAAAAGGTTATTAAAATATTCTTCCCTTTCCCAATTACATATCTGTATGAAACTAGATTCCATATAATTCAACCAAAAAACAACACAACAGATCATAACAGATCAAATGTGGAGGCATTTCATAACGCTGAAAAACAAATGTCTTCAAAACAAATTTTGAGATTTTTAGGATGACACATTATAAGAGAAAACTAGATTGTATGGGGAGGCTAGTACTAACCTACTGAGGCTGACAGAACAGACTTTCATGATTGGGTCAAGAGAAATCACAGCTGAGCAGAGTATATGAACTCTGTTTTGTGGTGTCTGGAGAAGAGCAGAAAAAAAGAAAAATGGGAAATGTGAGGAAAGGATTTAAAAGGGGGAAGTAAGCAGAGAAAAGCCATCACTAGAAATAATAAAATTTGCTTAGAAGCCCGGGAAGAAAATTTAAAAAGTGATATGCCATTTCTCATCTTTTTCCTTTCCTCAAAAATTACTTCCATTATTATAAAAACAAAAATCCTAAAATAACATATTGAATTATAAAAAACAGAGGCCCAGAACAGGAAAGGGCTAGGCTGGATTAACAATTCAGATCTGGAGGGGTATCTGGGTGGCCAGTCAATTAAGCATCCAACTCTTGATTTTGGCTTGGGTCATGATCTCAGGATTATGGGATCAAGCTCCACATTCAGGGGGAGTCTGCTTGAGATTCTTCTCTCGCCCTCTCCCCCTGCCCCTCCCTGCTGTCCACTCTCTAAAATAATAAATGAATAAATCTTAAAAAAAATTCAGATTTGGAAACAATAAAAATTTCTGCCACAGAAATTTCAAAGTAAATATTAAAATGCTTTGGATATCAACATATATTTTTTTGTTTCTTAAGCCTCTGATATATTTATTATGATACTTGAGAAAAAACTCTGAATTTTAATGAATGAACTGGCTCAGTTTTTCTTCCTTCTAATTATTATTCTACCAGAGGGTCTGCAAACAAAGACCAGTCTCCAAAGAGAAGTAATATAGAAGTGTTACACATTGGGGTGCCTGGGTGGCTCAGTGGGTTAAAGCCTCTGCCTTGTGCTCAGGTCGTGATCTCAGGGTCCTGGGATCGAGCCCCACATCGGGCTCTCTGCTCAGCAGGAAGCCTGCTTCCTCCTCTCTCTCTGCCTGCCTCTCTGCCTACTTGTTATCTCTGTCTGTCAAATAAATAAATAAAATCTTCAAAAACAAACAAACAAACAAAGAAGTGTTACACATTAAAAGAAGGTACATTCAATCCAGTCTCTAGTAACAAAACTAGGGGGACTAGGACATTAGCTCTCACCGAGAAGGCAGAGTAGGGTGCTCACACACATTTTCTCTCATCCTACATAAGCCCCACCTTAGGCTGCCACGTGCCATTGTATAGATGGTATAATCACTACTTCTTTCTAATAAAAGATGATGAAAAGAGAGAATTGATCATCAAAAGAATACAGTAACTCTTTTTTTTAACCAAGTTGAGTAATATAACATAAATGGATTTATTTCAAGTTCCTCTCTTAGAAAAGGTACTCTGTTCAGGTGATGTAAACCAAATTTGACTTTGCCACAGAAATCCTTTGATAGTTACTACATATCTTGACTAATGGTCTGATTTCTAACTTTTATTCAAATGATGAAAAACATATGACAATCTGTTTTTTAAATAAACATGTAGATTTATTTTAAATCAGTTCAGTACATGATACAGACTGGTCTTGCAGTTTTTAATGGACTAAAATAGAAATTTCTAAATACAGCAGTGTCTGCCTGAGCAACAAATATATGTAAGGTAAAATAGGTGTTGTTTTTTTAAGTAGGCTCCACACGTAGTGTGGGGCCCAACACGGAGGGTGAACTCATGACCCTGAGATCAAGACATGAGCTGAGATCAAGAGTCAGATGCTTATGCCCCAAAATAAGGTATTTCAACAGAACAACATCTACATGAAGAGGAGAAATCTGAAAAGGTTTCTATATACCTTTTAGTAAAAAAAAGAAACCAAACAACCCAACCAAATTATTAATGGCTGCAGATATTAACCTGCTAAAGGAAGGGGGGAAAGGCTGTGAGTTCCATTTTAAGAGCTCTTCTTGCAAAACCTAACTGGTTTCATATTATGGTTTTGTTGTTAGAGCAGTATTTAAAATTATAGATGGGAGGCTCTATCAGCTACATTTTCACAAAAATTGCTGTATGTATTGACATTAACATCTATCAAGGTATTCATAATCACAGTAGTCTACTATAAAGCTTTTATAATGCATATAAAACCAGGTACTTGGACAATATATGGCCACTTGACAAATATAGTTTAAGAGACTTGCAATAGAAAAGTGAGAAACTATAGGTGGCCTAAACTCAGAGAGATCCTAAGTGTGCACTGCATCTGAAATCCGGTGTATATGACAAATGAACAGTTCAAGGATGGGGATACTGTCCAAGATGTAGGCTTGTGAAGCTAGGATTTTATAAGTTACAGAAGTCCAGAGAGTAAAGCAGGGTTAAAGTTCATAACCTGCTTGCTGAAACTGTCATACATACAACTAGAGGAACACAGCAATGCCTCTCACTGAAGTACCATCTATAGAATAAAGTAACAAAATGGCAGGGAGCATTCTGTCTTCTGCAGTCATGATTATGTCATTTTAAAAAGGTTATAGTAAATGAAATGCTCTTTCAAAACCCCCAGTTTTAGCTAACTTAGTTAATTTATGTATATATGTATATATGTATGTATCTATGTATGTAATTTGGCACCCAAATGGGGCTTGAACTCATGACCCCAAAATCAAGGGTCACATGGTCTAATGACTGAATCAGCCTGGCACCCCAGCTTTCAGTTTACATAATGTTCTCCAAAGTGGCCTGTAATAATTTTGATTCTTGCCTAGAAATTCTTTTTCCATTAAAATCTTGCAGTAAATCTACATATCTCCATAGATTACCAAAAATACGCATTTAAGAATGTGTTTTTTTTTCCTCTACTTGAACCAAATGTTGAGTCCCTGCAAGCCTACCTTCAGCTCACCAGGAATTTTTATTTTTAAATTAAGGTCCTACATGTTTTATCTGTACCATAAAATTATAATGTTTCATTTTATCATATAATTAAGACTTCGCATTGTCTTATAATGTTTGCTATTGCTTAGCATCTCCAAATCCTTGTTTCTCCAACTAGGTTATATAGTTCCTTAAAGGAGGTGGATCTTGTCTTCCTCTTTTTTTGGCATTCCTGTCTGTGACTAGCAAGACTAGGCAAATAGGAGGAATTCAAATACTTCTCGCCTAAGTGACTGACAAGTGAATTTTTAGACATCAGCTTTCTTCAAACATGACAGAGCCTCTGTATATACTAGAATTGCCAGGTACAGTGCATGTGATTTCCTTACTGTTAGCACTGATGGCAGCTCACAGCTCCATCACTGTTTCACTCTTCTAGACCCACAAAATCTTTGTGCTCCTCAAAGCTACCACATCCGCTGACCTAATCATAATGACAGGTAACATTAGAAATGTGCCAAATGTCTAACTGGCATCTTTCAGTAACAACTGCATTCTCTGTATTTTTATACTTTTGCTTCAAGCATGTAAGTCAGATGAAAAAAGACATGTATAAAGAATAAACTAGATATATATGCAGAAAATCAAAAATAAAGCAAAAATCAGCTCTTTGGACACATAAACACATGAGCTCTATTTAAATAATTAGTTAGAAGTTCAAATAAACTCACACTATACTTTGTATCCTGGATCCTCAACTCTGAAATGACTTTACAACAATCAGTAATGTCAGTTTTTTTTTTTTGTTTTTAACTAAATCAAGACTTTAAGCCAGATGGCAGGGACAGTATCTTTGTTCTTCCAGTGGCTTGCAATGTCAGGTACACATGCAGTCCAGTTAATGAATGAGTGAAGAGAATTTACCAGTATTACCAAATTCTTCTACGTATTCTATATTATTGCTCTCTACATATTTTCTTGCATCCAAATACTCTATCCAGACTTTTGTGTAACTTCCACAAAAACAAAAAATAGGATCGAAAGATGAGAGCAAACAATTTTTGTTAAACCCTGGGCAGCTAGAATACTATTTAGTTTGGCAACTGAAGTGCTTTCCCGAAGCAGAATTACAGAAATCTCTTATTTCCAAGATCTTAAAAGTGACCCAGTGTATTACAATCCTGGCTTTTAAAAAAGTGAATTAAACAATGCCAATTTATATTTACATTAAGAAAGACAATTTGTTATTTAAATAAATGCCCTCATGACATGTTACTATGTTTGACAATAGTGTTCTACAAATAACAGACAGTAATTTTGTGAAGAATAAGTATGTATATTTTTGCGTTATCTGACTTCCTACATTATTTTCAAAAAATTTTTTAAAGATTTAACTTATTTATTTGACAGACAGAGATCACAAGTAGGCAGAGAGGCAGGCAGAGAGAGGGGGGAAAGCAGGCTCCCTGCAGAGCAGAGCCCAACGCAGGGCTTGATCCCAGAACCCTGGGATCATGACCTGAGCTGAAGGCAGAGGCTTTAACCCACTGAGCCACCCAGGTGCCCCCAAATTTTCAATTTTTAAAATTGGCTACAAGAAAAGAGTAACAACAGGCAACAGTTTCTTGGTTCTTTAAAACACTGCTCCGCTATTCTCTGGAAAGTCTACATTCATGTTTAGAATTTTTGAAATTGTTCTTAAGAGAAGAAGCTATGGTTTTTTTTTCTTCTGAGATTAACAGTGATAGGATTCAGGAAGTTGAATTTACTATTAAATTCTGCCAAGGTCCTCTACTTTTTTTCACTAGTTTTTATCGTATCAATTAAATATTACACCCCACACCCGTGATCTTTGGTACCCTCTTCTGTATACCACAATCTACAATCCCATGATACTTTTAAAATACATCTACAAAATCTCTGGTACTCTTCCTTTCAAGAAGAGGAGCTTATTTCCTTGCCTCTGGAGCATCTCTTAACTTATTTCTACTGAGCAGAATAAAGTGGAAGCAAAGGTATGTGATTATTAGAGACTAAGTCATATAAAGCACTGAGGTTTCCTTCTTGAGCTCTTGGATCTCTCACTTTTTTACTTTGAAGAAGTTATTGGCCTGGTTGTGAGGAAAGATCCACAGGGAGAAGTCTCCGGCCAACAGTCATGTCAGTGAGCCATCTTGGAAGTGGGTCCTTCAACGACACCAACACTTTAGATGACTGAACCCCTTGCCCATATCCTGACTTTAATCACATGAGATGTTGAACCAGAACCATCTAACTAAGTGACTCTCAAATTTCTGACCCACAGGCCGTTGAGATAATAAATATTTGTTGTTTTAAGCTGGTTAAGTTTGGGGGTAAAATTTGGGGTCCTTTATTGTATGATGGATGATGCAATGACCCTTCGCCAAAATAATGTCTCATCAAGAAAGACCGTGCAAACCATGGTGGTGTACAAGAAGTGCAACTCAGGGGAACCTGGGTGGCTCAGTCGGATAAATGTTCAACTTCTGTTGCTGCCTAGGGTTGTGATCTCAGGATGCAGGATTGAGCCCAGTGTCAGGCTCTGCACTGGGCATGGAGCCTGCCTGGGGTTCTCTCTCACCCTCTGCTCCCCTCCCCCAACCCCGCCAATTAAAAAAAAAAAAAGTTAAACTCAGGTGTTCATTAAATGGAGTACTTTTCTCCTAATGCTCTGAACATATAAACAGAGTACTAAGGGTCATTCAATTATACAGGCTCTGCTGTCTTGACTTTTTTTTTTTTTAAGATTTATTTTTAGAGAGAGCACGCATGTATGCATGCATGGCTGGGCACTGGTGGGGTGGAGAGATGATTTCAAGCGGACTCCCCGCTGAGGATGGAGCCTTATGCAGGGCCTGATCTCATGACCGTGAGATCATGACCTGAGCCAAAATCAAGAGCCGGACGCTTAACTGACTGAACCACCCAGGCACCCCTTAACTTCTTTATGTCCTTTGAGAAGTCAAAGGACCCTTGCATGCTCTGTGTAGGAACACCATGAACAGAGGTTAAACTATAAATTTCATGTTTCCCAAATAAAATTTTCTAAAAGAGCTTCTTTCTCCTCAATACACCCCTTTCCTCCATTCTTTGATTCATTTGCCAAGGCACTCAAAGTTGGTATTCACCATAATGTCAAAGGGTCTTTCCCCTGTCAAATACCCTAACCAAATCCTGAACAAAATATATAGTCTAAAGAAAACAAATCCTCACACCACTCACAAAACAGAAGGAAATGACTGTGGGTGATTAGTAGCTTTGTGTTATTGGTTCAAAGCATATCTATTAACTTAGTAATTCATTACAGAGGTTAGGCCAACTGACTGGGAATGTGATTTCTGGAAATCATTCAGTTTTTAAGAAGACCAATACTATAAATATAAGTATTCTGAAAATAGAAAAAAAAATTAACTGTACCTTTATCTTAGCCATTTCTGCATCATGCCTTGCAGTTTTTTTTTTTTTTTTAGTATTTTGTTTAATTATGAGAGAGAGAGAGAGAAAGAGCGCGAGCACAGGTAGGCAGAATGGCAGGCAATGGTAGAGGGAGAAGCAGGCTCCCTGCCAAGCAAGGAGCCTGATGTGGGACTTGATCCCAGGACGCTGGGATCATGACCTGAGCCGAAGGCAGCCACTTAACCGACTGAGCCACCCAGGCGTCCCAGTCTTGCAGTCTTTATATGGAGATGAATACTTTTATAAAATTGCAACTGATAACCAATATATTTCTTCGTTTTGGAAAAACCCTGATATATCCAAAATTGAAGTTCTTTAGGAACGGATTTCCCTTGTATTAACTAAAAGTAAATTTAATTATAACTTAGTATGTATAGATCAATATACATGCCAGTTGAAAAGATTTTAATTTCAATTACCTAATTAGGCAGTATTTTTCTAAATGAAGCCTAACTTTACAATATACAGCCAGCTCTTAAATATATAATAAATCCAATTTATTCATTCTTTTAGAACATATTTACTCTTCTTTTTAATTTGTTATATATTTAGTGCTCATGAGGAGTTCGGCTCTGGATATATAAAGATAAGAAAGCTGAAACACAAGACAGTTAATTTTTATTCTTATTAAATGGTTATAGTATAAGAAGACTGAGTTGATGAGTTATTCAAAGTATTAAATATGTGGCTGTCAGGTAAATGTTTCTCTCACTAGTAAAGATCATTATGAGAACTCATTGAATTTAGATTTATTTCTTACTTGGAACTTTATTTGTTTTCCTCTATTGTCTGTCTACAAATTAAAGTTATAATTGATGCAACATTATTTCTTTAGAAATAAGCCATGTCTGACATAATTTCTGTTACTTATATTTAACATTAGCTGTACCTTAGCCCAGGTATCTAGACATATATTTTAGAAACAAAAGATATCTTATAAAAATAAAATAAATGTATTTTAAAAAAGAATTCTGTTGAAGTCAACGCTTACTGACTGAAAAATAAACTCTAAAGCTTTCATAAACAATGACAAATTAACCAAATAGAAAATAAATGAAATTATTAACATATCTAAGAGCCTTTTACATCATCCCATTTGTTCTAACCAAGACTAATCTTTTCAAAAATACCTTCTCTGTATTTTGAACTAGAGATGCTAGATAATAATCTTCAAAGAAATGTTATAACTGGAATATAGGAATTTTGAATAAAGATTAATGGTAAATGGTAAATAATATTTAGAAGTCCCTGAAACAGGAAAGTAGAATGATAGTTTACTTAAACACAGAATTTGTAAGTCGCCATTTTACAGTAGTTCAATTATTTTGTAATATACTATAATAGACCCAATCATAAAACTGCATTTCAGAAGTCAGAATCACTGTTTCTGAATCTTATTTTTGCAAAATAAACCTAAATATATTCCAGTGCCAGGGTTTCTTGTGTTTATCAGCATTTTCAGATAAATGGAAACTGCAAAAGGGAGGGGGAGAGATGAATGATCCAAATAAAAAAACAAAAATGATTTAAAAAAAAAATGAAATAGGAGATACTTTAGAGAACTTCCCATTCTAAAATTTTTATACATAGAAATGTATCTAGATTGGATTTCTCATATTTGATGTTAAATGAAAACAAGTTAAGACAGTCTTAGTTATGGGCCTGGTAACTGAATAATCTTGGCACACAAAGCTAAAATCTTCTACCTTACCTAGAAGAAAAGAAATAAACAGAGCATTCTTGACTTATTTGGTCTTGTGGATGTTAAGAATCCTCATTTACTGGGAGATCTTATTTTATTCAAAAGCGGTTTCATGCTACTAAAACCTAACTCATTAAAAAAATTCCTTTTTAAACATTTCAATGATACATAAAAAGAGGGAGAAAAATGCATCTGTATATCCACTACCTTGATTTAACAAGTGTTAACATTTTGCTTCAGCTCTTTTCTCAAAAGAAAAAAAAAAAAAAAAGTTGTAGATAAAACTGAAGCCCTCTTTATTCCCTTCCAGAATCACACTCTTCTTTCTCCAGTTGTAGAGGTGATCATTTTTCTAAAAAAGTGGTGTAACTTTCCTGTCCATGTTTTTACACTTCGACTACATACTTATGTTTTTATAAATAATGTCATTTTGTATTTCAAAAAATTTATATAAATTATTCCCATTTTATCATTTTATAATTTCTACTTTTTATTCAACACTGTTTCTGAAATCTAGGCATACTAATATATATTTAGTTAATTGTAATTTTTCTAAAGTGTTTCACGTAAAGGTGTTATCATTCTGCTACTGATGGATGTTTAAGTTGTTTCTAAGTAATGTAGCTTGAACATCTTCTATATGTCTCCTTGTAGGTACAGAATGTTCTTTTTATATTGTTTCAGTGAAGCTTGGACATCCTTCTAGGATGTCCTTGCAGATAGAGAATATTCCTTTTATACTGTTTCTTTTTGCTTAAACTGGTTAGGTGCATTTTTAAAAAAAATTAAGCATAAGCAATTGAGGAAAAAAACCAGAGTGCTGTTTCTAATCCAGAATCATCTATGCCTTACTATCTACCTTTAGTTAAACGTTTTATTTGTTAAATGCCTGTGATACAGAAAAGAAAATACCAGGAAACATGAAACAAACCTAAGCCTTTATTTTACTTGGAAATAGTGCTTCTATTTAGAAACATGTAAGTCATTTGTTTGTGTATAAACAGAATTTCTGTTTAAATTTCAATTGTGGATCTACCTCAGATCCTACCTGCATTATGGATCGGCATTTGAATGTTGCTTTTTGCAGAAGTAATGTTAGGATTGGAAAGATCTTGTCCACCTTCTCCCCTGTTTCTGCCCACCCAAATTTGACAGAATACTGACTGAATAATTCAGGAAGTCTGTGGAACCTGATTTCTCATTTCTTATTTCCTTTAGGGAATAAACCAGCAATGCAGTCTACCTTTAATTCTTTTTCTCTTGGTATTCCTGATTTTACTTTATCAAGTGGCTGCTCAAGAGTCAAATTATTCTTCCTTGCTTCACTGTCTTCAAGCAGGGGAACATTGCCAAAACTGTTATCTGCAAGACAAAAACCTCTTGGATATAAGTAGAGAACCCCTGTTTTTGGTAGCACCTGGAAAAATAAAAACAAACCAGAAACCCTAATTTTAAAGAGATTAAACTATGAGCTTCAAAAATCTTTAGAAAATTACTTTGACAATTTAAATATTCCCATTTAGTTTTTTTTTATTCCCACTAAATACACAGAACTCCCACTCCCAAAATAAGTGGTGTTAAAAAATACGTAGAATTTAGAAAACTAGAAGCTCTTTGCAACTTAGTATCAACAATAGCAATTAAACTTTTAATAAGCCATATTTCCAGGTATGTATCCCTTGTTTAAGATAATTACTTGCATAACTACCCCATACTTATTCTAGGAAAATTAGAAAGGGCAGACATGGCAAAAATAAATAAATAAAAGCTGCCCACAACTTTTATGACCTGTGAATTATTCTTATTAGCATTTTGGTCTGTATTTTATCACAGTTTTCCTTTTTCAATACATATAAATTCAAATAAGAATTTTTTGCACATATAAAATTATATATGTATTTTTTATCCTGCTTTGTTCATTCTTCTATGTATTATGAATATGCCTTATGTTAGTAAGTTAACATCTATTATCATCACTTTTTCATGGCTACATAGCTGTTCGTTATGTCACTAATTTAATTGTTGACCACTTCTTTATTTCTACTTTTTCATTATTAGAAATTATATTGTTATAAGGATCCTTATATACATGTCTTTGAGTTCTTGAACAAGTATTTTCTATGACATATTTTTAGGACTTGAATTGTTCATTTAAAAGGCACAATCAGGGCTTCTGGGTAGCTTAGTCGTTAAGCGTCTGCCTTTGGCTCAGGTCATGATCCCAGGGTCTGAGATCAAGCCCCAAGTTGGGCTCCCTGCTCCATGGGAAGCCTGCTTCTCCCTCTTCCACTCCCCCTGTTTGTGTTCCTGCGCTCTCTCTATGTCAAATAAATAAATTAAGAAAAAAAAAAAAAAAACCAAAACCTTTAAAAAAAGAGTACAGATATTTAAGAAAGTTCTTCCTATTTACTGGTCTTCTAGGAGGTTTCATCAGCTTAAAGTTCTGTAGTATAGTATATGTGAATGTTCATTTCCCCATAACCTGCAAGTACCCATTTCTTAAATATAAATATGTAACAGCACCAAAGTTATTAAAATATCAGAATTACTGAGAAACAATGGAGAAATAAAAAAGAAAAACTTGATTTCCATTTTTCTTTTCAAGAGGTTCAAAAAATACATAAAAAATTAATATGAACATACCTTGACTGGAATTCATAAGGAGTAACTGTGATTTTAGCTTGTCAATAATAGTTTGTTGAAGTGACAGCTGTTCCTGTTGCTCACGTATTCTCTGCTCATAGTTCTCAGTCTGCTGACATAAAAACCAGTTAGCCTGATATTTACTGACAGATATGTACATACATTTACTGTCCATTAATAATTAATTACATATAGATATGAGCTGCCCTACTGCCATTCCCAGGTATTGAGCACATTATCTGTGAACTAAAAACTGGTTCCAATAGTGTATTAATAGTCATTATAAACATCACTAATTTAAAACCCTTAAAACACTGTAAAATTTAAAAAATCATCTTAATTAAAGAAATTTCGGTTAATAGTTCAACATATGGTTTCTTGGTTCTTTGGTCAGGATAAAAATTGTAATTTAGAGTTCAGTCCCTGATGACAAAAACAAAAAAGCATGAATGACAAAATGGATGGTGTATTATTCTATAAAAATACCTATTAACTTACAAAATGTTAAGGTTTCATTGCTTTTAAATAAACAGTTTTGAATTTGTATGTAGAGTTTAAAACCACAAAGGAAGTAGCATAACTGAGACCCTATGAAAATCAAAGAAGTACAAATTATAAAATTATATTGATCAGAAACTTCTTTTCTCAGATTAAGTTTTATGAAGTCAAGAGAATATGTGGTTAATCCTTACTGGATATCTTAAATATCATAGTTTCCCTTATATTTTTAACCCTTTCATCTTGCTCTATTATTGCAATGGTTGTGAGAATTAAGCAATGAAAGAAGACAGCAGTTTGCATTAGAGAATAACAGACATTAACAAATCTTTAAGCAAATATTAAATGTTGTATTACAATTATCAAATTAGTACAAAGTCTTAAAAATATATTACCAACCAATAATAGAGAATTCTTTGTGCAACAATAAATGACTAAACTGTAAATTCCCTGGATGTAAAATAGGGTCCTAATAATCTCAGAATGTTCTTCATAGATACTAAATACTTGATTTTGAGGGGCACCTGAGTGGCTCAGTTGGCTAGGGATCTGCCTTTAGCACAGGTCACGATCCCAGGGTCCTGGGATGGAGCCCTGCACTGGGCTACCTGCTCAGCTTAGCAGGGAGCCTATTTCTCCATCTCCCTCTGCTGCTCTCCCTGCTTGTGCTCTCTCACTCTCTTAAATAAATAAATAAAATCTTAAAAAAGATATTTGATTTTGAATTCAATTTTTATCAAAGTTCAAAATTAGTGAAATTATTTTCAGAAACCAATAAGCTTAAAGTTCTTTATAAATTACACAGCTGTTCCTAGTTTCCCAAAATAAATTAGCTTATGAAATTAAAGCAAAATACCACATTTTCCCAAAGAAAGGGTGAAATTTTATAGTAATACACTTCAAACAAGAATAACTGACAGAGCTGCTAAGTAACTCAAGTGGTTTGTTTCTTTGCATGTTGCCTGAGAGTAGTGTTATATAACTTGATACCCTCCACAGAACTCTGCAAAGTAACTTATACATAGTATATCCTTGTACTATGTATATAGTACATCCTTGATGAAAAAAAGAAGGAAATAAAGAATCCAAGTTAGAAAGAAAAAGAAGCCTAATTTTATTTTTATAAATAGAAGAATGTATGTTGTGTGTCCATCTGGGCCATATGACCTGTGATTATGAGTCTCAAAACAAAACCTTAAACACCAGGGCCATGCCTCTTACAATAAGACATCTTATTCCTACATAACTTTATAATCAAAACCCTAGAGTGAGTAGGTTGACTGAAAGGATTTAAAGGTCTATAGCAAATTCTGTAATAGCTTAAATTTACCTGGGCTACACAGAACTACCAGGCTGAGGAATCAGCAAACATGCTGATGTTACTTCTTCAGTACCTACTTCTGCGTATTTACAACTTTCTCCAAAGAACTCAAAACTCTTCATAAATACTGACCCATAATTGCCCATTCTTTCACTACATTTCGATAGGTAAAAATATTTTACCATCCAAACACTAAGTAACCAGTACAGAAAACATAGTAATCACAGACAGGCCCAGAATAAGTGTGTAAGTTACTCAAACCTCAGCTCATCCTCCTTCTACTATGTGTTTTTTTTCCCTACCTTCATGGAAAACCAAAGGACTTCTATTTTCTTCTGGAACCAACTCAAAAGGCTCTACCAGGTAATATTCATCTTTTAGTCTCCGGCTTAGAAACATATTTTAGCACACCTACATATAAAATAGTGTAGTAAATGAGTAACGCTGAAAATGTATTCATTGGCTGAGAAAAAAGTTGAAGTTTTGAACTACGTCTTAAACTACTTAATAAAGTACTTTATAAACTCCAGCAAACTCTGTAATAACTTAAACACTGATATTCTGGAAGTTCAGTAGAGGGGAGAGAATAGCAATGGTCTTTGTTTTCTTACTGTTTTTTACACATACTTACATTATAGCAATTATAATATTCTAGTCTAATTATATTTCTGATTTTGCTTTAGACTATGACCTCTTCAAGGGCAGAGGCTATTTTCTTTTGGTATCTCTAGAATACAGCACAGTGGCTGGCAAATGTTGAGATGCTCAGTAAATACTAGTGGAATAAATAGACTTTAAGTTGTTAATTGTTAAGTATCAGAGAAATAGACATGACTTCAGAAGTTACCTGAAAGAATGGAGAAAAAGCTCTGCTTATATTTTATAAAGGAAACAGGAGAAATGGAGACAGGTCAGTAGGTGAATGAGACGAAAGGAAATTAAGTTTGAAAAGTGGGCACAAAAGATAGGCAATATCGAAAGTTTTTTTTTTGGAAAAAAGGGAAGCTTATACCATTAGCAAAAAAGTACCAATTCAAGAAAAGAAAATACATATTTAGAAAATAGTATAAAGATTTTGACCACAAGGTTATGAGAGGGAAAGTTCAAAAGAAGATATTGTATCAAATTGGGAAATAAGCAGCAGAATTAAATTTATTTGTTTTATATATATATATATATATATATATATATATATTTGTTATATATATAAACTGAAACAATAAGTTTTTTTTCTTTTTATTAAATGCTTTTGTTCACTGAACAGATCTAAATAAACTTACAACCTGAAAAGTCCTTTTTAAAGGTCAGATAATTGTACTGTCACAGTATTTTTAAAAAAGACAATACAATTACAAACCAAGTAGATTCCAGCCCTATCAAAGACCTCACAAAACAGAAAAATCACTAACAACCACATTGAAAATGTACAACAGCAATGTCTTGTCAACACTTCTGTACAGAGCACAGACATGACAGCTAAAACAGACAGAAGAGAAGATGCTTTTGACAGCCAGTGTGTGTGAATGATTCTTTGAGTCAGATGGCAGCAACAAGTTACCAACTAGGAGATCTGCATGACAACTAACCATCCATCTGTATCAAACACCATCTGGCCAAGATGACTCTGGCTTCTGTGTATTTGACACGCCTTCCAATTCCAAAGACTAGCAAAACAAGTGGTCTACCAGCATCTGAAGAGGTAAACAGGTACTTAGGTACTTGTGCCATAATGTACTCTGCAGTCTTTCTTAGTGTTCAAACGCAAAACTTAAAACAATGCTGATCAATACAGTACTCATTTTAAATTTATTAAAAATGGTTGTCCATACATGTCCTTCCCTGGTCATAAACAAAGCAAAGCTTATCTTTAGAACTGTCCCTTTATCCAGGGAAAATTTCAATTCATCTTCAAAACTAAGGCAGCATATTCTCTATAATTTTGGATATACAGCTGCTCAAGTTTTCATGGGTTTCATAAATATTAAAAGAGTTCTATAAATTGAATTTTTTTCCTACTACTGACACTGAAAACTGTCATTTTTTGTATTTCTCAAAGCACTTATTTCCTAGATGAACAAAAGTTCAAGTGTCCTTCGTCATCAATGATACTTACAAAAGGTCAAACATCATCTCTTCATCCTCAAGAACTAATCTCAATATTCTCAAGAATACCATTGTTTTCCTATTTTCTTCTGGTATAAAGACAATAGGAATTAAACAAATTGAATTGGTTAAAAAAAGAATCTTAATTTAAACCCTTTCAGACTGTTCCAAGATTAACAAAGAGAACAAAAGCTTTATAGAAGGCTATCACAAATGCTCTCAACAAGGAAACTCCACAGTTCACGAAGTAAGACAATTAAATAACAACTGTCCCAATATGCAACATTTCAATCACAAACTACCTTATCTTGAAACTGTGGGTAAACTAAATATCGACTTCAATTTTAAGTCAAAAAAAAAAAAAAAAAAAAAAAAGACCGTATAGGATTAACAACTCAGAGATCCTGGTTTACACAGCTTATTCTTCAACCATTCTCTGCTATATTTTCTTATAACCTAGTTATGTTCCCCTCACCCCAGGGTCCCCAGTCCCATAAAAAATTACCTAGACTGCAATTTGACAGATCAGATAATCAATCTGATTATCTACTATTTAGTGACAGTGCTGCCACCAATTTCTCAGCATGCCAAATGATAAAGAATAAAAAACTATTTTTATTTTATGATCTTGTGTTCTGGTTCTCATTAATTTACTTAGTTTCTTTGAGCTTTGGCTTCTTTTTTTCTGAAATGAAAATGGTATTTGCCTGAGAACTGAAGAAAATGTTGCATATAAATTATCTGGTACATAATAAGCTTTTCGCAAATGTTAGTTCCTTTCCTTTAATAATGAGCAAGATATCTATATAATATCTGTTAGCATAGTATGCAGTGTATGCATCCATTAACTAAAGCCTTGATTACCACTGAACATGGATAATATGTCACCACACCTATAACCTCCCCATGCTCTAAGCCAGTTTTCTCAGTCTTTCTTCTAATTCATTGTAACCTAGGACTCCAAAGTTTTTTCTGAGAGAGCTGTGTGGTACCTCCATTGAATCAAAAACATTTTGTCAAGCAAAGAAACCAAGAACCCCGGCTGTCCCCGGTTGTTCAAAGTTTACGAAGAGAAAAAATAGTAAAAAATGATTAAGGAACAATTAACGGCTGTTAAAACTACAAAAGCAGCACATTTGTTGAGAAAGTGCGAAACAACAACAAAATGTCTACCATCACTTCCACAACAAAACCCCACATATGTACAAGGTAAAAGTGAGTCTCTTCCTTAACTGTGACTTCCATTCCTCCTCAGAGTTAATTACTGACACTTTGGTATGTACTCTCTCAGAACTTCTGTGCACATATATATGTATCTTACTTTTCAA
This sequence comes from Lontra canadensis, assembly GCF_010015895.1. Classification (NCBI taxonomy): domain Eukaryota; kingdom Metazoa; phylum Chordata; class Mammalia; order Carnivora; family Mustelidae; genus Lontra; species Lontra canadensis. The sequence goes on along the minus strand of NW_022631007.1, from coordinate 29,542,316 downwards.
AAACTGAACTATTTTGTAACCAAAATTTTCAACAATACATTATCATCATATGGTCATTTCACTGAACATTTACTATGCACCAAAATCAGAGTGTTCTATTTTATTTTAGTTCTTTAAATCCGAGTAGATTATCTCCCACATTTTACAGGTGAGAAAAGAAACATAAAGAGGTACAAAGTAACTTGCCCAATGTTTCTCAGTAGGCAGTGGAGCTGGGATTTGAATTTAGGTTTTCCTGACCACCAAAGCCCAAGTCCCTAAATAACCACTATGGCATATCATGTAAATATATCCAGTTCTACCAAGATTCTCTTTTTGCTAAATACTCTTTCCTTCATCTCATCTGAAGTGGCAGGTTATACACCAGACTCTCAAATTTCTCCTTCTAACCCAGACCTCTTCTCTGAGGTTTCTAGGTCTCTCCTCTAGATCTATGTGGTCAAGTGTTGTTGGGAAAGCATTTCAACTTTTAGATATTCAGAACTGATGATCTCCTCTCCTCAACTTCTCTTTCTCCCTGCCACCCCAGTTCCCTGCAAAATCAAGTCCTTTGCACCTCCTCTCTGTATATGGCACCATTATTTATCTACCTACACATCTACTATCTATTGAGAAAGCTGTAACAATCCTTCACATCTACTTGTTCTATAGTCAATCCATTACCAAGTATCAATTTTAATCTTGTATCTCTACTTTTTAAAATTTCTAATTTTAATCGTGTATCTACCCACTTTTTATCTCCAATGTAGCCATCACCATGCAAGAATTAACTTACTTTAATTAACTACTGCAATATCCTCACTACACGCCTTAAATGTATCAACCAATCCATTCTCTGAACAGTAGCCATTGCATTTTGCAAAATGCATAGGTAATCATAACACCCATTCAGTCCTCCCATCCTTCCCCCATAAATATCTTTAACAGTTTTCTACTGCTTTCAAAATACGGAACCAAAAATCCTTAATAAAGCCTCTAAACACCCTACAGTCTTGCCTAATTCTTCTATTGCACATTTCCCTTATAGTTTAAATTCTTCTAGGCCAATGAGTCTTTATAACACACGTCCTTATACCTGCAAAGGACCCCAACCCTGCCTTTTCAAAAATCAGTTCATAAAGACTATCTTCTCTGACCTCCTAGATTAGGTCAAGTCCCTAACAGATGTTCTAATAGCAGTTTACTTTTCTTCCTAATACTTATCAGAGTTTGAAAATTTACATTTATGAGATTTCTTGACTAGTCTCTGTTTTACTAGATATACCACCATTCCATGAAGCAGGGAGCATGTATGCTTATCATTATGGACTCAGTACTTAGAACAGTCCCTGATATAATACATTGAGTAGCTGCTCAGAATATCTTTGAATGAACATCATAATTTAAACATTCCCAATTATTAACGGATCTTCTTGAATTTGTATCTTAGCATACCTGCCTGAAAGTTTTGACAGGACATATTTCTGGAAATAAAAACCGGGAACAAAGGACACAAATATTTTAAATTTTGATAGGAAGAAAATAAGTCTATGGCAAAGTTCTGACAATGTACAACAGAAGAAATAAAACTTTGGTCAGAAATGGCCAGAAACATCTTTATTCTGATACCAGTAGCTTCTGTAGAAAAAAACAAGCGACAACTACTCCATTCCCATGGACACTTTACACAGAAATTTTGGGGACCAAAGAAAGGAAAAAAGAAGAGTGGTAAACAATGAAGCCACTCACATCTTAAGTGAAAGTAAAGGCATTAGTAAATAAAATAGTACCTATAATAAAGGAATTTTATGCCTTCATACAATCCTAGAAAACATGTTCTACAAGCTTTTAGAGGTAACATAACCCTGACACTTTACATTTCAGATGGGTCAAGACTATGGATAAAGCAATCTGACAAAACAATCCTTAATGGCTTAACATTTGTTGTCAGACAAATGTTTGGATCTGGGACGCCTGGGTGGCTCAGATGGTTAAGCGACTACCTTTGGCTCAGGCCATGATCACAAGGTCCTGGGACTGAGCCCTGCATTAGGCTCTCTGCTGAGCGGGAGAGTCTACTTCTTCCCTCCCCTCTGCTCCCTACCCCAGCTCATGCTCTCTATCAAATAAATAAATAAAGTCTTAAAAAAAAAGTTTGGATCTATAATTTAGGACAAAAAATACATGGTGAAATTTGGTCTTGAGGATTTCATCTTAGACTCATTGGTTAGTCAGTAAGGCTCCTGGTAAATGAGATGGCTCTAAATATTCTGTATCGTTCACTTTTCTCAGCAGTACAAAGAAAGGGAATTTTCTTTGTAAGCACCTGAACTATCTTATAATTAAGAGATTTCTACCTCTTGTATACAAGACATTGCTGAATTTTCACTTTTAAACAAGAACTGGCAAGAAGAGATAAGTATGTTATATTCCACATTTCCTTCTAAAAATTTTTTTCAAAAAAGATTTTATTTTGGGGCACCTGGGTGGCCCAGTGGGTTAAAGCCTCTGCCTTTGGCTCAGGTTATGATCCCAGGGTGCTGGGATCGAGCCCGACATCGGGCTCTCTGCTCAGCAGGGAGCCTGCTTCCTCCTCTCTCTCTGCCTGCCTCTCTGTGATCTCCATCTGTCAAATAAATAAATAAAATCTTAAAAAAAAAAAGATTTTATTTTGAGAAGAAGAAAGTGCATAAGTGGAGGGAGGAACAGAGGGAGAGAGAGAATCTCTAGCAGACTCCAATGCAGAGCCTAATGCAGGGCTTGATCCCAGGACCCTGAGATCATGACCTGAGCCAAAATCAAAGTCAACTGCTTAACCAACTAAGCCACCCAGGTATCCCTGTTGGCACCCCGTTTTCTTTTTACATAATGCATAGATCTTGGGAAAAGCAGGAGATTAGCTATAGGAAGTTTTCTAAAACTTAATTCATTTGTGAATATGGTAATCTGATTTTAGATGGCAATCAGTTTTAAAATTTCAAAATGTTTTATTTATTTTATTACTGATCTTTCTCATAAAAAGATGGCCAAAGAAGCAAGAGAGGATACTTAACTCTTTATTAAATGTATTTGGTTTCTTCCACAGAACAGTGGCAGAAATGGATGAGAAGCAACCTGGTATAAGTAATTAAACTGATTAAATATTTTAAGCCCACATTATGGACTCCTGTGATATTTGATACTCTCCAGCAACACAGTGAGAAAGGGAACACAAGCAGAGGGAATGCGACAGGGAGAATGGGGAGTTCGATCTCAGAACCCTGAGATCATGACCTGAGCCAAAGGCAGATGCTCAATGACTGAGCCACCTAGGCGCCCTATTTTTGTTTTTTCAGTAATACAGACTTTTACCTGGACACATGGTCATCCAGTTGAGAATATATTTACAGCCGTATGACCATATGTCTAAGTTCTGTTCACAGGATGTGAACAGAAGTGACCTATACAAATTTTGAACTGCATATTTAAAAGAAAGCTATCTGCTCTTCATGCTTCTCTCTGTTCTCACTGGCAGGGAAATGTTAACAAAGTAGAATGGCCACTGCAATCCCAGAGAGGGAAACCACAGTTAAGGATGGTAGAGCTACCTTATCATCCCTCGCTACTCACCTCTGGACTGCTGCATGAGAGGATAAACGTCTATCTTATCTAAGCACAGTTATTTCCTGGTCTCTTGTTAACAGCTTATCCTGTACAGTAACTAATTCAAGGACCAAGCCAACTCTACCACAGCACTATATAAGAGTTTCTTCTCTTATTCTGTAAGTATATTAAAAGCTGTTCATGTCAGGGGCTACTCTGATTAAAATATCCCTCTACTTTGGAGCAATCAGAAGTCCTCTTAGCATGGGTAACATATGAATGCTTATACAAGGCAACATATAGAATAAGCGGTATCAGATTATGAACCTTTTAAGTTCATGCTCTATGTTTTATTTATCTTTGAATCCCTAGCATTTATTATATACCTGGGACATCATAAGTTATAGGATGAATGAAAGAAAAATTAATAACAAGCATTATACTCAAGCCTCTTTTCCTAAGAGGTGTATAAATCACAAAGTAAGGATTCATCCAAGAAAAGAGGAACCTAAAATAGGTTATTCATAGTAATGAGATGAACAGTTTGAATACCTGGAATGGGCTGTGATTTAGCTAGATTAGTAAAATAAATCTGGATTTCGATAAACCTAGTTTCAGTATACATTCTGCCATGTTGACTGAAAAAAATTAACTTATTTCCGAGTCTCAGTTTCTTCATTTGAAAATGGGCTATATCTACTTTGCCAGGCTAGGAGGATTTAAACACGAAGTATGTGAAACTTGTAAAATATATTCATTCAGTGAATGATAATTTTCCTTTCTGTTTTATGATGTAATATAAATTTAAGGATTGAATGAGGAGGAGGATGCAACTGGATCAGCATTATCTGGGGTTACATGACATTTCAGTATGGAGTAGAATAAAGGCTATCCTGGAAGGAAAAGGTAGGAACAGTTATTTATTTATTTACTTTTTTAAAGATCTTATTTATTTGACAGAGAGAGATCAGAAGTAGGCAGAGCAGCAGGCAGAGAGAGAAGGGGAAGCAGGCTCTCCACTGAGCAGAGAGCCCGATGCAGGGCTCGATCCCAGGACCCTGAGATCATGACCTGAGCCAAAGGCAGAGGCTTGACCCACTGAGCTACCCAGGTGCCCCGGAACAGTTATGTTCTTAAATGAGAGATTCTAATACAATTTAATGGCATGGTGGGAAGAGTGTCTAGGTACAACAATGGAAAATTTGGTACTGAACTAAAAAAGAAAAACTACTTAGGGTCCAGGGAAAGTAAATATACTTGATGATCAATAACAGGATGCTAATAATAGAATGAGGAATCATTCTTTGAAATTTAAGTGAGGTAATTAAGGATAAATAAAAGGCAGTATAATTCTCCAGAGCAGTTTGTAAAACTCATTACTCCTTTGAAATTATACAAATGAGGAAAAATTAGTGAAGGTCTGGGGATTCAGTTTAATATCCTTCCAAGTAACAATGTTACATATAATATATATATATATATGTATAGAGCTCAGAGGGCAGATCTGGACTGGAGTAGGGAGATAAATTTAGGAGTCATTGTCATAGGTATCTGAAATTACAGGAAAAGATGAGACAGTTCCTATAAGAACATAAAATAAGAAGTGAAGAAAGTCTTGAAAAACCAAATGTTCTGGCCCAGTGGTAGGGAACAAATCTAAAAAGGAGATTAAGGGGCGCCTGGGTGGCTCAGTGGATTAAAGCCTCTGCCTTCGGCTCAGGTCAAGGTCTCAGGGTCCTGGGATCGAGCCCCGCATTGGGCTCTCTGCTAGGCGGGGAGCCAGCTTCCCCCTCTCTCTCTGCCTGCCTCTCTGCCTACTTGTGATCTCTGTCAAATAAATAAATAAAATCTTAAAAAAAAAAAAGGAGATTAAGGAAGTAGGACTCAAGAAGAAATGAGAAAAATCAAACATGCTATCTGAAATGTTAAAAAAATGTTTTAAGGAAGAGGCAGTACAAGAAATATGGTCAGCCATTAAATGGAATGAGGTAGCCCTACTATGTATGAATCTGAAAGACTACTGAAGATTTTAGGCGAATAAGTTATAGATAATGTATTTATGGTCAGCCAGATTTTTTTCAAATCACAGTTCTACTAGCTTTAGTACTTATTAGATACATGGTTGTGAGCAAGTTATTTCACCTCTCTGCACTTCCTTTTCCTCATCTGAAAAATGAAAATACTTCCTCATAAAATTTGTATAATGAGTAAATCAGATGACCGTATAAAGCACTTTGGTAAACATAAACTTTGATAAATCTTAGTGATGATGAATGTGAAGATAAAGACATTTTCAAAAAATATATTTATTTGAGAGGAGAAGAGAGAGAGCACGTGCACCCCTGCGCATTCCTGCACGGTGGGGAGGGGCAGAGGGAGAGGGAAAGTCTTAAGCAGACTCCCTGCTAAGTGAGGAGCCCAATGTGAGGCATAAGATCTCATGATCTTAAGATCATGACCTGAGCCGCAATTAAGAGTCAGACCTTTAACTGACTGTGCCACCCAAGTGCCCCAAAGATAAAAGACATTTTTGAAAAATTTTAATCTTTTTCAGATTAGCACCATCCTATTTTTCAAAAAATATGATTCACAAATTACTAACAATGCTTACGTAAGTAAGGGAACAATGACTTTATACTCTGTATATCTTGAATTACTTGTATTTTTTTCAATATGCATGTGCTGCTTTTGTAATTTAAGTCAGTACTGTTTTAAAAATCATTTACGTGCCCTTATCTGAATTGTTTCTCTCATTAATTTGTAATACTTGTATGCCTTTGCTTGACAGAATGCTCTTCAATGGATGTAGCACATTGACTTTTTAAACAGGAGTCTTAAACTGAGTTCTTGAATTGTACTTTTTCACAGAAACACTGAGAGAACTGGCTTGGAGTATGAACACCTAAGTCGTAAAAGGCTGGTGAGTTTCTAAAAACAGATGAACAGCAATAAAACAGCTAGTAAGAGAATCCAGGCTACACCCATTCTTTTTTTTTTTTTTTTTTTGGTAACAAATTTTTTTTTTTTTAAGTTGTGGCAAAATACATACATAAAATTTCCCTTTTTAACCAATCTTAAGTGTCCACAGTATTATGTATGTGGCATTAAGTATATCACAATGTTGTGTAATCATCACCACAAACTATCTCCACAACTTTTTCCTCTTCCTCAACTGAAACTCTGTACCTTTTAAACACTAACTCTCTGTTCCCTTCCCTCAGCCTCTAGAAACCACCCTACTACTTTCTGGCTCTATGATCTGACTACTCTAGGTACCTCTTATAAGTAGAATCATACATCTATATGTCATTTTGTGACTGTCTTATTTCATTTAGCATAATATCTTTAAGGTTCATCCATTCTGTACTATGTGCCAGAATTTCCTTCTTTTAAAGGCTAAATAAATTCCCCTGTATGTATATACTGCATTTTGTTTATCCATTTACCTATCCATGGACATGTGGAATGCTTCCATCTTCTGACTATTATAAATGAGCTTGCTATGAACATGGTTATAAAATATTTCTTCAAGTCCCTGCTTTTATTTCTTTGGGGTATATATCCAGAAGTGGAATTGCTGAGTCATACGGTAATTCTATGTTTATTTTTTTGAGGAAATACCACACATTTCCCACAGTGGCTATACCATTTTACAGTTCCATCAGCAATGTACAAGAATTCAAACTTCTCCATATCTTTGCCAATACAATGGGTATGAACTTGCATCTCACTGCGGTTTTGATTTGCATTTCCCCAATGGCTAATAATGCTGAGGATCACTTCACATACTTACAGGTCATTTGTACAATTTCTTTGGAGAAGGTTCATTCGCACCCTTTGCCTATTTTTATTCTGGTTTTGTTGTTGCTGTTGAGCTGTAAGAGTTTCTTTATATATTCTAGATAACTATCCCTTATCAGATAAATAATTTGCAAATATTTTCTCACATTCCTTGGCTGCCTTAATTGTGATGAAGTCCAGTTACCTAATTTTTCTTTTGTTGCCTAATCTTTTGTTGTCATATACAAGAAATCACTGCTAAATCCAATGTCAAGAAACTTTCTCCCTATGATTTCTTCTAGGAGTTTTATAATATTAGCTCTTACATTAGGTTCTGGTTTGAGTTAATTTTTGTATATGGTGAAAGGAAAATCCAATCCATGAACACAGAATTTTCTACAATTTGTTGATGTCTTTATTTTTTCAGCAGTGTTTTGTAATTTTCAGTGTGTAAGTCTGTCACCTACTTGGCTAAGTTTATTAAGTATATCAATATATACTATATTAAGTATATTAATTATACTATATAAACTATATTATGTATTTTGATGATACTGCAAATGGAATTTTCTTAATTTTTTTCAGATTAAGTGTTAATGTATAGAAAATCCTACTAATTTTTGTGTGTTGATTTTGTATCCTACAATTCTGCTGAATTTATTCGTTCTAACAGGTTTTGATGGAATCTTTAAGAGGTTTTCTACATAGACATCATTTTATATATAACTTTCCAATCTGGATATTGTCTTTCTTGCCTAATTGCTCTGGGTAGGAATGCTGAAATATTTCCTCCTATTCCTGATTTGTTGAGTGTTTTTAAAAGGTTTTAAAAGGGTCTGAATTTTGTCAACTGCTTCTTCTGTATCAATTGAAATGATCATGTGGTTCCCCTTCCTTCATTCTGTTAAAGTGGTGTACTCCATTGACTGGTTTTTTAATGCCGAAACATTTTTGCATTACAGGAATAAATCTCACTTGGTCAAGGTGTATAATCCTTTTAATATGCTGTTGAATTTGGTTTCCTACCATTTTGTTGAGATTTTTGCATTGATATTCATAAAAAATAATTGGTCTGCAGTTTTCTTGCAATGTCTGTGTATGGGTTTGGTATGAGGGTCATGACGACCTCATAGAGTACATTAAGAAATGTTCCATCTTGTTCAGTTTTTTGGAAGAGTATGAGAAAGACTACTGGGTAGTTCCTCTTTGAATGTTTGGCAGAATTTACCATGAAGCCACTGGGTACTAGGCATTCTTTGTTCGGAACTTTTAAATGACTGCCTGCCGATCAGCTCCCCTGATTAATCTTACATTTGAATTCAAAATTTCCAAATCAGGGGCGCCTGGGCGGCTCAGCTGTTAAGCATTAGCCTTTGGCTCAAGTCATGATCCCAGGGTTCTGGAATCGAGCCCCGCATCGAGCTTCCTGCTCCACAGGGAGCCTGCTTTGCCTCTCCCACTCCCCCTGCTTGTGCTCCCTCTCTCGCTATGTCTCTCTCCGTCAAGTGAATAAATAAAATTTTAAAAAATAAATAAATAAAAGTCTCTTAAAAAAAAAAAAAGACTTTCTCTGCCTTTCCTTCTGCCCTTCACTCCCAAAATAAGTAAGTAAAATCTTTAAAAAAATTTACAGTGTGTATAAAAGTAATGGAAGACAATGGTATTGGAAGAGAGATAGACACAGAGATCGGTAAAACAGAATAAAGAATCCAGAAACAGACTCACCCTTAAAAAAAAAAATTTCCAAATCAAATCAAGTAATAATTTCCTTTATCAAAATCACCACTCAGAGCCTTTGCTCTAATTTTCATACTGTAAGTTTGAGAGCTTGTCTGTATCATTTACTACTAAAGATTCTAGCTTGTTTTACTTTAAAGTTCAATTTCATTTCTGGGAGTAGTTAGATTAGAAAAATTACTGATTTACACTTGGCATATCTGATTCTATAATTCAAAAAACAGTAAATGTTTCATAAAATAAAATCCCAAGAAATGTCAAAAGGATATAGGTCTTTTTGGAATAACATTTTAGAAAAAAGTTAATTTAAAAAAACATAATGAATGAGATCAAAGTACAAAACTTCCTGTCACAACTCCTATTTCATTATACTATAGAGAATGTAATGGCTAATAAATCTGAATTTCAAAAAGACTGGTATCTTGCTTTAAAGTGGGAATGATTACATTGTCTTCTGAGGATACAGATGCCTCCGTAGTCCCCTCATATGAAGTAGTCTACATCAAACCACAGGGTTTGGGCTGTGGATGGTATACAAAGTGGGAGAACAAAAAGATAAGCACTATCTTGCCTCATCATTGCTACTTCTGAACCAGTAGTCCTTTAAATCGAAACAAAAGGCCATCCACAAGGAATTCAATTATACCAGCCTTTCCTCATAACTGTTTATCCTACAATATACCAGTCATTCTATCACATTCAAAAAGTATGGCTCTTCCCTTTTTTTAAAAAAAGCTATCTTACTTATTTGAGAAAAAGTACTCATACAAGCGTGCACAAGCAGGGAGGAGGGTCAGAGCGAGAGGTAGAAGTAGACTCTCTGCTGAGCAGGGAGCCCGATGTGGGGCTTGATCCCAGGACTCAGATCATGACCCCAGCCCAAGGCAAACGCTTAACCATCTGAGCTACTCAGGTGCCCCTTGGCTCTTCCTTTCACACAGTCTCTCCAAATACTCCTAATCTTATCACCACTTTAGATGAAGTGCTCTAATCTGAGTTTCTTGAATTTCTCAATCCCACTCCGGCTATCCACTTTCATGACAACATTATGAATTTTCTAAACATCAATTCAAAAACTCATTAGTAATAGTCTATTACTAATAGACCTCTCACATTATTCTACTCCTTCTGTATCTCTTCTCTTTATTCATGGAGACCTCAGACATAAACTCTCTTTTTGTTCTTAGCCTATTAGACTCCTAGATTAACTTCTTTCTGATGTTAGTTTGTATTTCAAAGCACACGATTTCAATTGCTTTTGTACCCACTTTCTAGCCACCTAACCATGCTTCTATTCTTAACTCTGCAATCTCCTAATCCTAGATTTGGCCATCTGCTCATTCTACTTCTATACCAAGAAAGCTGCTGAAAAAAATGACCAACAAACGTGGATTGATTGATACCACCAAAAATTCATGGTAAATGTTGGATGCAACATTTTTCTTCTGTCATTTGTTAACTGAAATTGTTTCAACTCTTTACTACCACAGAATATCCTAAAATCACTTCACTCAGATGACCCCACCTTGTATCTCATAGAAAATATAAATATAAATAAAAATAGTCTCTTACATTACAACCCTTCTTTTTTTATTGAATAAATTTGACATGTAACATTGTATACATTTAAGGTGTACAGTGGGTACTTTGATACATTTACATATTGTAATATAATTGCCCCTATAGCACTATTTATCACATTATATAATTATAGCACAATATTATTATCTATATTTATTATACTGTGCATTAGATGTCTATGGATTATTCACAACTTGTTATAAGTTTATACCCTTAAACACCATCAGACTTATCCCTACCTCCTAACACCTGGTAACCACCATTTTACTGTTTTTAATAGGTTTGACTTCTTTAGATTCCACATATAAATGATAGGTGATAATCCTGCTAATTTCCTGCCACCACCATTTCCAAGCTGTAAACTTATCTTTGTGTACATCTCTATTTTTTTTCTTGTTCCTTCCAGTTCTCAGAGGAATAGGCATTTCTCCTCTTGTTTCATAGTCGATTCTTTAACCTAGTTTTGACTCTCCAATACCCAACTGGTTGGCCTTATTTCCTTCCTCTCACACTCTTATCCTACAAATACACTCGAACCTGGAAATGCTATTTTTTTCAAGGCTATAATAAAGGCTTCCGGATCCGAATTTGCAACCATCCATTGGACAATTTCACCTGCATGTTCCACAGGTAACTAAACCTGGTAACTAAAACCTAATTATGCATTTTATTTCCCCATCTATAAATCTCTATCTTCTCTACTGATTCTTTTAGTCATCAGCAGCACCACTATCAATCTAGTTTTCTATTCTAGTTACCTGGGTATCATCCTAGAATCTATGTTATCACACTCAGAAGTGGCCTGCATTCAGTCGGCACCTGGTTTCCATTCTATTTCCTAAATAATCTTAGATCTCTTTCTTAATTCATCCCTAATACTTAATTTCTCATGTTAACTGCTTGAAACGAGTGCCATTTATTTTTTTTTTTTACACTGATGTATAATATATATACAGTTGACCCTTGAACAGCCTGGGTCCACTTATATGTGGCTATTTTTCTAATAAATACAGTACGTTACTATATATAAATGTACTTTTCTTCCTTATAATTTTCTTAGTAACATTTTCTTTTCTGTAGCCTACTTTATTGTAAGAATATGGTATATAATACATATAACATACAAAATATGTGTTAATGAATTGTTTATGTATTGGTAAGGCTCCCAGTCAACAGTAGACTATTAGTAGTTATGTTTTTAGAGAATCAAAAGTTACATGTACATCTCTATGTGGGGGGGTCAGTACCCCTAACCCCTGTGTGTTGTTCAAGGGCCAACTATCTAACATATATATTAATAGATATTTATATATAATTATACATGTTTTATATATATATATATATATATATTTATGTCCCAATGCCAGGAAGACTTTTTTAAAGCATATATATTAATCCTTCAGTAAATTTGGACAGAATAAGAATACAGTATGAACTACTTAGTCACATTCCTCATGATAAGGCCCTAATCTACCTTCACAGCTGCTTTTCCTGTACTGCTCTACTGTTCTTGTTGGAGCCATAGAATCACCTTATTGTACATGGAATGTACCATATATTCCCTTACTTTTGTGTTTTTATTATATATACTGATCCCCCTGCTTTCAGGACTCTTCTTCCTCATCTACCCAACTCCTAATCTTAGCACAAGCTTTGGGCTTGAGAGTGAGCTTATGACCTGATTCTCCCAGACTGATTTAGGTACCTCTTCCTTGTGTTTATTTGTTATCCCCCACAGATCTCCACTGTAACACTTAGTATACTGTGGTCATAACTATGAATCTTCCTTTTTATCTTCTTATTGGAACATATCCTTATTAAGGAAAGTTCCTTAAGGGCGTAAACTATATTTTGTTTCAGCATCCTCAAAACCTCATCGAAGCCCAGTATACAGCATGCACACATTGATTTTTCTTAAATAAATCAGGATAGTTGGAGTTTAGTATATAAGAGAGAGAGTATACATGTTTTCTTTTATTCCTGAGTACTTGACAAATACTTAAAAAAAAAAAACAAAACCGTTTAACCTCCTTTGGATAATTGCTGATGTGAGCAAAGGCTTCTCCCATGGCAGTTAAAAGGTTAAGTCACAAGTTTCTGGTTGCTTACCAGTGAAGGCAGAGGAGCAGTTAGAGAAATTTCTGTTTCTGCTTCAACCTAAGAATATCTCAGTACTCCTCTTCCCTAACTCTGTTTCTTAACTTTCCCAGAACAAGTACAAGATTGTTGAAGTTTCTTACTGAACCTAACGGGAAAATAAGAATAAAAGTTGGGATTTTGTATGTTGTTTTTAAAAAAGTGATTATGCCTTATACCTGAGCTAGAAAGGCAAAGAAATCCAAATTCTAAACTTCAATAATTTTGGAAAACTCCCTGTTATTGTTATGCCCATTTCTCCTACGTACCACTAAGGAAGACCTAGTCCATAAGTCTACCCATATAACTGGAAGTAATCTTTTGTAAATGAACAGGAAAATCACAAATAATAATGATTTTTGAGAAATACAAGGAAGTATATATAACATCTAGTTTTACAGATGTGTCAAGTAGAAAGGATGAAGAGAATTGTGCAGTTCCTATATTTATGGAAGAAACTAAGAATTGCATGGCCAGCGTATTTCTTAGACTTCAGAATTTTAAGGCTAATAAAACTGTCTCTTAAATGAGGTAACCAATTTAAGATCTCCACTTTCAACTGCCTGTTGAAACTATTGCAAGGTTGGCCCTTGTCTGGCATCTGGAAACTTGACTTGTTTTAAAGCTGATAAAAGTGATAAAGTTGACTGCTGCGCCAGCTTAATTAGACTGTACCATGAGATTTATGGTAAAGACCTACTTTCCTTCTGAGAGTCTGAAATTTTGGCTGACACAGGCTATCTATGTGACCAGCTCTTAATAAAACCCCCAAATTCTTGAGTCTCAAATGGAGTTCCCTATGTAGAAGAACTGTATATGTGTGACTAAGTTTTTGAAGCTGGAGGAAGGGTACACTCTGTGTGACCCCTCACAGGAGGGAAAGAGCATAGGAGGCCTGCATGTGGATCTCTCTAGAGTCTGCCTGATGTTGTACATTAATGATCTGGCTGTGTGTCTTATCACGTCACTGTAATAAATCTTAGCTATGAGTGTTACTGTATGCTAAGTCCCTCTAGACAACACAGGATACGTTTTATGGTATCAGGGGACCCCCAAAACACTCCTAAATAGTGGCATTAAACAAGCAAACAAAAACACTTTCATTATCATCTCACAATAGTGTTTGTTAATAAAATTCTGCCCTACAGTCTGATAGTATGGAAGTATAGTATGAAACTAAAGAACAGAATTTTAGCATTACAAGAAGTTCACTACATTCTTATTTTTCTCATTTTGCTGCAGATCAGTGATGACCTAATCATAGATCAGTAACAGACATCTGCCTGGGAACTACTAAACTACATTTATGCATAAATAACTTTCTTCTAATTTACCCTCTTTTGAAACTGAAAATTTAAAATTATTTATGGAGGATAATGCTCTTTATGATTTATGGAGGATAATGCTCTTTATGAACTCTTTCCTTGGGTCACAATTAAAAAAAAAACAACAACAAATAAGAATCTTAAATTCCATCAATATAGATCTCTGTGTTTTAGTTATTATAGTTCAAGAAAATTTCTAATAAATAAAGTATTTTCCACTTGCAAAAGATTCTCAAATTTCCATTTACCAAGACAAATAAGAACCTTCAAAACCAAAACCATATACCTTTTGCTGTAGTTCTTTCACTGCAGAATCTCTATCCATACATGCCTGTCGAAAGGCTTCGTAAGCTTTATTGAGTTGCTCACCAATATTTTTATCCATTCCTCTCTGTTCTGTAGCATCACTATAAAGGATGGAGTATATGACAGGTCTGGAAAATAATAACAACAATTTAGATAGCTATTAAATTATACAAATCTCATTTCTAAAATGCATCTTATAGACAGTTCAATACAGTTCATCATGAACATTATAGCCCCAAGTACTATAAAAGTTTATAAAGGCAAATAAGTATCATCTAAAATCCTGATTAGAAATCTTTTTTTTTTTTTAAGATTTTTATTTATTTATTTGACAGACAGGAGATCACAAGTAGACAGAGAGGCAGGCAGAGAGAGACAGAGAAGCAGGCTCCCTGCTGAGCAGAGAGCCCGCTGCAGGGGCTCGATCCCAGGACCCTGGGCAGAGGCTTTAACCCACTGAGCCAACCCAGGCACCCCTGATTAGAAATCTTAAGAAACATTAACTTCTTCAATTTTTAATATTCTTTACTGATGTTCAAGATGCAAGTGGAGTTTCAGTTCAAAAAGATGCTACTTTGAAAATAGTAATCTAAAAATGCAACCTTAAAATGGAGAAATATGAAAGGCCATTTGTTATTAATATTTTATTATAGAAATGCACAACAGCATTAGCAATGTGGGAAGGGATTTCTTTTTACTAAACGGACAGTTATTCCCACTTACAAGGTGAATTCTTGCTACACTGAAATTAGAGCAAAATTAAATAGATAATAAATGTTTGTGGATGGAGTTCACACTGTTGTTATCGCAGAGCAATTAAAATGTGTGAAAATGCTCTTATTTTAGCACAAAATCTAGGGAGAGTTGCTGTTGGATTGTACATTAAAAAAGAAAAATCACATCCCTTCAGTCCTACCCACACTCCCTATTAGTTTTCCAACCTCCCTGCTGTTTCTGAACTACAGGTGCTTTACAGAGTGGAGGTAATTTGATTTTATCATCTCAATTTGCTTAACATTTCTAACCACATTCCTTGGCTCTGAGCAGAGGGCCATGTAATGATTCTGATTTTTCCTGTCCAGCTGTAAAAACCACACCACAGGACCCTTCCCTTAATCTTCCGAAAGCCACAGAATAGATAAAGTTCTCTATCAGTCATGTGGGGTTTGGGGGAACCAAATTATTTCACTTCTTTATGATTGGAAATCCTTCATAATCACAGTCTCTAATCTTTCATCTGTCCTTTCATTTTGGGTACACAAAGCTTTTTAAAAAATTGTAGTGTTTTACATTAAAATACAATTCATGTGATATAAAATTCACCATATTAAAGTGTACATTTCTGTGGCTTTTTGTATATTCACAATGTTGTACAATCATCATTATCTAATTCCATACTTGTATATGCACACAAATAGTATAACTTTCTATCATTCAAAGGATTTAAGGCAGCTTATAAAAATATATGCAAGATTAAAAATAGGTATACAAGCAGGCAAAGAAATTAAGGACAGGCAGCTATCAGGACAGTAATACAGTGTAAAATGCTAATGCAGAAATGAGAGGTTTAAGAACTACGTGGCTAAGTTACCTATCACTGTCTTAAAAAGCTGCACAAAATGACAACTGTCAACATAAAACACACCTATATTTTAAAATTAGAGACAAGTAAGACCTTGAGTTGAAAACCCATCTAACTTCTTATTTTGTTCTATCACTGAATGACTCTGTGACCCTGATACAGGGCCACTAAATCTTTCTGACTCAAGTTTCTTTCTCTCCAATACAAAAAAGATGTTTGGACTTGATTTTGAAGAAACTTCTTTGTTCAACAGTTCTTGAGTCTGTGAGTCTAAAAAATGCATGTCTGTTCCATCAAAAAGGTGCATTCTTTTTTTTTTTTAAATGTAAATGCAGTACTAAAAATAGCTGCATCATATGCAAGTAAATCATGTGGATGCTTCACTTCAGGTCCTTGAATTAGATCACACAAATGTCACTAAGAAGAGTTACTGAATAAATTCCACATGGATGCATCCTATTTCCTGAAATAAGAATGTAAGCTGGAGAGATATGATTCAGGTCAATACAACCAAATAAATGATACATTTAATTTCTATCTCACATCCAATAAGAGAATCGGGTGTTAGATCAGTGACACTGACCAGAGAAAAAGGAAACAGTTGCTGGGACCCAACTAATTAAATTGGACAGATTTCAAATATTAACACTCTGAACTTTAAAGCCACTTGTTCCTCTATTTTTTTTTTTAAGGATTTGTGAAGTGTAAAATTAATTTCACAATTTAAGAGGCAGTCACATTTCAATTACATTTTGGTATGCCTGCTGTAAAACTTGCCAGGCTCCAGGGAAATGGTTTTATTTATAGTAAACATGCTCAAACCCAAATCTCATTGCCTAAACCCAGGAGATCCAAGCTAAGGCAACCTCTGTCTTGGAAACACTCTTCTAAGTACATTTTCAGGAAAGCCTTCCATGGTAGTATCTTTATTCACGGTCTGATCTGCTGGCTTCCTTCCACCACTGGAGGAGAAGATTAAGTCACTGATACCCCAGAAGGTATATGGGCAAGCAGAATGCAAAGCACCCCCACCTACCCAGGGCAATCCCCCTGAAGCCAGGATAGTCCCTACCCACCCACATCTGACCCTCTGGCGGTAGTTCCTTCCCCATCACCCCACCCCAGTGTGTTTCCTGTGAGAAGGAAAATGAAGGACAAGTTCCTGTTCTGCCTCCTCCCAGGGTCTACTGTGTGCCCAACCCAGGAGGAAGCACCAAGAAAATCCCTGGGCAGCGGCTGCTTCCTCTTTCATTAATTCCTTGGTTCAGTAATTAATCTGTTCTAGGGTAGGAGAGGTAGCCTATGCAAGGGAGATTAACTTTATCTTCCCTTTGTAAAGTTTCTCAGCTCCAACAAAGGTTTGCCAACTGCTAGGACCAAACTTAGATGTTAATAAGACGGATCCCATTACTATTCAAATCAATTAGCAAAAATAAAGTTTATGTTTACTTGTTACATGTAAGGCACTTTTGTGGGGTGTGGCAAGGAGTTTCAGAGAGTACCACCTCAGAGTTACGTTCCTTTTACAAAGTTCTTTCACCAATTCTTTGTTTTTTTTAATTCACATCCCATTTGACTGATAAGGGCACAGGGGCATTAAATGACTTGCCTAGAGCTATAAAGCAATAAGCAAGGGAACTGGGACTATAGCTTTGAAATTCTTTATTCAAAAACAGTTTATTAAAGACAACTGCAGGGACGCATGAGTGGCTCAGTTGTTAATGTTTGCCTCTGGCTCTGGTCATGATCACAGAATCCAGGGATGGAGCCTGCTTCTCCCTCTCCCACTCCCCCGCCCCCGTTGTGTTCTCTCTCTTGCTGTCTGTCAAATGTCAAATAAATAAATCTTGAAATAAAATAAAGGCAACTGCAAAGTATTCTCCCAGGATGCCATGGTGGATATGTTCATTTGATAAAACATTTCCAAGTACAAACAAAGCCTGTACTGGGCACCACTGACAATGAGAATGAAACAAATACGAAACCTATCCTCACAAAAGCACCATTAGCTGTAATTTAAAACACACACACACACACACACACACACACACACACACACACCCTGAGGTATCCAAAGGCTACAGAATTGGGAAAGTGGTCACATCTATTTCTGAGGTTTAGGAAAGGCTTTGAGAAGTAGGTAACATTTGCACTAGGTTTTGAATTATGGATAGGAATGATCTCACCCATTCCTTTTATTGATCAAATAGCAATCATCCTTTCTACAGCAGGCTCCCAAGGGCTACAAAGATGTTTTTAGTGTTAGATAATATCCATTCTTCACGAAAAAAGGCTAGGATAATAAGCATTTCTTTATGCATTGTTCAGCTTGATTTTTCTTCTTTTTTTTAAATATTTACTTGAGAGAGACCGAGAGCATGCACATGGATTGGGGGGGTGCAGAGAGAGAGAGAAAATCTCAAGCAGACTCTGTGCCTCAGAGAGAAGCTCCCACATGGGGCTTAATCTCAGGATCCCAAGATCATGACCTAAGCCAACCTGAGCAGAAATCAAGAGTCAGGCACTTCACCAACTGAGCCACCCAGGTGCCCCTTCATTTTTCTGATCATGCTACTCTTAAACCTAGGACAATTCTTCAGCATAACAATGATGGTTATTTACAGAAATGACTGATTATGCTAGTGCTCCTCCTATGATACTTGAAAAGCAGCAGCACTGAGAATGAAGTAAAGGATAAATCTTGTATCTTGAATAGACCTCAATTTTCCTTTCTTTTAAAATGAAGATGCTAGGGGCGCCTGGGTGGCTCAGTGGGTTAAGCCGCTGCCTTCGGCTCAGGTCATGAACTCAGGGTCCTGGGATCGAGCCCTGCATCGGGCTCTCTGCCTGCCTCTCTGCCTGCTTGTGATCTCTCTCTGTCAAATAAATAAATAAAATCTTAAAAAAAAAAAATGAAGGGGCTCAATGATATAATCTCCCTCAACTTTATGATTATATAGCATTTCCAAACAAATACAGAGGACTGAAGCTATTGCTTGGTTAATACAGCAATATACTTTCCCTCATATGATACCAGCTTTAAAAGTAGTAGTCATTTTGTTAAACTGTACTATAAACTAGGCCTTGGTTACAAACCAGCTGATATGGCATTTAATTTCAAGATGGTGAGAAGCATGGAGTAAAAGTTATACAGGGTGTCCTGGAATTAAAGAGATGATATGACACTGTGAAAATGTGTGATATAAAAATATGTGCAATGACACTGTGAAGATGACTCTATTTATTTAATAACATTTATGTATGTCTTCCTAACACAACTACATAGAATGAACAAAGCTACTTGGCTTCTCTGAGTATTCGTTTTCTTTTGATAAATAGTTTGCAGTGTTATTATGAAGATTAAATGAAACCATGTATGAAGTATATATGTTATCTGTTCCTCAATATTTATCCTCTTCTCTTCTATTATTTCTAACTTTTAACTGGTATCGTCAGATGACTATGTTCTGGTCATTGGCAAGTAACTTCAACTTCCAAGAGGAGCTCATCACTTTTTTCCCTTCCCCAACTGGATGGGATGCTGTGGTGAGTCACTTAAAACACCATAGTGAGGAAAACACTTCAGGGATGGTGGAAGGACAAGGGGATGAGGGAACAAGAATGATGTCTGGGTCCTTGACACAATGGCGCTGCCAGATCAGCTTTGGACATTTTACACTTTATAGTATGTGAAAGAAATAAAATTTGTCTAATTTAAGCCACTGTCTTCGAGAATCTCTTAAGAGAGGAGCTGAGTTGTTTACTAATCAGTACACCAGTCAACACTGGTTCAGTTCTGAATGCATTGTACATGCCCCTTTTTTCCATGGGAAAGAGAAAGTCATACTCTTTGCCTTTTTCTCTAATTAGAACTTATAATTTAATAAGGCAGACAAGCAAGAAAATGATTAACCGTACTAGCAGGCCAATTATAAATGTGTAAAAAGGTATGATCATATCTTAATAGGGACTGGGAAGCACAGGTAGAAGCATTTGTAGAAATTTGTCCAATGGTTCACTGAAGATTTACTGCATATAAGTTTTATCTCAAAAGAAAAAAGAAAAAAAAAACCCTGTTAAATAAAAGGTATAAGCAGGATAACAGCTCAACAGGAAGAACAATTAAAATGAGGGATTGTGGAAGCCTTCACAGAAGATCTGACACTTAAACTAGCCCCTGAAACATGAGGATTTTTTTTTTTTAAAGATTTTATTTATTTATTTGACAGAGAGATCACAAGCAGGCAGAGAGGCAGGCAGAGAGAGAGGAGGAAGCAGGCTCCCCGCTGAGCAGAGAGCCCGATGCGGGGCTCGATCCCAGGACTCCGAGATCATGACCTAAGCCGAAGGCAGCGGCTTAACCCACTGAGCCACCCAGGCGCCCCGAGGATTTTTTTTTTTAAGGATTTATTGATTTATTTATTTAAGAGAGAGAGAGAGAATGAGAGGGAAGAGGTCAGAGGGAGAAGCAGACTCCCTGCTGAGCAGGGAGCCCAATTTGAGACTCGATCCCCGGACTCCAGGATCATGACCTGAGCCAAAGGCAGTTACTTAACCAAGTGAGCCACCCAGGCACCCAACATGAGGATTTCAAGCAGCAGAGAATGAGAGGGAGGAAAGAATATTCACTCTGAATATTCTTTTTTTAGGGTGTGATTGAGAAGTCACTAGTACAGCGCATTTAGGGACTGGAGGTATTCTATTTATGGAAGTCTAAGACGGGAATATAAAATGGAGAGTGAGAGTGTTAAGACAGAATGGTCAGGTCCTCCATGTGTGCTTGAGCTGAACTACAAAAGCCCTAGTGGCACCATTCAGGCAGACCATAATTGGAATGGAACCCCCTACAGTTACAGAGTATACTAAGTGCATAAACAATATGCAGCAGATTCAGTCTGGCCAGATTGTAGTGGACCCTGACTGTCACTCTATTAAATTTATAGAATTTAACCTGTTACTAAGAAGTAATGCAGGATTTTCAGGGTGCCTGGGTGGCTCCCAGTTAAGCATCTCACTCTTGACTTTGACTCAGGTCATGATCTCAGGGTCCGGGGACTGAGCTCCCTACTGGGCTTGCACTCAGTGGGGAGTCTGCTTCAGGATTCTCCCTCTCTGTCTGCCCCTCCCTCCACTCATGTGAACGCACACTCTTTCTCTCTAAAGTAAATAAATGAATCTTTAAAAAAGGGGGGGCGATGGGGGATTTTTAAGCAGGAGATAAACATGTTTCAGAAAGGTAAACTGGATACCCACTGTAGAACAGAAACTGATGAGGGAGACAAAGTAAGGATATCCATAAGAAACTACTGCTGTAGTCTGGGTCAAAGATGGGCTTGAACAAGAACAGGGGAAATGAAAGATGAATACATTCAAGAGACATTTTTAAGTCAGAACAAACAGGATTTGTTGGCCAAGTGGATCTAGACGAGAAGGTAGGATAGAGGTCCCTGCAATTCTGAATCAGCTGGCCTGGAATGGGGTCCTGGAATCTTCCTTTTAATAAATAACCCAGGTGACTTTGTTGAAGATGGTTCACCAGCCATATTTTTCAGAATACTAGGCAGACAGTGATGATAGCCAGATAGAAAAACAGGAAGGAAAATGTTTTGGGAAAAAAAAGATATAGAATACAATTTTGGATAGAAGTGCTAAAACAGACATATAATTAACAGTAGGCAGGAAAAATGTACCAACTGAGTAATAACCAAATCTAGAGGAACAAATAAATATTAAGTATGGCTTCCCTCCTGTTTATATTCCTATTCCTAAAAACCGGTTTTGAGTGTCTTGTGATGCTGGTTAAGTCCTTGGGACAGTCAACCAAGCCCAAATCTTTTTACAAAAAAAACCACAACATTTTTGAAAAGAAAAGTGGAGAAAGAAGCAATGCTCATTATTGCATCACTTCATGTCACAAGATGTATACTCTTTTCCTTTCAAATAGTAAGCAAAAGAGAGGATAGGGCCACTTATCATCTGGACAATGTCTGAAGGTAAATAATAAACTAGCGAATGCATAAAACGGGCCTTTTAGCAGAAGTCTGTTAACTTATGGAAAGACACTGTTAGGCAAAAAACTAGGAACGTTATCTAATGCTGTGTTCTGCAAATGCTTACATGCTGCTAAATAACAGGAAAAATAACTCCCGGTAAAGTGTCTGAATGCGTGATCTTTTTGAAATCTCCTCCCTTCTACTCTGCCAAATTTATGACAAGTAGCATTACTAATGATCTTTCACAGGAGTAGGATAGTTTGTACCTATCTTTTGGTCTTAACCAAAAGAGTCTGAAAAAATTTTTTTTCAATAATCTTAAAAAAGTCCCCCTAAACAGAACACAATAATGTATGAGATGTCATAGGCTGCACAAGATTCATAAAAGGAAAAGTTGCTTTTGATGAAGTAGTTAAAATCTCATGAGTTAGGGCACCTGGGTGGCTCAGTTGGTTAAGCACCTGCCTTCAGTTCAAATCATGATCCCCGGATCCAAAGACTGAGGCCCAAGTCAGGCTTCCCACTGAGCAGCGAGCCTGCTTGTCTTCCTCTCCCTCTGCCACTCCGTCCTGCTTATACACTCTCTGCTTCTGCGCTTTCTCTCGTGTTCTCTCTCTCAAATAAAAAATAGAATCTTAAAAAAATAAAATATCACGAGTTAACAGATTAGGGACCCCTCCAGCATCTCTGAGTCATTTACTTTCTCAGAACAAAACCAAACCACTATAAAAGGAAAGAGCTCTTCTATGAAGATATAAAACTTTAGGAGACAGATAGGGAACCTTTTCACAATAAGGCCTATTTTCTCTTAAATCACCGTTTAAATTGCTGAGCGGTCATTTAGTTTTGAGAATATTACCAATGATAAATGGGAATAGGCAAAAGCTTACATAATTATAAAGCTGTACTCTGTGCTCTTAACCATTGGCACGGGACTCCCCGGCTCTTTATACCCCCACTTTTAATTTCCCTGAGGACACCTCAAGGCTGTTGGGCAAATGTTTGCAAGTCACAACTTGCTTTATTACAAGTAATTGTGAGAACTCCAGTGAGAAAATAAATAAGGTTTCAGAGATTTCCAAATCTCTATTTCCAGTCATTCCCAAGATGTTTAGGGTGTGATTTTAAATGTTTAGTATGATAAAAGTTTAAAACCAGATATAATTCCATTAAACACAATCTTACTCCAGTTGTTGAATACCCCTAAAGACAGGACTCCCAAATCCCTGGGTACCCTGACAAACCAACCTCTCAAACCTGCATCTGTGCCCAAACTGACTGAATTTCCACTCTTTTCAAAGCCAGTTTTTCTTAAATGTGAATATGCAGCTCTAGTAAATCTTTAACACCTGCTGTGCTATCCTACTGTGGGGAACCAAGAGTTTATTTAAAATTTTCACTTTTTTCCCTCTTTACTTCTTTTTGTATCTGGAAAAAATAAGAAGATGCTATAAAATAAAGACCCCAAACTTAAATTTTAACTGAGACCACATCCTATATAAAATGTATTAATTTCTTCTTTATTAAGACAACTTGAACATTAGAAATCAAATTAAAAAGCCTAGTCAACTGAAGATAAATGGGAGTATAGAATACATGCTTGTTGACAGGTGAGACTGAAGTCATTTAACCTTTCTGTAGACCTCAGTTCCCTCATCTACCCCAGTTTAGGATGTTTGGGTTAGAACATACTGTCCTACATGGGTCAAGAGAATCATCCAGGGTGGTTTAAAAAAACAGATCAGCAAACCCTAAGACTTTTTGGATAATTTGGGAGGGCAGGCGGTTAAGGGGAAAAGAGGGAAGAGCAGATGTGAGACAAATTTAGAATCACTGCCATAGAGTGTCAATTCGTAACTGGAAAAGCACTGTACTCTGTATAACACTATAGAAATATGCACGAAGGCAGGGAAACAGACTTTTTATCGTGTCTTTTTGTTCCACAGTGATCTGCTTTTTGAATCGTCCCAGAAGAAGTATATAGAATTTGGAAACAAAAACAGCAGTTGCTAAGGTAGATGTTCTTAAAGAAAGAAAAAAGGAGGTATTTTGATACTTTGACAGATGTCCCAGAGCAATAGCACTCTAATGGTCTTGGTTCCCTGAAATTTCCACAACTCATGAGTCTATACGAGTGTTTCCTCTACTAATGGAAGAGATTCCATTAATGGCATTTGCACTGAAGTTCATTTTGAGAAAGATTTAAGTGTGACCACAGCTCTTCTACCAAGCAGCAATGGTCCTTTTCACTTGCTGCTCCCCCCACCGATACTCTAATCATCTCAGTTCTATCTACAATACTCTAATCATCTCAGTTCTATTTAAATTCTCAAACTATGTACAGATAGTTGAGAAAGGGCATAAAACTCAATGACATGCCTTCAATTCAGAAAGGCACAGAACCCCAGACCTTAGGGACAATTTCAATTTTGTGTCTGAATGACAAGCATTCCAACAATGAAAGAGAGGCATTTCCCTATTTCCTTATGGGAAACATTAGGGATGGGGGAGGGATTGATAACCTACTGAGTTAATATTACTTACCAGGTGCTTTATATAAAGTACCTTATTCTAATTTTTCTTCTGCAGGAGCATAGATTATCTTCCCTTTCCACATAAAGAAAATGAGCTTCAAAAGGTTATATAAACTGACTGAAGTCAAAGAATTAGACAATAAAAGACGCAGAAAAATCCAGGTCTGTGATATGAAAGTCCAATCTCTAGCTCTTTTCACTCTAATTTAGTTTTTATTTTATTTTTAAACAAAGCTATACTTACCTACATTTTAAGGAGTCAAGGAGTTTCATAAGGCTTAAGAAAAACTATCAGTCCCTTGCTCTCTTCCTTCCCCTCCTCATTTCCCACTTCACCTTGGCAATAATTCTTAGGTCTTTTGGTTCTTTCTGGTATTAATCTTGGTATCTCTATTAATATGCTAATATTGCCATTATCGATTTTTCAGTTTTACTTGTCTTTCCACGATGCAAAGGATTCAGCTCATAGCTTTGCTATACGGTCTTCTAGCTTCCATTTGTTTTTGTGGAAGCCCAGAGCCATTTTGATTTCTGATCTTGTACTTAACTCACATGGAAGTTCATCCTTCACTTCTAGGAAATGTTCTTCAATTATTTTGGGGGGCAATTTCATTTCTTCTGTATTCCTTTGTGCGACTCCTCTACCTGGATGCTGAATCTTCTGAAGGGATACTCTAATTCCTCCCAGCCTCCTTCCTCTTGAATGAACTTATTTTTCTTATTTCATATATAAAATATCTTAAGCCTGCTGTCTTTGGTAACCAGTATTATTCTGCCAAGCGATAGTAAACCAATCCTGAATAAATAACACAATAATCAAAGTAAGTAGTGGTGCTTCCAGAGCTCTACTGAGGCTGGGGGTGTGTGTGAACCAAAACAATGTTCCACCAATTGCCCAGCTCAACCAGAACAACTCAACTTTGATTAGGTATATATTTTGGGATTTCAAGTTTGAAAAGAATCACAGGCTTAAAAAGATATCAGACCCCCACCACCTCCACCCACAATGATTTATAATGCTTTAGTAAGGCCTATTTTTTGTGGGGTGGTAGAGATAAGTACTGGTGATTTGGGAGGTGGGAAAGGCCCCTCTGTTGGGTTTCCTCCACTGCTGAGACTATTCTGTGTCTGGTTAAGTGTTCTGCCAGGTTCACACTTGTGGTGAGAGGCCACTTGAAATCTAAAGCAGTTTCAGGATGGGGGGAGGAAATCACTCCATCCTAGAAAAGTCGTCCGCTTTTTCCAACCCCCTGGGGTATGAATAATAAGCATTCACATTCTATTTCAACAAAGCTGCCACCTTAGCAAAAGAAGAGGTAAATAAGTTAATGGAAGACACAACCTTCCTTTTTTTGTATTTTAGCTCTTTGTTCACCTTTTCACCCACAGAAAACATCAGAAGCAAAAAGCAAAAGTCAATAACACAGTAAATACTTAAATAAAAGGACATCCTCTGTCTCAGTTACAGTAAAATTTTAACAACACCAATAGTATGTGTGTTTTCCCCACTTAAAGAAAGGAAATGGAAAAGAACTGTCACTCCTAACAGTTATAATCATTTCCCACTTTTAAGAGAGTTCCCTAACATAAGCAGCCAATTCCCCAAAATGACAGTTTGTATTTCTAGTCTCACTTTCCGATATACCCATAGCATGCTGCACTACAACTGTGACTATGTTGCAGTCAGGCAGCTGAAATAATAGAAACTAAAATACCATTGATGCAGCAGAGTCAGAATTTAGATTTTGTATTTTTTTCTGTAAGTTGGTAGTAGTCTAAATGTATCAGGATAAACAAGGTGAGAGGACTCCCCAGTGATCAACCCAAAAGCTCCCCAGATCAGGTTCTCCATTTTGCTGGATGTTCAAACTTGGAGAAACATTCTGTGTTATCTTCTAAGAGTTAAAAGATTTCACTGCCAAAGACCACACCCATGTGTCTCAGCTTTGCCTTACTTCCCTTTTTTAGTCCAGTAGTACTTCTTTCTCTCAGACTGTTTATCAAATTCTAGGAGTTGAAGCACACAACCAAACTGTATAACACCAAAAGAGAAACTGGGCATGGCACGTGATGTTCTACCCCACCGTAAACAGAAACACGGCACTGCTCAGTTAGCTTGCTCAGCTTCCTAAGGGGTATCCTCACTTGAGTAAAGGTCATGTTAAAAATCTAGATATGGGGGGTAGAATGGGGTTTATGCAGTTTAAAATGGCTATTTAATATTAAATATCTGTTTTCATAAATCATATAAAGTAGTGCTCTACAGAATATTCTTGGATGAGGGAACTATAAGAGCAAGTTATATTCAGAATGAGGAAGTGTAAGAGAAGACTGTGTGGGAAGGAGAAGCAAATATTAAATCTCCATGGATGTGTGAGATTTTATGTTTATGGAAAAGGGGATAAGGATTTTTTAAAAAACGAAGAACCATCAATATCAAAGGAAAGGCATTTCTAGTTTAGAGATAGCAAATATATGAAATTATATTATAGGAAACACCACATAACAAGTGGTTATGAATAATACAAGCATTTAAATATCCCATAAGAGCAGGTGATTTTATTCAAATGATTTGAGATCATATATTTTCTAGAAAAGACCTAAGTCCCTGATTTCTGTCCTCCCTAGCATCTCCCTAACAAAATTACCTGGTTGTGTTTGTTCTGCTGCTCCCAAGAACAATTCTCTATCCTTCACTCCACGCGACTATTTCAAAGATTCTCAAAACTTCAACTTCTTAAGTACCATCAAAATGGAACTCATGTTATTTTTCTTCATCTATCAATTCCCAGTAATTCCTTACTGAAATGACTTGAAAGACAGACCTTGTTTTCACAACCTGTTTGTAAGAGACACTTTTTTTAAAAGCAAAATTATTGGTAATAAGTGAAAGCTAATGCACATCATCAGAGCTCAGTTTACTCTCATAATTTAATATTGATAATTACTATCACAGAAAGTATCTCTGGATAGAAGGAAGAAAACTCAGGTTACTATATAGAACATTTTCCCTGTGAGATAAATATTATTTACTTCCAACTCTTCTCTTTAAAAAAAAAAAAGTCCCTTAAATGTTTTTCTTTGTTTCACAACAATATAAATATACTCAACACTACAAAACTGTACACTTAAAAATGGTTACTATGATAAATTTCACATTTTGTGTATTTCCCCATAATTTCAAAAAGTTTTTATAGACTAGGGATTGAAAAACTATGACATATGTATTACATAGGTCCCAAAGGCTTGTTTTCAGTTGCAAACAACCTGGTACCCCTGACTGTTCTGGTCCTCCTCAACTTTTCTGAAGAGTGTCAAATATTGTGTATAGTTCAAAAGACTTTGTACACTAATTAGATATCTATCCACAAGGCAGTTCACTTAATAGTCTCTGCTCTTCTTTTTTGAAGATGACTTGGCATCTTGGTCCCAGACTATAAAGAGATTTTTGTTACCTGTTCTAGATAACAGCCTCCTCTTTCCCTCTACCCATGACAGAGAACCACAGAAGCAACGAGATGGGGGGAAGGGGAATGGCAGCCACAACATAAATCCTAGAGGAACTAGAACCCAAAATTTGGCCTGACATAATGAAATGCAAACTACGTGAAATTAAACTGTAATATACATGCTTATAAGGGGTCAGAAAACAAACAAAATACTAACAGCTAATCAGTTAATCCATCATTATCAGAATAGTTAAAATAGTGAAGTTTTACATCACAGGCTACTTACTTTTATTTACCATTTCCTTTTGGATAATGAGTAGGACTTTAAAAAAACATGCAAAGTCTTTGTTTTTATACGGCACACTCTTAAATCATGTCAATAATTATTTTATCTAGATTGATACATGATCAATTAAAATACTCAAATATGCAAGCATTCACATAATGCCTGCATCCCTCTGTACATAAACACTAAGGAGTGTCTTGAAGCCCTCCACAGTTCGCAGATGTATACTGCTAAATTACATTACCCGCTTAAGGTCATATTCTTGAGTGATCAAAAATGCCTGAAATAATCATCTATAAGAGGTAACAACTCAACCAAAGAGTACACAATACATAAGTCACATGTATATCTGGACCATGCTAATAATTTTCACTTCATATTGACTAAGTACAGGCATGCTGAGCTTGTGTGTTTTTTTTTTTCACTTACTCATTCTGAAACTCTCCTATGGGATTTGGCTACAGTAGAATGTTAGCATGGTTAGTACCTCTAAAGAAAGAAATTTCCCAACAAAATTGGGAAGCTAATGACAACAAAGTGAAACTGACGCTTTCCCACTTAAGTGTCATTGCTGGTTTCCTTCAGGGCAGAGAAGAACTTGCCCATGTAGACGCAGCAACACCATTTACTTTATAGTATAACTGGAGCAGAGTAAAGAAGGAACAGCAATACATTTTATCATTAGCCTCAACCTACCTATAGCATCTTCTCTGACCATGAAAAAAAGAGGTAGGGGAGGGGAGAGAAATGAGGAGGATCAACACAGAAGTTCTTTGTTTTTAATATATTGGTATTATAGGCTCTTCCATTTATTTGGATTTACTGAGGAGTTTTTGCTTGTTTGCTTTTTTAAGGTTCTGAGGCTTTTTGCTGAATATTATTGCTATTTTAAGAACAATGTACTTTCAGGCCAACACAGTTTCATGAGTGAATTCTTTCAAACCTTCTAAGAATAGAAAGCTCTTACGCTGTTTAAACGAACTTCAGTGCAGAGAAAGCAGGAATTCTTCTCAGTTGTTTTTAGGAAACCATTATAAATAACCCTGCTATCAAACTGTGGCAAAGATAACACAGAAAATGATGGCTACAGAAGATACCAAATTACTGATTTTAAGTAAAAATGTTACCAAAAAGAAACCTGTATTTTTTTAAATATTACGTCATGACCAAGCCTAAGGTTGTTTCACAAACTATAATTCAACTAAAATAACCCATAATCCTAATAGGTCAAAAAAAAAAAAAAAAAAAAAAGCACACAATAGGTCATGAGAGATGCCAAAAGCCATATGACAAAATTCAACTTCCACTCTTGATAAAAATAGTTAAGTCGTAAGGAAAAGACATAATCTTAACAACCAGAAATACATATACCAAATAAACACTCAACATCTATTATTCAAAACTGCTTTCAATGTGACAATGTAAACACACACAAGCACACAACCCTAGTCTAAAATCCATTCTCTGTGGGGTGCGTGGGTGGCTCAGTAGTTAAGCATTTGACTCTTGATCTCTGCTCAGGTCATGATCTCAGAGTTCTGAGACTGAGCACTGCTTCAGGGTCTGAGCTGAGAATGAAGCCTGCTTAAGATCCTTTCTCTCTCTCCCTCCTCTACCCGCTCCTCTCTTGCTCTCTCTCTAAAATAAAATAAAATTCAACCTGCAAAAATCCTAGTAAACTAGAAATATTAAATACACTTCCTTGATAAACAAAATTTATTGTAAGTTAACATTAAGCCCCTTATTTAATGATGACATAGTAATAACAGCCACAAACTAAGAAATAATATATGGATGACCAGAATCACTGTTATTACATATCACTGTGCTGGAGAAGCTAGCAATTCACTAAATCAAAGATAGAGAAGAAGGATAAAGATAAGATTATATTAAGATGATTTTTCCTAGAAAATTCAAGGGAAACAATTGATTAAAACTACTAAGTTCAGAAAGTTGGCCGATGTAGAATCACTTATCTACATACCAGCCACAAAATATTAGTTAATAGCTAAAACCTCCAAAAGGATTATTTTAATGAAACATGAACAATTTATACTTTAAATTTTACCCAAAAAGAATGCAATAATATTCAAGAAAATTTTGAAAAAGACAAATGAAGGACTTGCTTTATGAATTACTAAAAAATGGTACAATCAGGAGATTTTTTTTAAGATTTTATTTATTTATTTGATAGACGGAGATCATAGAGAAGCAGGCAGAGAAAAGGAAGCAGGCTCCCTGCTAAGCCGAGAGCCCAATGCGGGGCTGGATCCCAGAACCCTGGAATCATGACCTGAGCCGAAGGCAGAGGCTTTAACCCACTGAGCCACCCAGGCGCCCGGAGGAGATTGGTATTTGTATAGGAAGAGACAAACAGAAAAAAGCAACACAAAAATAATAATAATAACAAAAGACCCATGTATACACGGAAGTTTATTATACTGAGGTAGTACTCCAGTCAGGAAGAAATGATTCTAACAAATGATTTCAGGAAAAACGGCTAAATCCCTACCTTATATAATGTACAAAAATAATTTTCAGATATTTTAATGAGTAAAGCATAAAAAACTATAAAAGAATTAACAGACAATATAGGAAAAACAGTTAGTCATTTTTGAGTGGGAGCTATCTTCTTAAGTGATAAAAAATCTGGTCATTTTAAACCAAAAGACTGACAGTTCTTGAAAATATCTGCCATATATTTCACAAAGGATTACTATACCTGGACCCTAATAAAATACAGATAAATAATTCTGAAGCATAATGGGCAAAATATATTGAGAGGTCATGTCAAGAAATAGTTAACTACATTATGGTACATCCTGACAAAGAATACCATGCTGACGTTAAGATAAAGCAGAGCTTTGTATGGGAAAACTTTCACCTTATATTTTTGTCTGAAAATGCAGATAACAGAATAGTATGCATATATACTCTCACTTTCACAAGAAAATGAAATAACATATTTATGCACATGTAAGAGTGACGCGGAAGGCCTTATGAAGTACTACGACTGGGGAAAGAGCTGAGAAAAAAAGTTTCATTTTCTCTATAAATTGCTGGCTTCATACATGGTCGTATCATTTTAGGGTTTCCCTCTCCTCCCAATGATGCAAAAATAATTTTTCAACGGATTACACTGCTTGCTTCTCCGCTACCCCTTGTCTGAAATGCGTATTCCACCACGTTAAGGAAGCAGATCATTTCATTTTCCCTTATTTTCATGTCACCTGACTTGCATTACTACCATTTCTCCGTTTGGACAACTTGTCAAAAGCACCAGAGAGATAAGGACCCTTGTCATAGCAAGGCTGTTCAATTTTTGCTTGTTATAGTATAACAAGGGAGACACACCTACTCTTTGTCTTTGGTTTGAGTATCTTCCCCTTACTTTCTTCACTTCTTGACAGGCAGAGATTTTTACACCTTAACTCGTTGCTACTCAGTTTACATCCGAGTTGAGACCCTACCTGACGCCTGGGTTCCCACTGGGGATAGGGTTTGCTTTTGCTTTTTCCAGTCGCCCACCCATTCTTTCCGTGACCCTCGGGGAAGTTACCCCACTTCTCATTGACACGGCTATGATGACACCCCACAGGGAAGCAGAGAGCGGAACTGAGCAACCACCTTGGGAAGAACAGAAAGACCAACTTAAAAGTTTTCGAAAGAATAACCACGATAGTACTAGCTTCCGGAAGACAACCCTTGCGCCGAAGGAGTCTGGGACACTCGTGACGGGGCCCACTGCTCACCCTGACATCGCAAGCCCTGCCTCCCCTCTTCCCCGGCGTGGAAGTCAAGTCACCGCGAGCCGTGGACTCGGAGTTGGGCTGGATCCCTCCCCAGAGAGCGTCGCGGCGGGGAGAACGTTGCTGCGCTGACGTCGCGGGCTCGGAAAGCCCCTCCCGGGTCCGCTCCGGGACGCACACCCGGGTAGTTTTTCTGGCTCAACGTTCCTCTCCACTCTGAGAACAGGTCGTCTCCGCGGCTCGTCGGCTTCTTTCCCTGCGGCACCCGTACTGCCCTCGCTCACACACACAACTTCCCCGCCGCTGTGCTCGACGGGTTCCAACAAACCAACTCATTCGCGAAGTTTCTTACTCACAGTTCAGGGTTTCCGCGCCTGTCTCTCACGCCCCGGCGCGGCGGCGCCCGGCCGAAGGAGTCTGCCGGAAGTTGTTTTCCGTTCCAGTTCAGAGGGCAGCGCCTGCGCGCGGAGCTTTTAACCCTTCATCCTCCACCCCGCCAGGCCAGGCCGGACCCCTCCCGTCCCACCCAAGCACCGCCCCGCCCACCCAAGCACTGTCCGGCCCCGCCCCTCCTCACCCCGCCTGGCCTCGCCTCGCTGAAGTACTGCATCGGAAAGTCAACAATGTCAAGGTTAAAGGCCACCTGAGGGACTTAGGGAGACTTTTTTCCTAAACAGAAAATAGCCAGGTCTAATATCACCCTGTCTGTGGGTTAGCATATACAAGAATCGTCTGAGACGCTTGTTAAAGATGTAGATTTACTAGTTCACCCCTAGAGATCGTACAGTTAGGGCAACTGGGGTGAAGCCTGGAACCTGCATTTTTATAGGATTCTCATGTGAATGTGATTAAGGTGATTAAAGTCCACACTGAGAAACACAACACACACGCACATACACACGCACACCCATTTGGTTTTTTCCCAGTTGTAATACCTTTCACTAAATGTGCTTGCTAAAGTTGAATTGGTGGCCAGATACAAGTAGATCTTTACAGAAAATTCTCATGAATTAAGACTTCTCCATTATTCCATTTCCTAGCTCGACTTGAGCATTCTCCAAGATAGAAATTTTAGACAGATACCTTTAGAAGTGCGTGAACTCTCAGTTTTAGCTCTGATACCTGCGGGCTCAGGCAAGTTGCTTAACCTAATGGATCTTAATATTTTATCGGACAAATAGAGACAGTGATAACCTACTTCACTGAATGGGTGGTTGTGAAGGTCAGTCCAATAACGTGAGCAACACCACGTGGTAAATTTTAGAATGTTCTTCAAATGAAAGATATTGTCCAGAGTCACTCATGTCAGGCCGGATCCTTGCCACCAAAAAGGTTTTCCCTCAGATTCCTTGCACTAAAACAGAACATTCAGATCCACAGCACTTGCAGAAGCCTCCTGAGAGCCCTGAAGTCTAGGACTTTCCACGTTGACTGGAGCTTGATTGCACCTGGCTGAATGCATGTAGCACTCTCTGAAGCTTCCATAGTAATGACCTATGTTATTTATTTAGCTTAAAAATATTTTTAAAAAATCTCACCACTTTTGCACATATCTGACATGGGTTGAGAGGGTTTGAAAAAGACCTCATCACCAAGCACAAGCATCCTCAGGACACTGAAGTAAAGTTTGATAGCTTGGATTAAAATGACCATGAATACTATATGTTGTTATCAGGCACAGCCTACTCTAGAACATAGCTTTACATCCATAGATTTGACAAAATTTCTGAAGTTGAGAACTTTCTTGTCCTGGAGATCTTGGCCAACCCATGCTTGATTAAGTCTTTAGCCAATGATTCTTTCTGCATCCTGAAAGATTCAAGCCCAGTCTGGAATTCTTGAGCTCTCTTGCTTCTGATCATACAGTCCCACGTAACTTGGAAGCTGCTATCTTCTCGGGGAACTTAGCATCTTGCTCTTCCTGGGATTGTATTTCTTGTTAGAGCAGGAGACTCCGGTTCTGATTGCCACACTTTCTCCTCACACTTCTGAACCATGGATGTTTGTACTTCTTTCCTTAGGCTTGTAAATCCACGGATTTAAAAACTTACCAAGTTACAGTGCTCTTTTTAATATTGGGCTTAGTTTTGAAAGTCAAAACCAAAATGTATTGTAAAAATCATTTAAACAAACAGAAACTTCTCATATATAACATTGTGATCAGTTGAACAGTTTCTTATAATAAGCGATCAAGTTAAATACGACAGTCAAGCACTTTTTTAAAAAAATAATTTTTATAGTGGTTTTAGTTTTATAACAAAATTGAGTGGGAGATACAGAGATTTCCCATATACTCTCCATCCCAACTTATGCAGAAAACTCTTCCATTATCAACATCTCCCACCAGAGCAGAATGTTTGTCACAACTGATGAATCTACATAAACATAACATTGTCTTCCAAAGTCCATAGTTTCCTTTAAGGTTCATCCTGGACAGATATATAATAACATGTATCCATCATTTTAGTATCATACTATACTAGAGTAGTTTCACTGTCCTGAAAACACTCTGAGCTCCACCTAGTCATCCCTCGCACCCCCAATCCTCGTCAACCACTCATCTTTGTATGGTCTCCATAGTTTTGCCTTTTCCGGAATGTCATATGATTGGTATCAAAAAGTATGTAACCTTTTCAGATTGACTTCTTTCACTTCATAATGTACATTCCAGCTTCCTCCATGTCTTTTCATAGCTTGTCTTTTAGCACTGAATAGTATTGAATTTAGCATTGAATAGTATTCCAGCGTCTGGATGTATCACAGTTTATTTATCCATTCACCTATTGAGGGACATCTTGGTTGCTTCCAACTTTTGGCAATTATAAATAGAGCTGCTATAACAGTAGTGTGCAGGTCTTTGTGTGGACATAAGTTTTCAACTCTTTTGGGTGAATACTAAGGAGTGGGATTGTTGGATCATATATATAATTAGTATGTTTAGCTTTGAAAGAAGCTGTCAAACTGTCTTCCAAAGTGACTGCACCATTTTGTATGCTCACTAGCAATGAATGAGAGTTCCTGTTGCTCCACATCCCTGCCAGCATTTGGTGGTGTCAGTGTTCTAGATCTTGGTCATTCTAACAGGCATGTAGTATATCTCATTGTTTTAATTTTCAATTCCCTGATGACATATGATGTAGAGCATCTTTTCCTATGGTTATTAGCCATCTATCTGCATATTTTCTCTGGTGAGATATTTGTTAAGGTCTTTGGCCCATTTAAATTTGTGTTCTTTGATTTCTTGTTGTTGAACTTTAAAAGTTCTTTGTGTATTTTGGCTTATAGTCCATTATCAGATGTATCTTTTGCAAATATTCTCTCCCAGTCTGTGGCTTGTCTTTTCAGTCTCTTGACAGTGTCTTTTGCAGAGCAGAAATTTTTTTATTTTAATGAAGTCGATCTCACCCAACTTTTGAGCAAATTGAAGGAGCTGCTTTGATAATTTCTAATTGAAATAGTGGGATGTTAATAATACATCTAGAATCTAAAACTAAATGATAAGCATTTTGAATGTGGAGGTGTTAAGAGCTTTGAAAAAGGAATAAAAATATTAAACATACACATTTCTTAAATATATATTTTTCTCCCTTTTCAATCTCATGATGTTGTAGTCATAAACAGAAATGGCTGCGTACTTCTCTAGTGTGTGAAACATGCATGAATGCTGGGGTAAATAGACAAGATTTAGGCTAAGATAACATCAAACATTTTCCTTTGTCTATAATGATGATGAATTTTTTAGAACTGACATACAGTATGTTTTATAAGGTTAGGACACAAATGGAGACATTTATTTGAGATTTAGTCCTTTAGAAGAATGACATAATTTCACTTCAAATTTCCTCTACTTATATTGTATTTATATATATCTTAGGCTAGCAAGCAGTACTATGGGGTAGAATGGGATGCAAATGAGAACTGCAGACTCATTAAAAATATTTTAGGTGATATTTTCAAAACTGCTTAATATTTTACTGAGTGTTCTGAATATAAATCTAGGGACAAGGAAAGCTGCCAGTATAAACACTTACTACAACTTGGAATGTCAGGTATGCATCAATGATCTCTGTCAAATCTTTGATGTGAAGTATCACTATTAATAGAATCTGGTTGACTTCCGATTTAGGATGACATCTGGACTAGCTGTTTGTGTCTCAGACTCTAAATTAAATGCCTCATAAAAAATCAGAAAAATATGAGAACTCATAATAGCACTGAAAGAAAGAATTGATGACCAGATCCAGCACGTATGGTTGAGCAGACTTTGCCATATACCATGCACCTGGCTGACATGGCTAGTCACTTGCCAAGCTTTGCTCTCTTGGGCTTGAGTCTTTCCCAAAGGACACCTTTTTCTGAGTAAGAAAACAAACAAACAAACAAACAAACAAACAAAAAACAACTAACATCAAAAGAATAGCTGTAAGTCTACCCACAGGTGTCCTAGTGACAAAATTTGGCAGGATTTCCAGTCATTTCCAAGAACTGTGGAGCTGAAATGGACATAACCTTTGTTGCTTGAGAATGAGGAAATCTGCTGGCCTAAACAACAGTGGTAAAATGATCTGCCTCTTGGCACCTGCTAGTGAATTGGGTAGAAACCCCACTACTATGTGTGACCCACACATAGTATTTGACCTCTCTTTGCCTCAGTGTGCCCATGAGTACTTCTCTTTATTATTATCTTTGGAGCTATGATTTGGAGTATACTAACACAAGCCCAATGGAAGTGGATAAATGTGATGCTTTATGTGAAGCCAATAATGAAAGCGATGAGCAAACCCAGAGCTCTGTGTTTGACTATCCCTGAGACTTTGATTTTTCATATAGAGTTCCTAACAAGGAAAAGACCAATGATTGCTTCTGATTAACCAAGAATCCTCCTCTTCATACTAAAATAACTAGGCAATAATGGTAAGGGATCTCACCTCAGGTCAATACCTATAGTGAAAAATTAATAGATGTCAGGTTGAGGCCAAAAAAGTCCCTGTGACCTGTGCATGTCTACCTGTCTCTCAGCTTCATATCTGTGCTGAGGAACTAAGAGAAAGCAGGCAGATATGAACCAAGGAAAATCCATACATCTGGTTAGTAAGGGCCACAGAATGATTGGAATGAGAGAATAGAAGACAAAGCATCCCTTTGAAAAGATTATGCTGCATAAAGGAAGAAAAAAAAAGAGTTTTCAAAATGCAGAGAAAACGAACACTTTGGAAAATGGCTTACCAGAAGTGTAAGTAAATGGGAAAAATGTGCTTTGCATTTTCTGTGAAAAAAAGAGATGTCATATTAGACAAAATATTACACTAAGGAAAAGATGGACCTAGTTAAGAGACAGGGAGAAATAAAAACAAAGTTGGATAAGTTAAGACTGTAAGGACATAAAACACACAATGGCAAAATTAAAATAATTATTTGGTCATAATCAAGGATGGAATCAATACTGCAGAATATTAAATCAATGATTAGAGTAAAAGCCTGAAAAACTCTCTCAAATGTCAATGGAAAGGACAAACAGAAGAAAACCATGAAATGGGACAGGGGAAAGAAAGTGCTCTAACATATTCCTGAAGAAGAGAGAGAGTAAATAGAATAGAAATAGCAACCAAAGATATATCAGAAGATATATCCAAAGCAATTGGAGATGCAAAGGACTTAATAAGTTTTGAAATGTAGTAATGAAAAGAGACAAAACACTCTGACATATCCTGATAAAAATTTTGATATGAAAGTATTTATCAATTATTTATATATTCAGCAAATATTTTGTGAGTGCTTGCTATATGCTAAAAGTTAGAGATACAAAGATGACCAAAACACAGTCCTACTTTAAAAGAATTTAGTTTCTGTGGTGGGTAACATATGTAGAAAAAGAAGGCAATTGCTGCACAATGGTTATTAAGTATTATAATAAGGGTTAGAATAGGGTACTTTGAAAACACACTGGAGTCCAGGCTTGAGAGGGTAAGGGAAGTTTTCCTATATCTAAGGTATGGAAAGAATTCAGTAAGAATACAGGCAGAAAAAAAAAAAAAAAGAAGAATAATACAGGTAGAAAAGAATAAATTATTTGCAAAGAAAGAAAAATAGACTATTTTCAATATTAAACTTCAGAGGCTGATTAGAATAACATCTACAGTTGTGTGGGTAAGTTTTAACTGACAAAGTCTATAGCCACCCAAGTTATCATTCACATAGGAAATGAAAAAGATATTCTTTGATACGTCAAGGTTCAGAAATATACTACCCATTTCCTGAAATAGTTGAAGATACACTTTAGATAGTCAAGAAGGGAATTACATTTTTTAAAAAAGGAAAGGTAAAATTCAAGATAAAAGAAATATTTGTAAATATTAGAAATAACTACTGGATTAAGTGAAAATTTGCAGCAAATATAATGAGGCTATTAAAAGTAATTTTGAAGATATAGGGTACAAGTATAAATAAATAATTTAATAAAATGTATTCTAAAATACCTTTTTATAGCAACAACAACTCAAGTGGGTGGAAGAGAGGTGGCAGGGAGTGAAAAGTTCTAATTTACCATTTTTCTTATCTTCTTCTTATAGAAATAAGCCAATGATAGATAGGATGTCATTCTACGATAATTGAACATATATTATTTTAGGGTTCTTTTTTTAATATGAAGGTAAGTAGCTATACATAGAATTCAGAACTGTGTGTTTATTTTCACATTAATAGAGGAAGAAAGAAAAAAAATTGCCCCATAGAACAAAGATATAAAACTCTTACATTCTGACATTTAATCAGTCACCCAATAAGGTAACTCACATGAGTTCTCCTCTGCAACATTTCTTGCATGCATATACTTTCTGTCTTCGTTGTTACATGCTGTCCTCATTTCCATTCTCTGTCCTTACTGCCAACCCCTTGTTCAAGGCACCATCAATCCTTATGTACCATACTAGCCTCCTAATGGTTCTTCTCATTCTTCATTTTCTCTCCTGACGATTTCTAAATGTTATACTCAATGAACTCCAATAAGATTAACTCAGAGAGACCTATACTGAAGCACATTATAATTAAACTGTTGAGAGCCGCAGATGAAAGAATCTTGAAAGTACTGAGAGCAAAGTGACTCATTATGCATAAGGGATCCTCAGTGAGATTAACATCCAATTTCACTTTGAAATCATTGAGTCTAGGAGGCAGTGGGATGACAAATTTAAAGTGCTAAAAAAAAATATGTCAACCAAGAATTCTCTATCTGGCAAAATTATTCTTCAAAAATGAAGGAAAAATTAAGATGCTCTGAGATCATAAAAAACTGAGGGAGTTCAGTGTTAGTAGATTTACTTATTCTATGAGAAATGATAAAGGGAATCCTTTAGGCTCAGATAAAAGGCTACTAGACAATAATTCAAAGCATTACAAAGAAAAAATTTGACATTGACAGTTACATTGATGGACATGAAAACAAAAATAATTGTATTTTTGGTTTGTAATTCCTCTTTTATTTCCTATGATTTAAAAGACAAATGCTTTAAAAATTATAAATCTATATTAACGGGTACATAATGTATAAAGTCTGTGATTACAACAACATAAGGGAGGAACTAAGCTGTATAGGAGTAAAGCTTTTGTATATTATTGAAGCTATGTTGGTATTAATTAAAATTTAATAGTTATAAATTTAAGTTCCTATTTATAATCCCCACAGTAAGCACTAAGACACCATCTTAAAAAAATATATATATATGTATATATATATATATATATATATACACATATATAAAATAAGATGAGAAGGGAATGAGCACTAAGACACCATCTTTAAAAAAAGTATACATATATATAAAATAAAATGATAAGGGAATAAAAGGGTACAAAGCAAAGGATCAATTAAACACAGAAGAAGGCACTAATGTGAGAAGTGAGGAACAGAAAAATGGTATAAGGCATACAGAAATCAAATAGCAAAATGGCAGAAGTAAGTCCTTCCTTATCAGTAATTTCTTGAAATATAAATGAATTAACCTCTCTAATCAAAAGGCAAAACTTAGCAGAATGGATAATATAATATGATCAAACTATATGCTTACTACAAGATACTTACTTTAGATCCAAAGACCCAACTAATTTGAAAGTAAA
The DNA here is from genome assembly GCF_010015895.1 of Lontra canadensis. Lineage (NCBI taxonomy): Eukaryota > Metazoa > Chordata > Mammalia > Carnivora > Mustelidae > Lontra > Lontra canadensis. The sequence continues at coordinate 29,502,185 of NW_022631007.1, read as the reverse complement.
ATGATGGAAAAAAGATTTTCCATGCAGATAGTAACCAAAAGAAACATGTGGCAGTTATATATATATATTTTTAAAGATTTTATTTATTTATTTGACAGACATATCACAAGTAGGCAGAGAGGCAGGCAGAGAGAGGAAGGGAAGCAGGCTCCCTGCTGAGCAGAGTGCCTGATGTGGGGCTTGATCCCAAGACCCTGGGATCATGACCTGAGCCAAAGGCAGAGGCTTTAACCCACTGAGCCACCCAGGCACCCCCATGGCAGTTATATTAACACAAAATACCTTTCAAGTCAAAAACTGCTACAAGAGACAAAGAAGGACATTATATATTGATGAAAGGGTCACTTATCAAAAAGATCTAACAATTATACACATTTACACATCAAACAATAGATCCCCCAAATATATGAAACAAATATTGATAGAATTGAAGGGAGAAATAGTACTACGATAACAGTTGGAGAATTTACTACACCACTTTTAATAACGGGTAGAAAACTAGAAAATCAAGAAAGAGAGAGGACTTGAATGATGTTATAAATCAACAAGCTCCTAGAGACATATATAGACCATTCTACCCAACAAGAGCAGAATATACATTCTTCTCAAGTAGATATGGAAACTTCTCTGGGATAAACAAATGGTAAGCCACAAAAAAAGACTCAATATATTTAAAAAGACTGAAGTCATACAAAGTATCTTTCCCAACCAAAATGAAATGAAGCTAGACAGCAATAACAGAAGGAAAACTAGAAAATTCAAATATGTGCAAATTAAGCAACACATTCTTAAACAACTGATCAAAAGAGGAAATCACAAAGGAAATTAGATTTACTTAGAGATTAATGAAAACAAAATTGTACCATACCAAACCTTATGAGATGACTGAAAGCAGCACTTAGAAAGAAATTAATAGTAGTTAACATCTACATTAGAAAAGGAGAGAGCTCTGAAATCAATAACCCAATTTACCCTTCAAGGATCAGAAAAAGAAGAGCAAGCTAAACCCAAAGCTAATAGAAGGAAGGAAATAATAAAGATTAGAGCAGAGATAAATGAAATAGACCAACCACCCCCTCCAAAACAAAAACACCCAACCCAATAGAATCAATGAAGTCTAACTTGGTTTTTTGAGAAGATGTGTAAATTTGACAAAACTTTTCTAGACTTAGAAGAAAAAAGGAAAGAGAATAATAAATAACTAAAACCAGAAATGCAAGTGGGGACATTGCCATCAGCCAAATAGAAATAACATGGATTATAAGAGACTACTATGAATCACAGACCAACACATAAGATGATCTAGTTGAGATATAGAAATTCCTAGAAACACACAATGAAAACTAAATCAGAAGAAACAGAAAATCTGAACAGTCTTAAAACAAATTAAGAGATTGAATCGATAATCAGAAACTTCCCAACAAAGTCCGGAACCAGATGGCTTCACTGGAGAATTCTAACAAACACTTAAAAAAGAATTAGCACCAATCCTTCTCAAACTCAGAAAAACAGAGGGGGAGGGAATACTCCTAACTCATTTTATGAAGCCAGCATTACTGTGATATCAAAGCCAGATAAAAACAACAGAAAAAAGAAAACTAAAAACTAATGATGTTCTTTATGAATAAAAATTTAAAATTCCCAAAATGTTAGCAAACAGAGTCCAATAGCATATTAAATAGATTATGCATCATGACCAAGTGTGATTTATCCCTGGACTGCAAGGGTGGTTAAAGAAGAAAAAAATTATTCAGTGCAATACACCACATTATGGAATAAATGAAAAACACCCCACATGATGATCTCCATTGATGCAGAAAAGGCATTTTACAAAATCCAACACCATTTCATGAATATTAAAAAAAAAAAAAAAAAGATTAGCAACCTGGACTAGAAGGGAAATTCCTCAACATGAAAAAGAGTATTTATGAAAAACCTCCAGTTAACATTGTACTCAACAGTGTAGGACTGGAACATTACCAACTAATTTCAGGAACAGACAAGGATGCATCCTTTCACCACTACTATGCAACACTGTCCTGAAAGTTTTAGCCAGAGTTATTAAACAAGAAAAAGAAATACAAAGCATATAAATTAGAGAGAAATAAAAATAAGGGGGCCTGAGTGCATCAGACTCCCGGTTTCAGCTCTGGTTGTGATCTTAGTGTCCTGAGATGGAGCCCTGTATGGGGTTCCACACTCAGCACAGAATCTGCTTGAATTCTCTCTCCCTCTCCCTTTGCCTCTTCCCTCTATGTTCATTCTTTCTCTCTCTTTCAAGTAAATAAATAAGTAAATATTTAAAAAAGAAGAAGAAGAAAGAAACAATAAAAATAAAAATAAAAAAATATTTCTCTCTCTCTCTCTTTTTTTAAGATTTTGTTTTTAAGTCATCTCTACACCCAACATGGGTCCCAAACTCACAATTCCAAGTTGCATGCAAGCTCCACCGACTGAGCCAGCCAGGCATGCCAGGAGTAAAAATATTTCTATTTGCTGATGAAATTATCTTATGTATAGAAAGTCCCAAAGAATCCACAAGAAAGCTAGTAGGGCTAGTAAATGAGTTTAGCAACAGTGCAGGATACAAGAGCAATGCTCAAAAATCAGTTGTTTCCATACATCATCAATGAACAATCCAAAAAGGAAATTAAGAAAATAATTCCATTTATAATAGCATCCCCAAAATAAGATATCTAGGAATAAATATAACCAAAGAGGTAAAACACTCATATATTGAAAACTACAAAACATTGCTGAAAGAAATGAAGATCTAAATAAATGGGACGACATTCCCATGGATTAAAAGAAGTTATATTGTTAAGATGACAATGCTTCTCAAAATGATTTATGGATTTAATGTAATCTATATCAAAATTCCAATGGCCTTTTTTGTGTCAGAAATGTAAAAGCTGATCCTTAAATTCAGATGGAACTACAAGGGGCCTTGAATAGCCAAGAGAATACTGAAAAAGAAAAATAAAGTTGGAGGACTCATACTTTCCAATTTAAAAACTTACTACAAAGCTCCAGTAACTAAAACAGTGTCGTATCAGTCTAAGGATAGATATATGATCAATGGACTACAAATGAGAGTGAAGAATAAACCCATACGTATTTGATGAATTGATATTTGATATGGACACCAAGACTATTCAATGGAGAAAGAGTAGCCTCTTTAACAAATGATATTAGGACAACTCACAGTCATAATCAAAAGAATGAGTTGGACCCCTTTCCTCACACTATTTACAAAAATTAACTAAAAATGGATCTAAATTTAACAAGTAAAACTATAAAACTTTTAGATAAAAACATAGTGGTAAATCATTATGACCTTGAAGTTGGCACTAGATTCTTAGATATGATACCAAACTCATGAACAAGAAAAGAAAAAATAAATGTGACTTCATAAAAAATTAATAGAAAAATTGGGCATTGAAAGGTCCTATCAAAGACATTATTAAAAGACAATCTACAGAATGGGAGAGAATATTTACAAGTCACATATTTGATGAAACTCTAAGAATCCAGAATACATAAGGAACACTTAAAGCTCAACAGCAAAATGACAAACAACCCAATTTAAAAATGGCTAAAGGACTTACAGACATTTCTCCAGGGAGACTATACTCATAGCCAGCAGGCACATGAAAGATTCTCCATATCATTAGTCATCAGGGAAATGTAAATCAAAACCACAATGAAATACCACTTCGCCTGCACTAAGATAGCAATAATAATAATAACAAAAACAAAGGAAAATAACAAGAGTTGGCAAGAATGTGGAGAAATCAGAGCTCTCATACATTTCTGGTGGGCATTTTAAAATGGCTTGACAACTGTGGAAAACTATTTGGTTCTTCCTTAAAAAGTCAAACAGAACAACCCACTATTCTACCACTTGGCATATTCCTAAGAATTGAAAACAGGTACTCAAACAAATACATATAAATACATGGTCATAGCAAAACTATTTACAATATCCATAAAGTAAAAATAGCCCAACTACCCTACCCAACAATCGATGAATGGATAAACAAATTGTGGCATATACATACAATAGAATATTGCTTGGCCATAAAAGGAATAAAGTACGGATATATCCTACAACATGGATGAATCTTGAAAACATTACGTTAAGTGAAAGAAGCCAATCAGAAAAAGACACATATTATATGATTTCATTTATGTGAAACACCAAGAACAGACATATCAATAAAGACAGAGGACAGATTGGCAGTTGCCAGGCATTGAGGGGAACAAGAAATGCAGAGCACCTGCTTAACTAATTCTAATAAAGGATTTCCTTTTGGGGTAATAACAGTGTTTTGACACTTGATAGAGGTGTTGGTTGCAAGACCCTGTGAATGCAATAAATGCTACCAAATTATTTAATTTACCATGTTTAATTTTATGTTATGTGAATTTTACCTCAATTTTTTAAAATAGGAAAGAAATATGAAAATTTGAATAAACTATAGACTGAGTTAATAAAAACATATCAATACTTGTTCCTTAATTGTAACACATACACATGTACATCCTAATGTAAAATGTTAATAATAGGGGAAATTATGTGATGAGACAAGGCAGGGTGATAATATGGAAACTCTGTTGTGTTGGCGCAATTTTTCCCTAAATCTAAAACTGTTCGAAACAAACAAAGGCCATTAACTGAAAACAACTGGGTTGTCCTAAATAGCTCTTGGATCAAAGAGGAAATAAAGCTACAATTAAAAACAAAATAACAATGATGTGAAAGTGACCTATCAAAAGTTGTAAGACATAGTTAAAATGGTGCTCAGAAAATTCTTAGCTTTAAATACTTTCATTAAGAACAGGAAATAGTAAAAATAAATGAACTAAGCATTTAACTCAAAAACTGAAAAGAGAAAAACTAAAATATTGTAGTCTAATAAGAGACATTAAGAAAATAAAGAGGGGTGTCTGGGTGGCTCAGTTGGTTAAGCTTCCAACTCTTCATTTTGGCTCAAGCCATGATCTCAGGGTCCAGAGATCAAGCCCCACAACAGGCTCCCTGCTCAGTGGGGAGTCTGCTTGAGATTCTCTCTCCCTTTCCTTTAGCCCCCTCCCCCCTTAAATAGATGAATCTCAAAAGAGAAAATACAGGTAAGATAAAAGCAAAAACTACTAAAAAAAAGACCTGATCATAAAATGATAAATCCAAGAGATAAATTCTCTGACATGTTCAATCAGGAAAAAAAAAAAGAGAGAGAGAGAAAACATTAATGAACAAAATTATTGGTGAAAAAGTTTATCCACATAGTTATGGAGATGATAAAAAAAAGTACAAGAGAATGCTGTGTTTGCTAATACCTTTGAAAAATTTGATGAAAAAGATCATTTATAAACCACCTTAACTGGGTGGAAAAAACAGCATTAAACCCAACTAGATCAATAACAATAGAAAATATTGGAAAGCTTTTAAAGAATTACTTCCAAAAGTGGGTGCCAAGGACAAACAGTGTGAAGATTTGCTCTTTAAACATTTCAAGGAGCAGATAACTCTCATTAAACTTTTTAGAACATGGAAAACTTTGGTGTTTTTAATCAAAAAATAAAAATACAAAGTAATTTCACTTGTGAAAATGAAAGCAAAAGATCTCAACAATTTACAGATTTCTTTTAACATACATTTTCTTAATATAAATTGGTGTAAGATGAATTAATTTGGACACACATTTTGCATACTGCTGTTGGTTATAACACAATTGTGGCTTGCAACTAGCACAATTATCATAGGGGGAAAGCTTTTTTTGCACAAAGCATAGGAACAGCTGCTTTGTTTGAGTATCTGGTTGCTCTGCCTGGATAGTGTTCCTTGGCTATGCCACATTATTTTCATTCTTTTCTGCTAATTTGAGTTGTGAACTGAATTGTGAAGCCAAAATAATAGAGAAGAGACATCTAAGCATGTGGATTAAAGAGAGAATGAGGAAATGTGTAGGTTTGGTTTGGTTCATTTTGATCAACCGATTTATTATTTTAACTAGAGCAATAACTAAATATATTTTATAATTATAAACCTACCTTTATTATGGAGGCATGATTTTTGATAACATTGAATTTTTTTTTAAAGATTTTATTCATTTATTCGACAGAGAGAGAAATCACAAGTAGGCAGAGAGGCAGGCAGAGAGAGAGGGAGAAGCAGGCTCCCCGCTGAGCAGAGAGCCTGATGCGGGCCTTGATACCAGGACCCTGAGATCATGACCTGAGCTGAGGACAGAGACTTAACCAACTGAGCCACTGAGGCACCCCCTATAACACTGAATTTTTAAATAAGGCAATTACTGCATTGTGTAATAGCAGAGAACTATATTCCTTAAAGTACAAAAACCTTACAGTTATCTCTAATAACACCAAAAAGACATTGAATATAGGTTAACATGAAGTCTTGATATACCTTTCATAAAACAGTATGAGAAGTAGATTTTGTAGTTATTTGTATTTTATGATAAATATGTTTATCTCAAACCAACAGCCATCATCATTCTTAATGTTAACCACTAGGGAAATTCCCACTGAGATCAGAACAAGACAAAGTTAACTTCTATCTCCTCTGTTATTAAACACTGTTTTAGGAGTTTTGGTGAGAAGAAAAAAAAGAGGAGAAAAATTATATTTTTCTTAACTAGGCATCACATGTGAATTACCTAAAGTAATTTGGAACAAATAGAGGATCAGCATAATAGCTGGATACAAGATAAAAATATGAAATAAAGAACTTTTCTAAATGCTAGCAGTAATTGGTTAGAAAATACAGTGGAAAGAACGTCCCTATCCAAAAAAACATCCCCAGCCCTATACACAAAGAAGATAAAATATATTGAGGTATATTTTATAATAAATATAAATAAAATACATTGAAATATATTTTATAATAAATGAATGACTTATCGTATTTCCCGGGGCTTTAATACATGGAGAGAAAAAAAATATGTGCAGATAGGAAGGTTCTTTACTGTAAGGATGATCATTTCCCTCTAATTAGTGTGTAAGTTCCATGGAATTCCAACTAGAACTTTCTGGGCAGAATTTAACAAATTGATTTAAAATTTTCCACTTGGCCATCTCTTTCATTGTCACAAGTGTTCAAAAGAAATAAACACTTCTTTATGTGTTTATGTGTGCTTTGGGGCCCAAAGTAGCTGCTTGGAGGAACCTCCATCATGTTGGACCTCATCTACAGCCCCATGTCCCCTGCTGCATGGAAGTAGACAAACGTGTGCACCTGTGCATGGGCGGACGTGCATCCTGGAAGGAATGAGGGGAATGGGGTGGGAGAGTGAGGAAAGAGAGATCTTGGAATGGCTTCTAAGCTTCTATGAATGACTTTGCTGGTCTGTGACCTTGGCCAAGTCATCTTCCTTTTTTCCCCATCACTCTGCACTTCGGCAAAGACATCTCAAAATGTTATTTCAATATTGTACGACGGCAGAGCAGCAGTAACAGAGAGTCAGAAAAAAAAAAAAAAAGAAGCAATATGAACTCAAGTTTGAGCCCTGGCTTTGCCACTTACTAGCTGGAAGACCCTGTTACTGTTTTTCTCCCACAGACATTCAATAAACAGCAGCTATTGGTGTTGATAATGATTTTCGCTGTTTAGTTGTTTCAACTATCAACTTTCCTTAGGACTATTTTTTTTAAAGATTTTATTTATTTATTTGACAGAGAAAGAGAGACGCACACACAGTGAGAGAGAGAACACAAGCAGGAGGAGTGGGAGAGGGAGAAGCAGGCTCCCTGCTGAGTAGGGAACCACATCCTAGGACCCTGGGATCATGACTTGAGCTGAAGGCAGAGACTTGACGACTGAGCCACCCCTCTTAGGATTATTCTTGAGAAAATACTACATAATTTTTAGCATTCATTCTTTTTAAAAAGATTTTATTTATTCATTTGACAGACAAGAGATCACAAGTGGGCAGAGAAGCAGTCAGAGAGAGGAGGAAGCAGGCTCCCTGCTGAGCAGAGAGCCCAATGTGGGGATCTATCCCAGGACCCTGGGATCATGATCTGAGCCGAAAGCAGAGGCTTTAACCCACTGAGCCACCCAGGAACCCCAGCATTCATTTTTGATTGTGAAAATAAAGGCCAATTTGTGCGAATAAGACTGGATTACTATAATGGCCAAAGTTTAAATGTTCTAAGATAGAAAACGCAATGTTGTCTGTAAGGTTAATATTTTACTGTAAAAAATATTCATTTACGTGTGTTTCTTAGGAGATGAAAAAATACTAACCTTGAGTTAATTTTTGAAGGGACACACTGGATCAGGCCAGAATTGATCTTTAAAAATTTAGTTCCCCCAAAGTATAAATATATATAGTATTAGTTTACTGTTCAACCTAGTAAGCTACATACAACTTAATTATGCCAAATACATATCTTTTTAAGTCTTACATTATGTTATAAAAACCACTTATTGGAGAAGGCTCATATATTCCAGATATAAACTTAAAAAATTATTTCAAGTAGAGACATAAATTTGATCTTAAAAGTTGGGAAGAATGTAAAAAGATCACAGTATTTAAAAATTTTCTTTAGTCTTGGTTAGGGACTCCACCTTTTAAGGGCCAAATTTCCAATTATGACAATGAATACAAAGACATTATCGAATCATGTCATAAATTACTCACTTTGTAGAAGCAAGAGTAGAACAAATCTGCAACACTTCAATCTAAGACATGACCGCCACCTTGCTAGGTTGAGAATTAAATTGGTAGGAACAACTAAAACTTTGGTTACCTCTTCTCCAGGTTATCAGTCTTCCTTCACAGACTAGTGCTCTTGAAAGAAGTGGTCAGTTACGAAGTCTGGAAGCTTTATCTGCAGGCTCTAGCAATGTTGCCCAAACCGTCCTGAGCTCTCCCTTGTGTTGCACTGGGAACTTCCACTGAGAAATCCCCTAAATTGAAGACTTCCTTATTTGTAGCTCTCAACAGCCAATCGTGGCAAGATATTGAAATGAAGCAAAGACTACCAGAAAATGTTCTGTAAACCACCCGTGCCTGTAGCTCTGACTTCCTTTTGAATCAAAGATTCTTTTCGTGAAGAGTTAAGGCATCAGAAATTGTAAACACAAAAATATTTTTGGATTAAGCACATTTTCATGTAAGAAAATGTTAAAGTCTGTTTGGAAAATTTCTTTTTTTAGCTTTAAAGAAGGCATTTTTTTTTTTTTTTTAAACCTGAGCAGTATATTTATAAACAGTAGGCAAAGACTAGATTTGAGTGTGGTTGCCTTTGCTTTAAGGCCTACAGAGGTCACTAGGAAGAAGCCTAGTAATGATGAAGCCTGTACTGGATTCCAGAGCATGGTCTCGGAGACTAAGAAGAAAAATGAAGCCAGAAAGGCTCCTAAGACAGCTTTGTCCTTGGAAACTAAGGTGCCCTGTTCGTGTGGCTGAGGGCATGTGTGTTCCAGCACACAAGGGAAATGTTTCACAAATGCATCCATTCTTCTCAGGCTACTTGGAGCAAAACATCAAGTTTTACATGCAAATGGAAGGCAGCATATGCACAGCAGACACTTTTCTTTGTTATAAAATTTTAGAGCTGGAAATGTCCTGAGACCCCATTTGTTCCATTTCCTTTTTATTACAGATGAGGAAACAGGAGAGGGTAGACGTTCAAAGTCATAAAGTTGGAGGCAGCTGAGTCTTTTGAATCCAAGTGCATTTCTTTTTCTTTTCTTTTCTTTTTTTTTTTTTACTGTACCACACTCTTAGCACACCAAGTTGCTGAACAGGAAAATGACTGTAACAACAACAACAACAACAAAAGATGGAGGGAGAGTCTGTTCAATTCCTGTGTTTTACAGATGAGGACTTTGAGACTTTACCCGAAGTTCCACTGTTAGAAGGACTAGAATTTCAAGCTTCTGATTCTCAGTCTGGTTTTCTACTTTCACGTACCGCTCTCTCTTAAATTAGATGTTAAGTAAGCCTGAGATATTTCTACTCATGATGAAATTGTTCTGTGAGAAGGAAATACGTTTAGGGCATCTAAAATGATGAATAAGCATGTAATGAAAAACATTCCATTTACTCATCTAACATAGAGTGAAGTATTAATTTCTTTCAGCACTTGTGTTTTACAACTATCTTACTGAGAGCAAACTTTAAACTTTCTTGTATGCAATGGATAAGTAAAACCTATCTAATACTGTAAATATAGCAAAATAAAACAAAAAGCGGAAGGAAAATTTTCTTCTCCAGAATTTATATTTTGGGGGCACCTGGGTGTCTCAGTCGTTAAGTGTCTACCTTCAGCCCAGGTCACTATCCCAGGATCCTGGGATTGAGCCCCACATCTGACTCCCTCCTCGGCCGGAAGCCTACTTCTCCCTCTCCCACTCCCTCTGCTTGTGCTCCCTCTCTTTCTGTCAAATAAAAAGAACAAAATCTTTAAAATTTTTTTTAAATTTAATTTAATTTTAAAATTAAAAAAAAGAATTTATATTTTTGCATGAGTGGAATTTTATAAACACAGCTTTTTTTTTTTTTTTTTTTTTTTTTTTTTTTTAAAGCAGTGTGTTGGCTTAACTGGGGAATGCCCCTTCGGTCTCTCCATTCTATGCCCTTTCCCTCTTCTATTTGCTTTGGCATGTGCGTTTGGCTGATGACCAAGCTCCAGCAGAACTGGCTATTCCTGGGAATTTGGTCTCAACCTGGTAGGGTGCTGGTTGCAGGAGGGTCTTGAGGCAAGATGGAGAAGCTGTAGTTAGAGATGCTTTTTGAGGGAATTCTGTCCGAGTGCATGGAATTTAAAACCTGTGTCATGGAGCAGTTCTGGCTTTAGACAAAACATGTGAGACAGATGGAAGTTTTTATCTTTGTTGTCTCTGGCAGTTCCTTTTCCTATTCCCTCCCCCTCCTTTTTTCCTCTCAGAGTCATAAACCACGTGACCAGGCAGATTGAAATACGGTGATTACTGTGGGGGAGGAAGGAGCAAAATGGCACCAAGCCAGGATGGCAAAGGTTAGGGTACAATGACCAAGGCAGGAGGAGATGGGAGGGTGATCCAAATCCAAACTAGAGAATGAGAGGCAAAAGTCAGGTTCCCATTTAGGCAGAGGTGAATGGCCAAGGAGTTCCTAATCAAGTAAGGAAGCTATCACCACCTTGGGACAGCAGGGTTCTTATGGGCAGATCCCCAAGGCCCCCCTAAGAAGAATCCCAGGAAAGCAGAGTCTCCTCTGGGGACAGTACCTGGTAAGAAGGTCAGGGCTCTTCATTGCTAACTGGGATTCAGGGCTAGGCTCTCTCCTCCATGTGAGGACGCAGATACTTGCAACTCTGAAGCTAGAAGCTCGCTCAGCAGCTGGGCTGCTTGGGATAGGTGTCCCATCAAGGAACTTGGTTCAGATGATCACATGGGAAACTTCAGGGTGGATCCTTGCTCCAGGCACAATATGTGTGGAAACAGCAGAATTTTCTTGCCTCTGCTTGCTGGCGGGCTAAAGCTCTACAATTTTATTAGCCCAGGGCCAAAGCAGGGCTGGACTCTGCAGGGATAATGGATATTCTTTTTCTGCTAACACCGAAATCTCTGTAAACTGCACTGGAGGGAGTAGTTAGTTATCACTAATTTGCAACTTAATATAAATTTATGTCAAAGTACTGCTTCTCTGGTGGGGATATTTGCATTTTATATCTTAGAGAGTTGTAGAGTTAAAGGTGTCCCCATTTAATGGAATTTCTGGCCATAATGAATGGGGAAAGGAAATGTGGTTGAAGTAGGAAGAGATAGGGAAAGGGAAATAGCCTTAGTCTTTACAGTTCCTATACTTAGGCTGTAATCTCAGTTAATGACTGGCCTTATATGAGTGAGGATATATAGTTAGCATGCTTGCTCAATTATTTATTCAACAAACATTTATTATCTATTATGTGTTAGGTTCTGTGCTGGGTATAGGGATTATTAAAAGGCTTTTTCTTGGGGCGCCTGGGTGGCTCAGTGGGTTGAAGCCTCTGCCTTCGGCTTGGGTCATGATCCCGGGGTCCTGGGATCGAGCCCCGCGTTGGGCTCTCTGCTTGGCGGGGAGCCTGCTTACCCCTCCCCTCTCTGTCTGCCTGCCTCTCTGCCTGCTTGTGGTCTCTGTCTGTCAAATAAATAAATAAAATCTTTAAAAAAAAATAAAATAAATAAAAGGCTATTTCTTGCCCTTAAGGAGCTCATGACCTTAGGGAAGAGACAGGTAGGCAAACAACATTTTCCTGTTCCCAATACCAAAGGTAAGACCGGAGATACAAGGTGCTTGTGGGCAGAGAGGCAGTCCCCAGAGCCTGAGCAACTCAGGAAGAGCTGCCTAGATATCCAGGGATTGAACAAGCAAAAGGACCAAGTGTTAAAAACATACTTTATGCCTTTCTACTTTGATTTCTTTGGGGCTAAACTTGTGACTTTTTGCTTGTTTCCAAAGCTTTATAAGTAAAATTTATCAAAAAATCTTAATTTGCTTTTTAATGCTGTACAGGATTATTTATAGTCTTGATGATAGACACTGTTTTAGTGTTCCTGGTATTTTTCCTTAAAAAATAAATGTGTGAGGTACATAGATAGACTGTGCAGTTAATAAGTACCTCAGACCTGTTATTTTTGAGAATAGGAACAAAAGTAGAGCTGTGGCTTCCCAGTATTCTGTCCTCCTCATCTTACGATATCTATATATTTTTGATTATCAAAATAAAGAGGACACTTAGTGATGTATGATAAAAAGATTGATAGAACTAAAATCTAAAAAAAATATTTGGAAACCCAAGTTACAGGCCAGTGCCAACATGAACTTTAATAGTAGTGGGTGCCTGGGTGGCTCAGTTGGTTAAGCATCTACCTTCAGCTCAGATCATGATCCTGGAGTCCCAGGATGGAGTCCCACGTCACGGTACCTGCTGAGCAGGGAGTCTGCTTCTCCCGCAGACCTCTCCCCTCTCATGCTCTCTCTCTCAAATAAATAAATAAAATCTTAAAAAAAAGTAGTAGTTATAAAGCGGTCTAATTACTAATGCCATTCCTACCACCATCCTAGAAACAAACAAACAAACAAACAAACAAACAAACAAAAAAGCAGGAAAAGTGGCCTGATCCCAGAAAGGAGATGATGAGATGCAGCTTAGTAGAAGTCATACAAACACGGCTTAAGAGTTTTATTTGAGGTAGTAATCTGGGGATGATAAAAAGCTCCAAAATGAATAGGACTTTGGGATGTTCTTGAGAATAAGGGGAATGCTAGTCTTGCTTTCATTTCTAACTTTCTAGGTACCACTCTTTAAGATGATCATAGACAAACTAGTTGCAAAATACTCATCCATATTACATGTATATGATTGCAGGAATGGAGGATGTTTAGCTTAAAGAAAATGAGAACAAAATGACAGTGTTCAAATATCAATTAAATTCTTCTCTGTAGCTCCAAGGTAGACCTGAGACTAGTTAAGTAGGAACTACGAGAAAAACAAATTTTGACTCACTATAGAAAGATCAATACTCCAATAGTAAGAAGATGAGATAGATCACCTTGGGAGGTAATGAGTTCCCAATTACTGGGAAAAATCAAGCATAAGATGAATGACCACTGCTTGGGAATCCTGCAAGGACATTAAAGTCTCAGATTAGATAATAATGGCTAATACCTATGTAGCATTTACTGTGGGCCGGCACAATTCTAAGTACTTTGCATGTATTATTTCACTTAATTCTGGTAAGTACCCTATGAGGAGAGTGCTGTCTTATAGAAAAAAAGATAGAGACATAAAGGAGTTAACTAATTTAATCAAGTGCACATAGCTTAATAAATGGAAATAGGCATCTGTCTCCAAAGTCCATGCTTTGGAGAACTTTACTATAGTGCAGCCAGGATGCCCATTATAGGACCCTTCATTTAATACAGATCCTCTCATTCGCTGAAAATATGGAATTTTAGAGGTGGTAAAAAGAAGTTCAGATGCTTTCCCTACCAATTTTTATCTCTTCTTATGCACAATTTTGCAAGCTACCAGACTGACAAGAAGTTAATGAACTGGGAATATACCATCTCCAATCCCTGCTCCACATGGCCTAATTTGGCTTTACGATAGAGTTGTGGGAGTGATGTAATCAGAGACAACACAACGATGGGAAAGGAAAAGAAGGTCAATGCAGAAGGTGGGTTCTTGCTGAGAAGTGGAGGAGCGAATTAGACTTGATGCCTTTTCTTCAGTGATAATTTTGAAAAATAGAGCAAACTTAGAGAAGACTGAATATCATTAGTTAAGATAGATGACAGTGCACATTTTGTTTGTGAAGATTTACTTATCCTTCGGTTTTTTCCCTTCCTAATCTGTTATGTATAGTTGAGTGAGTTGCACACAAACAAACCTCATGGTACTTTCTACAGGGTACATGGTGAGCGATCTAATTCTCCACTAAAAATCTCTGTAAGTTGACAAAATTTCATCAGGGAATAAAGTCACCTCACCAAAGAAAGGTCTGTTTCAAGTATTATGTATTCAACTTTCTCTTTTAGTGGCCAAGGTAGCAATACATATAGTTTATTGCCAAATGGCCCTTTTATATTGATCTATGTATTGGGATTCCTCCTGTCCAAGTTAATGAGAACCACTAACCAAAAGAATGAGTCTCACAGGCATTTCTTGCTCTAAACTGAGAAACCCAGACAAATGGTTTAGATATCGGAATAAAGAAAATAAAAATTACTTGACTCCTTCACAGAGATCCAGAATTTATAAATGGTAGAAAACAAATTTGCATTATTGGAAACATATTTCTTCTGGATTTATGAATTCATGAAATTAAAATTTCTGTGAGATGCTTAAGGTCATCAATACTTTTCTATGCAAACACACACAGTACAGTAATTTAGTCCCGATATAGTTTCCAATATTAGCAGGATTAATGGTTCATACTCATAATTCTCTTGAGGAGATTAAAAAACCACGTTAGCCCATCTATAAACTCTAAGACACAGTGACAACGAGACAGAAATTAGAGAGAAAAGAGGGAAAGACAAAAAGAATAATCTGTAAACTCCACATTTTTCTGTGGCTTTAATAATGTAAGTCAGACTTTCAAAGATATTTGCCCTTTGGAGATATTTAGCTTGACTCAAGGGGGACACTGAGAGGCTTAACTAGTTGAAGCTCACAGAAAGATTTCAAGGTTCCTTGTGTGTTATTTATTCTTTGGTTTACCAATTACCTTTAATTTATCATATTTGGAGGGATGCCAGAGCTGTGATGAAAGAGTCAATAAACATGGTTCTAAGGAAAAGCACAAGCTATTGTTTGAGTGGGAAAGACTGAAGTAGGGTTAGCAGTGTAGAAGTAACTGTGTGTGTGTGTGTGTGTGTGTGTGTGTGTGTGTGTGTGTACATGCTATTCTTTAGATAATCTGGTTGAATCCCTTCACTTCAAAGAAGAAGGAACTGAGACTCAAATAGGTTGATGTTTTCAATATCAAGCAGCTGATTGACGCTGTTAGCAGATTTCCACCGGCATTGGAGAACCTAGCTCCAAAGTACTTCATCATCTCTGACTGTAATTTGAGGATACTATAAACGTTAGAAAGTGGAGTGAGGTGAGTAGAGAACTTTTTCTAATCACTCCATTTGTATGTGCTTTGTTTCTTTTGTCATTGGGATTCAGGTTTAAAAATAGTGTTTGAATGGGGGAAAAATCTTCTTAGAACACTTCTTTCCCATGTCATTTATTTATTGTTCATTATTATTATCATTCATTTATTCATTAATCCTTTATTCATCCATTGCTCTATGGGGAGAGGGTACCACAGAACAAAGCTCTTTGTTTAGCACATCAGAGGAATTGAAAATCACCTCTTTGTTGAGAGGCAATGTGCCAGAAGGGTTAGCATATAGTTATCTGAACCATATTACCTAGGTTTTAAATCCTGATTTCATTCTTGAATAGCTTCTTGTCTTAATCTTATGGTAGTTTTGAGGATCCAATGGATGAGTATATGTAAAGCATTTAAAACACTGAGCACATGGTAAGGCTATGTAAGATGTTTTTTGTCATATTCTTTACTCCTTGCCATATTTTTATTCACTGTCTCTGTAAAATCATAATGTGAATATATTCAAGGAATGCAGGAAGATTTGACAGAGGGAAATTAAATTATTTAAGCGAGATATTTTGGTTCATTTATGCAACATCCATATTGCTTTTTCCTATTTCCCCCTTACAACTTATGTGCTATTTGGGAAGCTAACTCCATTCCTTATACATGGGTAAGCTAAAATCGGGG
The DNA here is from genome assembly GCF_010015895.1 of Lontra canadensis. Lineage (NCBI taxonomy): Eukaryota > Metazoa > Chordata > Mammalia > Carnivora > Mustelidae > Lontra > Lontra canadensis. The sequence goes on along the minus strand of NW_022631007.1, from coordinate 29,485,891 downwards.
TGAATCCCAGTACTCTTGTTTGGAAGACAGAGCTCACTTTTTCACCAAGAGTAAATGAGGATGCACTACACTTACTATGGCTGGCAGCCCCCTAACTCTACAAAAAGCTTCAGCCTTAAGAAAACCAGCACCAGTGGGTAGCCAGAAAGAGTGATAGACAAAAATGAGTCTTTAATGATATTGCTGAGTCACCAGATCAATCAATTTTGAAGCACCCTTTACGTTCTGACTTTGCTATTATGTAATCCCCGAAGTCCTTTTTAATTAAGCTAGTTTGAAGTGGATTTTCTGTTACTAGCAAGTGAAATCTTCTTGCCATACTAATCAATATAGTAAAAAAGAAGTTATGAATGATAGTAATAACCACAAAGAAATAGCCTTTTGGAGAAGTTGCTACTTGGCCAACATTGTCCTAGGTACTGACCTTTATAACAAATCCCTGCCACAGATATTATGATTCTTTTTCTCTGTCATTCAAAATTTGGAATTCTGAATACCATGTGCAAAATAACATGACTGTGAATCTTATATTTCCAACATGGCCTGTGGCCTATTTTCTGCTAACATTTTTGCAGAAACTAATGTGTAAAACCTAATTAAATCACAAAACTCCCACAAGAAAACATAGGTGTTAAGTTCATTGATATAGGTCTTGATGACTTTTTGGACTTGATACCCAAAGCAAAGGAAACAAAAGCAAAAATAAACAAATGAAACTACATTAAACTAAAAAGTCTCTGCACAGCAAAGGAAACCATCAACAAAATGAAAAGGCAATTTACTGAATAGGAGAAAATATTTGCACATACAATATCTGAGAAGAGGTTAATATCCAAAATGCATTAAAAATACATAAACTTCAATGACACAAACAAAAAACAGTCTGATAAAAAAAAAGTGGGCAGAACATCTGAATAGTTGTTTTTCCAAAGAAGACATACAGATTGCCAACAGGACATGAAAAAGCCGCTCAACACTACTAACCATCAGGGAAATGCAAATCAAAACCACCAAATCCCTTCATATCTGTTAGCATGGCTATTTTCAAAAGACAAAAAATAACAAGTGTTGGAGAGGATGTGGAGTAAAGGGAACCCTCATGCACGGATAGTAGGGATTTAAATTGGTGGAGCCACTGTGGAAAAGTTTCCCCAAAAAGTTAAAAATAAAACTACCATGTGATCCTCAATTCCACTTCTGGGTATTTATTTCAAAAGAAAGAAAGAAAGAAAGGAAAAAAGAAAGAAAGAAAGAAAGAAAGAAAGAAAGAAAGAAAGAAAGAAACTCGAAAAGATATCTGCACCTCCATATTCATTACAGTATTATTTACAATAGCTGAGATATGGAAACAATCTAAGTATCCATCAATAGATAAATGGATAAAGAAGATGTGGTGTATAGAATAGTTTTGAGCCATAAAAATGAATGGAGTCACTCAGTTGGTTAAGCATCTGCTTTCAGCTCAGGTCATGATCCCAGGGTCCTGGATGGAGCCCTGTGTTGTGCTCCCTGCTCAGTGGGGAGTCTGCTTCTCCCTCTCCCTCTGCGGATCTCCCTGCTTGTGCTGTCTCTCTCTGTCAAATAAATAAATAAAATCTTAAAAAAAAAAAAAAAAGAAGAATGAAAGCTTGCCATTTGCAATAACATGGATGGACCTCAAGGGCATTATACTAAGTGAAATAAGTCAGACAGAGGCAAATTCTGTATGATCTCACTTATATGTGGAACCTAAAAAACAAACAAACAAACAAAACCCCAAAACCAAAACACCAAAGAAACAAACAAAAACTGAGCTTGTTGATATAGATAACAGATTGGTGGTTGCCAACTGGGGGTCAAGGTTGGGTGAAGTGGGTGAATGGGGTCAGAAAATACAAACTTTGAGTTATAAAATAAGTAAATCATGGAGAGGTAGTATACAACACAGGGACTATAGTTAATAATACTGTATTGCATATTTGAAAGTTGCTGAGGGAGTAGATCCTAAAAGTTCTCATAACAAGAAAATAATTGTAAGTATGTATGGTGATGGATATTTACTAGACTTATTATGGTGATCATTTTGCAATATGTACAAATATTGAATCATTATGTTGTACACCTGAATCTAATATAATGTTATATGTAAATTATGCCTCAACTTAGAAAGCCTCCTCTTCCCTATTCCCCTAGATAATTTCCCCCCCCAGATGATTTTTTAAACTAAATACAGATGACATTCATTTGAGCACAATACTGAAACTTGACAGTTGATTAAGATTCTTGTATATCTAGGTTTGAATTTTTATTTTATTTTATTTGTAGGTTTAATATGAGAATCTATTGTTCTTGGATTTAAATGCTTACTGCTTCCCCCCCATCTTATTTATTATAACCAAGATATAAGCCTCATTTGCAATAGATTACTCTGGCAGAAAGCCAAACTATCTCTCTGGTTGTTTGCATTATTGGGGTTTTTAAACAAATGCTTTGAAGATTTATTCTTTAGAGATGAAGATCTCTTATCTCTCATCTTATATCAGTCAGGTCCATTCAGGAAATAGACACCATATAGTAGTTTGATTAGGGAAAGTTAAATATAAAGAATTATTAAGTATAACAGCTGGTAATCTATAAAGGGGTAAAAAACAACAAAAAATAACAACAACCAAAAAATTCTCCAGGTACTCAGAGAGGGTACCTAAGGAAGGAGCAATGTGAAAAAGAACCCTTCTCTCCAAGGCTGGAAATCAGGCCATGTTGGGAAATTTGTGGTTTCACATCACTGGATTGCAAGAATTTTGCTGGATTGCCAGGCCAGAACTAATCCACAGATGCTGGGGCAAGCAGGAAACACTTCTCTGAAAAGCAGGTGGGCCAAGGCTGGAATGATGACGTCTGGGACACTGGTGAGACCCACTGGAAAACTGTCAATAGGGATGCCACTGAAACTTGATGGGAGGCCATCCATATGTGTGCCACTGACACTCAGTGGGGGTGTGTGCCACTGGATGAACCCTACATATGAAACCAGCAACAGTGAGATAGGAAACAGAAGCAAATGGAAAACACCAGACCCAGAAGGAGAAGCCCTCTTTTTCTCTCTTTCTCTTTCTCTCTCCAGGTCCTTATACTGACAAAGGTTAACATCATTCTCACTGACAAAGGAGATATATTTTAATATTCTAGCTCCAGTTTTCAGTGTAGACATTAAAGAGTACCTTTGGAACTGGGAGGTAATACATTTTTAGCTGACATACTTTTGAATGTAGGGGATCTGTTTTCATATATTCTGTTATGTCAATATTCAACAGTAGCTTTTATGTAAGCCTATTATATATACTACTCAAAGGTAGGTCAAACAGTGTTAACTATAAAATCTCTCTTCAGGTGTGGTCCCCACCAAAATCTTGGGGCTCCCCAAATCCTCCTCGACTGATGTCTGAAATAGGTTTGACCTTTATTTGTAACAGAAGACTTTGAATCCAGTTAAATCTATCTAGTTAAGGAGAACCATTATACTATTGTGGGCCATTAAACCTCAAGGTGGCTGAGACTCTAATGCTAACAGCTGATAAAAGAAATGAGGAATTTTTGAGGAATTAGGTTGGAGGTGGTCGCTGAAGAGGAACATGGGCGAAGAATGAAAAGTCTACGAGTACAAAAGGCAGTTTTGCCCATTTCTCAATTCTGTCTAAACTGCTTACATGGAAAGAGGCAGGGGATTAAATTCTTAAGAATCTGGGAAATTTGGCAGAAATAACAGTCACTGGGAACTTTGTATATGATAGGGTGGCTCACATCCTCTTCAGTGAAAAAAAAAAGAGTGAAAAATGACTGAATGATACCAGAAGGTGGAAAGTCCTTGACTGCAAACAGCAGATGAAGGGAAGAGTAAGTAACTCTATGAGGTGTCAAATGTCCACCAGCTCTAACATACCAATGATTTCTGATTCTATTCCCCAAGCACCCTTGAATTTCTCACACAGAGCTTGTTTGTGAGGAGGGGAGAGGACACAGGACAAACTTGAGAAGAAAAGCAGAGGAAGTAGGGGTAAAGGTGGGCAAAGGAAAAATGTGAAAAATGATGGGTGGATTCAGGTTGGCTGCACAGAGAAAGCTCCTGCCCTGTGTGCAAGGGTGAGGTTGGGGTTTTTGAGAAGAAAAAATGAAGCTATCCAAACACAGATGAATCCAGTGTGTTTAGTGTTTAATTTGTTTTGGATGTTTTGTTCCCCACCCTCCCCACCCCGCCCCAAGTAGGCCCCACCCCCAGCACGGAGCCCAACTCAGGGCTTGAACTCACAACCCTATGATCAAGAGTCAGATACTCAACCAACTGAGCAACTGAGACACCAATGGACATCTATTTCTTGAATTAGATGTCCTTTTGCCCTAAGCTGAAGCTTTTCGCTACTGTGAGTTAGAAGACTTTCCTCTCTTCTGAGCTTTCCCAGCACTGAGACTCAGACATGCACTTTACTTTATCTTACACATTCCTCTATTGTTCTGTAATTGTATTTTGAGAGCAGAGGCCATGACTTGCATGTACTTTGCACCCTCAAGAATGGCTAGAAGTACTATGCCTCTGCTAGGCACTTAATAGATCACAATATATCTGGTGCATAAGAAAGTACAGGATAGGGTTTGAGACCTGACATTCTCTATTATTGCTCAATAGGTGGCCACACAGGATGAATTTATATTACTGAAGGGAGAATTTCCTCTTTGGCACTATGTATTAAGAAAACCTTCTTATGGTAGCAAGACTCTTCTTCAAAGAAACAAGAGGTTAAAGGATTTCATTCACTCTTCTTTTGAGTTGATTTTCACCTAGAAACTTGAGGAAACTACCCAACTGAATACTTTGTCCCTACACACTTAAAAGAATTATAGTACAAGACAGTAAATAAAGAAATTTATAACAATACTTAATATAAGCTGAAGTCATTGCTAGGAGGACTCCAGTCTTTATTCCAAGATCTTCAAGGTAATTTAAAATGCAAGATGAGAGAGCCAAAAATAAATTACTAAAGGAGATCAATAAACCATGTTTATTAACTTCAGTGTGCCAGCTATCACATTAGTGGCTATATACAAAAATATTATCTTACTGAATCATCTCAAGCAGACTATGAACTAAATTTTATTCTTATTCTACAGATAAGAAAAAAAGGTGGAAGAGTCACATAGCTACCAGTATGGAACCAGGATTTGAATCAAGGTCGGTCTACCTCTGGAGCTTATGCTGTTACCACCATATAATTCTCTCTAAAAGATTAAAAAAAATTATTTGACAGACAGAGATCACAAGTAGGCAGAGAAGCTGGCAGAGAGAGAAGAGGGAGCCAGGCTCCCCATTGAGCAGAGAGCCCGATGCGGGGCTGGATCCCAGGACCCTGGGATCATGACCTGAGCCGAACGCAGAGGCTTTAACCCACTGAGTCACCCAGGTGCCCCCATATAACCCTCTTAAGAAGAGAATCTATAATAATCAGAATCAGTAGAAAATTCATTCATTTAGTTTAGATCCATGACATGGATATTCTCTAAAAACAGATAACACCTCCATGGAGACTGGCTGGAAGAGAGTCGGGACTTGTCAGGGAAGCTGCCTAAATAAGAAACCCAGTTTTAGTCCAGTTGGTGGCCCAGCAGTGTGGTGGGTGAGATGGTAAAGACTTTCTCCAGTGGGGTGCTCCTTGCCAGAGGGAGGGAGTATGGTCTGGAAACAGGTGGGGCCAGCTGGTCTAGCTTTGGCGCCTTGTAAAGTTTTGAAGATAAAAGTAACTTAAATATTTATTTCTTGGAATTTCCCATTACATTTTTATATTTGACTTCTGTCAACTAGAGGAGGCATCTTTTCTATGCAATGGTCTTTCTGAGGGTTTGGAGGAAATGATTATTTAATAGCTGAAAGCTCTAATTGAATAGAATAAATCATGTTATACTACTATGTTGGATACAGAGAATCACATGTTATAATCTAATCGAAAATTGGCAGAGTATGGGGACTGCCTAGTGTAGGAAGCCACAGAAAGGGAGTTGTTCATGAGGCTACCGGCTTTCTCACTGGGTGACACTGAGTGTAGCTGCTGTGCCAGGCACACACCAAATATGCCATTTCGCAGAATCTTCTCACCCACACTAGAACCGAGATGAAAGGAGGTAGAAAGAAGAGCTAGACCATGATGGCAGAGATGTTCAGCTTTATAGACGTTGCCATTGGGCAGAGTGTAGGGCATTTGTGTGGAGATACCCAGTAAGTACTTGGACATGAATTCTGTTAAGATTTCCTTTTACCCATAGAGTATTCAGGTGGCTGAGGAGGAGACTTCAGCTGAGGCTCTGTATCTTTGTCATTCTTTTTTGCAGCTTTTCTACAAATGTGAACTGAACTCTCAATATTCTCTACAGAGCTACAGAAACATAACTAAAGCCTTGGAGATAGTGTTCCTATCTAAATATATGTTTATGTTAATGAGAAAAGATCATTTACTTTATGTAGAGGGAATTTCTTTATTTTTCTGACACATGATAAGAAGTAGTATGAGGCTGCAAGTTTCAGACATTATGGAATATGAAGATTTGAAGATGCAGAGTTTTATTTCCTTTCTCTAATATGATGGTAAAATTTCTGAAAAGATACTGAACTGGATTTTAACTTGAATGTTTAGGTTAATTTAGTTTAATTTTATTATTTATTTTTTTATTAACATATAATGTATTATTTGCTTCAGGGGTACAGGTTGGTGAATCATTAGGCTTACACATTTCACAGCACTCACCATAGCACATACCCTCCCCAATGCCCATCGCCCAGCCTCCCTATCCCTCTCCTCCCACCCACCAGCAACCCTCAGTTTGTTTCGTGAGATTAAGAGTGTCTTATGGTTTGTCTCCCTCCCAATCGCATCTTGTTTCATTTTTCCCCTCCCTATCTCCCATGAACCCAGCCCTGCCTCTCAAATTCCTCATATCAGAGAGATAATACAATAATTATCTTTCTCTGATTGACTTATTTCACTTACCATAATGCCCTGTAGTCCCATCCACCTCATTGCAAATGGCAAGATTTTGGTTTTTTAATGGCTGCACAGTATTCCATTGTACATGGGTATATATTTATATACACACACATTTATATATTTATATACACACATACAATGGAATATATATATATCACATCTTCTTTATCCATTCATCTGTTGATGGACATCTAGGTTCTTTCCATAGTTTGGCTATTGTGGGCTTTGCTGCTATAAATATTCGGGTGTATGTGTCCCTTTGGATCACTACATTTGTATCTTTAGGGTAAGTACCCAGTAGTACAACTGTACAATTTCTGGGTTGTAGGGTAGCTCTGTTTTCAACTTTTTGAGGAACCTCCATGCTGTTTTCCAGAGTGGCTGCACCAGATTGCATTCCCAAGAACAGAGTAAGAGGGTTCCCCTTTCTCTGCATCCTCGCCAACATCTGTCATCCCCTGACTTGTTAATTTTAGCCATTCCGACTGGTGTGAGGTGATATCTCACTGTGGTTTTGATTTGTATTTCCCTGATGCCGAGTGATGTGGAGCACTTTTTCATGTGTCTGTTGGCCATTTGGATGTCTTCTTGGCAGAAATGTCTGTTCATGTCTTCTGTCCATTTTATAATTGGATTATTTGTTCTTTGGGTGTTGAGTTTGATTAAGTTCTTTATAGATTTTGGATTCTAGCCCTTTATCTGATATGTCATTTGCAAATATCTTTTCCTTTCTGTCAGTTGTCTTTTGGTTTTGTTGACTATTTCCTTCGTTGTGCAAAAGCTTTTCCTCTTGATGAAGTCGAAATAGTTCATTTTTGCCTTTGCTTCCCTTGCCTCTGGCAATGTTCCTAGGAAGACGTTGCTGTGGCTGAGGTCGAAGAGGTTGCTGCCAGTGTTCTCCTCAAGGATTTTGATGGATTCCTGTCTCACATTAAGGTCCTTCATCCATTTTGAGACTATTTTCATTTGTGGTATAAGGAAATGACCCAATTTCATTTTTCTGCATGTGGCTGTCCAATTTTCTCAACACCATTTGTTGAAGAGACTGTCTGTTTTCCATTGGACATTCTTTCCTGCTTTGTAGAAGATTAGTTGACCATAGAGTTGAGGGTCCATTTTTGGGGTCTCTTTTCTCTTCCATTGATATATGTGTCTGTTTTTGTGCCAGTACCATACTGTCTTGATGATTACAGCTTTGTTATAGAACCCGAAGTCTGGAAATGTGAGGCCACCAACTTTGGTTTCCCTTTTCAACATTCCTCTGGCTCTTTGGGGTCTTTTCTGGTTCCAAATAAATATTAGGATCATTTTTTCCATTTTTTTGAAAAAAATTGATGGTGTTTTAAGAGAGATTGCATTAAATGTGTAGATTGCTTTAGGTGTCATAGACATTTTCACAATATTTGTTCTTCCAATCCATGAGCATGGAACATTTTTCCATTTCTTTCTGTCTACCTCAGTTTCTTTCATGAGTATTTTATAGTTTTCTGAGTACAGATTCTTTGCCTCTTTTGTTAGGCTTATTCCTGGGTATCTTATGTTTTTGGGTGCAATTGTAAATGGGATCGACTCAATTTCTCTTTTCTGTCTAATTTCTGTCTTGCTGTTGGTGTATAGAAATGCAAACTTGATTTTATATCCTGCCACTTTACTGAATTCCTATATGAGTTCTAACAGTTTTGGAGTGGAGTCTTTTGGGTTTTCCACATAAAGTATCATACCATCTGTAAAGAGTGAAAGTTTGACTTCTTCTTTGCCGATTCAGATGCCTTTGGTTTCTTTTTGTTGTCTGATTGCTGAGGCTAGGACTTCTAGTACTATGATGAATAACAGTGGTGATGGTGGATAGCCCTGCTGTGTTTCTGACCTTAGGGAAAAGCTCTCAGTTTTTCCCCATTGAGAATGGTATTTGCTGTGGGTTTTTTATAGATGGCTTTGATGATATTGAGTATGTATCCTCTAAGCCTACACTGTGAAGAGTTTTGATCAAGAAAGTGTGGTGTACTTTGTCAAATGCTTTTTCAGCATCTATTGAGAGTATCATAGGACTCTTGTTCTTTCTTTTGTTAATGTATTTTATCACATTGATTGATTTGCAGATGTTGAACCAACCTTGCAGCCCAGGAATAAATCTCACTTGGTCGTGGCGAATAATCCTTTTAATGTACTGTTGGATCCTACTGGCTAGTATTTTGGTGAGAATTTTTGCATCTGTGTTTATCAAGGATATTGGTCTGTAATTCTCCTTTTTGATTGGTCTTTGTCTGGTTTTGGGATCAAGGTAATGCTGGCCTCATAAAAGAGTTTGGAAGTTTTCCTTCCATTTCTATTTTTTGGAACAGTTTCAGGAGAATATGTCCTAATTCTTCTTTAAATGTTTGGTAGAATTCCCCTGGGAAGCCATATGCCCCCTGGGCTCTTGTTTGTTGGGAGATTTTTTGATGACTGATTCAATCTCTTTACTGCTTATGAGTCTGTTCAGGTTTTCTATTTCTTCCTGGTTCAGTTTTGATAGTTTATATGTCTCTAGGATTGCATCCATTTCTTCTGGATTGTCAAATTTGCTAGCGTATAGTTGCTCATAATATGTTCTTATAATTGTATTTCTGTGGTGTTGGTTGTGATCTCACCTCTTTCATTCATGATTTTATTAATTTGGGTCCTTTCTCTTTTCTTTTTGATAAGTCTGGCCAGGGGTGTATCAATCTTATTAATTCTTTCAAAGAACCAGATCCTCATTTCATTGATTTGTTCTACTGTACTTTTGGTTTCTATTTCATTGATTTCTGTCTGATCTTTATTCTTTCTGTTCTCCTGCTAGGTTTAGGCTTTCTTTGTTATTCTTTCTCCAGCTCCTTTAGGTGTAGGGTTAGGTTGTGTATTGAGATCTTTCTTGTTTCTTGAGAAAGGCTTGTATTGCTATACACTTTCCTCTCAGGACCACGTTTGCTGCATCCCGAAGATTTTGAACAGTTGTATTTTCATTTTCATTTGTTCCCATGAATTTTTTTAATTCGCCTTTAATTTCCTGGTTGACCCATTTATTCTTTAGTAGGATGCTCTTTAACCTCCATGTATTTGAGTTCTTTCCAGCTTTCCTCTTGTGGTTGAGTTCTAGTTTCAGAGCATTGTGGTCTGAAACTATGCAGGGAATGATCTCAATCTTTTGGTACTGGTTGAGACCTGATTTGTGACCCAGGATGTGATCTATTCTGGAGAATGTTCCATGTGCACTAGAGAAGAATGTGTATTCTGTTGCCTTGGGATGGGATGTTCTAAATATATCTGTGATGTCCATCTGGTCTAGTGTGTCATTTAAAGCCTTTATTTCCTTGTTGATATTTTGTTTAGATGATCAGTCCATTTCAGTGAGGAGGGTGTTAAACTCCCCTACTATTATTGTATTATTGTCGATGAGTTTCTTTGATTTTGTTATTAATTCGTTTATATAATTGGCTGCTCCAATGTTAGGGGAATAGATATTTAAAATTGTTAGATCTTCTTGTTGGATAGACTCTTTAAGTATGATATAGTGTCCTTCCTCATCTCTTATTATAGTCTTTGGCTTAAAAATCTAATTTATCTGGTGTAAGGATTGCCACTCCAGCTTTCTTTTGATGTCCATTAGCATGGCAAATTGTTTTCCACCCCCTCACTTTAAATCATGTATATACATATACATATACATATACATATACATTTACACATAAATGGCTGTTGAATCGAACAGAGCCACACTCTTGATTTTGGGTGTATTTTGGTCTGTTAGAATAAACTACCTTCCAAAATTTTAAAGAAAGAAAATCTTATATATATACAAAAATAAGGGTAAATATGATGACGGGATGGAATATGACTGAAAGATGAAAATTTAAAAAGATTCTAAAAAAGAATTGATAAGATAAGAAGTTGGCTGAAAAAAGAAAAAGAAAAGAGGAAAGAATGCGATCAGGCTGGAGACTAGAACAAAGCCATGCACTAGATTTAGGGTATATTTTGGTCTATTAGAAGAAACTGTATCCCAAAATTTTAAAAGAAATAAAACCCTTATATGTGTAAAATAATAAGATTAAATACAATGAAGGGGTAGAATATGCTATAACAATGAAAATTAAAATAGATTTTTAAAAAGGTGTTAAGAAGATAAAATAGTTTAAAAAATTAAAATAAGAAAGAGGAAAATTTAAAAAATAGAATAAGAAACAAATTTTTAAAAATTTAACTTTGAAAGACTAAAGAATCATGGGGGGAAAAGCCATGAATTTTACATGTTGCTTTTCCCTAGCTTTGGAGTTCCACAGTTCTCATTGATAAATGAGCTTGGTCTTGTTGAATGTTCTTGCTAAGCATCTGGGGGAGGGGCCTGTTGCCATTCTCAAAGGCCTTTGCCCAAGGAGGAATTGCACCACCCTTGCCAGGGGCCAGGCTAAGTAATCTGCTTGGAGCAGGAGCTTTTGTTCCCTGAACGCTTTCTGTACAGCTTTGGAGGATGGGAATGAAAATGGTAGCCTCCCAATCTCTGGCCCCATAGGAGCCAATAACTCAGGGCCACACTCCTCAGTGTACCCTTGGAAAAAAGCCATCAATGACTTCCATCTTCCTGGTTTGCAGCTGCACTCTGAGCTTACCCAGTCTGTGACCCAGCATTTCTATCTCTGGTGCACAGCCCCGTTTGAAGTCTCCAAACCCAGCAGGTTCCTGCAGTGTGTTCCCGTGCTGCTCCTCCTAGAGTTAGGAAGGAGGGGGTGTCCCTGGTTCTGCCACGCACAGGGTCCCTGCCTGAAAAGCAGTGGTCCAACTCTGCCTCGGATCACGGTTTAAGGTAACCCTGAGCTGAGAGCCCACTCCTTGGCTCTGTCTCTGCAGCCGGATTCTCCACTCTGATACCTGGGAGCCCTGCCACACTCAGACGCCCCTGGGAGTACTGAGACCACGCTGTCCCTGTGAGGGTCCATCCCCCACTTAGCCTCTGGAGTGATGTCCCTCACTGGAGCAGACTTCTAAAATTCCTATTTTGTGCTCCACTGCTCTACCATTTGCCAGGAACCAGCCCCTTCCCCCGCTATCTTCCTGTATATTGCCTCAATTACTTCTTCTCATGTCCCACCTTCCAGAAGGTGGTTGATTTTTTGTTCCTAGAATGCTGCTCTTCTTCTCTTCAATCTCCTGTTGAGTTTGTAGCTGTTCAGGATGGTAACTATCTAGCTGAACTCCTGGGACCTGATGATATTTAGGTCCCCTACTCCTCTGCCATCTTGCTCCTCCCTTAGGTTAATTTTAAATTGGACAGAGGTATGGTGCAGAAGTTTTGTGTAGCTATAAGACATATAGCATTTAAGTTAATATGCAGAAGAATTTTTGGGGTGCCTGGCTGGCTCAGTTGGGAAAGCATGCAATTCTTTGTCTTAGGACCATGAGTTCAAGCCCCACATTGGGCGTAGAGCTTACATTAAAAACAAATAAAAAATAAGCAGAAGAATTTTTTCCCCTCCACTAGTTGGTTTTTTAGATATATTGGTTTGCTAGGACTGCCAAAAGAAAATATCAGAGGCTAGGTGGCTTAATGACAAAGTTATTTTCTCATTATTCTGGAGAAAACCTGGAAGATGGAGGCAACTGGTCATCTGCCATGCAAAGGGCCCTGAAAATCTGGTTATCACTCCAGCAAACCAGTAGTACATTGTCTGTCCACACCTCCTCCCTCACATATCTGGAGGACTCAGAGGCAACACACTGAGATAGGGGTTGGGAAATGAAAGAGTAAGACAGAAAAAGAGGACCATAAAGAAGGAAACTGTTCTAGATTTCTCTCCTTGGCTTTCAGATTGCTGCCCTCTTGCTGCCTCTTCCCATGGTGGTTTCTTTGTGTAGGCATGCCTCTGGTGTCTCCTTGTGTGTCCAAATGTCCTCTTTTTATAAGGATCAGGTTGGATTAGGGCTTACCTAATGGCCTCATTTTAACTTACTCACCTCTTTAAAGTCCTGTCTCCATAGTTAAATTCTGAGATACAGGGGTTTATGGCTTTAATATTCATATTCATATATGAATTTTGTGGAACATTGTGTAGCCCATAACATTATATGAACTGAACTTATTTTTTTTCCCTCTCCACTGCCTTTCATCTATTTGAGTTTTTCCCTGACCCTTAAAAAAAGTCTGAGTAAATTCCAAAATGTCTCCAGTCTCTTTGCTGTTTTTATTTTTTTTAATTTTTATTATGTTTTTAAAAGATTTATTTATTTGAGAGAGAGAGAAAGAGAGACTGTGCACACATGAGCAGGAGAAGAGGCAGAGGAAAAGGGAGAGAGAGAGTGAGCATGAGCAGGGGTGGAGGGGAGGGGGCAAAGGGAAAGGGACAAGCAGAATCCCTGCTGAGCAGGGATTTCCCCAAATGGGGCTGGATCCCAGGGCCCTGATTTCATGACTTGAGCTGAGGGCAGATGCTTGACCGACTGAGTCACCCAGGTGCCCCGCCCCCCTTGTTGTTTTTATTGTTCAGTCTTCTTTCAGGTTTGAAAATGTCTTGTTCTATATAAACAAAAAATAACTTTTCTCCCAGTTTTAGTTCAGGACCTGCAATAAGGAAAGAGGCAAAAGAGCACATGGTAGAGCTCTTCATTCTTTTCCTATCATACTCTTTCATTCCCCAATTCCCTGGGTCTTCCAGGGGTTGTGAGGAGGGAGGAGAGGTATGAGACAGAAGAGGCACTACCGGTTGGTTGGAGTGATAACCTGACTTTGGGGGTCTCTTACAGGGCAGATGCCCAGTAGTTTTGAGACATTCATCATGTCCCTGTTGTGAACAATACAATCTCTGTCTGGTTTCTTACTATTGCTCCTCAGTCCCTGCTTTAATAGTACATCCTACAGAGATTCTTTGTTTTGAGAACTTGACTTAGACCTTGTTACCTCCCACTGGGGCCACAAGAAAACCTGTGTCATTGTTCAGCTCTAGAAGTGTGGATCATTTCTACGATGACCCTGTCTCATTGTTCCATTTTGAACACCAGGTCCAGGTTGGCCTCGTGCCTGGAAACTTTTCCGGGTAAGAGTCTCTATACCCACCAACTTTGGTGGCTACAAGCCAGGCTCCTTAAGAGATTCTCTGGAAGCTCTCCCTTCATCTGGCTTGAAGGGTTGTGTGTTTGTAAATACTCTTCAGAATTCTATCATGAGATGCGTAGAGAAAATGACTACATGTTGACTGCTCTCTGAACTCCTCCACTCTTCATCACCTTGCCTCCTTTTATTTTTGAGGTTTAGTTTCTAGATTAACTTTTTGGGTGATCCTGGAACAAATTTATAGGTAATGTGACTCTTAAAAAATTATTTATTTATGAGAGAGAGAGAAGAAAGAAAGAGAGAGAGAGAGAGGGAGCCCATAAGTAGGGGGAGCAGCAGGCAGAGGGAGAGCAAGAAGCAGGCTCCTTGCTGAGCAAGGCACCAATGCAGGGCTCCATTCCAGGACCCTGGGACAATGACCTGAGCCAAAGACAGATGCCCAACTGACTGAGCCACCCAGGTGCCCCAAGGTAATATGACTCTTAACACTGTTCTTTGCTCTGGGGCTTCAGATGAGAATCAAAGGCAACAGGAACAAATCTACTTATATTGTTGTATACATCAGTAATCTTACTCTTGAGATAATTTAAACACAAAGTTTCGATGCAGGGTATATCTAAAAATAGAACAAGATGGCTTAATCTACAGACTCGTTTTCTCAAAGTATTGCTTTAGTCAATACAGTTGGACCAGTTTGGTGTGTAGAATCAGTCTCAGAGACTTTCCTCATTCTTTTGGGTGGTTCCCTACAGACAGGCAAATGGATAGTCTGAGCAAATGGGAGTTATTTTGTAGGCTACAGCCCATAGAGGAGAACATTTCTGGAAGCTCTATATAGGATCTCTTAGGCCTTCTTTCCCAGAAAGCCAGAACAAAGTGGCTTCACATAGTATCCATCTGTGTCTGGTCTTTTGTATTCCTGATCCTCAAATAATGACCTAATTCTCATCTACTGTATTCTTAATTTTGGCATAATCACCAGACTCAAACAGCTCAAGTTTCTGTGCTATTTCTGCTTTGCTCTTGATTACAGTCTGGGCCTGATTCCTGCTCCTTCTTTGCTTGGGTTCTGGGGTCTGTGGCCTTGAATTTTCTTCGCTATGATTCATCCCATTGTCATGATTCAGAAGGAAGGATCCTACCACTGCTTTCACAATTGGCTAACTAATAAAGATTTCAAAATTTAATATATCTAATTCTTAAAGTCCTTGCTTTGATTTCATCTTTACTATTATGAAGTCATTTTAAAAACTTGGGAGGGGTGCCTGGGTGGTGCAGTTGATTGAGTGTTGATTTTTGGTTTGGGTGGGTTGTGTCTTAGGGTTGTGCGATTGAGCCCTGATTCTGGCTTCAGCTCTTTGTGGGGTTTGCTTGAGATTCTCCCCTTGCCTTCCCCACCCCCCACATGCTCTCTTTATCTAAAATAAATAAATCAATCTTTTATAAAAAAAGGAGAAAATGTAGTTTTGCCTTCTCTTCAAAGCTAACACAAGTTCTTAAAAATGATGGCAGAATTAAATCCTGACAGAGACTCAGAATGTTGTTCCTCTTCTAGGTATTTACACTGCATAGGCTGCCCATAAATGGGCTCACGAATGCAACCCACACAGTGTAAAACAGTCTGTGGCAACTTGATGGAATTCAGAGATTCTACTTCTGGAAAAACTGAAAAAAGGAAAAAGCCCTTTTTTCTCCCCCATAACCTGGCATTTCCTCAATAGATAGAAGATTGTCATAACTTGAACATGCTAGAACCTGTCAGTATGGACAAGCAAGTAGGAGAAGGGAGCTGAGATGGGACAAACAGATACAGAAACTGGTCCTCCAGGACCAGCTGGATGTCCACTACACAGAGCACTAAAAGCACGATATGCACAAGATTAAGTTAGGCAGGTAACGAAGCCTGGCTCAAAAAGAGCCAATTCATTCCTTGAGCAAAGTCCCTGGTCCTTGCTACTGATGTGAAAAACATTACCTGATTTCAAAAGCTCCAGTTGCTTAAGCCTATAGTACCCAAAGGACACTGATCAATAAAATTTTGATCAGACCATGTGAAATGAGAAGGATAAGGTAGTACTTTTTCCTGTAAAGCCAAATTTATTCATTTTAAGGAAGTGCTTTTTATTCTGAGGTTTGTTCCTTCCTACATTATTTTTTGGTATCAATATGTGGTTTTTAAAAATAAAACAACAGAGTTAGTGGATAGCAGTTATTTGTTTTTATATCTTTGTTGAGCAAATTAAAGATTAACAACCTTATGTTGGTCCCCAAAATGTTTTAGTAAATATTACTAGTTTATAAAATCTAAACATTTTGGAAGTGTTGAGTTAAGCCACAACAATATCCAGTGAAATACCATTGACAAACAAACAAGAAACAGAGTCAGGAAGAGACCATGTTCTTTGGATGGTGGCAGAGTGTGGGACAAAAATGACTTCAAATTCCAAACCCAATTTCCTGTCATCAGCAAGAGCTGAGCCCATCATAAATGTCACCCAGGGGTTTTCTATCAATGCTACTTCTGAGTATCATTTGAAATTGTTATTTTCCTATTATTAATAGCAAATCAGGAAGGCAACAAAGATTTCAGGAGAAGTATCAATAAAGCACAAATTATGATTATATAGTTACAGATAAAATGAATATTTAATATTATCCTAAGTGTATGAACACTTAAATACACTGGTTTATTATCACTGGAGGTTGGTGTCACAAAGAAAGAGGTCCTATTGAATTGTCTGTCTGGTCTGAACAAAACCAACTCCCTTTGGGAATGCCCCTAAGTGGAGCTGATTCTTTCCTCCTCTGAACTCCCATTATATCCCTACCAGAGATGACAGTATTGGATACTGAGTATTGGTCCCAGTGCTAAGAAGGATTCTAAGGTGAAATATGGGTTCAAAGACAAAGAATGTTATGAATGGTCATTGATATTTGCCAAGGGCTCTGGAAGAGAAGTCGTGGGACAAAGAAAATTGGTCTTGAAACAATAGAATTGTGCTCTGCCCTAGAATTTAGAGATGAAAAAGACCATCTGTGCCTTTGCTACCTTACTGTGGTAGACTGATCAGCACCAGCAGCAGTAGACTTTTCAAAATGTAGAATTGTGGGGCCCTGCCTCTACATTTCTCAACCAGAATTCGCATTTTGACAACATCCCTGGTGATTCTTGCTCTGCTGAGGAAACCAGGACCCGGAGGACTAGCAGACAGAACCAAGTCAATTATGACCAAAAGATGGGGGCATTCTTAGCACCAGGTTAGGAGAGGAGCCCCGTTTGGCCGGGACACCGGTCAGACCAAGTCATCAGGAGGCTTGAAAGGAACAGCTGCGTCATAGGAAATGCTGCCAGGCTGTGCCTGGAAAGTCATTGCAGACTCAAAGGGCTCCTTCCTGGGAAGAGATGACGTGGCTCTTCGAAGTTCCCAACCAGTGTTTTGGCTCCAGTTGAGACTCAAAGATTAATCAGTAGGGAGCAGGGCTCTGAAGTGTAATAAACAAAAGGGGAGAGAAGGAGTCGTGTCCCTCTATCCGCCTTCCCACAGGCTGCTCAATAAAATTATCTGGGAGCCTCAGACACCCTCCTGTGCCTGGACACCATCTCCAGAGATTCTGATTTAATTGGTTTGAGGTCTGTCCCATGCATCAGAATTTTTAAAATGTCCTCAGTTTATTGTTATGTGCAAGTAGCACTGCAAAGTCTCTAATATTTTATTTCTTTAAAGACTTTTAAAATAAAGACCTGCAGGGGAAAAACCAATAAGTATTTATACTCCATAAAAAAGCAGCTGTACCACAGCATAAATGTATGCTGTATAAATTAATATGAAAACCAGAGTAAACAATTGATTAGAAATACCTTTTTAACATGTTAGAACCTAGAAGGCGAGGTGGGGAAGGGCACAAGTTTGAAATCTACTTTTTCTTTTTTTTTTTAACTACAAATATAGTATTGTGTTTTCATTTCATTTAAATTTACTGTCACAAGCGGATATTCAAAGTTTACATTGGGATTAAGAATTCGGAGGCCTGGAAGTGCTCCATGACCTCATGCTAGTGATTAAGTTGATGAATGCAGGGGTGAAGTGGAGAATGGGTGTTAATTAGACTGCCTTGAAGAGGAGCGCTCCACAAAAGGCTAATCTTAGAAATGCGGAAATTCTTTTCATTAACACCTAGTTTGCAAATTCCTAGGAAGGAAAGCCCCAAAACACTAACTCCTATTGGGTACCCATTCTGTGCTGGGCTAGACTCTCTAGTTTTGTTTTCACAAATACCCTGTATTGAATTAGATACTTTTCCCTAGGTAAAGAAGGCTCAGAGAGACTAAGGAACTTGGACATGGGTAATAAAGGGCAGATTGGGATTTGAAGTCAGGTATGTCTGTCTCTGGAGCCTATGGTCTCTCTGTGGCACACATGTGTGTTCCCCACTGTGAGATCATATTTCTTTATGTCCATCACCATGTTTCCTACACACGCTCTATCACTGACAGTTGTTTCTTTAAGAATTTTTCGGGTAAATCTTTGGCTATTCCCATCCTATGATATGCTCCTTTTCTCCTTGAGGAGCAGAAGAGTCAAATGTCAGTTTCCCTCCCAGACTCTCTCTAAATCCTGTAGCCACTGATTCTGGACTGGCAGTCTTTGCAAATTTAGGTGGAGGGTCAGATTTTCTAAGGCTGGAGACACGCAAGAGAATTCAGGGAGCTACATGGGGTTTGAGCCTTAATTTTAGTTAGACCCAGAAGGAATTGGAATAGAGTGGTAGCCTCAAACAGTCTAATTCAGAAATTAGTTCAGATTTAACACTCAAAATAAATGTTATGAATTTCTGAGACCCTGCATATTTCTGGAAGTTGCTGGGACTCTTTTCAAAGGTTAATTCCGGGGCTGTCTCTTCAGTATAATTTAATATATTCAAGACTACTTGTTTGAATCACTAAGGCGGAGCTCATGAGAAAATTTTTTGATAGTCTCCACAAAATGGACACAAATCTTGAATAACTAAATGAAAGCTATACTTTCTGTTGGATTTGAACTGGAGGAAGTGCTAAAAATAAGCAGGTCTGTGAAAAATACCAATGAGTAAAGAACTAATAAAACCTGTAAGATGGGTTTGGCTATAGAAGCAGTCTCATGATGGTTTGGGACAGCTGTATGGGCACATGATTGTCACAAGTTGTGGTTTCAGTACCAGGCATGGGTGTGAATATTCATTCATCTGGTTGAGGATCAGCTAAGCGGAAAATACAGTGTTGTAACTAGTCCAAAGCCCACCCAGTGCATTGCTTTGGAATATCCCCACCTACAATTTAATGTTTGATGATTTCCTCTTTATTCAGAGTTTAGATGAGAGATGCAATAATGATGATAATAATATTTGTAATTCTTTATGTTGATGACTGTCCATATATATAAACATATATACACTGTAGTTTATGAAATTAAAGGTTCATAAATAGACTTATTGTAGGTATATAGTGCTAGCTTACATCTTATACTCTATACCCTGAGGATCTATGCCATTATCAGGGACACCAGCATCATTATTACTGAGTTTCCCTGGAATTGTGCTTGGGTGGGACAGATAATAGAATTGAGGATATTTCCCTTAGGTCAGGGGAATCCAGGTCTTACTCTGTTCCAGAGTCTGTGTGCCCTGAAGAAGTTGAGCACTAAGACTAGTTTCGGCAGGGTCTGATCCAGCATTTTTGTTTCCCAGTACAGTTAGAAGAGTAGGGGGAGTGGTGGGAAGATGCTAAGAAAGGGAATAATTCTGTATTCACAGGTTGTCTGTTATATTAAAACTCTTCCTGGGCAGGCATTTTTGATGGAGTGAAAATCATGCAATCAAAGAGCTTTAAAAATAGACAAACATACAGCAGACTTCTTCTCCCAACAGAGAATGTACACTCCCTTCCAGGTGTTACCTCAGCAAAAGAACAGATCTGGTGACCAGAGCTCTGGCTGGATGTTGGCTGCCATTCAACGTCTTGCCTGAGCTCTTGCGTATTGCAACTTCGAAACAAACTTTCATGGCATCCTGATATAGGACTTAATTTACTTGTACTGTTTTACTGCTTATAAAATAAGGGGATGGTTTAAGAAGAGTATTTCATCCTGAGGTTTTCAATATTGTATGTTTTCAACTTAAAAGTAGAGGAAAAAATTCTCTCTTCCTAAGTTGAAACTCTAAGAAGAACAACTACAACAAAAAACTCAAGTATGTCCAATTTTGATAGGTCAATCAGTGGCTTTCGCACTGCAGAGCAAAATTTATTGTGAATTCTACATTTGGACAGATGACCTGTGGATTTATAGAGACCAGAAATGCAGGCACTTACTGGAGAGTAATTGAGGTCATTAAGGGATGGAAGAGAAGAGGGAGAGAATTTTGATTTTTAGTTTGAGAAGAGGTCTTGATATGTAGTTGGATATTAGTGAGGAGATGATGGGAAATGAGAAAACTTTAAAATGTTAGAGTGAAATCTGGCTCCATCAGAAATCAAGGTAAGAGGAATTAGTCACTGTCACTGATTGTCTTGTTTCATAATACCTGCAAAATAGTGCTGTTAATCTCCTTGATAGGATTGTCAGAAGATTTAAATTGCAATTTGGATTCTCAGATTCTAGCACGATCTATTTCTTCAGCTTAAATTCTAGGAAAATGACAACATTATATTTATTTTTTAAAAAAATGGAGGAGGCAATTCACTTAAAGTTTTTATAACTCAGACCTTTTCTTAGTTTTCTCCTAATACATACATATATTTAGCTGTAGTATAATGTGCATGCAATTTGTGCTCTACACTTTTGCTTATTTTCTCATAAATACTTTCATATTACTTAATAGTTTTCATAATGGTCATTTATAACAACAGCAAAATATTCCGTGGAGTGGATGTACTATATTTTAGTTAACCATTTTCCTATTGTCAGATATTTAATCTTTGTAGACTCTGCCTCTTAATAAAGGTAATCAGGCTATTTATGTATGTATATTATTAAGATACATTTGGTCTTTAGACATCATTTTATTTAATTGAAAATATTTTTGCCTTGGAGTGCCTGGGTGGATCAGTGAGTTAAAGCCTCTGCCTTCGCTTCGGTCATGATCCCAGGGACCTGGGATCGAGCCCCACATCAGGCTCTCTGCTCAGTGGGGAGCCTGCTTCCTCCTCTCTCTGACTGCCTTTCTGCCTACTTGTGATCTCTATCTGTCAAATAAATAAATAAAGTTTTTAAAAAAATATTTTTGCCTCTTGCTTTTTTTTTTTTTTAACATTTCAGTGAATGGCTTATGTTCCTATCTTGTATTTCTGTAATTTAAACTAAACATAATATTGAAGTTATTGGTGATGATTTTAAAGGAGCAGTTCTCAAACATAGTGGCTGTCAGAATCACCTGTGGTGCTCTTCAAAATGCATATTTCTTTTTTTTAAGGGTTTTATTTATTTATTTGACAGACAGATCACAAGCAGGCAGAGAGAGAGGAAGGGAAGCAGGCTCCCTGCTGAGCAGAGAGCCTGATGCAGGGCTCCATCCCAGGACCCTGAGATCATGACCCGAGCCGAAGGCAGAGGCCTTAACCCACTGAGCCACCCAGGTGCCCCCAAAATGCATATTTCTAGCTCATATTCAGATGTTCTGATTAGTGAGATCTGGGGTATGGCCCTAGGCACTTTCATTCAGGGATTATAGAGCACACAGGTGAATCCTGACTTCAGGGAAATGTAGGACATCTTTTAATGCATGTGGTATTAGAATTGACCATAGAATGCTGGAGATTCTATGTCTGAATTTAGGTAAACTTCTAAAGATAGTCTGTGCAGTCTGATGATTCTTGTGTCTTTAAGCATAACATCTAGTGTTGACTTTCTGTGGAAACTAGGTAGGCAGCAGAGAGGGAATTAAGACTGGGAGAATGAAGAGGAGATGAGTTACCCCCCCAAATAGAAGACAGAGAGGCCAGCAGTCCTGCCAACTGTGTGTGTGGATGACGACGGGTGTGGGGAAGGAGGACTCTGGGATCACAGATCAGTAGTCCTTCCCAGCTATAACTGATGTGATAAAGAGACAGAAAACATATTTGACTTTTTCCAGAAATCTGCACAGTGATTTCAAATGGAACAGAGCATTTAAGCATATCTGGTCAGCTTTGTAGTTTGATGATACTGGTTATATGCATGTCCAGCATTAAAAAAAAAAAAAATCAGTATCTCTACCTTGTCCGAATGAAATATCTATATGTTTTTCACACTTCTTACAAAGGCATCAGAGAATAAAGTGTGATTAGAAACCAGTATGTTTTTTATCTGATGTTTTTCTATTTTAGAATGTCCATCATGAAACTCAAAGCATTTGTCAGACTGTTCTTTTTCCTTTATTTCTCAAAATAAGCAGTGAGTGGGCAGATATCACTGCTATTTTATAATCACAGAAAGAGAAGCTCTGAAAAGTGAAGTTCTTTGCTTATAGTCCCATACCAGCTAATGGATCTCTTTTACTGGAGTCTTTGAAAGTTGAGGTCATGTTTCTTTAGTTTTTATAAGTGTTAGAGCGGGCTTACCACTGCTGGGAGACAATTTTCCATGTGTCTGTCATATTTCTGCATGCCTTGGAACCAGAGACATGGATTGCTCTTTGCTCTGGAATGTCTTTCCAAGGAGGTTTGTTTAGCAGACAGCCTTTGAAGGCGGAGATAGTGTTTCCCCCAGAGCAAAATGCAGGCATGCTTGCTGTCCAGTATGAAAGACTCAAGTTCCCTAAGTTCAAGTTTCCTTTACTGAAATGGAGCCCACTCCATGTGCAGACACCAATTAAGGCCCATCAGTGTAGCCTCTGTGGGACTTGAAGACAAGGAAAAATGATAAAAATATGCTACTCATTCTGCTTGCTGTGTCGTGAGTAATAAAGTCCTTTATCCCTGATCTGAGAGTCTCATGTCATCAGCAATCATGAAACTGTGACAGGCTAACTTGTTATTTAATCAACAGAGTAAAATCTTACAACCTTCACAGTTCTTGATAACCACAAAACAGCGTTCAATTAAAGTTTGTGGAATGGAATCGAGACCCAAATAATAGACTCCAGGTCTTCTGAGCACAAATTCATGACACTTGGAGAAATCAGCATGGCCCTATATACTATAGCCGAGAAAGAAAGAACAGCAGCCCCACGTTCCCTGGAAGAAAAAGACGCCTAAGTAGAATTAACTGCTAGCAAATGTGGTTAGTTTATTTTGTTTGTATTTGAAACTATTGAATTTGGAGTCGCCAACTTGTGTGACCAACAAATGGCATGTTACTTTATTCTCTGTAAGTTACTGAGCAGATAGGAAACCAAATCTCTGTCATTATTGTGCTCCTTTTTCTTCCTCCCAGAGGTTTCCATTTTGCCCAGAAAAGGCACCTGGTAGCTCAGTCAGTTAAGCAGCCTGCTTTTGATTTCAGTTCAGCTCAGGTCATAATCTCAGGGTCTTGGGATTGAGCCCCACATCAGGGTCTATGCTCAGTGGGGCATCTGCTTGAGATTCTCTCTCTCCCCCCGCTCCACCCCTTCCCTTGCTTGCATGCACACTCTCTCTCTCCTTCTCAGATAAATAAATAAATAAACAAAATCTTAAAATCTTTTTTTCTGCCCAGGAAATGGGACAAAGCCTGTAGGGTCCATTATGGTCACCACTGATAGGCTCTCGGTTTAAGCCAGTGAGGGCCTCTTGCAGCAGTCTACTCTGTTGCTTCTGTGACATCTGGCATGGACATTTCTGCTGAAGTTCTATATAGGGAGGAAGGTTCAGGTTTTAGGCTCCTCACTTTCTTCCTGGAGGTGCGGAAAGCTTTTCTGTCTAGCCAACTTTTTTCTCCTCATCCTCATAATGCCTTTAAAGAATTCTCGATTTTTGAAACGCGAAGTCAGGAAGGAAACATTTGGATTTCTGGGGCAAAGAGTCCAAAGAGCATGGCTCTTTTTCTCAAAAGGGGCTGAGGGGGGAAAGTAATTTTAAAATAAAGCATGTTTTAATATTTGAATGAATTCTCCTGCCACCATGTGTTTTATATCTTTTCTTTCTTTGCATTCTCCTTGGATCCTTTCCCCTAAGGAAATTGGATGACCATTTTTTACAAGATGGCATGGACCATTTGAGGGTGTGAGCTCTGAGATGGTAGCCTGGGGGTATAAGTGGGAGTTTAGAAAAGAGATGGCACACATGGAGAGCAAGCAAAATAAAGGGGAAACCTACAGATGGGTGCCTTTGGCTCCTGCTCTCTCAGTTCTCCTCATCCAGTAACTTTTCCTCCCTCTTTCAGGCTCCCAAGGTGAAACCAACCGGCGAAATGCCTGCTCAAGTAACACTTTTACATTTGAAGACTATGTAAATGACAATAAAACACTGGCAGGATGTGCAGATTCTCTTGCATACTAGATTCAGAAAGGAAAATATGGTCTGTCTTGACTCTCACTGCTGTCAAGTGTTTAAATTGTCCTTCCAGCATATATTTAAAACACATTGTCATTGCAATGTTACCAAACAGTGAGCAAGTCAATGTATCTGAGACCACACAATGATTGACACTTTATAAGTCAAACAGAGAGACATGGAACCTCATACTGCGACTGCTGTTTCCAGCTCCGAGGTCTGCTGATACAGTTTCTGACAGTGTGCAGAGATGTGTAATGCTGGTTCACAACCGCAAGCTGTAGAGTCGGGAGGTAGCCTCGGTTCCTTGGTGGCTTGGCACATGCTGCCTTCTTGAGTGGGAGAGAACTGAGACAAGGGGCAGGGACGCCACTAACACCATTTCAAGCCGTTGTTCTTTTTTGTGTGAATGTCGTGGGGGAGGGACGATTTCTTAGTTTGTTGTTTCTTGGTCTTTTAATTTATTTGGGTGTGGAAGTGGGGAGCATGTCTGTGTTACGTTCTCACATGGGATCATTTACACAGAGCAGGCGAGGGGAGATGTGGGCCTTCTGGGTCACACAAGGTCTTGCCCTCAATTCAAATCATTGGCTGAGTTTCTCAGAAATCATCAGAAGAATTCAACTAAGATTCAACTTTTAAAAATGGCATTTGCACCTGAAATGAGAGATCGGACTAACCTGCACAGTTAGAACAAACTTCTGTCTGCGTAGCTGCCCCAATCACCACATCAGCTGAATAAGGGGTGAAGTGCTTTTTTGACCCTTAGATTGCGAGCTATTGCAAAAGGCAGAAAGCACCTTTTTCATCCTTGTGTTCTAAAAGTGTAGCTCAGTGCCTGGCACAAAATACATATTTGATACATTTCTGTCAAATAAGTGAAGGAATGAATGCCAACAATTAACTAAGAGTGCAAATGAAAAACAAGAGCCTTTGAGGTTTCCTGGGTGTTGTTTCCCGAGGTTACTCTTTCCGTGTCATTTTTTTTAAGCTGTAATGACTACATCTCATTTTATTACATCTTTTATTTTTTCTAATTAAGCTTACCATGGTTCACAAACTCGGAGAAAATAGCAAGGTTATCTACTAAAGAGTATTTCTTGACCCTCATTCCCTTAATAGGCATCCCTGGCAATGTTTTTAACTTCCCAAAAGAGTTGTTGCATGGATTTTATATTATTTAGATGGAGAAAGAAGAGAACAACATGATCAATGGAATTAAGGCTTCTGCATAATTAGGGAAAAAACACCCTTTGCCTGGCACAATTTCAATCTTCTTTTTCACCAGCTGCTAAGTCATTTTCATATCCCTAGCTGCTTCCTCCAAGCGCAAACACACCTGTTCTCCCAGCTCAGTACCCATTTTATGCTGGCTCCTTTGAGCAGGAGATGTGAGTGCTTTGACTTGCATCAGAGAACTGAATAATCATCTCTTTATTCTGGGATAACAACAGGCTTCTTTGGCAGAGATAAGCAGCCAAGGAGTGGCCATCCTCAGAAATTCTCCCCTGAGACTGTGAGCAGGGCAGTTCACTTAGTAAACCAGTTTAAGTAGAGCCATAAGCTTGAGTTTCTTTCTCTGGGCAACTTGTTGCTCGATTAATCTGGGGAAGCCCCTCGGGCTCGGCTGGACTTAGGTAATGACCAGAACTTAATGTCCGGTGGCCAGTCCGGAAACAAACAATCTTGAACTTCCACCTCTGCTGCAGGCAAAGTCACCAAACAGATTGGGGAATGCGCAGCCAGGGTGGTACCTCTAATTCTGTCCATTCAAGGGAGGAACTTGAATGCATAAAGCCTGCACAGCTGGTGTGGAAATGGGAGCAAAGCCAAAGCCAGTGTCAGAGATGAGATGAAGGTCAAAGGTAGAGCCATTGGTGTGCTGACTGGCAGTGATATCTGGCAAAAGAAGGGGCTATTCCCACCTCTGCTATTCCTATTATACTCCCATCAGGTATAGATGAATTATAGGGAACTTAGGAGTTTTAGCTCTCGGCATCCTTACCGCTTTTTGCCACAGACTGTTCCAGAGTGACTGACTTATTTTTCATCGGGAATCGCTTATGGGTCCCCAACCCCATCTGATTTATAATCATTTCCAGATGAATGGTGTCATTCTGAGGATTTCTTCCCATTGTTCCATTCTGTATCCCACCCATCTGGTGAGTACACCACTCATCTCAATTAGTGAAATGCCATCCCTTCTGGTCTGACTTGCCAGCAAGTCATTCAGTGCTCGAATCCCTTCTTCACCTCTGTCATATAGTTTAGTATTTTGCGGCAGGAAAACTGTAACATAGCACATTCTTCTCCTAACAGGGAAAAGCGAAATCGGTTACAGCGATGCTAATTAAGCAGAGTTTAGCATTAACTTTAATTTAAAGCAGCCCTCCTGAGACTACCTAGCATCTACCGAAGGTGTCATGCAGTATGAAGGCACACTCCCTCTCAATTAGCATCCATGTATTGGGGAACAACACCAAGCAGCAATAAACAGGTGCAACCTGTCCTTTCTCTCCATTCTGCCCAGCAGCAGCCTGTTCGCTGAAGACTTGCTTCACCACCAGCAGCAGCCTCCTTTATGGGAATGGGTTAAACTAAACTGGGGCCAAATGAAGTGTCTCATTTTTCATTTAAAGTTGCCTCACAGCAGGGAGTTAACTGTTGGAATCACTTTTATGAAAATAAAGGCTCGATCATACTCAACTGCGATTGGTTTGGCCAGAGGTGGCTTTAAGCAGAAGCCAAGGTGGTGGTGTAGGCTGCGGGATGCGAGATGTATCTGTTAGGTCTATGAATCAGGCTGCTTCTTAAATCTTTTGTATCCCTGCTGTTACACCTCCACCCTCCAGATCTATCCCTCTGCTTCTCTTCTCCTGTCTTCCGGTGACCAGTGTCCCCACTAGCAAGTGAGCCTTCCCGATTCCTTCCTTTGCAGAACTGTAAATGATCAGTATGTCTCTGGTTAATAGTTCATGCTACTCTATTAGTTTAGTCGAAAGGGCTCATGTTAGCCCTCCCAGAGAAGCATTTTTAATATAGGTAGGGCTTAAAATGTTTTGCTTTCTGTTTTATTTCTCAGACATCAAACATCAAAACAGAACATTTTCAAAGAAAGAAAAGTAACTCACAAACACCCACTTGACTTCATTAAACCCCAGCACCTCTGTAATCGCTTTATCCAGCTGTGTCTGTTCTGCTGGGAAGACCCCGGGTGCATTTACAAATACATAGGATTGATACATTTGAGACTGTCTGGTTAGGGTGATCTTCACAAATTCAGTCCAAACACAGAAGCCTTCTGCTTTTTTTTTTTTTTCTGGTTATGTAGATCAGAGCTAGAATTTTAATAAATAATAAAAAGAGAGGTGGGAAAAGGAAAAAAAAATCCAAGGGAAATATCAATAATCTCAAACGTCTTCTAGGCCCCATCTGTTGTGTAGTCCATTAGCAGGGAGCCCTAATAATAGTACGTGTAGTACGTGTGATTGAAATAGCACCTTTCCAACAAAGAGCTTTGCCATCAATAATCGCATCCATCTTTGCAACAGCCTTACAGGGTGAGTGCCTGGGACAGGTATTATTTTCTATTTCACATAAGTAGGAAATGCAACAACACAGAGTTTAGTGACTTAAGCCAGGTCACACTGTTGGTGGGGACATATATAGGACAAGTAGCAAGTGCTATAACTAGGCTAAGCCTTTGCAGCAGCCACACCGTCCAGACGACATAAACCCTGACCCAGATGTAAGATGAAGACATGACCAGCACTGTTTGCAAACTGATCATGGACAAAGATCAGATTCTCTGCCTAAGGGAATGCTGGTTGCGTACATGGTGCTGTATGTTCTTTCTAATACATAACAAATGTCCTTAGGCTGGGTGAAGACACTGGAAGTCCTTTAGCACCAATTTATTCTTTAAATATATGTTTATTATAGCCTGAGTTTAGTTCTCTCCCTTCTCTCGCCTTCCTGTGTGTGTGCGTGCACGCGTGCGCACATACGTTTAGGTGGGGAGATTTTTGATATGCTGGTCAAGTCTGAGCTACTGTTCTTAGAACAAACTAGACAAAAAGCAGCAGTAAATCTGGTCAGAAATAAATATACAACAAAAGCTCTGTCAGTCTCCGAGGCACTCTAGCAGCTTCCCTGGGGGGTTGCAGTTGGGAGTCATCTTCCACTATCAGAAAATATCCCTAGTTGGAGGTCCAAGCAGACTTGGTTGTAGGCAAGACCACAGCACTTCACAAGAAAAATAGAGGGAGAACAGTGGCTCCTTTAATATTTAAGAAGCATTTACTATTTCAGAAAAGAAGGGCAAATATCACATTAAAAAATGTTCTTTAGATTTTTGTTTTCTCATTTCTCGCTCTGGAAGCGAGTACTTAATAGAGTTAGTCAGTTTGTTCAGTCAATCAACAAATATTACTTAAGCTCCTACTATGTGTCAGATCTTTAGGTAGGGGACAGAAGACTGAACGAGACATCCAGGGTCTGCGCGGGGCTGATATTCGAAGGGAGAGATCAGTAAAAAAGCAAGAAAAAAGAGGGAACTGCAGAAAATAAACACATAGAAAACTAAACAAGGAAATAAG
Source organism: Lontra canadensis (assembly GCF_010015895.1). Classification (NCBI taxonomy): domain Eukaryota; kingdom Metazoa; phylum Chordata; class Mammalia; order Carnivora; family Mustelidae; genus Lontra; species Lontra canadensis. The sequence continues at coordinate 29,456,800 of NW_022631007.1, read as the reverse complement.
GTAATTAGAGATTTTGAAAAAGGGCTCTGAAGGAAATTGAGTAAGGACATACAGAGAGAGAGAGAAACTGGGAGAGGCATCTCTGGGAGAGGGTGGTCGGGGAAGACTTTCCTAAGAGGGTGACATTGAAGTCGAGGTCTGAAGCCACTGTTAACATGGTGTCTGCTATTTATGTGTTCCTTAATCTCGGCTGGGTCCTCTGTTCCATAAAAGAAGAACAATATCTCATTATTATTCCTTTGGAATAAAGCTTGCTGCATAACATACAGTTCGGGCACCCGGGTGGCTCAATCTGTTAAGGGTCTGCCTTCAGCTTAGGTCATGATCCCAGGGTCCTGGGATGGAGCCCCACATTGGGCTCTTGGCTCAGTGGGGAGCCTGCTTCTCCTTTTCCTGCTTCTTATGCTCTCTCTCTCTTTCGCTCTCTGTCAAATAAATAAAGTCTTTAAAACAACAACAACAACAACAAAAAGGACACCTTGGTTCTCACAGACTAGTGGTTCTCAGGATCCCTTTACACTCTTAACAATTGTTGAGGATCCCACAGAACTGATTAATGTGGGTTATGTCAATATCTTCTAAATCAGTAATTAGAGAAATTTAAATGTATTTATTATTTATTATATTATATTTTTTAAAAAGGTTCTATTTATTTGACAGAGAGAGTCATAGCGAGAGAGGAAACACAAGCAGGGGCAGCATGAGAGGGAGAAGCAGGCTTCCCGCTGAGCAGGGAGCCTGATTCGGGGCTCGATCCCAGGACCCTGAGACCATGACCTAAGCCAAAGTGGATGCCCAACCAACTGAGCCATCCAGGGGCCCCTATTAGTTTATTTTAAAGTAATGTGACAGGTTTATTGCTGTTAACATAAGTAACATAATTTGTATTACATATTATACATTCATATGTAAATATAATTATTTTTAAAAACAGAAAAGATTAGTGAGGAGAGTGGCTTTGTTTTACAGTTTTGCAAATCTCCATCTTTTTTTGGCTTAATAAAAGACAGCTGGATTCGCATGTCTGTTCCTGCATTCAATCTGTTGTGAAATGTTGTTTTGGTTGAAGTGTATATTTAAAAAAAAAAAAATCCAGCCTTAAACAGCTTTGTAGTTGGAAAAGGGAGGACCTCATGTACCCTCTGAGAACCTGCTGTCATAGAGTGTATCTCAGTATAGCTCAGTATATCTACATTACAATTCCAGGAAAAGTGAAAAATATTCATGGGAAGTAGATATCTGGTGATCTTATCATTCTCACATTTATTACTTTCAAATGATTTGCATCCCTCATTGTTACAGGCATGTATTGGGTTAAACTCAGAAAGCAATGAAATTCAAATCCAAATTCCAGTAGCTTATTCCTTTTTGAGCAATTTACAAAGTGACTTTTAAATCTCTGAACTTAGAAAATGTAGCAGGTGGTAGAAATTTATACACTAGGACTCATATTTTCACTTTATTTTCTACAACTGATTTTTGTTGTACTCTGGAGACCTCGTTCCCACTGACGGCAGAGCACACTGGCTGTGCTAAAGCATAGATGAAATACCTTCATCTTTTCAGGTTCAAAACAGTCTCTTTTGGCAATTAATCAGTTTTTCAGGGTTTCTTCCTACAAGTGAATTTAAGGGAAGCTTATGCTTCGGGAACCCTCACTTTTCTGGGACCCCATCAGGTCTTTGGGAGTGACCCTAGCAATTCTCAATTTGTAATTTTGTATTTCTTTTTCCTAAAGATAAGTCCTTAAATTGTATAAGCCTCCAGAGCACCTGGGTGGCTCAGTTGTTTAAACATCGGCCTTCAGCTCAGGTCATGATCCCAGGGCCCTAGGATCAAGCCCCACTTTGGGCTCTCTGCTCAGGGAGAGGCTTACTTCTCCCTCTCCTTCTGCCTGTGGCTCCCCCTGCTTGTGTTATCTCTCTCTGTCAAATAAATAAAATCTTAAAAAAAAAAAAATAAATTGTATAAGCCCCAGGCACTGCAAAGCCTAGATTTGCTCTTCCTTTCCCCTTCTCAAGTTTCTTTCCATCTCTTGTCTCTTTTCATCTTCTCAAGAAGTAATTCAGGTGAGGGGGGATGCTAATTATACTTTCGGCAATGGGAGGGAGAGGGAGGTCTTCCCTTGGGCTGCACTCAGCATTCTTGCTGATGAGCTGCTGAAGTGCCCTTGAGCCCAGTAACAGTGGTGGCACACTGCTGTTTGCTTACTTGGCCCTCAACCTTGCTCACAGTGAGACCAAACTTCTGGCGTCTGGTCACGATCCCTGGTTTAGCAGTGGCTCGTCTATAGAATTCTCACCCATGGTCTTTGTGAACTTCATGCAGACATGACAGCACCCAGATCACCCCAGCTACATGCTCTCCCCAGGGAACAAGGTGCTCTCCTAGGCCCATCCAGTGGGGCACCTCGCCTACTCACTTCTGTCTTGCCCAGGTGTCACGTCGGTCAAGGCTCCATGGGACTGTGGGGCTTCTCTGAGAGGCTTTTACGCTGCACGGGAGAAACACTCCTCCTCTGGGATCCTGCTCTCCTCAGCCAATCTGAGTGTATCTTTCACACAGCCCATCCAAAGTTTGACCCTGAGAAGGTGAGGGGAGAGTAAGTGTATTTGCTCTGATCTGTTGTTCTCTTCTTCATATTCCCCCCACCACCTCTTCCTCCCCTTCCTCTTTTTTTTTTTTTTTTAGCCATCTTAATAATTTTTAAGTGTATAGTTCAGAAGTGTTAACGGATCTCCAGAACTTTTTTCACAAATCTGAAACTCTCTACCCATAAACAACAACTTTCTTCTCTCCCCTCCGCCACCCAGATCCCTTAGAACCACCATTCTATTTCTTGTCTTTATAAATTTGACTACTCTAGGTACCTTATATAAGTACAAGTACGCAGTAGACATCTTTTCCATGACTGACTTATTTTACTTACTGTAATGTTCTCATGGTTCATCCATGTTGTAGCTTGTGACAATTTTAAATTTTAAAAGTGAATAATACTTCCATTTTAAATTGAATAATACTCCATTATATGTATGGATCATATTTTGTTTATCCATTCATCCATTGTTGGACATTTGGGTTGCTTTCATTTTTTAGCTATTGTGAATAGTACTGCTATGAACATGAGAGTACAAATGTCTTTGAGACCCTGCTTTCAATTTTTTTGGATATATACCCAGAAGTGAGATTGCTGGATTATTTGGCAGTTCTATTTTTAATTTTTCACAAAACCTCCATACTGTTTTCCATATCAGTTTGTACCATTTTATAACCCCACCAGCAGCGTGCAAGGGTTCCAATTTCTCCATATTCTTGCCAACATTTGTTATTTTCTGCTTTTTTGTTTTTGATAGTGGCCGTCCTAATGGGGTGTGAGGTGATACTTCATTGTGATCTCGGTTTGCATTTCTCTGATGATTCGTGATATTACACATCTTTCCATGTGCATGTTGGCCATTTGTATACTTTCTTTGGAGAAATGTCTATTCAAGTCCTTTGCCCATTTTTCTTCTCTTCTTTTTCCTAACATCTCCTTCCACCTTGTAGAAGAAGTCTCCTTCTTGGGGAAGGAAATTCCCATAGCTAATAGTCTTATCTCCTCTAAAGTATGGTTGTTGTAAAAGAATGTTTAATAGAGTACCTTAATCGCAAGTCCTGATCATATTTTATGTGAGCTCTGCAATAGTCTTCTATTTGATTTCCCTGTTTGGTCTCGATCCTCTCAAGCTAACCTGTTCTCCGTTACTGGAATAGTACGATTTACAAAACATTATTTTGACAATTACTCACTGTTTAAAACCTTTCAAAGGCTTTTCTTGCCTACAATGAAATGTCTCGGTTCCTTAGTGGAGAATATAAGGTTACTTACTATCTGAATTTTGATTATTGAAATTCGTGTCTCTACCATACCCAGAATACCTTTTTTCTCAGGGCATTGAATTGGTTCTCCTCTTAGAGTAAGTTTCTCAAGGTCAGGCTCTGGCATTACTCGTCTTCACACCCGTATGTTTTACATAGTGTCTGACACAGAATAGCTACTTAATAAACATGTATTAATTAATGAAGGCAAATAATCATAATTATCCATTTCGTTATTCTGAATTTTATTACACTGGCTTTTCCTTAAGTAGGAGCTAGCATTATATATATATATATATATATATATATATATATATGTATATATACCTATATATTGAAATTGATTTTTCCTAAAATATACATCCCTTTTAAAAATATTAGTATAGGAATATATAACATTGTGAGTTAGTTCCCCTATCCTAAAAATCAACAATGAAAATTAATAAAATTTGGAAGAGTAAAAAGAAATGACACCATACCCATAAGAAATTTTCAATCTGCTAACAATCTCATAGCAGAGTTCTAACAAAATATCCTAAATAGCAAGGAATTATGTAGGAAGAGGGACTCATTCCGCATCTAATTTCATTCCTCATACATTTTAATAGAGATATGCTGCTGTTTTCACTGTCAGTTTCCTCTTGTCTCAGATTAATGATCCAGGGGTCTAATCATTTAGGGCATTAAGATCTTGATATTTAAAAGACACTCTTCTTCATTGTACCATGACTTAACTTTGCTTGCTGAACCGGATATGACAGAGTCGAATAATGCATTATGTATTGTGTTCTCCAACTGTCTCAGAACTCAGTTGTTCCTTCTGTCACGGTCGACCATCAGAAAGCATCGTCATGGCTGAGGTTCGGAAAGCCCTTCCAGATGCACTTTGCCTCTTCTTTCCCAAAACATTCCTGTGCCTCAGTATTCCTCAGCCAGTATTTACCTGGCAGGGAAATGTGTCTCCTCTCTTCTGTTTAACTGTATGAAGTGTTACACAGCCATAAGGTGGTGTCATTCTTCTGTTCTCTGCCCTACATCTCTGCCTCTGACAGCTGGCTCCGGAGGGGACTGGGAATTAGTTGCAGATGTTTATGTCACACGCAGTTCCTTAGGGCTCAGTTTGAAAACTGACATGTCTCCTTGGCAGTCAGGGATAGATGTTTCTTGCAATTCCTTTTTTTTACTGCCTTTCTTCCTGTTCGGTCACGTTTTCCAGAATCATGGTTAGGTTTATGTCAGTTAATAATTTTTTTTTTAAAGCTTCCTTTTCTAATGTGAAACCTGAAGGTACTCAGAACTTGAGCATGGCCTTAGATGTGGGGAATCTGCGAACTGTGCAGTTTCTGACCCTCACTGAGTAAATTTGGGTAAGTCATTTGACTGAAGTCTCCGTTTCTTTATCTATCACATGGGTTTATTATCACTTGACAAAAGGAGTTTTTTTTTTTTAAAGTTTCAGGAAGATTCTTTGTGAGCAAGTGCTTTGAAAGGTTGGAAGTGTTGTGTGGTATATTCGTACTTGGTATTACAATGATGTATTTTTGGACCTTTCGTTATCAAATTTCTGTTAGCAATTATGTGGGGGAATCTTTGTTATATTGTAATAATCAGCCGTTTCAGCTAATTCATCCAAACATCTGGTCAAATCCATTGCAGTGTTGTTTGGACAGCATTGATGAATAGGCCCGTGTAGAGAAAGTCCAAAATAGCCTGGAAACTTAACTTTGCGATTTAATAAAGAAGCTTCCTGTTTATCTCGTTAATGGCACCTGTATGACTCACTGCTGAGCCAGATGTTGTACCTCCTCATTTCATAACGTGTCATTTCTGCACACTGACTTTCTTTTCATAGTTTCTGAAGCAAAATCTATTTCATCCCATCACCAGGATACCGTTGGTGACAGTTGCAACACCTGAATAGGTAGCTTTAGCTTTCACATGGACACAGAGATGGAAATATTCTCCCAGAAGGGAGCCAGCAAGGGAATGAAACATATGGCAGGAGTGGAAGAAGCAAAGACCAGCTTCTCTAACAAAAACCCTGCACATTTTGACAAGGCTTTCTGATGTCCGAGGGCTGAGAGGCTGGTAACTTCTCTGTCTCTGTCTCTAATCTGAACACTAAGCTTTGCCTGAGGAAAGAACTTTCCTGTGTTCTTATCCAGAGAGCTGTTGGGAGTCAGTGAGTTCTTTATTACAGGATATGATAAAGAAGTGATTTGTAATGCTAGCTGCTTATCAGATTGGCCTGCACTGATGGTCAGGAACCGCCCCCAACCCTGGTCTCCTCTGGCCACCCTTGAATATTTTAATTCAGTAGATCAAGGACAGGGCTCAGTCATCTACATCTCAAAGATGTTCTAGTGTTTCTGCCTTGCAAAAAGCTAGGGAGAAATGTAGTAGAGAATGCAGTTCTCTGAGGGTGATCCATCCGGCCTAAGTCCCCTGCCAAGGCTGAGTTTATGTGAGTGTATGAGGATAAATCTGCATTCATTTGCACAAGCCCAAATTGGAATTTTTATGGGGACAAACAGGTGAGGTGACTGAGTAAAGTGGTCCTATGAAATCTAATAGACAGTGGTGGGGACTGGCTGATTGGAGAGTGAAACTCAACTGAAAAACACATCTGTGGACCTTGCATCTGCCATTCAAACTGAGTATCAATCTTCTAGGGTTGAGGGAGTTGGAGAGATTTGTCTCATGCCTGGAGTTTTCTTCAGCTTCTCCAGTGTGGTATACTCAGTACTACTGTCTCTTAGAGGTTTTAGCAATGTTTAAAACATTAAATGTAAGAGGCATATCTCACAGAGTGCCCTTTACAGAGATGGAGGAGAGGGATATGATCAAAATGGATCCATTTTCTTCTCTTATCTCATGGCCAATCTGTTCCACCTGACTACATATGCGAGCAAGTTTGAGTTAGATGTGGATAAGTAGAATACGGGAACTTGACCTCCAGTTTATTTTGATTTCTTCTTCCGGGTCCATTCCTAATCCTGTAGGATGGTGGTAAGAAAAACATCAATTAAAATGAGAGAAAGATAAATGAATAGGAAGTACTTAGAGAAGATTTAAAAAACGATTTTGAAGTTAAGAGTATTTTAGGGGCATCTGCTGAAAATGTTGCCTAACTGTGGTATCCGTTTTTTCACTTTGGGGCAATGAAATTTTATGAGTCACTAAATACATATTTTGACATCTGGCTTCACTGCTTTTTTTTTCTTGAATGCTGTAAATTCTCATCATAAGAATTTCCTTCTTGTCAGTCTTTTGATACTATACTTTCAGTCATTTTCTGGGTGATTTACAGATGGTTGTACCTAATTGCCTTAGCTCTGGGTTTCCTATGAATTCTGGGCGAGGATCAGGCACGAGGGCAAGGAATAGAAATGTCAAAATTTATGTGAGGGCTGGCTAAGTTTTGGCCTTCTTTAGCTGTGTAATTTTTATCCTTGTGCCTATATAATATAATGTAAATTTTTATATCTAGCATTATTTAGTCATGAGTCTTACAGATTTGAAGATTCTCTTGCCTTAAAATTTCATTCTGACACCTAGTCATAATTATAGCTACCAATTTTGGAACTCCAATCCATGTGAGACTCTGAAATGTTTTAATTTTGAATTTGTCTGGTGATTTTGTTTTGTAGAGACATTAATTTTACATTGACATAAGATAATGAAGGATCTTTTTATGAATAAATTTTACAAAAATTCTAAACTGGGTATTTATGATAAAAAAAGAGTTTTGATTTCTGTAGCTGAGGAAGTATGTCTAAGCTGTTTGGTGCATGGGGACCTGTGAAGAAGTAACGAATAATCCTCTCCGTTAGACAACCTGTGGGGAGGTACACAGGGCAGGGTGAGTTTGCAATTACATGTGCTGAGACATTTAGGATAATATGAAGTCCCAGCTAAGAATCACCTTGATGAGTGAAGTTGAGAATATGTCATAGAATCCCTGTATATGTTTGTATACTTTTAGGAAATGAGCTCAGGATCCCTTTGGAGAATCTTAACATCTGATATGTTAACATCGAGCCCTGGTTGGTAATATTAATTCCTTAACTGATATTGCCTGATCTTAGAGTGTGAAAGAATGTGTTTTGTGTGATGTACTGGTTGCATTTGCAAGCAATACCCCTGGGGGTGCGTGGAGGCAGAGTTAATTGCTGAAGCAAATCCCAAGAACTCTTGAGGACTACCATGCTCTTCAGGCTGTGGTGAGAGGCTGGGAATGAGATCAACCTGCATTGCTAGCTTGTCCCAGTTAAGTCCTATTTCCAGTTGAGAACAACTACGCATTTGTTTTAAAATCCGTGAAGTGGCTTTCACCTTCTGTTTGGTTTGGTTTGCTTTCACTTTGGACTTTGGAATTGGTGTGGAAGGTGAATCCAGCCCTGGAGAGGATCCCAATGGCCCAGAAACTTCATTAGCTGCCTGAGGGCAGGCAGATCTTCAACCAGTTCGCCTCACGGCAAATGACCAGTTTTGTTTTCTGGTCTTTCTTAAAGAGAACTGTTTTATTAGGTAGGCTGGCTTTGGCCAGGGTGGGTGAGTGAAACAGGGTCCAACTCTGAGGGGTAATGTTTGAGCTGCTTGAAGGAAGTTCCTTTTTTTTTTTTTTTTTTTTTTGGGTCTTGTAGTCTATCTCCCCACCACTCACTGATTTGTACCTTCACTAACATCACATACATGAAGTTCATCAAATATGATGAAAATATTAGAATATGTATTTATTTTACTGCCTCTTGCTCTTGCTCAGAGCTTACCCAGACAGCCACATCAGGGTAAGCACATTATTTATGAGGACACCCTAGGCATTGTAATTACTAGCTTTTCTTCAAATCAAATAGGCCTAGTCATAGAACTGAAGAGATTAATATGAGCACGGGCAGCAAAGCAAAAACACCCGGGAAGACCAACTTTAAATCTGATTAAAATGTCTAGTATACTGAAATTGAGGAGAAGATGTAAAATTAAGAAAGTTACAAGCAGGAAATGGCAAACACCAGCTGAGGCGATAGGGAATGCCATATGTTATATGTTCTTCATGCTTTTTTTTTCTCTTGCTTTTTTCAAAAAAGACTATATATAAAATACACACATTATATATATACATGCATACATTACCCTGGCACATGTATCATTAAGGATCTCCTTGGAAAGGCAAGTTGATATATTTATTTTTTGGAATAAAAAATCCAAAGTTATTTTCTGCAGCATCAGGTTTGCATTTCTACCCATGACTCTATTCATTGTTAAAGATTTAAAATTCTAGTCAGTTTTCTTTTGGTTTTCCTGTTGGATTTTATCTGTCCAAGTTCTGAGCTCTGCTGTCTCTGTGTGTTTCTGTTGATGAGAATCCAAGGAATAGTTTTGGAGCCTGTTCCCATCTATTCTTCCCACAATATTTGTTTAACACGGGATAAACAACTGATTACAAAGGATAAACAATGATAGAAGAGTCTTAATGTTATTATTAGGGCCATGAAAATCTGGGCAGCGTTTATTACATGGAGACAAGTGTGAATTTTATTTTACTTTACAATGTGGAATTAGTTTTGGATGTCAAAGTGAATTATCCCATTTACGTTCCCTCTTCAGATTTATTTTAAAAATTTGACATTTTCCTCCTGCAATTCACTTTTTAGGGCCCATCTACATATTTATATTCTTTCATTATACACTGCTATAAACAATAATCAGAAAAGCATCCAATAACAAGTCTAGAATCGCTAGTTGTTAAGAAAATCAACAGCTTTTGCAAAAGGAGCAACTATTCATCCTAACAGTTAATCTACATTTCTCCAGGCCTTAGATGTCTTTGACCTCTGTCAAAGACAATTATGAAATTGTGTTTTGAAGAACTGTAGTGTCAGGAGGACATTTGAATGAGAAAATAAATTATGGAGAGTAAAGTACTCAGTAGGTTTTGGAAGCAGGGCAATGAGAAAGAAAGAAGACATTTTGGAACCTTCATGTAAGATGCAAAGTGAAATAGAAATGTTCCTTTCTGTCATTCTCTTTCTTTGCTTCTTTCCTTTCCACCGAATCATCATGTTTGTTTCTTCCCTCTCCACCAAATCATGTCCAAGGCCAGTGAACTCGTCATCCAGAATGTCAGTGTCTCTTATTCAGAGTGATTTTGATAAATGCACTTAAGGAAATAAATATTCCCATTTCAACTTAATCATTTGGGGGAACAACAGAGTAAAATTCCACATTATCAGCCATATCACTTGTCTCCTGAAAAAGTTACAGTAGAATTTTTGTACTTATAAATACTAATAAATGGTGTTTCTGTTACCTGCTCTGTTGTTGTTGTTGTTGTTTACAATGATATTTGCTTTTTGTCTGATGTTGAGGTGTGAGTATTCCAGAGAGAGAAAGATAAATGAAAAGATAGGCAAGAAGGAGGAAACATGAGAGAAGAATTTTATAATTTTGTTACTTTTCCAGAGAACTGGTACCTACTTCTTTTTTAAAATTTAAATAGTAATATTCATTTAATGGAAAGGATGTTTTGCTGACACTAAATCACAACTTACAACATGAATCTGGAACGGACAATTATGACCCAGGTTCTTTTCAGAGTGGGAAGATTACTTATCTTGGGGCCAGGGTAGTTTGGGGGCATTGCTGACTTAAAATTTTCACCACTTTTCTTCTGTTGGAATCGTCACTGGCAACAGGACAAGGATATTGTCTTTCCTGGACCCCTTCTTTCTTTAGCTCTCTCAATCTTTGCTGCAGAATCAACAAAGAGAAGATAATTTACTAATATGACAACACATGAAAGTTATGTTCTAAGAGCTGTCAAGGTTAGCAGGAAGAGGTCATTGAAACAGTCTAAAGAATCTGAGCTATCTTAAAATCTCAAAGTAATACAGGATCTAAAAGATCCAACCCTGGCCCTCTAGTGTGGGGCATAGATCTGGATAGAAGACATAGGGATAGAAAAAGACCAGAAGCTATAGGGGAAAAGAGAGAAGACCAGAGGGCCAAGATCCCAGGTGTCTACCTGGGTGGACTTTGTGTGGACGGCGAGTGACTCAGTGGAATAAAGCACAGACATGTCATATGCTATTCTCTGCATTCCTCTGATGGGTCCCAAATCAGTCTTTTAGGGTACATGCCTCCTTTCCTTTCTCTGAGGCTGGAGCAACTCAAGGCTTACACTTCCACGAACAGACTTCTATACTTCTATTCCACAAGCTCTCAACCCTAGTGCACATTCACTTGGCTCCCACCCCTACCCATTTAGTCTTGGATGATTAAAAGAGTGTGTCATGACACCCCCAAGATGGAAAACACAAACTTGGCATGGAACTCACATGGTGCTTGGTTACCTAGATGACCCGGAATATTTTCTTTTTAAAGATTTTATGTATTTATTTGTCAGAGAGAGATGTAGAACACAAACAGGAGGAGAGGCAAGCAGAGGGGGATACAGGTTCCCCGCTGAGCTGGAAGTTCAATGCGGGACTCGATTCCAGAACCCTAGGATCATGACCCAAGCTGAAGGCAGCCACTTAACTAACTGAACCACCCAGGCCTCCCTGACCCAGAATATGTTTATATTTATTGTGTCTTCTCTTTATTTTTTACTGAAGTATAAAGAACAAACAATAAATAGTTATTTTCAGGTATACATCACAGTGATTTGATGGGATTATATATTATAAAATAATCCCCATTGGGGCACCTAGGTGGCTCAGCCAGTTAAACGGTTGACTCCTGATTTCGGCTCAGGTTATGATCTGAGGGTTGTGAGATCAAGCCCCAGGTTGGGCTCCACTGAGCCTGGAGTCCACTTGAGATTCTCTCTCTATCTCCCACTGCTCCTCTCCCCACTCACACTCTTTCTCTCTCCCTCTCAAAAAGATAAACAAACAAAACCCCCCCCCCAAAACCCATAAGTCTAGTTATTATCTGTGGTCATACAAAGCTATTACAATACTATTAACTATATTCCCTATGCTGCACATTATGCTGCATATGCCAATTCATGACTTATTTATTTTATGAATAGAAGTTTGTACTTAATTCCCTTCACCTATTTTACCTCCCCCCAACCTCTCCCCTCTGTGGTAATTGGTAGTTTGTTTCCTGTATCTATGAGCCTGCTTCTGTTTCATTTTGTTTGTTCATTTGTTTTGTTTCTTAGAGCCCACATAGAAGTGAAATCATACAGTATCAGTCTTTTTCTCTCTGACTCACTTCACTTAACATAATACCCTCTAGTTCCATCCATGTTGTTACAAAATGGACAAGATTTCATTTTTTAATGGCTGAGCAATATTCCATTGTATATATGGAAACTTCATCCATTCATCTGTCAATGGACATTTAGGGTGCTTCTATATCATGGCTGTTGTGAATAATGCTGCATTGAACATAGGAGTACATTTATTTCTTCAAATTAGTGGGTTGTTTTTTTTTTTCTTTCTTTCTTTGGATAAATACCCAGGAGTAGAACTGCTGGATTATATGGTACTTGTATTTTTTATTTTTTTGTGGAACTACCATACCGTTTTCTACAGTGGCTATACCAATTTCCTTTACTACCAATAGTGCCTAAGGGTTCCAGTTTCTCCACGTCCTTGCCCAAACTACTTATCAACAGTACTTATTATTTTTTTCCTTCTGTTGATAGTCACTCTGACAGCTGTGAGGTGATATCTCATTGTGGTTTTGGTTTACATTTCCCTGAACTTGGGCATCTTTTCATGCACTTATTGGTCATCTGTGTTTCTTCTTCGAAAAGTGACCATTTAAAAAATCAGGATGTTTGCTTTTTTTGATATTAACTGGTGTAAATTCTTCATGTATTTTGGCTATTCACCCCATATCGGATATATGATTTGCAAATATCTTCTTCCAGTTGGTAGGTTGCTGTTTCTTTTTTCTTTCTTCCTTTCTTTCTTTTTTTTTTTTAAACATTTTATTTATTTATTTGACAGACAGATCACAAGTAGGCAGAGAGGCAGGCAGAGAGAGAGAAGGGAGGAAGCAGGCTCCCTGCTGAGCAGAGAGCCCGATGTGGGGCTCAATCCCAGGACCCTGAGATCATGACCTGAGCCAAAGGCAGAGGCTTTAACCCACTGAGCCATTGAGCCACCCAGGCACCCCAGTAGGTTGCTGTTTCATTTAACTGATGGTTTCTTTTGCTGTGCAAAAGCTTTTTAGTTTGATATAATCCCATTTGTTTATTTCAGCTTTTGCTGCCCTTGGCTGTGGAGACTGAGTCAAAGAAATATTGCTAAGACCAACGTCAAAGAGGTTACTGCCTATGTTTTCTTCAAGGAGTTTCATTCTTTTGCATGTAACTATCCAGTTTTCCCAACCCCATATATTGAAAAGACTGACTTTCCCTATTGTATATTCTTGCCTCCTAGGTCATAGATTAGTTGAGCACAAATGTGGGCTCTCTATTCTACTCCATTGATCTATGTGTCTGTTTTTGTGACCATACCATACTGTTTTGACTACTTTAGGTTTGTAGTATAGTTTGAAATCAAGGAGGGTGACACCTCCAACTTTTTTGCTCCTTTTTAAGATTGCTTTGGCTATTTGGGGTCTTTTGTGGCTCCCTATGTACTTTAGGACTATTTGTTCTAGTTCTATGGAAAAGTGTCATTGTATTTTGGTAGGGATTGCATTAAATCTGTAGATTCTTTGGGTAGTATGGACATTTTAACAATATGAAGTCTTTTGATCCTTGAGCATGATATATTTTTCCATTTATTTATGTCATCTTCAATTTCTTTCAGCAATGTCTTATAATTTCCAGAGTACAAGTTTTTTTTTTTTTTTTAACCTCCTTGGTTAAATGTATTCCTTAGTATTCTTTTTTGATGCAATTGTACATGGGATGGTTTTCTTAATTTCTCTGATAGCTTGTTATTAGTGTATAGAAAGGCAACTGACCTACAGTGTTTTTTTGTTTTGTTTTGTTTTTTAAGTTTGCTCTCATTGGTTTCTTTCTGTTGTACACGCTCCTGAACAGAGTTAATCCATGTGAATGAGGTGTTGCCTTATGGTAAGATGCACGTATTCCTGGGCAAGTTCCATCTCTTCCAAAATATTTCAGTTTCTTATTCTGTCAGTCTCTGTGGTTTAACTATTCAGAACTGTTTTTTCCAGTCTTCAGAAATGTCCTATCGAAATGTAAATATACTGGAGAAGATAAGGTCTTAAGCTTCCAACAGTGGAAAGCGGGGTGGGTCATGGGGGTGGACTGACTTGAGTGGGATGAAACCGGCTTAAATGGCATATAGGCTAAGTGTGAGAATAAAAGGGACAACAGTGTTCCCAAAGGATTATTGATGAGGAGAGGTGAGAAGTAACAGGGAGAGTCGTAACTTGCCATGTAAAGAACTAGTTAGCAGTTCAAGATAGCTTCTGTTCTAGAATTGAACAGACAAGCTGCCTAAAATCACCTCTTTGGGGGGGCAGGTTGAAAAATTTCATATTGTTCATCATCTTACTGAGAGTCATATACAAACAGGCTTACTTTCTATTTTGAAGCAAAGACAACAGAGGGTTGTGACAGAAGCACACTGGAATTGTGACCATGTGTGAAACCCAAATATAGGCCGCAACAACATTTCTACCTGCCCGGCAGGAGCTAAGACATTTGGTGAACTACTCTCTTAAAGGTAAAATAAATTATAGAAAATTCAGTAAATATAAAGAAAAAAAAAAAATCCGTGTGGTTTCATCTCCCAAATACAACTAAGATAATATTTTAGAATATTTATTTCTAGTCTTTTTTCTTTTAAATTAATAATGCTTCTTATCTTATGAAAGAAATAGCCCATTGCAGGAAGTTTAGATAGTTGGGAAGGTATAAAGAGAAAAATCACCATAAACCCTATTAGTTAGAAATGGCCACTCTGAGCTTGTGGGTGAATTTCCTTTCTGTGTTAAGAAAAAAAAAAATTAAGGGTGTATAATGTGATATGGTATGCTATTGGCTGACCTCAAAATTTATTCTGCTCTTCTCCCTGGATACATGGCCATTCAACTAAAATCCACATTTCCTAGGTTCCCTTGAGGCTGGGTGTGGCTATGTGACAAACTTCTTACCAATAACACATGAATAGAAATCATATGTGCAACTTCTGCTAATTTTTTGTAAGGGTTGCAAGGGATCTGCTTCTCTATTTCCTTACCATTCACCAGGCCTGACTGTTAAGAGAGAGCAGGAGTTCCCGGCTGAGCAGGAAATGACACGTGCGCTCACCCCAGCTTGAGTCCTGCCCGTACTCTTCATCTTAGAGAACCCATGTGCCTTTTGGGGACTTCTGAAGGGGTACTCAGTAGAAGGAAGACTGAGAGTTTGTAACTTTGAAGTTTAGAGTTAATGATCACTTGGATTTACTGGCCTTCCTTAGAAAGAAGTTGATGTAACCTAGGGGAAATTTGGATTTATAAATATTTTTATGAGTATTCTATACATTTATAAATACTCTAAATATTTAAAAAAATACCTCACATTGGTGTTGGCATAAATCTCTGTAATGTTACTATTTGAAAATATGTTCTTTAACACTTATATAATAATTTATCATAAGGGTAAACATTTATTGGACATTTTAGTTATTTTTAATTTTTATCATTAGAGATAATTTTATATATATATATATATTTTTTTTTTAACTTTCACTTACTAATTTTGTACTTTGGATAAACTGCTAGAAGTAGAATTACCAGGTCAAATGGCATGTACATTTTAAAGACTCTTGACATACTTCGGGGTTAATAAACTGTGACCACAACTGTGAGTACTGGGAATGGATCTATGAGTCTCTTCCTAAAAGATAAATTATACATATACATAAATTATATAGCAAGGGAAGGGATCATGTCATGTTTGTACAAGGATCATGAAAAGTCCCTCATTATCAAGAAATTATGCTTGTTTACTCTCTAATGTTTCTATTAGAGAGTAGAGTGGCACTTGTCTTTCAGTGCATTGAATAAATAAGTGAAGAAATTTGAGATTGATATCAACATGTCTTTTAGAAAGAATCTTTCCCCGATTTGAAGCAATTGTCCACTTACCATCTTGGGGCTTGCCTGTAGTCTGGTATCAAATTATTTCCTGGTAGCCATTTTGAAGACCGAGAGTAGCAGTCCATAAGGGAGATTAGACTCAAAGTACCCCACCTTCAGTAGAGGCTTGGAAGATGTGTGATATTATTTGAATGCTGTATGTATTAGGGAAAAAGAGGAGAATAGAAGCATTTGGCTTAAAGCTGTCTTACTGATGAGAAAGCCTAAGTAAAACTTAGGTCAGTGGGGGAACCCACCCTAGGTCTGGTAGCTCATACAACATTAGCAACTGTTTGGAGGTTTCAATTTAGTAGACAAAACCTAAAGCCTGGAGAAGGGCATAACTGCTTCCTTTACATAGATGTGCCACTCGCTCCAACTCGGAATTTTCCCCCTATTTTAGATTACAATTTGCAGAAAGACCTTCAATGCAGATTTCATGGTGGGAAGTTTTTTCAACCACACTTCACAAAAAAAAAAACAAAAACCTTTTTACATTTTTATTTTTTTCTAACAAAAGTTCTGGTTAGTAAGACAGTATTATTCCAATTGCTATAAATGCTATCCATAGCAAGAAAGGAGACAACTTTCTAGCAGGGTTGCAAGTCCTATGAAATGTACACCAGACCTAGATAGTAGTGTGAAAGTCAAATTCTCCATATCTTCCACTCCAGCTTGGCTTATGCCATTCTGAATCCATAGGCTAGCCCATCTACTTGCACTTTGCTGTAGAAAGCAAGGCAATGATCTTGTTTCTTGCAGTGGATGTAATTAGGATGTAATTAGCCCTATGTTTTTGAATGGCGAATATAATCGTCATTACCTGTTCCTTCTTTCATCCAGTTGTGCTACCCACCAGCATTGTAGTGACAATATACCCAGATATCCCCACTGCCTATAGTTTAGCTAAGAGCTGATCTCAATAAACAGTCTTGCTTGCTAGCAATTGGAGGAGTAATTATATCACATGCTTGGACAGGCTAGTAAATAACTGTCCAGGTTCAGTTTTGAGTGCCAGCTCTGATGTTCTACAGAAACTATAAAAATAAAGAAAACTAGAGTCCATGGTCAGGGTCTACAGTCTGTATGACCTCACTATCAGGCACTAGCCCCTCATTTTCCATTTCCCGCGGCATTCCTGAGGTCAGACATCATGCAAAATGGTATTAAAGTTTGTCTTGGAGTAGGGATATGGAAGGAACCAAGAAAATTGTAAAGCAAAGGAGTAATAATGGGAGGTAGAGTCAGGAGTAGGGAACAGCTCACCAAAAAAATATATTATAAGGTTATAACAGTTTAAGAACTTTGAAACTAGACAGACCGATGGAATAGAAATGGGAGTGCAAAAATGAACCCAGATGTACTGAGAATTTAGTATGATGGCATTTCAAGTTAAGGAGCAAATACCTATTTTCAGCAAAAATGCTGGGGCTCTGACAAGCCATCTGAAAAATATGAAGTTGTATCCCTTACTCCACAGCTGAAATAAACTACAGACAAATAAAATATTCAATGTAAAAAATAAAATTGTAAGAACACTGACAAAAACATGGGCATTTAAAAGAATCTTGGAACCGAGAGGGCTTTTCTCAGCATGACACAAAATCTAAAAATCGTAAAGGAAAACATTTATACACTTGACTAGTAAAAATTTAAGACTTTTGAATAGAAAAAATACACACTATTAATAAACTTAAGAGGCAAATATTGGAAAAACATAACCAGCAAATGTGGCAAATAAAGAACTGATCCTTCAATATACAAAGAACACTTACAAATCAATAAGAAAAAAATATGAATAACCCAATAGAAAAATAGGCAATAGATACGAGCCGCTGAAAGTCACCTGGGATGGTTGAAATGGGATTAGAATAGGGTGGAAAAGTCTTTGAAACAAATTGGTGGGACCCAGGATGGGGCTGCTGGACTTGTGGGAATCATATGGAGAATAGCAGAGTCACCATCTTCCGACAGCTGAATACTGCCAGTCGCAAGCAGCAGGGACTCCCATGGGAGCTCAGCCAGTGCAGACCATCTGTCACCATCCAGAGAACACCACCAATAGCCTGTGCTGAGAGACTGTTCGGCTGTTTCTGTATTATCACTCTGGTGAGTGTCTTGCACAGAAAGTTGCCTGCACATGGCTTCTGCATTATTCAACAGATGTGACCCCCAGCTGTGACTTGATACTTTGTCCAGCTCCATCTTCTTGTCCCATGTGGTTTCCTCCCTCCTAGAAGTGTAGTGCAAGGTCTTTGAGATTCAGGGGACACTGGAAGTCAGGGAGGAAAAGCCCACCATGTGTATTTAGGCAGGCCAGGCCAATGATACAGCACAGCCTTTTTTACATATATGTTTGTTTATACAAATGTACTCTTTCTGGAATTACACACATTAAAAAAAACTGAAGGGAGGGGTGTTCTATAAGATGGAATTTATAATGATAAAGGTACATTATCTTATAATAAAAATTATTGAATTAACAAGGAACGCCCCTCCCAATTCCATTTTAATCAATTTTAGGAATCGTTGGAGTGCCTGGGTGGCTCACTTGGTTAAGTGTCTGCCTTTCAGTTCAGGTCATGATCTCGGGGTCTTGGGATCAAGCCCTGCATGGGGCTCCTTGCTTAGGGGGGGGAGTCTTTCTCTCCCCCTCCCTCTATCCATCTCCCCTATCCCCCTGCCCCCTGGCTCATGCTCTCTCTCTTAAATAAATAAATAAACAAAATCTTAAAAAACAATAAAGTTTAGGAACTGTCATAGAAATGAATATTACCTTTCATTAGATAGACTTAATTATTCCTATGTCCTGAAGGTTTAGAGATACTTCAGGGTCACAAGGTTGAAGTCATGACACATATTCATAAGAATTAAGTCACCAAATGCTCTTTACAAAGTTGAAGCCACCTTGCATTCTTCAAGGTCAGCTACATGATAAACAGAAGGATCTGGTTTGAGCGCCTTGCCCCGTAGGTCTTTCTCCTTCTAGTTAAATGATTCTGAGACCTAACCTCTTTTCAGTCTCAGCTTTCTCATCTGTTAAGGGGGAATTATAATATTAATCCTTATTTCTCGGAGTTTCTATGAGGGCTAAAAGAGATAATACATGAAAGCATTCTATAAGCTGCGAAGTGTATTTAACTACCAATCATTAATAATGACAATGCCTTAGGAATCATACAAATGGAAGTTTTTATTATTATTCAGAGTGTAAGTATAGGAAGTTGTACTCTGGCTTATTATACCATCTATTGTATGAATTATTTGATGGGGAAAAAAGGTCTTTCTGCAGATGAATGCCTGGTGTGAGCCAAGTCAGAGCTCTCTAGAGAGATCCCATTGGGTCCAGGTTGAGGTTATGGAATCAAGGATTTGAGGACCAAGGTAAGAAACTATCAAAGTGAAAGCAGATAAGGCTAGTAGTGGGAGAGGAGTGTGGGAACTGTTCTCTTCTCTTTCATCACCAAGAAGTTTCCACTGCTAGTCCCAAGGACATAAGACAAAAGCTGCTTCTAAAGGGATTGGCTTACACAAGTAGGAGCTAGTGTCTGAAGCATTTGTGTCTTTAAGAGCATGGTGGTATCAAACCAGCCACTCGTCCTAGATGGGCAGCTTGGCTGAGCTGAGAGTTTGTGTGGATTACCAGTCCAGTAGGTAAAAGGTACCTAAGGAGTATTCACGGGATCCTAAGTGAGGCATTGTATTTTTAGTGATGACTCAAATGTGCAAACATCCAAGGATGAGCTAGAAGAATGATTTGAGGACTTCTGCATCTTTTTTAATTTGAAAAATTGAAATAAAAATATTAATAAATAAATATTGAAATAAAATATTAGTTTCGTTGGTGCTCAAAAAAAAAATCCCGGGTTTGTGTAGCATTTGTCAATTTCCATTGTATACTCTCACCACAGGCAATTTCAAGCTAGCAATGTGACATTACTAAACATGGGGTTGGGAAGAGAGGCACACAATCAGCTATTGTGCTGTGAACTGTTGCAACTAACTTTAGCAATCTCTGGAGAGATCTCGAAATCGTCATGTTGAGCAAAAGAAGTGAGAATATACATTGTATTATCCCATCTAGATGAAATTCAAGATATCATATTGCATATAGCAGGTGTGTTCCTTTTGATTGCTGAGTAGTATTTCTTTGTATGAACATACCACCATATGTTCATCCGTTCACACCTGTTGATGAGCATTTGTCTTGTTTTCAGTTTCTAGCTATTTTAAATAAAGTTACTATGAACATTCTTGCACAAAAACTGCTATGAAATTCTTGTTACAACTTCTTTTATGGACATATATTTTCATTTATCTTGGGTAAATACTTAGAAGTGGAATTCTTGGGCCATAGGTACATATGCATTTCATGTAACAAAAAACTTGACATCATTTTTGAGGTATAAAGTATCCAAATTGATAAAAACAAATGTGAAACCAAGGATGTCCAGTGTCCTCTCTTTAGACTAGTTTCAATGCTACTGGTACACACCCTACCTGAGTTTAGAAGAGAGAAAGTCATGATAGTTTGTTCATTCAATTATTAGTTCATTAAAAAATATTATTGAACACGTAGTAGGTGCCAGGCACTGCGGTGTGCACAGGGAAGACAATGGTAAATAGCTCATAGTCCCTGACCTTAAAGAACTTACAGTCCATGGAGTATCAAGTCTCTTTTGACCTCTGAGTTTCTACCACATTTTTCATCTGTATAAGGAACGATTATAAAGTTATAATTGGTTAATGGGACAGAGGGTTTCATGAAGAGTGACCCTTGACCACAAAATTCAGCCAGGTTTGGGAATTGTCAAGAATGTTGACTTGGACTTGCCTAAGGTAACTTTTACACTGTATTATTATACAACCAGCAAACAGAAGTGTGCCTGAAGTTTGGTGGTCTCAGCAGTCTTGGCAGAGTGAAGACCCCAGTCAAAGTAGCCTACAGCTGTGGGTTCTTTGCCCCAATTTAAGATGGCATTGAAGGATGACCTCAAGAAAAGAGTTATGGCTCCACTCTTCCCCATATAAAGCCAAGTCTCGCTCTGCCATAGTTATCTACTTCTGTGGTTTATTTCTAATTTTGTCACTGAGCCTACTGAAAGTTTCCTTGCAGGAGACCCCATATGCCATTGTTGAGTTTGCCAACACAAAGAAAGTATTTGTTCCTTCTAACACTCGATCTCTTATTGGAGAGAGTATGGTGTATATCTTCCTGCTGGGCAGAGGCAAATAAGTGGTGAGAAAATATCCCCCAAATATTTGTGATGCTGCTGCAAAATTATCATCTCCATTTTGAAGATGAAGACAGTGAGGCTGAGACTTATCTGTGCTATACAACTTGAGCTTGGATCTATGTGGTTATAAGGTTGGACACCTTCCTGACTCCTTGTTGGGTAACATATTGAGAGCTAAGGAGATAGGGAGCTTTGTGTCTTCTAGGAAGCCCAATGGCTAAAAGTTAACTGTTTGTCCCTTTGGAATTCCAGTAATACTAGGCTAAAGTGACCAGAAGTGGAGTTAGCCCTCAGAAGTTTTTGCCGCATTAAAGGATCATTTACTAAAGGCTTGTCTATGTTTTTCTTATTTTAGTTCTGCCCGCAAAATGGACAAAGCCTACTTGTCTATTTGCCTACTTAACAAAGTAGCTGAGGGCTGTCCCTTGTTACCAACTGTCAGTACAAATCCTAACTGGTGGGGATACCAAGGTGTAAACGGTTCTTTGTTACAAATTAGTAATAAATGGTTACGCATGGTTATCACGTTGCCTGGTTTTTCTTCCGGAGGAAGCTCTGTGTGGGGCTCTGCGTTTGAAGAGAGACTTGGGTAGCGTTTACTTGGATAGTGCATGGAGGAAGGTGCCTTGGTAGGAAAACTCTGCTCTGAGGCATAGCTCTCCTTGCCAGAATTTCCTGCTTATGTATTGTTGGGGAAAAAAGCTGTGTGGTTTCTTTTTTCCCCCCTTAAACAAAGCTTTATCTGTAATCACAAACCAGTTGGAGGAAAAGAAAAAAAACGTGTAGAATTGCATTCAAACACCAGCAGTTATTTTGAAGCCAAATGATTGACTGAACTTAGCATTTTTCCGCAGCAACAAGTTCTAGTGTGAACATAAAACCTCAGAGAAGAGCAGCAAGTTCAAGCAGCACAAAGCAAAGCAGAGAAGTGTACTTTTATTTGGTGAGTTTTAACCGCTCAGTTCAGGCGGTTCTGGGACGGACCTTTTGAGTCTATATCTTATTTTACATTTACCAAAACACAGATGTGAGGCATTTTGGAGTTAAAATATGAACTACGTTAATCTGCATGCTTAGCCACTGCTGGAAGGTGGCTTTTTTTTGCTCTTTAACCTTTTCCAGGTAGAGTCCAAGAAAATACAAGGGGTCAGATTCACCACGTTTATTCCCACTGCACAGAAAGCACCTTGCTTGTTTACTTAGTAGGTCTGCAGCAATTCCATGTTTTCTTATCTCATTTCTTCCTTGGTAATTAGCATACTTTTTTTTTTTTTTCTTAGAGGAGCATATGGCATCCTTACTTGTAAACAAACCCAGCGAACCTCCACGAACCGCTTTCCGTGATGTGGAGGTCTGAACGGAGCTGTAATTTTATTGAGTCGTAATCATGGAAGCACAATGCAGTCCCAGAGATCACAGAATTGAACACGTAGGCATAATTGCGAAGTCATAAGGAACTGGAATAACTGGGTTTTGTGTTGCCAGATGATTCAGAGTACGCACAATGTGTAAGATGAAAAAATGAAGTGAGGAGACCTGATGGCATCAGCCTCAGCCTGCAGACAAAGCCAGGAAACATGAAAACGCTACAATTAAGAGCTGCTGTGTTTGAACTACAAACCTGGGTTCAGTGACTCTCCAAGGAAGCTGAAGTTGTTTTGTAAGTGAAACAGATTTTTGCTAGTGAGATTCCTATTGTCTGAGTGAAAGAGACAAGACTACACACGATTTTTAACTACCTGCTTTGTCATAACTCAGTAGGAAAGGAGTGGCTATATATGGTTACGTTTTCTAGTCTTGTGTCTGAAATTTGGCTTGACATTCACTGTCTTCAACATGCTCATCACAATTGCAACACACAAATGACATTTACCTACTTCATAAATGTGTAGGTGTAAATGCTGTCATTCTAAGTTAAAACAACAAGTACAATACTTAAAAATTCTGGTCTTGGGGCGCCTGGGTGGCTCAGGGGGTTAAAGCTTCTGCCTTCGGCTCAGGTCATGATCCCAGGGTCCTGGGATCGAGCCCCGCATCGGGCTCTCTGCTCAGCAGGGAGCCTGCTTCCTCCTCTCTCTCTCTGCCTGCCTTTCTCCCTACTTGTGATCTCTGTCTGTCAAATAAATAAATAAAATCTTAAAAAAAAAAATTCTGGTCTTTAGTTGGAAAGGCCAGTTGTTCAGAAATCGTGGTGAATATATATATTTCAATAAATATAAATATATAATATTTATAAATTGGCCATGAGAAAAATCCTAACAGGATAATTCAAATATATAATTTTTTTGGGGGGGCGGTCCTGTGACACTCAAGCAGAAAGCATAGCGCTTAGGCCAAGTGAAGAGGTTGAGCAGGTGCTTATCTTTTTGCCAAGGGAATCATTCTAGCACTTTGAAGCTGTATTCTTATGGTACCCTAGATAAGATATATAAGACAGAGAGAAAATGTGAATTGTCCATGTCAAAGAATAGAGGGAGGACAGGACGTGATGTTCAGGAGGGTCCAGAGATCTTCCCTTACCCTCCTCTCTTGGCCAACCAGGCCTTGAAGCTGCCATGTGCTAGGCTTTTCGAAACCCTTCACAGAAATAACAGAGCCCAGAGGATTCACATTAATTTACAGCCATACATCTTAGCTGATTTAGCATCTTAGGGGGAGAGATAATTCTAGGCCCTTTCAGGACTTCTGAGCTAAATGGTTTTAGAGTAGGCTGAGAAAAACAAACAAAAAACAAGAGATGTTATGAGGTGTGTTAAATTCCTGGGGGTAACCTCAGACCTCCCAAGCAGGGGAGTGAGGATTCAGGTTGGGATATGACAAACACCACAGCTGGTACCCCACAAAGAAAAGCCAAAAGTAGTTGGGTCTCCCGGTGATGGCAGGCTGTGGGAGATTTACTTCATTGATTGTTCCTATAATTTCTGGTTCTGTATTACTCAAATAAACACAGTAAGCCCAAATGTATATAATAATTCCCTGAGACAAATCTCCTATTGGAGGTCTTAGCCTTGGGTACATACTGGATTCACCTGGGGAGCCCCAAAAAAATACCGATTATTCAGTCATACTTTCAAAAATACTGATTTAATTGGTTAGGGGTTTTGGAAATACATTTCTAGGCCCGAGATGGAGCTGCTCTTGCCCAGGGTGCTTTGTGAGGAAAATAAAAGATATATAACTTTCAAGTCCCTGTAAATGCATTGCTTGGCCAGAAACAGAATATCCAGTCAGCTAATTCCCCAATGCCAAGCCAATCCTGGACCTTCTCATTCCAAACAAGGTCGACTGCCCCCAGCCAATCTGAGAGTTTTACATTTTCCTCTTCCTTGTTTTTTATTCTTTATCCTAAAAAATACTTCCTGCCTTCTGCTCTATCTTTCACCTCTCTAAAAGGGGATTGTCAGCTTCATGAAGTATTAGATAAAGTTTGTATTAATTAAATATATGCATGAATATATGTATAATGTGTGTATTTTATATTTAGGTGAGAACCACTGCCTATAACCTTCATTGAGTCTATTTAGGTAAAAATATTGAAATTCATCTTCTCTGAGAAGGTTAAAAAAAATAATCAAATTTAATTTTGCACTAGTATTTCAGGGTTTGATGGCTATCAAGGTTTAAGATCGAGCAACGCACATCTGAGACATATTTAACAACTGGGGTCAGGTTCCCTTTAAGATCCATTCTGGGCAGCCTCAGCATGATGAACTTTGCTGCCCTTTACCCCAAACTCTTGCTGTAATCCTATGTTCTCTCTTAGCCATCATAAGACACTTGGTGATTGCATATATATTTGCTTATTATGAATAATTTGTGGGCAAATCAAAGGTTTTTTGGGGCCGAAGATAGCCATAGTACCCTATTATCTATAATTTGATACTTCTTTGAATCATTTGGGTTTTTTTGGGGGGGGGTTGTTAATACTTTGCTTCTCCTTTTCTAGATAAATAATATCTTGTTAAAAATTTGTCAACCAGGAACGGATGCTGGATTTTGTCAAATGCTTTTTCTGCATCAATTGAGAGGACCATGTGTTTCTTCTCTCTTTTCTTATTAATTTGTTCTATCACATTGATTGATTTGCGAATGTTGAACCATCCTTGTAGCCCAGGAATGAATCCCACCTGGTCATGGTGGATAATCTTTTTAATGTGCTGTTGGATCCTGTTTGCTAGGATCTTGTTGAGAATCTTAGCATCCATATTCATCAGTGATATTGGTCTGAAATTCTCCTTTTTGGTAGGGTCTTTGCCTGGTTTGGGGATCAGGGTAATGCTGGCTTCATAGAAAGAGTCTGGAAGTTTTCCTTCTGCTTCAATTTTTTGAAACAGCTTCAGGAGAATAGGTGTTATTTCTTCTTTGAAAGTTTGGTAGAATTCCCCAGGGAATCCGTCAGGTCCTGGGCTCTTGTTTTTTGGGAGGTTTATGATCACTGCTTCAATCTCGTTACTAGATATCGGTCTATTTAGGTTGTCGATTTCTTCCTGGTTCAATTTTTGGGACTTCATCAAAATCAAAAGTTTCTGCACAGCAAAGGAAACAGTCAAGAAAACAAAGAGGCAACCCATGGAATGGGAGAAGATATTTGCAAATGACAGTACAGACAAAAGATTGATATCCAGGATCTATAAAGAACTCCTCAAACTCAACACACACAAAACAGATAATCATATCAAAAAATGGGCAGAAGATATGAACAGACACTTCTCCAATGAAGACATACAAATGGCTATCAGACACATGAAAAAATGTTCATCATCACTAGCCATCAGGGAGATTCAAATTAAAACCACATTGAGATACCACCTTACACCACTTAGAATGGCCAAAATTAGCAAGACAGGAATCAACATGTGTTGGAGGGGATCTGGAGAAAGGGGAACCCTCTTACACTGTTGGTGGGAATGCAAGTTGGTGCAGCCTCTTTGGAGAACAGTGTGGAGATTCCTCAAGATATTAAAAATAGAAATTCCCTATGACCCCTGCAATTGCACTACTGGGTATTTACCCCAAAGATACAGATGTAGTGAAAAGAAGGGCCATCTGTACCCCAATGTTTATAGCAGCAATGGCCATGGTTGCCAAACTGTGGAAAGAACCAAGATGCCCTTCAACGGACGAATGGATAAGGAAGATGTGGTTCATATACACTATGGAGTATTATGCCTCCATCAGAAAGGATGAATACTCAGCTTTTGTAGCAACATGGATGGGACTGGAAGAGATTATGCTGAGTGAAATAAGTCAAGCAGAGAGAGTCAATTATCATATGGTTTCACTTATTTGTGGAACATAACAAATAGCATGGAGGACATGGGGAGTTAGGAGAAGGGAGTTGGGGGAAATTGTAAGGGGAGGTGAACAATGAGAGACTATGGACTCTGAAAAACAATCTGAAGGGTTTGAAGAGGTGGGGTGGTGGGAGGTTGGGGGAACCAGGTGGTGGGTATTGGAGAGGGCACGGATTGCATGGAGCACTGGGTGTGGTACAAAAACAATGAATACTGTTATGTTGAAAATAAATAAAAAAATGTTTATAAAAAAAAAATTTGTCAACCAAGCATAGCTGAACTATTTTGTTCAACAGATACAATGCCTCTTAGGATTTAGATATGGATGAACTAAAAGCTTGGAAAATCTGGAAAGAAGAGAAATGGCTAGAAAACACTTCTGGTTGCCCCTGGGTAATGGTGACACAAAGGGAAAGAAGTAAAGTCAAGGGACTTTTGGTTGTACTATCAAATCCTCTTTAATGTTAATAGACATTGTTTTGTGATGATTTTTAAGGGATTTTGCTGTGGTTTTATATCATTGGCCCTCATTTCAGGCTAGTTTAAATGGCCCTAGGACTCTTACTGCCAATAGAGGCCCAGCCTCCTCAATGCTGTGATTATGAATTTCCTCCTAGGATTATTTACATTAGTTGCAGATGTAAGGAGTAAAGCTAATGGTGGAATAAATGAGGTGGGATGGAGATTTTGGGGTCTATCCATATCCCCAAGGTGGCTGACCAGACCACTACTTCTAAGTTTGGCCCTGTCTAAGCTTCAGAATCTGTTTGCAGAGGAAAGGTACTAGTTTGTCAAAGAAAGAAAAATTTACTTAAAGAAGACCATCATGTCATGTTCTTAGAACAGATTCTATAACAATATTTACTGACACCATTAGACTGTTTGCAAAAGTCTTGTTTTACCCATAAAAAATTTGTTGTTATTATTCTCCTTAGTGAAAGGAACTATGGAGAAGACTAAAACTTTAGTCTTTAGTACAGTCTTGTCATTAGGACAGAGAAAACCAAGGCTGGAGGAAGTTAGATTGCCAGACTCGACACTGAGTTTAGTTGGTAAAAGAGCTTAGACTAGATCCTGTCTCTTCAGCCCCCAATTTATGCCTCTTTCTTACTCCCAGGTGGTTGTACCTTTAGAATGAAATGAAGAACCTCATTTGTCAACCTCAGAGTATAAAAAAGTGGATAAGGAAGTATGAAAACATTAAAGAAGTCGTGTTTTAATGGTATTTATTAGAGAAGTAAACCACAAGTCATTTACTCTGAACTAGATGGTATGTAAATTAGTGGTGAGAGTATAGACTTGTATAGACTTCTTGGTAATAAGCATTTGGCAATACGCACCAAAACTTTTAAAAGGGTCACCTCCTTTGACCCAGTAATTCAACTTTTGAGGATTTTCCTAGTAATCAAAGTCACAAAGACTTATAGTCATGGATATTCACCCAACATTTATTTATATTATAAAAAAATGCAAATTGCCTGTCCACAGAAGCAGGATTGCTTGGTAAAATACAATTTTTCATTATATAATATGATGCAAAAAAAGTTAGCCATTAAAAAAATCATGCTCTTGAAGTATTCTTAAAGATATGGCAAGATGGTCATGATAAATGGTAAATAAAAATCAGGCTTACAAAATATTTTGCAGTATATAATCCTGATTTTTAAGAAAACAATACATCTATATCTTATACAGAAACAAAAAAGATGGTAAAGAGCAAAATATTAACCATTGTTATCTCTGGATAATATCATTATGATTCAGTTTTACTTTTTCTTTTTATACATTTCTGTATTTTCCAAATTTCTACCAGGAACCTATATAACATGCATTACGCAAGATTATACAAAACAAAAATATTACTGAACATAGAATTTGGATGAATCTTAAAAAGGATTTATATCCATGTTTTTTAGACAGAAGACCATTTGTTCCTGGGGAATAAGACCTAGACTTCCTGCCCTCCAGAGACACTTGGGAAGAGGGACAAGAGGCCTTGTTATAAAGGACAGACCTGCCAGGAATACTCTAAGCCCAAAATAAGTGAGGCTGTTTGGGCCCAGTGTGGAAGAGTGAACATTTTAAAAGTGCGTAGGGGTAGGAACATCTGAACCTAAGACAGAAAGCAAAGTTGAAGAAGCATTAAGTTTAGATGCTAAGCATTATTTCTAAGCTACTAGCCCTGGTGTCTAAGGCTACACATTTCTGAAGTTTACAGAGAGCCTTTAAATGTCAGCATCATTTTTAGCCCAGAGCTCTTTTCTTACACAACATCTAAAAATATCTATTAGTTTAAATTGTCAGCATGCAAAACATTTGCTATGACTTTTCTCATCATATCACTCAAATCATGTCAGAGCTAGAAATAAAAGAAAATGCCTGGATAATCTGGCAATTACTAACAGTATTTGACGAGATTTTTCATTGGGGATATTTAATAGCAATTCAATAATGTTGTTTACAGTCAAAGGACATCTAACCAAATAGTACTATCTACTGTACATTTCTACTTAGATGTCCCATAAGCAGTTCAAACTCATAATGACTGAAATTAAACTCATAATATCTCCTCACACTTGTTTTACCCTCTTGGGTTCCCTATTTCTGTCAATAGTACCAGCATTCATTTAGTTGCCTAGACCATAAACTCAGATCACCCTCTAATATCCAGATTTCTGGGCTGGATAACTGTAAAAACATCTAAATGATCTCTAAATCTAGGCTTGACCCTTTCCGATCCATTCTCTACTCTGCAGGTGGACTAACTGCTCTTAAAAGGAAACTGGATTATATTATTTCTTGATTATAACTCTTTACTGGATTCCCAATTTCTTCAGGATCAAATGTAAGCTTCTTAGCATGGCCTTCAAGGTCCTACATGATCTCTCTTCTGTTCACATCTTTAGCCTTTACACTTCTTGGCTCCCCAGATATGCTAACCTCTCAATTGCCACAGGACTGCCTCCTTCTCAAATTTCAGACTGCCTCCTCCTCCTATCTTGGATGTTGCCTTCTTTGGTACTCAAGGCTGGTTAAGTGTCCCACCCAAGTAGCTTCCTGGGCTCCACGATGTAGTTGTCTCTTCTCTTCTGTGTCTTCTCTGTTAAAACTGCAAGTTCCTAGAGGAGAAAGGGAAGGTCCTGTCCACTGTTATAACTTCAGCATCTATCACAGTGTCTTTAGTAACTATCTTTAGTTAAAAAGGAATCCTCCCTCTTCTCATGCCATTTTCAGGAATGAAGGATTGGAGAAGAGATTGCCTAACCAACATTCATGCTACACACCCCACCCTCATCCTCTCCACCCCCCACCAATCTTCCTTTTCCACAGAAGAACCTAGATTGTGTGTACATATCCGTCTTCCAAGGATGTCAGGGGAAGCTTACCCTGGCCATGTTGTCTATGATAACTATGTTAATCTCCTTCCTCTTGCATTGGGTTAATACTGGCCACATGATTCCATTCTAGCCAAGGAGGTTTGAGTGGTCTGACAAGGTCTGACTAGGGCTTCTGTGAAAGATGTCTAATAAAGAGGCATAGGAAGAGGTGGCCCATGTTACTCCTCTTGACGTTTTTATGACTAAAGCCACTGCAGCCCTCTGGTTCCCATGAACAAGCCATGAACCAGCCTGGAAACTGAGGTGGTGACAATGCCTGAGGGGGGAGGTAGAATGGGCATGAACACTTTTGACATAACTGAGCCACTGATCAGACCGCTTCAAGCCCGCCCAAGGTCCACACTTCCATGGGGTCATAAATTTCCTCATTGTCCAATTAATTTTGAGTTAGTGATCTCTCTTATTTACAGACAAATATATATAAAAATGATTCAAAGACAAATTATAAGTAGGCCTTGTTCTACTGAGAATTATTATCCTGGTATAAAAAAATGGGCTTTTTTCTCCTGAGAAGTGTAAAACTGGACTTACTATAATTATATAACAGATTTGGAACAGCAAATTAGTATCTCCTTACATTGACATATATATTATTTATATGTCCTTATTGGGTTCTTAGGTGGTGCATGCAGTGACCAAAGGAAAATATGACACTTGATTTTTTGGAATTGAAAACAACAGAGAAATCAGATTTTGCATTTTAAGTGGCTGAAGTCAGGATCAACAGAGTTGAATAAGCCATAACTTAACTATTGAAATAAAATAAACCAGGTTTTAAAATATTTTATGTATCCCATTCTTTTACTGAGATAGAGGTAGATATAAAGTCTCTTAGATGCCAACAATTACAGGAAAATTAGGAAGTACAAACAAATGTAAAAAAGAAAATAAAAAGTCACATATAAATCTAGTATACACAGATAACTAATTTTAATACTTAGATTTATTTCCTTTAAATCTTTAAAAAAATGAATATACATAATATAAATGAATCTATTATCTTATTTATACACACTTACATATAAAACATGTATGAATGTATATACATAACCTTGAATCATGTGTTTCTCACTTAATATTTTTTCATGAACATTTATTTCTCCATGCAATTATTTATTTGTCAAACCTGGGAACAAAGCTTGGATTATGTCCTTAGGGTAAAATTTAACTTATACTGGTCTGTCTTTGGGCCATCTATTCTGTTTCTCTGACTTCTCCTTTTTTTTTAAGATTTTGTTTATTTGCTTGAGAGGGAGAGAGAGCAGGAGAGAGTATAAACAGGGAGAGGAGCTGGGGGAGAGGGAGAAGCAGGCTCCACACTGAACAGGGAGCTTAATGTGGGGTTTGATCTCAGGACTCTAGGGGCACGATCCAAGCTGAAGGCAGATGATCAACTGACTGAGCCACCCAGGTGCCCCTTCTCTACCAATTCTTACATTAGTCCATATCATCTTTTTAAAAATTGTTATGGTTTATAATATATGTCAGTTTCTAGTAGAGTGAATTACCTAACACAAATCTTCTTTAAATATATCTCTTATCCTCATGTTTTTCTTCTAGATCATTTCTTTAAAAACTGTCCAAACCTGGGTGGCTCAGTAGGTTAAGCATCTGTCTTTGGCTCAGGTCATGATCCCAAGTCCTGAAATCGAGCTCTGAGTCAGCTCCCGGCTCAACTGGGAGAGAGCTTGCTTCTCCCTCTCTTGCTCCCCCTGCCTGTGCTCTGTATCTCTGTCAAATGAATGTATAAAGTCTTTATAAATAAATAATTAAATTAAATAAAAATCGGCTGAATTTCCAAAAATCTAATTAAATTTCAATGACATTGTTTTAAACTTATGTATTGATTTGGTAATAATTAGCATCTGTACAATAGTAAATCTCCTTAAATATTCTTATGTCACTTCCTCTCCATTTATTGAGGCTTCTTTTATATCTGTCAGAAATATTTGAGGGTTCTTTTTCCTGCTTATTACTTTTTAAAGCATTTTCCTCTGCTTTTCTTTAAAAACATTTTTTTTTTGTTGCTATTGAGCTGTGTGGAAAAAGTTCTTAAAAATATGTTACCGAAAGCTTAGCTTTTTTATTGCCAGACTACTTCTCTTGGGATGTTTGCTTCGGCATTTTCTGTTAACAAAATATAATTTCCACTAGGTATGAGGCAGGGATAATGTAACAATTTATACAAAATGAATCCCTTCTTATCTCATTTTATGAATCTGAGAATACATATTTAATACGCCTTGAACATATGCCATTTAAAAATTTTGATCATTGCTTTTAGAAAATTAAAGCTATATTCTAGAAGAGGTAAGGTATGAAACAAAATTTTTTCTTCTTTATATATAAAACAATATAAGACAAATTACATTTGATTTTAGAGACTTGATGGCTCACATAATTATGTAGAACTAATTAATTCAAAATCTGTTTATCAACAGTAGTCTGTAGCTACAGCATTTTCTCCCAGAGGCATTAACAAAGGCTTATCACCTGCTTTCTTGTTGCAGTTTGTCTCAAAGGCAAATCAATACGAAAAATATAAAAATGCTATTCCCAGAACTAACACTTCCAACAATTTACAAGAACTTTTAGTATCTGATACCAATTAGTTTTCTTAGCTTAAATTAAAACAGTTTTATTTAGCCATGAAATGTGTCAAAATAATAAGGATTTTAAAAGCATAATAAAGTTTTCCCCAGGAATTTTTGAAAAATTTAGTAAATACGCACATATACACACACATATATTTATTTATTTATTTTACTTATATTATGAAAAATTTTTAAATATTATATTTTTTAGGATAAATAAGTGTAACAGATGGTTGAGGACAAAAGGATATAAAAGAAAGTTATTTTATGCTTTATAGATAAACATTATAAGTTCTTTGCCCATGGCTACATATAGTACATGCATATGGAAATAAAAGTAACTACCATGAACATCATGGGCAATATTTTCCTTTGTATAAGATCAGCAAAACAGCAGAAAGGAGTTATCAATAAGGCTATGTGTCTGATTTTTGACAGGGTTTTTTTTTTTTTAATTGAACTGTAATTGGGGTGCCTGGGTGGCACCCCAGTCAGTTGAGCTTCCAATTCTTGGTTTCTGCTCAGGTCATGCATGATGTCAGGGTCCTGGGATCAAGCCCTGCAGTGGGCTGTGTACTCAGTGTAGAGTCTGCTGGAGACTCTGTCTCCCTCCCCCTCTGCCCCTTCCCCACCTCAAATCAATCAATCAATCAAATCTTTAATTGAAGTATAATTGACATGCAATATCCTGTTAGTTTCAGGTGTACATCTTAGTGATTTGATATTTTTATACACGATGACATGATCCCCACAATCCCATAATACATCTAGTTACCATCTGTCATATCCAAAGTTATTACAATATTATTAACTGTATTTCCTATGCTGTACGTTACATCCCCATGACTTATTTATTTTTTAAATGGAAGTTTGTACCTCCTAATCCCCTTCACCTATTTTGTCCCATTCCCCAATATCTGGCCTCCCTCTTGTAACCAATAGTTTGTTTCTTGTATCTCGGAGTCTGTTTTATTTTGTTTGTTAATTTGTTTTGTTTTTTACATTTCACATATAAGTGATATCATATGGCATTTATCTCTCTGTCTGACTTATTTCATCCAGCATAATATCCTTTAAGTCCACCTTGTTGCCACAAATTGTAAGGATTTCATTTTTTAATGGCTGAATAATATTTCATTATACATATATATGTACATAACATACATATATGTGTATACACACACATATAACACACACACACACACACCACATCTTTATCCACTTATCTATCAATGGACACTTTGGTTGCTTCCATATCTGGGCTATTGTAAATAATGCTGCAATTGACAGAGGGGTGCATATATCCTTTTGAATTGTTTTGTTTTTTTTTTGGATAAATACCAGAAGTGGAATTGCTAAATCATATGATAATTGTCTTTTTAATTTTTTGAGGAGCTTCTTCAGAGGGTTTTTTGATCAATTAGATTCCCCCAAACTTTATTTCAATTACTATGTTTCTGGATGTTTGCTTGTTAGAACACTAGAGTGAAACTTGTTTTGGATTAGTGAGCCTATATATATATATATATATATATATATATATATATATATATTTTTTTTTTTTTTTAAAGAAAAAAGAATTTCAGGAATTGAAATTCTTTTATTTCCCTATTTTTTAAAAGGTGCATTTGTCTCTTGAAAAATGAAAACTGTTTTCTATAAAGTAAGTAAACTTTTAAGTAATGGAAGCTTGTTTTTGGAACTGGCTTTGCAGGCTCAAGGAAAGGTTCCTATAGGGTTCTGGTTCATTAGCCTCAGGGTGCCTGAGCATTTGACCTTGGTCTTATCTTTCCTGCAATACAACTCAGGTGTTAGGAGTTTCCTTATGACAGATCCAAAATAAACGAGAATCCTGTAACATGCCCAAACCAAGTACGTGCACTTCATGGTTGAGAGAATGGGCATGAATCCTGAAGCCCTGAGGGGACTGCAGGAGTGGGTATAAAAGCTGAAGGAACCCCAGAACTGATGGCTTCCTTGAATTGAAAGGAGCTGTGTCCACTCAACATCATTTGTTGGCACGACCATGCACTGGGACACTGGGAGCTGTGGCTGGGAATTATGAGACCTCTATTGTATGAAATGTTTCTTTATTTGTTTACTTGTTATTTGTATACTGTGTTCTAACTTGTCTTGACTCTTTCTCTTTTTTTTTTTTTTAAGATTTTATTTATTTGACAGAAAGAAATCACAAGTAGGCAGAGAGGCAGGCAGAGAAAGAAAGTGGAGGAAGCAGGCTCCCCACTGAGCAGAGAGCCCGATGCGGGGCTCAATCCCAGGACCCTGAGACCATGACCTGAGCCGAAAGCAGAGGCTTTAACCCACTGAGCCACCCAGGTGCCCCTGACTCTTTCTTAAAACAAAGTAAATTTGGACATGGATGAAGTCCTTTGTGTCTCATGGGTTTGATTATTAGTCTGAACCCAAGTCCAACAGAGTGAGTGTTGCAAAGGCAAATTTTGGTACCAAGAAGTTACTCTCTGTATTCTGCTTAGATCTTTCTATTCCCAATCTCTAAAGCCCAAGGTGTCTACAAAGATGAAAACCTACTTAATTAATGAGTAGGCAAATTCTCATTATGATTTAACATAAATGTCTCTCCCAGCATTAGCTCAGCATCTCAAACACCAAATTATCAATGCCTCCAGTGATTTTCCAAGATGGTAGAAGTTAAGAAACAAAGAGGCTTAGACAGCAGCCCCCCCCACCGCCGCCACACACACACACACACACACACACACACACAGGCAATAAAAATTCTAAGATAAAACAGCACTCAAATACTAGTCTCTGATTCAGTTTCTCCAGATTTCACACTACAATGTCCATGAAACATTGACAAAAGACAAAAATCTCACATTACCTGATGTTAAAAACTAAAACTGACAGATAATCTATTGCTAAAACCTGTAAACAATTTACCCATTACCACAAGCCAAATAAAAGTAGATTGAGTAAGACAATTTGTGACCTAACCAATTATTGCTTTCTGAAATAGAATAAGCCAGTTAAGCTGAAAGGAGGTAAAAAGCCCTGTATTTATCCATTTACCCTGGAAAAATTGACCCCCGGGGGGGAAGGATGGCATAGGAAATACATACATTTTGAGACATACTGTTTTCCTTTATTCTCGCTATTCATAAACATCTCATAGGAAATGAGATTGTGGTATGTCATTGCATCTGGGAACATTTGGTTCCCACAAATAAAGCATTGTTATTGAGTATAGTACTTAAGAGCCAGACAGACTTGCCACTTACCAGCTGGGTGACTCTGGGTACATTATTTAATGTCTCTTTTCTCAATTTCCTCATCTGGGATTGCTGTAAGTGTTAAATGAGATAATAAATAGAGAGCTCAATCCACAGGGCCTGGTACGATGCTTTTTTCAATAAAAGGTAGATATTTTTATTTTGACAAAAAAGAACAGAAAATAAGAACATTCTAACAGTTCTAGTGGTGTGTGTGTTGTAGATTTATCTGTATGTCCTTCAGTGTATCAGGGAATCTAGCCATGGGATGAGAGTGGGTTCACCTTCCACCTTGCACTGTTACACAGGATAGGATCTGTCAGATATGGGCCATGGCCAGGGATCTGCCATCAGCCAGAGCTGCATAGGCAATGAGAGATCACACGGATGGCTAAGAGGATAGGATTTTGCAAGCCACACACTGTCTTTTGGTAGAAACAAAAACTAACATGGGTTATGGGTCTATGAAAAAAATACTGCAAGAAGAACATGGTTTGGAATACTAAGTAGCATGCAAGAAGACGTGGCCTCTGTGGAAGAGTGGAAGAGCGGAAAGCTAATAATTAGTCCCTCAGTCACTGAAGACTTTAGTACCGCGTTCATGCTCTTCGACTCTGTCTTGCTCTCTGCCATCATTCTCAGTCCCTTTGTGGGTGACCCACCAGTCCTGGGTTGAATTGTGTCCTCCTCCCATTTTTTTTCCCCCAAAGATTTTATTTATTTATTTGACACAGAGAGGTATACAGCGAGAGCAGGAATACAAGCAAGGGAAGTGGGAGAAGTAGAAGCAGGTCTCTGGCCAAGCAGAGAGCCCGATATGGGGCTTCATCCCAGGACCCTGGGATCACAACCTGAGCCAAAGGCAGATGCTCAACGGCTGAGCCATCCAGAAGACCCCCTCCCCAAATTTTTACGTTGAAGTCCAAACCCCTGGAATCTCAGAATACCACCGTTTTTAAAGCTTATTTCAGGTAAAATGAAATCATTGAGCTGGGCCCTAATCCAATATGACTGGTAACCTTCCAAGAAGAAAAGAGGACGTAGAGGCCTAGAAGAAAGACCATATATATGGTGACGAAAGAGGCGTCAGAAGAAATCAACCCTGAAGACACCGTGATCTCAGATTGATAGCCTCCAGATCTATGAGGAAGTGAATTTCTGTTGTTTAAGCTACCCCATCTGTAGTGCTTTGTTGCGGCAGCAGCCCTAGTAAACTTGGACGCCATCAGAGAGCCCGCACTCTCGGTATCTTTATTCCTCATCTCCAGGGACCTTCACTTCCATTTCTCTTCAACGCTCCCTCTCACTCCTCTGGGGGGCACCCGATGTTGTCACAGTGCAGAACTGCTCAGGGAGATGGATTCAAATCTGTACTGTTTACTCATCTCGGGCCCAGCAACCTTCACGGGAGTCTGCTCCCACCCCCGCTGCTTTTTAATCTCATTTATCCCGAAATCAACCCCACCTCCTCCCTTCCAGCTCCTTTGTCTTCTTCCTCCGGGGCTTAATCCATTTCTGATCCATCAGTTCGTTCAGTCTTGCCAATGTCCTGAAACTTGTGTTTTTCTTTCCACGGCAATGGTCTGCAAAGCCCCCCCGCCCCGGGCTGTCTTCCCGGTGCCGGAGCAGCGTTTCTGAGCGCTGCGGAAGGAAACCGCACAACCACATCACGTCTGGGGAGCCCCAACAGAGTCATCTAGGCCCTCAACATTGCCCATCACCTCTCCCTTCTCCACAACCAGCGACTCCAACTTCCTCTATTCTCTTTTTCAAAACCCAGACCTGACTTCTCCACCCTCACTGCGGGCAAATGACTCTACTTCCTATTTTGTGGGGAAAATTGAGGTCACCAGAGAGAAATTTCCCCACAGTCCAGCAACAAACTTGCAAACTTCTCTGCATTCTTGCTGCTTTTCCCAAATCCGCCATATCGCAGATGCTGATGGACTCATCGGCCTTCTTCAAGTTAATCCTTTAACAGCCTGTTGGAGTTCTCGTTCTCCAAAGTCTTGCTCTTTTCACCCTTCTTTATTTCTTTTTTCGTGTAACCTTTCTCGCTCCCCTCACTCTGCGGAGGTGTTCTTTCTGCTGGTCACTAAGCAGTCTCAAAAGATCTCGATAGCCCCAGGCACCGCTGGGGGTGTGCCTCACGCCTCAGGGTGCTTGTTGGGGGGTGGGGAGGGTTGAGCCGAGTACCACTGAGAGGGAAAATGTCCCTGCACAAATTTCCAGTGACCCAACTACTTCTATTGATCTGAAGTTTCACTCATGAGTGAAAGAAATGAAAAGATTTTTCTCCGGGGTTGGGAGGCTCAGAAAATACACTGCACGTAAGAATAATAATAACAAATAATGGTGATGATATCTTTAGCAAACAGCATTTACTTTGTATAGGGCATTGTTTTAAGTGCCCGTATTTTAACTCATCTAGTACTCAATAAACTTCGGAAGAAGGTACTATTTTTATGTCTATCGGAGAGCTCAGAAAATTAACCACATCTAACAACACCACCACCAAAACCAAATATTTGCATGGCACTTACTATTATGAGTTCTTTACACTGATAGCTTATTTATTCCTTTTTTTTCCTAAGATTTTATTTTATTTATTTGAGAGAGAGCACTGTACAGAGAGAAAGTGCTAGAGTGCCCAAGCTTGAGCAGGAGGGAGGGGCAGAGAGAGGGGGAGAAGCAGAGCCCTGCACTGAGCAGGTAGCCTCACAACTTGGGACTGGATCCCAGGATCTTGGGATTATGATCTGAGCCAAAGGCAGACGATTAACCGACCGAGCCACCCAGGTGCCCCTCAGTTATTCATTATACTAAATCTGTGAGATCTGTACTGTGACCACCTTTGCCTTGCAAGTGTGGCGTCCATGGCCATGCGGTTGGTAAATGGAGAGGTAGGATTTGACCCCAAGCACTTTCAACACTCTCTACATGCTCCTCTACACGTACTTTTGTGATAATTATTTTAAGTGATCAAAAGCAAATAAAAATTAAGATCTGAAGAGAGAGGAAGTCATGGAATAAAAGGATTATGACTAACTTCTGTGAGTGAAGGTTCTGGAGGTAGGTTTTCTTATTCTAAGTACCAGCTCCCCCTTATCAGCTTTGTGATGGGAAGCTGATTACTTAACCATTGTGTGTCTCAATTTTCTCATTTATAAAAGGGAGAATAGTGAGATTATTTACCTCATTGGTTGTTGTCAGGATTAAATATGATCATGTACGTAAAACCCTTATAGCAATGTTTGGGAATGTAGGTGCTAATCGTAGTAGTACTATTTTATTTTTCTTATGTATCCTCAACCATGAATAATTAATGAGGAACAGGTAAAGTGAAAAGGGGGTCTGGCAAATAGCTCCCAAAGAATTTACAGAAGTGGCTTAAACCCTTTTGGACTGCGAAGGATCTTCAGCAACACATCTCTTAGCCCAGGCAAAAGGAGCCTTTGACCAGGTCCCACACTTAGAGGTCCCTTGTCTTACACATAAAATAAAGTCATCAAAGAACACATGGCTCCTTCTATCACTTGGTGGTTCATTCTTAAGACTGACACCATTCAATTTCAGAGACGTGTTCCTCTAAAATCTGCTTGATGTCCTCAAAACAAGTCAACTGCTCAAATGTCATGAAAGGGTGTGGATTGACTCACTATTCATATTGGAGATCCTGCACCAGTTAGAGCCCAGGAAGTAACTTAAGGAATGAAAACTCTCAGATAAGAGAAAAACATAACTGGATTGACTGGTCAAATCCTTCCTTTTAATTAGCATGAACGAAATAGTTTCTCGGATGATGGAATATCCCAATGGTACCAAGTGTCTATTTCCTTGCTTCACTTCTCGTTGCAGTGCATAGTTCTACAAGTACTCCTGAATTAGCACGATATTTGAAGGAGCTGCATGAGGGCTGCAGAAAATCTGCAATATTAAATAATTTGTATTACTCAGATTTGCATGTATGTAAGTATAAACTTAAAGTGCATGAAGCATAGGGCGCTTGGGTGGCTCAGTGGGTTAAAGCCTCTCCCTGCAGCTCAGGTCATGATCCCAGGGTCCTGGGATCGAGTGCCGCATTGGGCTTTCTGCTCGGCAGGGAACCTCCTTTCCCCTCTCTCTCTGCCTGCCTCTCTGCCTACTTGTGATCTCTGTCTGTCAAATAAATAAATAAAATCTTAAAAAAAATGCATGAAGCTGTAAAGAATACTGATTCTTTACATTACTGAATGGATCTACTTACTGCTTTGAGAGAAGAGAAAATTTGTGATGTACATGATAGCTACGCATACAGTGAAAATAAAAACATTTTGTAATATTTTTATAATAATAGTTTACCTTATATGACTCTATCACAATGTTTGAGCAAAGGTGTATATCTTGTTCATTTCTAAATCTATTGCATTAGTAATTTAAAAATTTCTGTTGTGGTTATCTCAGCAGAGTAAAGGTTTTTCAAACTGGAACCAAGAGGAATCTCCTTAAAAACAACAGTGACTCAGGACAGATGATCTAATTTGACATTACTGTCAATAAAGCATAAATAATGTGAAAATCTTGATTAAAACAACAGTATTTTGTGATTATATTGAAATTAAAGCAAGCAAAATTTTATAAAACACATATATGATAATTTGTGAATTATATGTTTTTATTTTATTTCTCACTCAAACATCACTTACGTATCAACAGCATTCATGATAAAAATTAAATTCTGGGGTGCTTGGGCGATGCAGTCATTAAGCATCAGACTCTTGGTTTTGGTCAGGTGGTGATCTCAGGGTCATGGGATCAAGACCTGTGTCGGGTTTGCATTCAACAAAGAATCTGCTTAAGTTTCTCTCTCCCTCTCCCTGTACCCCTCCACCCCATGTGCCCTCTCTTTCTTTCTAAAATAAATAAATAAATCTTTAAAAAAATTAAATTCAGTTGTTTTTGATATTATGCCAGATCTAAGTTATAAAAAGTCATAGTTTGCCATATACTTTAAACATTTTTGGTCATTATGGAGATGTATTTGTTAAGGTAGGAGAATAGACTATTTTAGCTAACTGCTTGTTAGTTTGCTTTCTACTTCTAAAATAATTTGATGTATAGTATGTGGGCTCCCATTTGTACTGTTGCCATGGGTCCTACAGTTGTTGGGGGGTAAGTCTGGGGTCATGGTTTGAAATTACGAGTTCCAGGAATTCAATGTGCATTTTCATAAGAAAGAAAGCTCATTGTATATCAAAACAAAACATCTTTACTTATTTAATACATTTGCTTATTCATTTAACAAACATTAAACTCTATGCCAAAGATAAAGGTAATCATTAATTTGTGGGAAAACTGACACCTGGCAGTGCAGTAACAGGGATATGCACAGGTACCACTTCTTCCAGGAAGCTTTCCCTGACCAGAGGCTGAGATTTGTCTGGGTTTTTTCTTTGCATTGTCCCTATTTCCCCAAGCAGAATAGGACAGTGAGAGAATTCCTTGGAGTTGGTCAGAAAATCTAGTTTTGAATCTTGACCCTGTCACTTGTTGCCTATGGAATCTTGGACAAGTTAATCCCTTAGACTCTCTGAGCTTCAATTTCCATGTCAATAATGTGGAAGGAAGAGAACTTGTCCTGGGAAATGCAGTGTTGTCACATGGATATATACACACAAAGGGAAGACATGTGCTAGCTAAAGAGAGCCTGAGAAAGGTCAAATAGAAGAAAATACTCTTCAGGTCATTAAAGTGCTCTACAAATGTGGGATGGTGATCTTCTTAGAGTTGAGTTCTGCTTTTTCCAAGCCTTCCTCTGTTTATTAATGATTTACTCCAGGACTGTGTGACATCTTCTCCTCCCCTGGGTCAATGCAGCAAACTAAAGAATTTAAAATATGCCATGACGTTACACCAGCTTTTCCCATGAATAGGTAATTTCTGACATAGCAATTTAATAAGATATATTTTTGGGTTAATTGTCTAGATACCCACTTTTTTCTTCTTTCATGGAGAATTCCTCATCAAACTATGGGAGGGAAGGCAAAAGAGAGAAAAAAAGGAACACCGAGTTCCATCTCCTCAGTTTCTTAATGGGATAATTCTAACAGCTTCCAGGGGTGTAGTCAAAATTTGCATTTAGAAAAGGGCCTTAATGAGCAAGTAAAAAATGTTTTATCAAAGAAAACAGAAGAAAAAAATCAAATTTGCCATTTGATAACTCAACCTGATCACTACCTTGCAAACCCAATGATTGCTACTGCTCTGAATCACTTAGGCATGGTGGCTCCATCTCCCATTGTTTATCAGTAAGGAGAGGCTGGAGTGTATTGTGAGAACAAATAACCCCAGTGAGTGGTTTAAATTAACAAAGGTTTATTTCTCGCTCACCTCGGTGTATTTCCTTCTCCAGTACCCAGGTGACAGAGCTTCTGTTATTTGGAAAGGTTGCTGACCTCCATGGCCAAGGGAAAAAGAGTTCTCTGCAGGGTCTCACATTGGCCTAGAGTAAGTGAACGCTCTGGCCTGGAGTGTCACACAGCAGCTCTTTTCCCATCACAACAGCTAACGATGGTTATGTAGCCCCATCCACTACAGGAGCTGGCATATACAATCCCATCTTGGACTGGAAAGGGGTGAATCAGAAATATTTGGGGAGCAGTGCCGATGACTAGTGTGGCACAGTAACTTCCGTGAGGTTCTGATGTGAACCTTTAAAGGCAATCAGGCACTGATCCAGAAGGCTAGGTGTCTGACTGGGGGTGATGGCTGCTCTCAGGCAATCTGCCTTCGTTCATCCTCCTCAACCTCTCTTGCTAAAGTCTCCCATTCCTTCATCAGAACTTACCAGTACTTGAGCCAACTCCAAATAACTTCGTACTCTTTTAAAATGCAAATAAACAGTAAGTATACTGTAATTTTAGTGTGTTCATCTGGTGGTTTTAGAGAGCTGGTTGCTTCGGGGTTCTTGAGGGTAGAAACATTGTTTTTTGAAAGACTAACACTTCTCTCCATGATGGGAAAAGGACGTCTGAAGGTAAGTCATCTGTTTCAGCATAAGTGCCCAGAGTGGATCCTGACCATTGTGCCGGGATTTATAGGGCTGAGCACCCCGTATGGCTTTGGAGCTGCAAGCCCAGGACAGTCATGGGACTCATGTTTGTCCCTTTGAGCAAATAGGTCTCAGGAATCCCAGTTTGGAGATGCTTTCAGCCCAAAATGACAAGGTGCATGGTGAACGACGAAGCCTAGTACAAATAGAATCTGACTTTTCTCTTCTGACGGAAGTCCAGGAACTAAAATATCTTTTCTCTTAAACATTTAAAAATGCTTCTCATTATCTTTAAAAACATCTTAGAAAAATATATTCTAGGTTGCTTTCTAATTATGCAACAAAATCACTCCTAGTTCTGGTATGTTGGTTAAAAGTCAAAACAGCTTGTATTTGAATACAGCTATACACATACAACATTCA
Organism: Lontra canadensis; assembly: GCF_010015895.1. Classification (NCBI taxonomy): domain Eukaryota; kingdom Metazoa; phylum Chordata; class Mammalia; order Carnivora; family Mustelidae; genus Lontra; species Lontra canadensis. The sequence goes on along the minus strand of NW_022631007.1, from coordinate 29,413,652 downwards.
AAAGCTGTTTTCGACATGATAATTAGACATTAAATTGTGATTTATATTGTTAAATACTGATTTGGATTAACTAAGTAACAGTCTGGAAATTTACAAGTACTTTAGGATATTGTGCTATATGAAAGTATGCCATAGTGTATCACACTTTCTTTTTTTCTCCCAAATTTAATGGATTATTTTAATTTGCCTCTTAAAATATTTTGAATAGGTAATATGTATATGTAATACAAATAGCTAAAGTTACAAAAGTATTTTTTAGTGAAAAGTAAGCGTTCCTCCCACCCCTGTCTTCTAATCCTTGAGTTCTTCCCTCCCTGAGGGATAACCACTATTGTCAGTTTACTGTCTTTCCTTCCAGATATTCTGTATTGCTATAAATTTTCAGTTGGCATGTGTGGAGGGTTCTTAATTTACTTTTACACTTTTTTTACTTAACACAATATCTTAGAGATTGTTTCATACAATATATACGTAGCTGCCTTATTCACTTAACAACTACATAGTATTCTATTGTATTGATGTATCATAATTTATTTACCTGGTTGTCTATAAATGCTTTTTTATGTTGTTTCAAATCTGCTAGATGGACAATCCTCCTGGAAAGACATTCTTCTACTTAAGTCTTTCCATGTAGGTGTGACTTTACTATAGGACATAATTCTAGAAATGGAATTGCTAGATCAAAGGCAGATTTTCTTAATAGAAATGTCATTAACATAAATTAAGTTTTAAACCGTGTGACAGCATAAATCTGAAAAAGTTTTTATTTTTTTTTAAACCAACCTTAGGCTAACAGTCAAATAAGACATGGTTCCAGATCTCAAGGGACTTAAATACTGTAGATAAAATGGCAGCTACTTAGAAATTCTGTATCTTGAAAACCATTGTCAAAGTATCCTTATGAAATTTGCTTACCGGGGCGCCTGGGTGGCTCAGTGGGTTAAAGCCTCTGCCTTCGACTCGGGTCACGATCCCGGAATCCTGGGATCGAGCCCCGCGTCGGGCTCTCTGCTCAGCGGGGAGCCTGCTTCCCCCTCTCTCTCTGCCTGCCTCTCTGCCTACATGTGATTTCTGTCTGTCAAATAAATGAATAAAATCTTTAAAAAAAAAAGAAATTTGCTTACCAATTGTAAAATTGAATCTAAGAAATATTTAAATGTTCCTATGTACATGTCTGGACTATGAAAATTCCTTAACTGCGGAAAATTTTTATAATGTTTTTCCTTTAAAAGTAAATGCATTTTCAAATAAATGCTCTTGTAAAAATTCCAGCAGGAAGAATAATATCAAAGCTGTTAAGATTTTCGTAAACAGTTGATAAGGTCAAACCATGATACTTTTCTTTAAGGGTGTCACTGAGAACTTTTAATTAGAAAATTCCCTATTTTCTAGTCTAGGTACCTGGACTCTTTAGAAAACCTTGCTTAGTGCTGATTAAAGAAACCATAAGTAACTTGCCATGAAAATAGTCAAAACCCATTTCCTAGAGAAGAAGGGTGTGGTTTCCATAGCAGCACAGGAAGGGTTAAACTATCACTTGTTCCTGATTATTTCATATCACTTGTATAAGATTGCTAAATGTCAAAAAGTGTTTATTTTTTTGCTAACAGTATAAAACTGAACATACTGTGAGACATAAGGTAGCAGGTGTCTTGGCTCTAAACTATCAAGTCTGTGGGCATTCTGTTATAACAGGTGCTCCAAAAAAATTTGAACAGATTTTAACAAGAGCTGTATGGGCTTTTTAATTAGCCTAGTTATTCAGCATGTGTAAAAAGCATTAGGTATATGCTTAAAACATCATAGGGTCTTAAAAACAAATGCTTCACATAGTCACTCTCCCTTTCTGGCTCCTCTTAGCTTTCTGCTATTACATTTGACGTATGTGTTTCTTTTATCACAGAAATCCCCCCAGTTGAAGCAGGAGGCCACCAAGAACGATCATCAATAACAGTGATAGAATAAGAGATCCAGAAAACTGTTCTGACTGTTACACAGATACTTGGTACACTTTTAATAGAACTCAAGTTTGACACATATTAGAAAGCAGCCTAACCCTCCCTGGAAGAGCCTCTTTTAAAAAATTCATATGCCTCACAAATGGACTATTTCTAGAAGGACTTTTCACTGATCTCTACAATAGAAAAAGAAGGGCTTTTATTTGGAATTCATGTTTAGGATTTTAGGAATAACCAATGACAAAAACAAACTCAATTCTACCTATAATTTAATTCATTTTCTAGTTATTATGTTAATATAGGTATTAATTTGAGGCTATCTATTTCTTTTTGCTTTTAAGTGCTAATGTTACATTTAATCTTTGGGATCCAAGTTTGTGACATTAGTTTGTCAAATAAATATTTACTGAAAATCTATTATGCTGAGTTTGTGTGTGTGTGTGTATGTGTGGCATAGAAGAATAAAAGAGTTCCCATCATTAAGTTACTTTATATATATTATAAAGAAGAATGTGGTTGACACCCCAGTGGTATAATTAACAAACATACTATGGGAGTTTAAAGAATGGAAAGATTTTACATTTGGTGAAACTGGGAGAAAATTTCTTTGAAGCAGGTGGTGACATTTGATCTTGGTGTCGCAGTTGGGTAGAATTTTGAAATCATGATAAGAGCTAACACGATAAGGTAGACTACATTCCAGGCACACGTGAAAGGTCACTGAGTCATCATTTATGATGATTGCATATTTTACTGTGATCAGTGTTTTGTTTTTTTAGACATACAGAGGTAAGGTTTAGATTTGTTTTAAATTAAGCAAATGAAAGGATACCGATTATTTATTGCTTATGGTGTTCTAGGCCCAGTGCCAGAGGCTTTACCCACTTTGCCTTAGTTGATGTTAGTGGTCTTGGCTGACAAACCCATGAGAGGTATCATTACACCTGTTTTATACATGAGTCTAAGTTAAATAACTTATTCAAGGCCATGTGATAAGCAAGTGTTGTGCCAGGATTTGACTCAAACCCATCTAGTGCCTATGTGTTTGCATTTTGTCCCCAGCATGCACCACTCCATCAGTTTTAAAACTAGAAGGAAACTTGTAGATCGTTTTTGGGGATAAATTCACTTATTCCCAGTGGAGGTAAAAATTGGCTCTTGGGCGGTTGTATTAGTCAACATTCTCTATAACCAATAGGATAGGTGGATGGATGGATAGATGGATGGATGGATGGATGGATAAACTGGTATCATAAAAAGAGATTTATTACAAGAATTAGCTCATACAGTTATGAAGGTCAAGAAGTGCTACAACCTACTGTCTATAAGCTGAAGAAACAGGAAAGTTAGTGATGTAATCAATCTGATTTTGAAGTTCTGAGAACCAGGAGGATTGATGTATGAGGCAGGAAGGATTATGTGGCCCTTAAACAGGTTTACTTATACTCTTCCCACACATCAGCACAGTTTATTAACTTTGTCGAAGATAAAGAAGGGATTTTTTCCCTAACCTGTTGACATAATGATTCTATTACGCGTAATTTTTGTGTATGTGATACTTTCATATATACCACGTCCACACATATGGATACAATGAAATGTCTTCTTCTCACAATCAGCCTTTTCCATTATCCAATGCTATTACTTTTCTAGTGTATTCTCTAGAATTTCTTTATATTTATAAAACAAAAATAAAAAATATTTTTTCTGTAACTGTAAAGGCATATTAAGCACAATTCTGGACCTTTTCTTCCACTAATAATTTATCTCAGAGATTGTTTTATATTGCTATTCAGAGAGATTCCTACTTTTTTCTTAGTAGCTGCATAATATTCCATTCCATTATATAGATGTATTTGGCTTATTTAGGTGCATTTTTTTTTTAGTTTATATATATACACACATATATACATTTATATACATTACATATATACACATGTATATACACAGATGCTTCTTTTTTTTAATTTTTAGTTTTCAAAAAATATTTATTTATTTATTTATTTATTTATTTGAGAAAGATGAGAGAGCAGGGGAAGGAGCAGAGGGAAAAGGACAAGTAGAATCCATGCTGAACATGGAGCCCAACAAGGAGTTTGACCTCATGATCCTGAGATCATAACCTGAGCAGAAACCAAGAGTCCATCACTTACCTGACTGGGACAATTTTTCTTTTAAAGATTTTATTTTTAAGTAATCTCTAGACCAACATGCAGCTCAAACTCACAACTCCAAGATCAAGAGTTGAACGTTCCACCAATTGAGCCAGTCAGGCACCCCATATAATCATACCTTCTTTATCCATTCACCACCAATAGGTCTTAGGTTGTTTCCTTATCTTGGCTATTGTGAGTAACACTGCAGTGAACGTGGGGGTGCAGATATATTCTCCAACTAGTATTTTTGTTTTCTTCAAATAAACACCTAGAAGTAGAATTGCTAGATCATATGATAGTTGTATTTTTAATTTTTTGAAGAGTTTCCATACTGTTTTCCATACTGGCTGTACTAAACTCAACATCCAAAAAACAGACAATCAAGTCAAAAAATGGGCAAAAGATATGAGCAGACACTTCTCTAAAGAAGACATAAAAATGGCTAATAGATATGAAAAAATGGTCATCGTCATTAGCCATCAAGGAAATTCTAATCAAAACCACATTGAGATAGCCCCTTCCACCAGTTAGAATGGCAAAAATCGACAAGGCAGGAAACAACAAACGTTGGAGAAGTTGTGGAGAAAGGGGAACCCTCTTACACTGTTGGTGGGGATGCAATTTGGTGCAGGCACTTTGGAAAACAGTATGGAGGTTCCTCAAAAAATTAAAAATAGAGCTACCCTATGAGCTTGCAATTGCACTACTGGGTATTTACACCAACGATATGGATGTAGTAAAAAGAAGGGTCATATGCACCCCAATGTTCATGGCAGCAATGTTCACAATAGCCAAAATGTGGAAAGAGCTGAGATGCCCTTCAACAGACAAATGGACAAAGAAGATGGGGCCCATATATACAATGGAATATCACTCAGCCATCAGAAAGGACGAATATCCAACTTTTGCATCAACATGAGTGGGACTGGAGGAGATTATGCTGAGTGAAATAAGTCAAACAGAGAAAGTCAATTATCATATGGTTTCACTTATTTGTGGAACATAAGGAATAACATGGAGGACATTAAGAGAAGGGGAAAATGAAGGGGGATAAATGGGAAGGGGAGATGAACCATGACACAATGGACTCTGGGAAACAAACCAAAGGTTTTAGAAGGGAGGGGAGTGGGAGATGCGTGAGCCCAGTGATGGGTTTTAAGGAGGGCATGGATTACATGGAGCACTGGGTATTATACGCAAACAATGAATCATGGAACACTATATCAAAAACTAATGATGTACTGTATGGTAACTAACATAACACAATTTTAAAAAAGGTCCACATGTGTTTGTAAACATAAATGTGTTTTAATTTAACATGATATTGTAAATCATTTTTGGTCTTAGGTTTGAATTTGAAGTGTGTGGTGGGAAATTTTAAAAATACGTTTTCCGTGGTATTGTAAAATCTGTACGTACACCTGTAAACAGACATTTTATATGTTACATATGATTAAAATGTAATAAAATGGAAAAAAAATTTCCCTGTCTAGAAGGAGTGCCCCAATTTATATTTGCACCCGGAATGTTCTAAGATTGTCTGTTTCTTCACATTTTTGTCAAGAGTGTATTAATCAAGTTTTTAATTTTTGCCAATCTGAGAGGTGACAATGATATCTCAATGTAGGTTTATTTTTCATTGCTTTAAGTTTGAGCAAAGTTGAGCTTCTTTACACGTGTTTAACGATTTTTAAAAAATGCATAAATTGTCTGATTACATTCTTTGCCATACTGTGTTACCTATTTTTTTTCTTATTGATTTCTAGGAGTTTCAATATAAATTCAATATAAAAAGTCTCTCATACGAAGATATAGATCCTTATTCCCATTTAACATCAATGATTTTTATATTGAATAATTGGACATACAATTTTGTTTAAAAATTTTGTTAGCATGATGAGTTAACTTTATTGGAAAAGATTGCTTAACATAAGTTATCACACACTATTTACTTTCTCATATGAAGAAACAAAGAATTGTAGCTCTTAGAAAAATAATTACACCTGTGAGAGAACTCTGACGCCCTACTTAGCATTACTCTATTTTCTTTGCCTGTTCAGGGGACCAGCTACTTGTGCAGGGGGAGAGGTAGCTTTGTCCCTCATTTGGCAACTGTTCTGGAACAAATAAATGACAGATCTAGAAAAGTCCAACTTTCTAAGCCTGCTCTTTATAACCAGCTTCCAAATGACAAGAAACACAAGAAGATTATGTTTGGGGCTTGGCATAGTACCTAGCATTTAGGGGAATGAAAACTATTTATTTTCTTTCTCTCTCTCTCTCTCTTTTTCTTTCTGACAGAGTGAGAGAGAGAAAGGTGAAGAGGGGCAGGGGGACAGGGAGCAGTAGACTCCCCACTGAGTAGGGACCACGATGCAGGGCTGGATCCCAGAACCCTGGGATCATACCTGAGCCAAAGGCAGACGCCTAACCGACTGAGACACCCAGGTATCCCTATTTATTCATTGTGGTTAAAACTCACTGTACTAGAATTGGAAAGATTTCCATTCTTGGCTGGCATTCACAGGGCTCTGAGAAAACCACAGGGGCTGGTAGAAGTTTCCCTGCCTGCCTTATCTTTAAGTATCACTTTGGACTGTATGAAATTGTTGTTTTCATAGGTCAAAAACAGTTGACTGTCAACAATTCATATGACTCAGTCTATATCTGAAAGCCTGCTGCGGTTAGAGAGGATTGAGCTCTCACAGCAAAAGCTTAAAGCTTTCCACACTCCCGGCCGACTGGAGTTCTAGGGCATTGTAGAACGCTCCTGCGGGAAGCGAGGACTGCAGTATTCAGCAGTGACCACAAGAGGGGGCATTTCTCTCGGAAATGTGAAGGTTTCGAATGGTTTTCCGAGGAAGTCCTGGCAGAGGCGGTCTGGGGTGAGACTGCAGGGCAGCAATCAACATTGTATGTGAGAGGGGGGCGATGACTGTGCATTAGGTCATTGTCTAGCTTAGCAGAGACCCCAGCAGTTTAATCTCTGGGAACCTGGTGTGAGTAATGTTGAGAACAGGCAAGCCAGAGTGGAGGGGGGCCACTGCAAAGAGCGGGTCGTCTTCAGTGGCCTAATTGCTGATCTGATAGCTGGAATCAAAACATCAAAATTGACAAGCAGAAAGGGCGGAAGGTCTATCTTTCACACAATAGAAAACACCAGCTGCTTGGAAAAAGCTCGGGGTGCCCTGAGAGATACTCTCCCTTTGCCAGTTGCATGGCACATTCCTGTCTGATCGTCTCATTGCCTTTTGAAAAATGCAGTACCTGCTGGCAGTGGGCTTCTTCGCAGCGGTGTTGAGAGGCCCTCACATTAGGCCTGTGATGCAAAAAACATTCTCTTTTGTATTTGCACAACCGTTAGACTCTCCAACTCAAACACCAGGGGCCCGGATTACCAGGAGGCTTGTCCCTCCTTTGTCTCAGGAAGTCTGCTGGAGGCCACACGGCACATGGGTGCAGAACAAGGGGAGTCCTCCCTTCCAGGGCCAGCTTCTCTAATCCAATTCCCAATCGTGGAGGAAACACAACAATAGCCAAGCCTCCATCATGAGAACATGAAGTGACCCCGAAGAAGTTGCTCAACTAGAGGCATTCTTTTTTTTTTAAAGATTATATTTATTTATTTGACAGAGATCACAAGTAGGCAGAGAGGGCGGCAGAGAGAGAGGAGGAAGCAGGTTCCCCACCGAGCAGAGAGCCCGTTGCGGGGCTCGATCCCAGGACCCCGAGATCACGACCTGAGCCGAAGGCAGAGGCTCAACCCACTGAGCCACCCAGGCGCCCCTCTTTTTTTTTTTTTAAACATATCCTTTATAGTAGCTTTTTTAAAAAAAAGATTTTATTTATTTATTTATTTGAGAGAGCAAGTGAGCGAGCAAGCGCAAGCATGGGGAGCGGCAGGCAGAAGGAGAAGTGGGTGCTCTACTGAGCAGGGAGCCCCATGCGGGATTCGAGCCCAGAACCTTGCGATCATGACCTGAGCTGAAGGCAGATGCTTAACCTATGGAGCCACCCAGGCATCCCAACTAGAGGCATTTTTATTAGAAAACTACGAAACGGGAAAAAGAGAGCAAATCTGTACAACAAATTATGGCACATTCTTCTGACCCCTGGGTGGATGGTGGTGCTGGCCCGATTTGACCGCCTCGTGTCTGAGGTCAGTTAGAATACGGGGTTCTTGCCTTCAGCTGGGGGACTGGCATAATTTGATAGGGAGATAATAAACAGGAAATGATTTCTTTTCTGTGCTTCCCTCTCCTCAAATCTGTGCAAATATCCACGCTCACTCTGGTGCTTTTCTTTGGTGGTTCGTGGGGATTCTCTCTCCTCCAGCTCAAAAACAAGCCATTGTGCTCTTCATTTGTTATTCCGAGAACGAAACATGGTTGTTATATTTAAAATCCTGCGCTTCTGCTTGTGATTGTGGATAGGCATGAAAATGGCTGTTTGATCCACTGTGGCAAGTGTGAGCTGTCCCAGCTCATGCTAAAAGGAAGCAATTTACCAGCAACGCCAGATTAAGATTCTCAGTGCGTCGCAAGTGAATTACCATGTCTATAATTTTCAAGAAGAAAAGAAAACAGGAAAAAAAAAAAAAAAGGCAACACAAAGCCAAGAAATGTAAGAACGGGGATATCGGGCCAAGCTTTGGTAAAAGGCACATAATTCACTTCAGAGATAATGGCTGGTTCAATTACCCTGTTTCATTTCTAAAACAAAAAGACTCTGCAGGTAAGCTTGTGCACAAGGACTTGGTGATTGCCCCTGGGGTTGTTCTGAGTTCTTATAGCCCAGAAGTGAGTCATATTCAGAAAGTGGGTCTCGCATATTTGCGTGTGCGTTCTCCAAAACCACATGTGGAGGGAAACATTGTAATATATTGATTTGGCATAATAAAAGCTCTAGACGTGTTTTGTACAATAATGAATTAAAAGGAATAGTTCTTAGGGAATTCTGCTGCAGAGAGCATATGAAGTACATCCTTGATAATACATTCGGTAAATAAGGATTGAGATGTAGATGGAAAGAGATGGGCTCTGCTGGGGAGAAGTGGGTGGAAAGCAGCTGCCGTGTTCTTCCGGCTCAGAGCCCTTGAAATATGAGCCATGGCCCCCTCTCGCCGCAAGCCCGATTCAATTTCTAGAGCAAAGCAGGGTGTGGAAAGGATAAGGTTTGGAAGAAGTGGAAGGGGGAGATTAGCAGGGCACAGAGGTGGTGGGGAGACAAAAGACACCATTGGAATGGTCCAGAGGCTTTAGGATTTTAATCCTGTTTTTGGAGGCCAGTCTGACCACATCTGTTCATGATGCTTTTCTGTTAGTGAAGGGGAAGGACCGGTGCTTCGATGATAAAGGCCCACCTGGGGCCAGAGTGCCTGTGAAGTAGAGCCCAGGTGGTTGGCCTCAACAGGTGCTTTCCGTCATTGTGACGCACCCTCACCTGCAGTCAGCATGGGTGACACCCGCCACCTGCGAGCATTCAGAGGGACAGAGAACATCTGGGTGGCTATTTGTTTTCCTTATCTTGCTCTTACATTTCAAAGTGACCCTTTGTTCCAGTTCCCTTGAAATGGAAGCAAATTTGAGTTCAGGGCATTTCTCTGCAGTCACTTGTATTTCACAGGAATGTGGGCTTTCTAACAAGGAACTCAAGAGTTTTAGAAATTCTAGACCTTCTTGGAGAGGATAAGCCATGTGTGACATGATATGCATTTTCCAAGAGGCCTGGGACAAAAGGGGTGATGGGCGTGTTTTTCCTGATCATGTAACGCATTGTCGGATCACCCTGAAGCTCAAAATCTTATTAAATTTCTAGAAGGGAGGTGGGGAGTGGAGGCAGCTTAGACTGTTTGGCATCTTGTTTGTGTGTTTTGTGGGGGAGGTAGTGATTCCCTTGGATGCTCATGAAGAATCCAGAGGCACTGGATAGAAATGGCATACAGGCCCTCGATTTTAAATGCATTTTTTTTTTTTTTTAATCTCTAAGCGAATTCCAAGGCCTAAAAGCGAGTCATGGTCTACAATAGAGCTGTCCTTATTGGAACTTTTATAAACACTAGACTTCCTCCTCCAGAGTCAGGCCAGTGACCCTCCCCCCATGGATGTGCGCCACAGGGCCAGATCCTAAAATGGGGACATGCCATCGTGTTCCTTCATCCTGGTACACACGTGTGTTGATGGCTGCTGTAGAGGGCCCTCTTGTAATATTCAAGGGGACTCTACTTTCTGTGTCTTTTCCAAACAGTCTCCATGTTTATCCTGCCAATTGCTTTGCTTCAGTAAGCCAGTTTTTTAGAGTCCTTTCTTCCAATTTTTTTTTTTTTTAAAGACTTTGCTATTCTATCCTGATGTTAAGTTCCTCCCCCAGGAAGAGGCGAGGCCAGAAGATATAATTACTCATAAAGTTTCTAAGGATGGTAAGAGTCTATTTCCATGAGGATATGGTTCTTCTTAGGAGGATTTAGTAAAGCTCAAAGATTGTTCTCCCTACCGGGGGGGAACCGGAGACTTGTGGGGGCATGAAGATGTTTTCCAGTGTCATCGGGACTAGACCTTGAATACAAAGACTCTAGAACTCTCTAGAGAGTTCCAGGAGGAATCTGAGCTAATGAAGCTTCCAGGTCACTTTCTCTAACAGAAGCCTAGAACACGAACAGGACGGTGTCCGCCTGGAGCTCAGCCTGCCTGACGGCCAGCTGCTAACCTCTGGCCTCTGTCTATTCTGCCGCCAGACCACTTCATCCACATCTGCTTGGCCTGACTAACTCTAGGGCAACTGCTTGTCTCACACTGTGTCCCACTTTTTCTGACCTACCCTAACTCCCTGTGCCACTCACAGCCGGCCTTGGTTCCTGTCCAACTCACTCCATTGCCTGCCTCAGGCAAGGCTAGCAGTTCGCTTGCCTAAAACATGTTTCTGTTTCTTTTGCTAGAGTACACACGCACACTGTTCAATGTTAGGAAGGATAATACTTAAAAATAGAAACCTAAAATCTGATGGACTAGGTAGTGCTCCCTGTTCTAGATGTGAGTGATAAGCTTACCCAACCAGTTGAGAATTCAAGGCACACACCAGTCACCTCATGCTGGAGGCTGGGATAGGAGATGGAGTCCTTTATGGGTCACAGGTCAGGGTTGACACAGGTTGGAGAGTGCAAGGGTCCTAACGGTCTTCGGGGGGAATTGCTAGGATTTAGAGCTTTATCTGGAGCCTGCAGAGCAGCTGTCCTTGTTTGCCTCCCTGCCTCCACCCCGGGGGTCTTCTTTGATTGATCCTGAAAGCCTAATAGAGTCACCAGGACAAGTGTGTTTCCCTGGGTGAAGGAATCCCCTAGAGTCAACATTTCTTGGTTTCTGTGTCTAAATCGGGGTCAAGTCAGCTCTTAGCTGTGTTGAGCCTGTGTGGAGTTGGACGCATCGCGGGAGAACGCACACCCTGACCCCTTCCTGAATGAGCAGCCAGCGATTATTAAACCCTGACCAGGATCCTGGCATTCCTAGGTATTTTACCTAGGCTGCCCCATTATCTTCAATTCTACAGCATTCCACGGATACGTTTTATCGTCCCCATTTTACTGCTAAGGACATCGAAGTTCAGGTAAAACAACTCAGCCAGATCACACAGGCAGAAAGAAGTGTAGGTTGGACTGAACCCAGGTCTGCTGGCTTCCCCGAACCACTAACTCTGCTACGTGACAGGAAGAGAAGTACCTGCAGTGGGATCTTCACTAGGTAGGATTATTTACACCATAAAGTTTTTTTTTTTTCCTTGTACACATACATTAAACATAGAATTTTCCTAAATAGTGAAACCTCTTGGTAAATTTCAAGCATTTCCCTTTGAAAAGATCGAGGTATGCCCCTCGACAGGAAAGTGCCCCATTGCATCAAGTCAGCGGTACAGCCTGCAACTTCTGTGTCTGATTTCTTAGCAAATGCTGAAGAACATTTTTTCTTCACATAATTATTTCCTGTTCTTTTATTTGAATTGCTTCATTCTTCATTTCCTCACATTACCATTTTGAAACAATTAAAAAACATTTCTTTTTTGGGCAAACAAAACAAGAGAATTTATGGCCAGAGGACTTACGTCACACAAAAAAAATTTTCCTCAGGTCCATGGACTATTATACAGGCTAAGACCTCAGATTGCCACAAAGAAATGGGGAATGTTAAAAAATAGAACAAATACAAGAAAATATAATTTATTTTTAAATTTATTTTTAAGTACTCTCTACACCCAACATGGGGCTTGAACCCACAAGCCTGAGATCCAGTGTTGCATGCTCTAACAACTGAGCCAGACAGGTGCCCCAGGAAAATAGAATGTTTTTAAAAAAACTTGACCTGCTCTAAAAATTCTTTTTAAAGCCGTGATAGTAACAGTGTGTTCTCTCACACTACCATCATAATTAAGCTTGTCAAATGTGCTAATACCTTTTCACGAGTTCTCAGGAATACACTGTTTTTACCACTATGCTATTTTGTTCTAGAAACAGAGAGAGAACATAACCAATTTTGGAGTCAAGAAGAGACTTTGAAAGAGTGGAAAGTGAAAGCAACAATTCCAGGCTAACACCCCCACAAAGCCCTGCCCTTCCACTTCATAGCAGTCCTTTCTACTGGTGGCCTTTCTGGCAGGAGCCCCTGCTCTCCCGCCCCCCAGCACCCGCCATCACCATCTATCGTCTATCATGGAGCCTAATCGCATTTGGCCCATTAATGATCCATTTGTTTCTTTGCCTCCTGCTTCCACAAAAGGAAATGAATTATTCATTGATAACCTTTCTCCTCCTTTTGCTTTTATCAGTCGTGTAGACCGAGTTTTATGTTGTCGCCCAGACTGTGATACTGGCTCTTTCGGTGGCTTGGATGTGAAATGACTACATTGTCGTCAGATATTAGCAGGGCTCAAGACTACATATGGGTAGAAGCTCTCGGTTTCTCTCCGAACCCCAGCTGTCATTCTTAATGGCTCTCAACTGACCCACTTACGCGGAAAGCTGGCGAACCCCTGTTTTGTTCACTTGGAGATGTGCCCCTTGCCCTTGCTTATCTAACAAATATCCCACCAGCTACTACAACCTCCTTCGAAATCACGAGGGCTGTGAGCACATCCTTTCTCCATACTATCTTTGATCATCAGCGCCAACAAAATAAAGCTGAATCTTAGGAGCTACAACTGTATCTTTAATTGGCTGGGTCTATTCTATGGTAGTTCAGGACCAGGGTCCTTGGGGGATAGAACTCAGCATCCTTTTTTGTGCCAGTGAAACCCTTTTTAAAATGGTCTCCTTGGTCCTCTGCAGAGCTATATGTGGCTTTTTACGTTGAAATGAGCACAAATTTAAAGCCATCGTTCCAGTGCTCAGTAGCCAAATGTGGCTCGTGACAACGGTGCTGGACAGCACGGTAGACATTTCCATCACCTCAGAAAGTTCTAGGAGATCGCACTGGTTTAGTAATGATAGGAGCTAACATGTCTGAGTCCAGACACTGATCTCAGCACTTTAACAGGCATTCATTCTCTCATTCCTCAACACAAAACTGTAGTTAGGTACTATTATTTGTCCCATTTATAGATGAGCAAAGCGAGGCACAGAGATTATTTCTATCCTGACGGCACTTGCATCCCACAGCTAATATGAGGAATAGAGAACACACACACGGCAGTCTGGCTCCTTCACGCTGAACTGCTTCTCACAGAAGATGCATTAGGCAGAGACAGTCCCAAATCATCTTCCATGTGAATAAGTGTTTTTATTTAAAAAGAACAAAAGACGATTAATCTAGTAATCATTGCTCCTCTGTCCTTCTCAGTCCCACCCTGCTCTTGGCAGGTGGTTGATGTTCATCGCACAGGAAGGAAGGAGGCCGAACACCGGGCTCCCTCAGTCTCTTTCCTTCCTGCCTTCCTTGCCCCATTTCTTCATCAATTTCTGTCTCCTTCCTTTGGTCTCCTCCTGGAGAAGGCAAATTCCTTTTCTGGCGGGCTCACTTTAATCCTTTCCTGCCTCATGCAGAACCAAGCTGTCATTATTTACCTTCTCTCTTTCTCATCAACTTCTGTCTTCCCCTCCTGTAAGGTTCGTCTTTGAAGAAAACATATGCAGTCCTTCTCTCCCCTGCTCTTTGTTAAATATGCTAATGCAATGGCTTGTTCTGTAAGATTTAAGGGCGGCACCTGTCCTGCACTCTTGGTGCCATTACTTTTCTTTGGCCCAGGCAAGCCCAATGTCCCTCTTTGGTGTCCCTGCTGCCTTCTGCCTACCTTAATTGCAGTCCTTACCACACTATGTTGAGCGATGCACTTAACATTTTATTTTATCCAGTTGTTTCCTGTTTGAGAATGAGGATCACGTTCCAATCATCTCTAGAGCTCACCAACCAGCACAGTGGCACAATGTAGGCACTAGATAAATACCGATTGGAATATAAGCATTTATTCTAAAAAGAAAAAAAAAAAAACCCAAACATCGGAACATATCAGCTTTCTGTTGACTTACTTTTTTCCTCTGATACTGGCTTCTGGCATTTCATCTTTAAGCTTCTTGAATAATTTATCCATCATCTTTTATTTGTTACCAATTAGTCTTAGTCTCTTGGGATTTGGCCTCTCTGCCCATTGGAGAAGAGACATCATAAACACAAATGTAATGTCTGTGCCATGATGATACATTTTTGAAGTTGGGAGTACTTGGTATTGATGACCCGTCCATGAAATTCTCTTCTGCCTTAAATTCTTTTCTCTTCAACATTTGGACTCTCTTAATTTTTTGTTGGAATCATTTCTTTTTGGTCTCACCCTACTTGGCTAGCTTCTACCCTTCTTCCATTCTTTAATTATGGATGTTCTTTAAACTTTAGGATATTTTCTCTCTCCCTTTGTAGTGTTATAAATTTCTATGACTTCAATTATTTTCAAATGAGTCTTGCATTTATATTCCAATCATGTCATTTCTCGGCATCTTTGCCTTATGACCTGCCAGTTCTTGAAATTTAACACTTGTAAACTAAGTCAAATTTTTTTGCTGTGAAATCTGTTCCCTCTTAAATTCATGTTGGATGGTAACAGAGTATCGACAATAAATGAAAACTTGAGGATAGTTAAATATTGATCTTGACCTTTCTGTAATACCCACATATCCTTTCCATCGTTTAGTTTCTTCTTTAATGGGATTCAGCATCACTGCGTTATCTCAGAGAAAGCATGGGGACAATAACAAATTACCTTGACATTTTAAAGGGTTAAGGCGATGTGGCCATCACTCCAGTCCATTGTGCACTCTTTCCTCTGAAATTTTATGACTCTTCTTGGATGATACCCCCACTAACATACACATGCTGTATTGAATGGTGGCTCCAAGAATGTATGTCCACTTCCTAAAACCTGAAGCCTGTGAATATTACACTTCATGATAAATATTACCTTATATGGCAGAAGATGTAATTAAGTTAAGGATTTGAGAGAGGAGCTTATCCTGGATTACTCTGGTAGGTCCTAAATTCAATCACATACATCTGCATAAGACAAACACACAGAGAAGACACATTCAGAGGGGAAGACGATGTGAACATGTAGGCAGAGATTAGAGTGATATGACTATAAGCCAAGGAACACTAAGGATTGCCAGCAGCCATCAGAAGCCTGGGGAGAGGCATGGAAAGAATTCTAGTCCTGAGCCCTGAGACAGAGTGTGGGCCAGTGCATTGATTTTGGACTTCTGGTCTCCAGAACTGTGAAAGAAAGAATATATTCCTGTTTTAAGCCACCACATTTGTGGTCATTCTTATGGCAGCTCTAGAAAGCGAATAAACATATCCCATCTTATTCTTATTCTGATGTTTAACATCTGCATCTATGTTTTATGAGCTATTGTTAACAATTTATGAGGAATTGTTAATGACAACTGTGCTTGAAACTTTTTCATTCAACAGTTATTGAAACTCTACTATGTGTCAGGTAACTGGTTTTGGTTCCAAGGCTACAAAAATGATTAAGATTCCATTCCTGCCCTCCAGAAAGCCATAGTCTTTTGGGAGGTAAGAAAATCTAAGTGAAAGAGGGGGTAAGGAAGACTTCCTGGAGGTGGTGGCATGTATACTGAATTCTGAAGTTTGAATTGGAGTTAACTTGACTGGAGGCTTAAGAGAAGACAACTTTAGGCAAAGGGGACAGCATGAACAAGCTCACGAAGGCCAGACCTCATGATAGACGTTCGTGTGCAAGAATGGACAGAGCTGTTGGAGACACTGGGGCCAGGGGACAGTGGGAACCAAAGCTGGAAAGGTAGGGAGGAAGTAGATCAAAGAACACTTCATATGCTAAAATGTATGGAAAAACAAACAGTTTTAATCTCTTAGTTAACCATACACGTATTGGGTGGGAGGTTTTACCCACATAGTAGGTATAAGTAGATGTTCCCTGAATGATTGTCTTAAAAGGACACAGTTTATAATAGAAACTATTAGCAATTTAAAAAAATAAAGGCAAAAAAAAAAAAAAGTAAAGCTATTAGTGTTGCTGTGAAAAAAATAATGTTTCTTACCGAATGGATGTCTGAACCTGTTGGTTATTCTCTGTGAGCCTGGACAACACTATATGTGAGGTAAATAAAATTTACAGACACACGGTTTTAAACACAGGACAGTATAATAAATATTTTACAACTTGCTACCTTTCAGATTGCTTTTATGAAACCTATAGCAAGTCTGTTCAGTGTATGTGTAGTAATTAAAAACCTCTTAGTATCAAGACAAAACCTTCCAGTTCTTTGTATTATGAAAAGTGAGGACTTATTCTTGAGAGGAAAGGTGGTGTCATTACTTCTCTGGCCTGTGCACGGCAATGAGGGTTGGAAAGGTTGTTTGGGCAATGAGACACATACTGCTGTTACTAAGGGAGAGGAACGGTCCCCACGTGGTCTGAAGATGGCTTTCATGCTGTTAGCGCTAAATTCCTTGGATTCAGGACGGAGTGGAAACATCAGCATCAGATGAGAGCTCTGTCCTGGCAAGGAAGGTCCAGCTGAGAGAAATAAATGAAATTAAGTGCTTCCTGTCGCTGGATCGATTCCGTTCGGATGCTGCATGTTTGATGTGTGATACAAGGTGAAATCAACTATGTCGCAAAAACATATTTTCTAATTCTGTCCTGTGAAGAGATTAGAGAATGCCCCACATGCAAAAATCTCCAAGTGGGCCTGTTAAAGTGAAGTGAGCGATTTTCTAGGAAATGTTTACTGCACAGCCATTGTTTTGTGCCTTTGTGCCAGACACAAAGGAGATACTCGATTTTAGCAGATGAAAGGCTTAGAGTTTTGTTAGGAAAGAAGATGATAAGGCGCTTGACAAAAACACATAATTACATGAAACACAGTGTGACACTTGGAAGTCCTTAAGTGGAAAGTCCTGTTGGGCAACCAGATTAAAAGGCGAAAGAGGTGGGGTGTGGGTCTGACTCAGACTTGAAGGACTGGATCTGAGTTGGTGTGGTAGGAGAACAGCTTGATTAGAGACACAGTGTGGGATTAAAAACAAGCAAGCATGTTTATGGGCTGAAAGGAGACCAGGTTGACTGGAGCCATGGGAGGAGTCACGGTTCAGAGCAATTAGATGTTTTGGGCATAAAAATGGGATCCAGTTTGCTAAAGGTCTTGAATTAGCTTCTTACTGCTGCCATAACAAATTATCACAACTTAAGCAGTTTAAGCCACACAAAGTTATTATCTTATGGTTCTGGAGGTCAGAAATCCTAGTGGGCTTGACTGGTTTCTCTGGTTCAAGTTCATATGGCCAAGATTAAGGTGCTGATACAGCTGGGCTCTGGGGTAGAACCCACTTCCATTCAGGTTGTGGCAGAGTTGACTTCATGTGGTTATAGGACTGAGGCTCTGTCTCCTTGCTGGCTGTTGGAGGGCCGTAGTTCTTAGCTTCTAGAGGCTGCCTACATTCTTTGCTTCCGGTCCCTTCCTTCCTCCATCTTCAAAGCCAACAATGGCAGTTTGAGTCTTTCTTACACCTTGACTCACTCCTCTTCTGACATATCTCTCTCATTCTTCTGCTTTTCTCTTCTACTTTCAAGGACCCATGTGATTACATTGGGTCCAACTGAACAATCTTCTGAAGTCTACGTTTTAAGGACTGCAATCTTAATTCTATATGCAAAGTCCTTTGTGCCATGTGAAATAATATATTTGGGTTCTAGGGATTAAGTGCCAAAGCTGAGGAGTTTGAATGGACTCCAAAAGGTAACCGAGAAACTCTGTAGGTCCTTGAACAGGGGAGAGGTATGTGGTTATACAGGAAAGACTGATGATAGCACTACCCTGAGATCAAGAGTTCCATGCTCTACCAACTAAGCCAACCTGGTGCCCCTAAAGATTTTATTTTTATTATTTTTTAAAAAGATTTTGTTTGAGAGAGAAAAAGAGAGTGCACGCACATGTACGCTCATGAGCAGCGGGTGGGGGGGTGGAATAGGCAGAGGGAGAAGGAGAAACAAACTCCCCAAGGAGCAGGGATCCCAACATAGCATTTGATCCCAGAAGCCTGAGATCATGACCTGAGCAGAAGGCAGACACATAACTGACTGAACCACCCAGCGACTGTAAGATTTTATTTTTTCAAGTAATCTCTACACCCACTGTGGGGCTCGAGCTTACCACCCTGAGGTGACAGCACTACTTCAAACCAGTATTATTTAACTATTCATCCAATGTTGATTCTGAAGACAGGCTGAGCAGGACATAGGGAAGGGAGGGAAGAGAGGGAAGGGAGAACCACTGTGGTTGTTATGGGCCTTATTTAGACTTGGGCAATTCTGCTTTGACCCAAACTTGTGAATTCTACTCAGTAGAAGAAAGAAAAGCTAATTGCACTTACCCTCCTTAGAAGGTAGTTCATCTAACACTTCCATGTGCGGGGGCTGGGGGGGGGGCTCATCCCTCCCTAGCCCCATGAGCTTCATCAACATGTTCCCTCTAATCCTCTAAAAGATTTCTCTTCAGCGTTCTAAAATAAATACCCTCCATCTCGTTACCTTTCCAGTGATGTTTGGGCCCCCTTTTATAGACCGACACCTTATACAGCCAGCCCACCAGGGCTCCCAGCCCTCACCTGGCTCTGGTGATACTCATTCATTTATTCACTCAGGAGAGCCTGCTTTGGGTGGCTACCATTTCGGGCGCTGGCACTGCCGCACTGAACAAAGCCCATCTGTCCAGGCAGCTTACCTTGGAGTAGGAGAGGAGAGTCCTATATACCCAGAGATTCCAATATGTGGCAAATCATAAAGTGGGTTGGGAGGATAGAGGATGATGTGCAAAGATCTAAGGTAACACTGGGGCAGACATTTCAAAGAGGTGGGGATTTAAGTCATGTGGCGATCTGGGATAAGAGTGTTTCAGGCAGAGGGCAGAGCTAGTGCAATGACCCCGAGGCCAAGCACGAGGGTGCACACTTGGGACATTCATGGAAAGTCAGAGGGTCTGGCCGGCTGGAGCAGTGAGAGTGAGAGTGGGATCTGAGACGCATGGGCAACACTGTCATAAAGTCACCGATCTGCACTAAGTGACGTTCTGAAATTGGGCCTGTGGGCTCTTATCCACTGTCTGCTCCAAGATTTTAGTATGATTCCTGTACAGAAGGATTTATTTGTCTCAAGAAATTTGAACCAAGGAACAAAATAACATATTTCAAGTTCTGGGTATGGATTGCTGCGAAAAATTAACTTGTTATATGCATTTATTGACTATTGTTTATGACATAAACAAAGCCGCTCTTCTTCTATAATAAGAAGACTTGGTAATATTGTACCTTTCTTATTTTCCATCCTTGACATTATTATACAATAAAGAGCTGAATATATAATATTCTGCTGAGAGGGTAATGAGCAGGATTCAATCACACATTGAAATGAATTTGAAAAAAAATCTGAACCCTGTCCAAGTTCTTTCATCTAAGCATCACTTAAGAATCTGTTTGTTCAGTTGAGTTTCATCTCTGCAGCTGCCAAGCCACTTCGGTTCTGCCAGCTCGACTCTCTGATTGCAAAATCAGGGGTGGTCACTTAACAGGGGATGTGAAAAATAAAGAGTGTTCCGTGAAAAGAACGACATCACGAGGAATCCTGATAAGGGGAACCCAGAGGCTTCCTGTTCGTGCCCCCTCTTAGCCCGAGGAGGACGGTTCACTTTGAGGGGGTATTCTAACCTTCCCCACATCTAAGAGGTCTCTGGCGGGGTGTGTGTGCTTTTGGAAGATGGAGGCATTTTGCTGTAGCTTACGTTCATAAATATTTTTGTAGTATCATAGGTTGTCAAAACAAATCTGTGTTTTCCATTT
The DNA here is from genome assembly GCF_010015895.1 of Lontra canadensis. NCBI lineage: Eukaryota > Metazoa > Chordata > Mammalia > Carnivora > Mustelidae > Lontra > Lontra canadensis. Next base: position 29,393,192 of record NW_022631007.1, on the reverse strand, counting down.
GTGTGTGCGTGAGTGTGTCAGTACGCCTCTTAATCTTTTTGTCCATCCAGGGGTAGAGCACAGCTATTTTACTCTCCTCGTTGTGGATTTTTCCTTGCAGTGTGGATTTGGGCAGGAGTGAGTTGTGAGGGACAGGTAAGCAGGTGCTCGTCTGATCCGGGGTTGTGGCTCCTTTATCTTTACTTCAGTGGGTCTGTGTTTCTGCTGAAAACATGTGGTGGCTTCGAAGCATTTTCAGTGGAAAATCCCATCTGAGGTTGGTGTTAACTACGTCACAGAACTGTGGAGGGACAGTCACGTGGTCTTACCGACAGCAGAGTGGTACCCGTGGGAATGAGCGCTGAGTTCAGAACACAGGCCCGGCTGTGTGGCTTTCGAGTCAGAGGACAGATGGAACTGCGATGATGTTCGCCCAGCCTCGTGACTCGTTAGCTGTGTGACCTTAGGGGAGCTCCTTGACATCGCTGAGCTTCCACTTCCTCTTCTGTAAAGTGAGGGGGCTAATGCCTACTTCCTAGAGTGCTTGCGGGAATGACATGAGATAATATAAGGAAAGCACCAAGTGCAGGGCCTGCACCTGCTAAGCGCTTCTGTAGATGGTAGTCATTTTTATGATCATCCCTTCTCTTTGGCTTATTTCCTTTTGATGGCACAGCAAGTAGACTTGGCATAAAGCAGCAGTCTTTCTGGTGCATGGAAATATAGGCCCCCAGAGGATAGCACATCAAATCCTGAAACTCAACATATACCTTCCTTTGCATATTCACAATATTTTTCTCCCTTCAAGTAAACCTGGGGAAAACATTTTGTTGCTCGCTGCCTGAATTGGCCAGCAGTTCTAGTTTCCAAGGAGATTGCAAATGGATGTATTTGTGTATGCTGATTTGCCTCAACTTTAGAAGAATTCCTCAGGGAATTCTTCAAAAGAAACAGAACATAATGGAAATGTTTTTTCTTTTTCTTTCATAAGCCATAGAAGTGTGTGTATGTGTGTGTGTGTGTGTGTGTGTGTGTGTGTGTGTGTGTCTCCTCAGTAATCTAAAAGTTACTTAGAAGTGGTCAGGCAAAATGGAAAGATTTGCCAATGAAATATTTATCTCACTATGACTGCAATTTTATATGTCCCTGCAAATTAATTTATCTGGGGCTTCTGCTATTTAGAAAAGCATTTAGTGCAATTTAGAATTGTAATTAGGATATTCTATACCAACTGCAATGCTTGATGCAACCCTCTAACTTCACTATGGTTACATCACAAGGGACGCTGGCACCGAAGTCTGTTTTTCTACTCTAGAAAACCCAAAAGCTCCTGTTCAGTGTCTACCCTCAATAGGTATTTGATATTGAGTAATTTATAATCAAGGATTCCTCCCATGCAGTTTTCTTTAGAGCTTGCGGGGAAGAAGTGTACGTTAGTATTTGAAAAAATTATGGATCGCTGAGCGGAGGATGGAGCTTTCAAAGGCTCTTGGTTCTAATTCTAGATTGGCAGGAAGATCCCATATTAACACTGGCCTCTGTAGCCTCTCTGTTCCCATTCAGTCCATTATGAGATGGGCTGATGAACTGATATGCTTCTAGTCTCACATGGAGAATTGCTGCTGTGTGGTGTTTTCCAAATCTAAATGCTGAAGATTTTCATGTTGAACCAATGTTCTTTTCCCAGAGCTCTCCCATTTTTCACTTCTGCGGTAGTGATCACCCTTTATTTTGCCATCAGAGTTGAGCTGGCAGAACTGAAGTGCCGTGGGTCCAGGATTCATTCATTCATCACTTATCGTGCATCTGTTCAGCAATGAGTGGCATGATGTGGTATAAAGAGTATGTATGTCTTAGAGTCAAGAAGATTGGGATTTTCATCCAGACTCTCTCACCAGTGTTGTGATCTTGGTAAGATTACTTACTTTTATCACTTCCAGTTGACATCTATGGACATAGGTTGCTGTGATGAATACATGAGAACATGTAAGAGAAACACCTGCACAGCGTATTTCTCTACAAATATAACTCACTTTCCACCTACCATGCACACCATGCCTCTCATTGCGGGGGGTTACCATAGTCCTTATCCTCAAAACAGGTTATAATCCAGATGGGGGCTAAGTAAAAAGGAATAATTACAATGTTAAGTTTAAGCAGCAGCTGGTCTGGTTTATGAAAAAATGGGTCTGAGGATAGTTGGGATGAAAGACTGTGTGGTAACGAAGCTTCTGCAGGAGAATCTAATGAAACATGGTTGGCAGCCAGTCTCAGCTTCCTGAGCTAGAGCTCTACCTTGGACAATGCCTTCTTCTTCAATGGTTAAGCTGCAGTGAGAACACAAAACTAAAGCTCCCGTGGCTCTTTGCTATCAAGGGGATTTTGTTTAGCTATCTGTCCGTCATGTTGGATTAAGTATTAGTAAAAAGTTTTCTTATCTACTCCTGAATAGATTAAATGGCACACTAATGTGCTTCTACTTCCATTATCTTTAATATTTTTAATTCAAAATGTATGCAATGGGTTGGGAGTGCTGGGGGATGTACCCAGCCCCCACAAGCAGATTCATTACCACCCCATCTGCCACCCCAAATGCTAAATCCCAGGAACACCACTGTTTTGCAGTATGTTATATTTTACAAGACTTTGACTAAAGAGAAACACAGAAAGATAGTGACAATCACTGCAGGGCTAGAGAGACAGAGAGCATAAGGTTAGAGCTAAAACTTCTAAAAAGCAACTGGAGTGTTGGAAAAAAAGAACAGAGGGAAGAATGGAATACATTTACCAGGGAATTAATGAACAGGCTAAAGGTATTTATGTAGGCAGAGAGCATATGGAAAAGAGGGAAATGAATCATGGAAGAAGGAAGCCAGTATTACCGTACAATTTATTTATTTCATCTTGAGAAGTGTGTGTGTGTGTGTGTGTGTGTACGTACACACACTTATGTGCACACACACAAGTTAACTTTTTTCATTTATGCATGATTGGAGGAGGAAACAGTCACTAAGTCCAGTCTGTACAATATGAGAGAGAAGAAGGGTGTCTACCATGACAGTGTCATGATGGCCAATGAGTTCTGCAGTGCCAGTTCTAAACTCCATCTTGCAAAGGAATTATTTAGTAATTCTAAAGAGAAAATCATAGAGCAAGGGAAGGAGTTGCAGAGGACTGAGCAATCTCCTTAACTTCCTGGCACTTGTATTGTCCCCCACCTCCGCTTCTGGAATTCAAGACCCACTGTCATGCCCAAGGGATTGGTGTTGCCCAAGGCCAAATAACTTCCGGTAGGGGTGTCTCTTTTGGGGATTACTGCAGAGGGGAAGTGAGAAGTATGGAGGGTTTGAAGATTTTTGAAAGAGTACGGTATGGCAAGTTTGAAAGCCTCTGCAACTTGGAGCTCTAGAGAAAGGGAGAGGAAAACGAACTTTTCCCTGAGTATTTCTGGTGACAAATGGCTTTTGTCTTTAAATGTAATTGTAATGTTAAGGATAGAGTTCAGGGGAACATGTGGAACAAATGAGGACGGAAAAGGTAAAGAGCAGAAGAGCCTGTGAATGACGATGAAGAAAAAAAAGTCCCAGAAAGGGCTTAGAACCGTTGAAAAAATGGCTGAGCCTAGAAGCTCCAAGAACCCAGAGGTTGGCTGGGTGTGGAGCTATCCGGCTAGCCTACAAATGGAAGCCTTCCAAAGTTGGAGCTGAGCAGCCCAGCACAAGCCCAGGTGTCAGAGCAGTGACACCCGTATTAAGCTTAAGGGCTAGAACTGTGTTGTTCCTGCAGGAACAAGTTCTGGAATGGCCCTTCCTGGCAAGAGGTTCTCTGTACAGCCATCTGAGCTATGTACCAGTGCTATGTGCTGTGGAAACTTGGTGTATGGAAATCATAATCTAGCACAGAGCCTTGAAAGATCTCCTAACCATAATGAGTTCATAGCTTACATTTTAGCAAGTAAAGAAAATGTAGCCGTTTTACATGATTAAAAATGTAAATATAATTTAACAGCATCAAAAAGATAAAGCAGTGAAAATATAAAACAAGAACAGAGCTTATAAAATAAGATGCTATAAATCAAGGATATTATAGAAGAGAACCAATGAATGAAAAATAAGCTTGTTGAAATAGCAACACTAAATGTAATGGACTGGACATAATGTAAGTGTGAATTAGTGAGGCATAAAATTGACTTAAAAATACTAAAATTATCTAATATTTAACGAATGCTTGCCATGTGCTAGGCATTATTCAAGCAGTTAGCACAAATTATCTCATTTAATCCTTACAAGAACCATATTTATATATCCCCATTTTATTGATTCAGAAACTAAGGCAAAGAAAGGATAAGTGATTTGGCAAAAGTCACACAATCGATCTTGAATTCGAGAAGAGCCCTTGTATTTGACTATTGCACTAAAATACTCACTCCCAACAATTCTCAAAATGTACCATAAAGAGATAAAGAGATGGAAGAAGGGTTGAGATGGAATAAATCCCAGACCATATGAATAAAAATCTGCATTTGAACAAATCCCCAGGTGATTCTTACGCTCCGTAAAGTTTGAGATGAGTCCTTTCATGATTAGTCTCAAGGAAGGATGCTGAAATCAACGTACTTGGACTGAGAAAACATTTTTCCTTAGTGAAGTATTAAGAACTTCAGGAGAAAAGTCTGGAAACTGGACTGTCAACTCACGTGTTAATCAGAGGAGAACACTTCCCCCAGTTTCTACAGCACTCTGGGGCCCTGGAGGCCTGTATGTTGAGTTAGTTGGTAGCTTCCCTTATTGGGAGATGAGGAGGGATGAGGCGCCTGAGGCTGTCCGCTGAGAACGTGTGGACATGGGAGTGTGTCTGCATGTGCATGTCTGTCCGTGGGTAAGGCTGTGCCTCCTTCCTGGTGGAAGTGTGGCTCTCTGAGAATGCAGCATGGTTTAGTGGTCTCCATCTCTTTTTAGACTGCGAGCACATTGGGAGTAACAACCATGTCTTACTCTTCTTTGTATCTGGAAAGGATGGCACAGTGCCTGGCACACAGAAGCACACAATGTATTTTTACTCTTGTTGTTGACTGCTTAAATTAATTATTTTCAAGTCCTGTTTCTTAAGGTAGTAATGAACAAAGCTCTTCTTTCACCCTCTGTTGACTGTTTCTTTGAATAATGACTCAGATTCTGGGAGGATGGACGCACCAAAACATTTGATGTGGAGTCTGGAAACACTATTCAGCGGATCCCTAAGACAATCCGGCAAAATAGATGTCCTTTTGGATGCCAGTTCCAGGTGGTTGGTGGGGGCTGCCCATAGCTGGGCTGAGAAGGATTCTGAGGCTGTATCTGGGCCCTGCACAAAAGAGCACTCCGTTCCATTAGTGACGTGTGCCAGGGTGAAGGAGTGGGAGGGAGAAGCGGGTGGCCACATATTTGGCCTGGAGAGAGCCCCATCAGCCAGCTACCCCTGAAAGCCAATCAAGGATGGGTTAGAGAGACATGGGCCATCAGTGAGGACGGTCCTTTCACAAAGCTCTGAAATGCCTGTTACCCAGAAGACTACCTTGTTTTGAGATGACATGAGAAAATCATACTCAAACCAACATGGACTTGTGACCTTCTTCAACTGAACCACTCCTGTTTATTCCAAATCCTAGCAATCAAGGGAGTGGTAGTGGGATGAGCTGGTCAGAAGAACTTGTGCTAGTTTATTCAAACTTCATTTCTGAGCTCCCAAGGTTTCTGCTGGCAGCACAGGAGTTCTGAGAATTTGCCACCATTCCTTCTAGTATGTGGAGTGGAGGACTGCCACATCTGTCAGGACTCCAGACCCCTGCTTGGTTCATTTCTTCCCCACTCTCCTCAGACAGCTCCAGCATCTGGGGCTGAGACGGCTTTCGGGAGACTGTCCCCAGGGCCTGAAACCCTTGTCGGGCCATTGCATATTGTCCCATCAAAGATTTTACTTGGACAATTATTTTGTTTTTTTGTTTTTTGTTTTTTTCTGAGGTGTGTGTTTATTTCCCAAGATATTTAAAGACCTCTAATGTTTTCCAGCAAAGCAAATATCGACTTATTGGCAAAGAATTAAAGGGTCTGATGGTGCTAGATAAAGGGCTTAAGGAGTTGTAAAATCAGGTATATAATGAAATGATAACGTGGCTCTGTTTGGGTAAATTGTTATATTGACAAAATCACGAACTTTGATATCTGTTAGTCCTAGAAAGAATTTTGGCTTTTTATTCTATAATCTGTGAGTCTGGGGTCACTGTTTCCCTATCTGTAAAATGAGTATATTAATACCTCCCTCACGATGCTAAGTGTATGAAAGTGTGACACATTAATAACATCTCAACAAAAAAATGTGGGTTTCTCTTTCTTCTGTTATCTGATTTCATAGTACTAGATGATACTATCTAGATGATACATAGATGATACTATCAATTTTAATTTTCAAGGAGTCCCAAGGAATAGTCTGACAATGTTTTAGGGTTCAAACTCCCAGTTAGGGAATTGTTCTTTTCTCTAACTTTAATTTATTCTGTAACACGTGAAAAAAGGTGATTCTCATGCCTGTCAGCACCTCCTCCCCAACCCCTACAAATGTCTAGATATGGGGACTAAGAGCCTGAGGGCCATAAAGCAGAAGCAGAGATTGTTGCCTCGTTGGTGCACTTCCTCTTGCCAGCAACAAACTGCTCTTGCCTGCCGGGCTGGAGAGAGGGGAAACACTCCTGATCATTCTGTTTTGACTTTTCAGCCAGCTGAAACTCCTCACAAGGGGGAGTAGCCCAGTGATGAGGAAATGTACTCGTTGCCATGGACTAAAAGAGAAATGTCCTGTATAAAGCATTCTTGCGTCTGTAGATGTGGGAAGGTTTCTGAGGTAAGATCTTTTCCAGTCTATTGGATCTGTGAGGAGGCAACGGGAGAAACTGAGGCATATTCCGCTTCTCAGACATGGACCCAGGAGTCTCTGTGTCTTCCTCTTTCCAAGTCACACCAACTAGTTTGCCTCTTGGTTGCTGCTGAGGCATGAGGACAAAGGATTGAGGGGGCAAAACCAACTCTTTTTATGGTGCTCCTAAGGCACCCAGCATAGTACTGATATCTAGAAAGTGCCATGATGACGGATTCTTATCTCAGAGACTACTCTCTCCCCCACATCGGCCCTCACAACTCAGGAATATCTGGGCTTCAGATGGAGTCTGATTTTCCCTTCTTTCTTGCATTTAATATGGTTGATATGAAAGGAAGCCTGTGTGTGACATTTACTTAAGGAAATCTTCCATAGAAAAGACATGCTGTGCAGACTTCAGAACATGATGGAGGTTATTATGGTTATCTTCATAAAGCTGATAGTAGTTAAGGATGTGGGAACTCACAGATTGGATAATTGGAGCAAGTTATTAAGTACTGAGGATCATTTTGGTTTTGGTGGCAGCAAAGGTGCTGGTAGGACCAAGACCGACCAGTAACAGCTACCTTCAGTGGTCCCATTATTTGTAGGAAATAGCTTCCCACAAGAAAGCCTTGATGCCAACAGGGTGATGACATGAGGATTTCTATGTCTACTACATTCCAACAAGTAACTTAGTGACACTATGAAGATCTCGGAACTCCAGCCCAAGGTCAGGGTACTTGCTAATCGCTGGTTTGTGGTCTTGACATCAAAGGAAAGAAAATATCTGAAAATCAGGAGAGGAATCCATTAGATTAGTGAATGATGCCAATAAACTCCTTTGGGTATGAGAAACAAACAATAAACAAAACCAAAAAACCAAGAAAAATGGCATGCCCAGAAAGTAGAAAAAAAGAAAAATTAGCATGAGTGTATCAAGGGTATGTGAAATTCTGAAGCTTCCTGGGAAGGAAATGATGTGGCATATTACCAGCTAATTACTAGGTAGAATCTTCTGCCAGAATAGGGGAAACAGAACAGAGGGGGAAATCAACCTCCCCCCTTCATGAAGTACTCATTTCAAAGTCCAATTAAGCCTCTGTGGCTCTGATTTCTTGGCTGTAGACAAGGTGTGTGATGTTCTCATGTTTTTCCATGCTGCTGCCAAGCTTACCCCACATTGTGTCCTTGGGTCTCACCTGACGACATCCTGAACCCAAGACACCTGAGTTCCTACCTGCTCAGGCAGAACTAAGCCAAACCAGCTCAATTTCAGATTATATTTTCTTTCTTCCTTCCTTTTTTTTTTTTTTTTAAGATTTTATTTATTTATTTATTTTGTTTATTTTAGTTTATTTGAAAGAGAGAGTGAGCAAGAGAGAGCGCAAGTCAGGGGGAGAGGCAGAGGGAGTTGGAGAAGCAGACACCCTGCTGAGCAGAGAGCCTGATGGGATCATGACCTGAGTTGAAGGCAGACACTTAACCGACTGAGCCACCCAGGTATCCCTCAGATTGGATTTTCAATTCTCACTTCAGAACCTCCGTTCCCTGGATCAGATGTTGGCAATCTCTGTGCCCTTCCCAACTGTCCCTGGCACCTATGTGCTCAGGGGCTTTCATAGAACAGTGGGTCTGTCAGTGTCTCAGCTAAGCTAAGCAGTTGTCCCTTTCGGATACCTGGTTAGTCCCTCAGAGGCCCTGTGACCACCCTTCTCCCCAGACATGTGCATCTCAGTGCCATGCCACCAAGTGACAAGATCAAATGGCCTTTCACCATATTTAGGGTATAGGACATAAGTGATGTTTAGGGGACAGGAAAAGATAGGAACAATTTCTTTTCCTTAAATGTCTCATGATTATAGAAGATTCACACAGGTTTTGGAGTCAGGAAGTCTGCATTCTAGTTCTGACACTGCTACTCACTTAGCTGAAAGCCTCACTCCGTTTAAGTACCAAAGAGAGTCCTGGATAAGTGATGAGATCTGTTCTTAACTCTCTTCAATAACCTGTGAAATGACTTGCAGTCATGAAGGAGCTTCAGAAATGTGTTCTTTCTTGCCACTGGCCCTTCTTGAGTTTCTTGCTCTTTCCCTCTGTCGAGTCCTTATACACTTGGTGCAGCCCTTAGGACATTTATTATGTTCTATCTTACAGTGGTTTGAATTCTTTTTTTTTTTTTTTAAGATTTTATTTATTTATTTGACAGAGAAAGAGAGATCACAAGTAGGCAGAGAGGCAGGCAGGGGAAGAGGAAGAAGCAGGCTCCCCACTGAGCAGAGAGCCTGATGTTGGGGCTCGATCCCAGGACCCTGGGATCATGATCTGAGCCGAAGGCAGATGCTTCCCGACTGAGCCACCCAGGCACCCCAAGCAGTTTGAATTCTTGATGTCTCATTTTCTATAGATTATACATTTTGGGGCATTAGGGATGGCGTTTTATTCACCTTGATTTTTCATTAAAGTACCGAGCAAAGTGCCTGGAGCATAAATGTTTGGAAGGTTCTCGGAGTCTAGCGTGGGAACCATGAAAATCCAACAGTGTCTCTCTTCAGGCAGGTGCCTGGTGTCTGGGAATGATTCTCAGCCCCACAGTAAGTCACCTGTCTCAGTTCATACTGCAGGCTTTGCAAGTATGGTGAGTGGTAGTTGAAATCTTTCAAGTTGTTCAAGGTCATCTTGTATGTTTTGTTTTCTTCAGCTTTTCTTTGGATTATGGTCCTTGGGATTTTGTATTATCATTTCTCTTGGATTTTTCACACAGCTATGATACTAAAGATACCACACACTGATATGGTATGATACTAAAAGATGCCATACACTGACTCCTATAACCATAGGAGTCTTGAAATCAGGCGGATCTGGTAGGAAAGACTTGAGCTCTAATTGAATAATGACTATTAAGGTGTCAAGCATTCCACTGGGAAGGAGTCATTTGATTAATGGATACAGAGACACATTTTCCCTTCTATTACATTTTTTTCTACTTTGCTTTAGAGATGCAAGCAATTTACAGTAGATACAGTTATCTCCTTTTTTTCTAAGTTTATCAGGAAATTTGTAGACTCCTTTGGACCTCTGTGTTACCAGAGGCACTTAATTAATTAATTGAATTAGTCCACATTGGCATCACCATCATAATTTACAATGTCAGTGATAATTTATGATGTCAGCAACTCCTCAGGTTTTGATGGTGCTCAGTTCTGAGGATATTAAAGAAATGCAAGCCATGGATATAGTAGACATTTGTCATGCTTTTTGACCGTTCAGGGCTTGAATACTCTACTTATGTTTGGGGCATTTTCATCTTATGAGACAATGTCTTCCTGTCACCAAAAATGTGAAAATGCCAAATTCTTGCTTTCCTGCCTTTTTTTGCAGCCACAGCATGGACATATGTTTTGGTGCTATGGACCGAAAAATTGTGTCCTTCCAAAATTCATATATTCCTATATTGATGCCCTAACCCCCAATCTTAGACTTCCCACCTTCCAGAACTGTGAGAAATAAATGTCTGATGTTTATTCAAGGCACCCAATCCATGGTATTTTCTGGTAGCAGCCAAAGGAGACAAAGATACTTAGATTCTACTATCTGGGTGCAGTCACCCCTTTTTTGGAAGCTGATGAAACAAAGAGACTTAGAACACTTGAATTCTTTCCTAGCAAGGGTGGTGGTCATGGCAACAGTGACACAGAGGTTTCATAGGTTGTTGTGGCAAAGTTCTATTTGCTGTGTCCAGTGTCCAGTGGTAGAGGTGTTGGTCATGTATACTGGAAGGACCATGTCCTGTGATGCTGGTAAAATGTTTTCAGAGGGCCACCCAGTTCCATGGTGGGATCTGGGGCCTCACTTTTGGCTGTATAGTCTCTAAGCCTAATTTTCCAGACCTCCTGGAGAGTCTGTGACCTACATAATACATTTTAATAAATTCCTTTTTCTGCTTTAATTAGTCAAAGTTGGTTCCTAGTGCATCTGAGAACTGTGATTGATCCATTAGCCATGCCCCTCAGGATTTTAGAGTTTTGGATTGCAGGTGACTAACATACATGAAACATCTGGAAAGTATAATTGAGTGCATAGTTTTGTCCAACACATTGAGCTTCCTACTAAAAAATACTACAGGAATAGGGAATAGGAAAAGAAAGTCTGGTATAATGGTTCAGGCTCCAGACTAGATTCAAGAATCCCCAGCTGAAATGAATTTAAGGGCCATGCAGATAAAGTAAGTAGATGCAAAAGGTGGAACTTTGGGAAAAATTAAACAAGGTGATGTTTCAAAGCACAGTGCTTTGTTTATCGTAAATGCACAAAAGCATTACCACAGTGATAACAACAACAATGAAGGTTAAACCAATAAAAATAGCTGGTACTTACCCAGTGCTTCCTGTGAGCCAGACCTTGTTCTAGTGCTCTATTCTTAGGTGACTCTATGACCAGTTTGCCTGGGGCGAGCCCTGGGGTATCCTGTTCAGTTTAGTATTGACCTTCCATTTTTCATTTTTTGACATTAAAAAAAAAAACTGCATTAAAATAAGTCAGAATAACTTTCTACCATTGGTTTGCCTAACCTATGATAGAATCAACCAATGATAACCCGTCTCATTTTTCCAACCTCTTCTGGACACAACATAAGTAACACTTATTTTTCATGGTCTGCATTCAGAATGCTCACTGTTAAAATGAAGTGCTCTCATGCAGGAGCAACTGGGACAGCCAACTCCTTCCAGGTTGTGTGGAGTTAGGGAAGAGGATTCCATTCATTGTTCCTGCTGGCCACTTGGTGACCAGACAGACATACCAAGGCCTCTGAGATACAGCCCACAAGACAGGTAGTGGTGACAAAATGGTTGAGAAACTGATTAAAGTATGTGAATATGTACCAAGAATCATTATTCTGCTAATATTATTATTCTCAATGTTCAGAAAGCAATATCAAGTTCAAAAAAATTTTTGGCTTTGATGTATATGGATATGTAGTATTTTCTTTTCTTTTAAAAAATTTACTTCTGAAATAGCTTTTGAAATATATTATAGGTCCACCAAGAAATAAAAAATGTTGATCGGTAAATAAATATTTCAAAAATAATATGTATTTTACTTATTTTTAATGCTGCTTCTCACTTTTGGAAGTATTTTATTTTATTTTGTGTTTATTTATGTTTTGAAGATTTATTTATTTGAGAAAGAGAGAGAGAGGGAGAGAGAGAGAGCAAGCAGGAGGAGCAGAGAGAGAATCCCAAGCAGACTCCACACTGAGCATGGAGCCCCATGTGGGGCTTGATCTCATGACCCTGAGATCACACAGAAGTATTTTATTTTAGACAATGAATTATAAGGTCACCTTATTTATTTTTATTTACTCATTTAATCCTCAGAACAACCCTCTCAAACAGACTTTTCTTTATAAGTTTCTATTTACAGTTAAGAAGGCTGAGGGCCAGTGATATACCATAGTATGTTGCTAAAGCACTTAGCTAGTCAGTATAGCGAGCTAAGATTTCAAACCTGGCCATTTGGTTCTAGAGTCTTTGCTCACAATCATTACTTAAAAGTAGATTTCACAGAAAATACAGGATTCTAACCCAAAGACCTGCCCTCCTCTCCACCCAGCCACTTATTAGCATATAACGTGAGGCAATTCACTTCCCCTCTTTGAGCTTCTGATTCCTTCTAAATGGGAGTGCTACCGCCTATCTCACAGAGTTGCTAGAAGGATTCAATGAAAGAATATGGAAGAAAGTGCTTTTGTAAGCTGAAGGTGCTGTACATATTAACACCATCATATGCAAATTTTTCCATACATCTAAGGCAGCATTATGTGGGCTGATGCCCCAAACTGAAGTCAGAAACAGGCAATGACTCTTTGTTGCTCCAATTTCTATTTCCACTTGAATAGATTGGAAGATAACTCTTCAAATGTATTTAGAGAATCGCACTGTGCTCTCAATTACCAAAGACCCTCCTACTGGTAACAGGAAGCACAAGCATGTGTGGTAAATTGTCCTGAGTACACATAGAATCATAGAGTCAGGGGACCTAATGGATTTAAAATCTGGTCTCTTCCTTTAGACATGTCTGCCGGCAAAGAACCATCTCTGACTTGTGTCTCTGATTTCTTAGACTCCTGTTGCCTAAAAATCTAGGTGGAAACTGGAAAAAAGACCGATGTTACTGTGGCTGGCTGCTGGGCTTTTTAATGACCCCATGAAGGAAAGGAGAGGATTTCCTGTCCTCCTGGTCTAACCACTCCCTCTTGGACACCTACAGGAGTTCTAATTGCTTTGAGTCTGAATTCCTCTGATCCCTTTGCTTTACGGTGCTACATAGGTTTTTCTGAAATGAAAACCTCATCATTCCACTGTCCTGCTTGCAATTCTTCATTGACTGCCCTTGTCCTTAGGATAAAGTTTAAAGCCCTTTGCATGGTGGAGTAAACCTTTACGATTTTTTCCTGCCCCACTCTCACTCCACATGATTTGGGTGGATTTGACTAAATTCCGTGGAACCAAGAGTGGCCATGTGTCCCAGGCCTGGCTAATCATAGTATTAGGGATTTGTTCAGGGACAGGCATAAGGTCCAAGCCATTGTTCCCTAATGCACCATGTTGCTTAATACCTCCAGGCCTTTGCACAGGCTGTTCTCTCTACCTACAATGCCTTTTACTGTCCTACTCGTCTTGTTTATCCTCCAGTCTTATTCTCTCCACCATTCAAAATATCACTTGAAAAGGATATCTATCAGAAGACTTTCCTGAAACCTTAGTGTGATCGAGTTACCACTTTCTCAGAACAGTTATCCCTCCACCATGTAACCACTGATCTATTTCTTTGTCTTCCTTTATATATTCTAAATTCTTTGGGGAAAGGGACTATGTCTTATTTTATTGTGCATCCCTACCTCTTAGGGGATAGTGTTATGAGGTTCAATAATTGTTGGTTGAATGAACAGAAACAGTTCATACATGGCTAAAATTTTCTCTAGTCCAGATAACTTTCAGCAGACTAAGGAAATTTATCTGACTTAAGAGGAGTTCTATACCCTTTCTAGCCAGATTCTATTTAGACTAAATTATTATTTAAAGCAAATGTCACTTCATACTCTAATACATTAAAATTAATCCCTCTCCAAGAAAGAGAGAGTCTTCTGCCCAGTGAGACTTCGATGGGAGTCTCCTTTTGCCTCCCAACAGGTCTAGGCTAGGCTGATCTCAGAATGAGTTGCTGGCAGGAAATCTCAGAATGGACCCTGACTAGTTGGCTTGGGAGTGGTTGGATGTGATAAGCTCAGGGAGATGATGTTGTAATTGTCATAGTACTTTTAGAGAGTTATTCAACTTCCATTAATTTCTGAACCCACGGTAGCTAGCTCCTACCCCTTCCACAGAAACAGTTCTTACTCAAGTCATCAATAGATGATTGTCACAAATCCATTGACACATTTTCATCCTTGTTTGACTGGAATGCTCAATCAGCATTTCAGTGCACACCACTGCTGCCTATCTCAAACACTTGCTTCTCCAGTCTTTGGTGACTCCAGCTTTACATTTACCTTGCCATACATTTTGTTTCAGTCTCTTTTTCAAGTTCATCTTCCTCCACGCAGACCACTGGACCCTCAAGCTCAGTCCTGGCCTTCCTCTGTTGACATTCTCCATTCTCTTCCTACAAGATCTCATCAAAATCCAAGGCTTCAATTATCCCCACCATATATATGACACAAATTTGTATCCCTAGCCTAACTTCTCACTTAATCATCAGACTTGTTTGTATAATTTCTCCCTAACAGCTCTACTTAGATGACACTTCAAACTCAACATATCTAAAACCAAACTCTAGATCTTTGGTCCTAAACGTAGTCCTCAATCTGTGTTTCCAATCTCAATGGAGGAGCACCATCTTTTTTTTTTTTTTTTTAAGATTTTATTTATTTATTTGACAGACAGAGATCACAAGTAGGCAGAGAGGCAGGCAGAGAGAGGGAGAGAGAGGGGGAAGCAGGCTCCCCGATGAGCAGGGAGCCCGATGCGGGGCTCGATCCCAGGACCCTGGATCATGACCTGAGTGGAAGGCAGAGGCTTTAACACACTGAGCCACCCAGGTGTCCCGCACCATCTTTTTAATTAAAAAAAATTTAAAAAAAAAAGATTTTATTTTTTTATTTGGCGGAGAGAGAGAGAGTGAGTGTGCACAAGCAGAGGGAGAAGCAGGCTCCCCACTGAGCAGAGAGCCTAATGTTGGGGCTTGATCCCAGGACCCTGGGATCATGACCTGAGCCAAAGGCAAATGCTTAACCAACTGAGGAGATGCTCCCCTGAGGAGCACCAGCTTATTCACTCAAGTTAGAAACCCAGGTGTCATCTGTGATACCTTGTCTTTCCTTTTATTCAATCCATCTCTAAGTCCAGGTGAATTTATGGGAATATCTTTTGAATCTTTTTATCTATCCAAATCAAAGCTTTTGTTATGCTACAATAACCTCCTGAATGATTTTCCAACTTATACTCTTTCCCTCCTTCAGGCTATTTTCAACCCTGTAATAATAATAATTTTTAAAACATACATTTTTTGTCTGTGTGTGTCACCACGTTGTTTAAAAATCTTTAATGGCATTCCGTTGCTCTTCACTGGACCTTCAAGGCCATACATGGTCCCACCTTTACCTGTATTCCCTGCCTCATCTTGTACCTGTATCTTCAGTTTCTTTAGCTTTCCCTTCTTTGGGTCACACTAGTCCTCATTTAACCATTTCTTTTTGCCTTGCTCCCTCCCATCATAGGCATTTTTACACATTCCTTTCACTCCCTTCTTGATCTGCTTAAGTCCTCCTCATTCTTTAGCTTTTAGTCCAGTGGTCATTTCTTCAGAAGAAGCTTCCAGGACATGCCACCTAGGACTCCTCTGTGCTCTCACAGTGATGAGGACCTCCCTTTCATAGCACTAACCACAGTTCTAAGTGTACCTTTATTTGTACAATTATTAGATTATAGTCTGTCACTACTACTAGACTGTTTGCTTCATGAGGGCAGGGCATTCTGATTTTGCTTACCTTTTTATTTCCCGTGAGTTGATACACAACATACCACCCTAAAATTTCACCCTCACATGAAAAGATGTTCAACATCATTAGCCTTGGTGAGATAAAGGTTAAGATCACAATGAAATACCACATCACACCTGTTAGCATGGCAATAATAATAATAATAATAAAGGAAAAGAGGTGTTGGTAAGCATGTGGAAAAACTGGAACCTTTGTACATTTGTTTGTGGGAATGTGAAACAGTTCAGCTGCTGTGGGAAACAGATTAATATCTCCTCAAAAAGTTAAGTGTAAAATATACATCAACCTACAATTCCAATCCTAGGAATTGCCTCAAATAACTGAAACAGGCACAAATAAGTACATGTATATGCATGTTCATAGCAGCACTATTCACCATGGCTAAAAGGTGGAAACAGCCCAAATGTCCAACAGATGAATGGATTAAAAAATTATGTTATATGCATAGAAAAAATAATATTCAACCACAAACAAGAGTGAAGTATTAGTTGATACATGCTACAATGTGGACGAGCTTAAAAACATTATGCCAAGTGAAAGAACTTAGGTATGAAATGGCACATATTGTATGATTCCATCTATGGGAAATACCCAGAACAGGTAAATCCATAGAGATGAAATGCAGATTGTTGTTTTCCAGGGCTGCAGGGAGGGGGGAAATGGGGGAGCAATTGCTCAATGGTTGCAGATTGGAATGCTTTGGAATTTCCACAAAATGCTTTGAACTAGATAGAGGTGGTGGTTGCACACACTGTGAATGTTCTAAATACTACTGAATTGTCCATTTTTAAACAGTTACTTTTATGTTATGTAAATTTCATCTTAATAAATTATTGAAAGAAACAGTAATCTTTTATTATTTTACAAGAATCAACGTGGTTGGCTGGATTCAGTTCTGTTGATCTAGGTGAAGCTCGTTGATCTCAGATGCGCTCATTCACATGTCTTCAGTTAGCTGTGGGCTTGATTGGGGGTTGGATGATCTAGAATAAGTTTGGCTTGGATGACTTGACTGTGATCCCTGTATCTCAAGGCAAAGACAGGGATGAGGGGAGCAAGACCTCTTGAGAGCTCAGTTTAGGTTTAGATAACTTATTTCCTCTGGACTCAGCTGGTCAAAGCAAATTTCAAGACCAGCTCAGATTCAAGGGGGGAGGAATAAACTTTACCCCTTTATAGGGAGGCTGAAAGGTCAAATTATAGAGGGTTTGGATATAGGGGGAGTGGAGAATTTGGGCTATTTTGCAACTGATATACCATAGTTTTTATCCTCATGCCTGACACATGCTGAGCACTGAAGAAATATTTGTTCAATTAAAAAGTAAGTCATTAAATTTAGTCTAGAAGGGAAGCTGGGTTCCCAATTGGACATTTGAAATTATGAGTACTCGTGGACAGAAAGGAAAAGAAAAACAGGATTCCTGGGGTATTAAAACCTTCTCAGGTGATTTAACCTTTTCCAATTATAGATCAGAAGCCTTTTCACCACTTGCAAGGAGAATGAAAAACCACTTCATCATCTTCTCTGGCCCAGGTCCCTTCTTTTACTCCTCATTTTGGTCAGGGTCTGGAAGACTTCCTAGTGTTAGAATTCTGAGGTAACAAGGTTTAGTAGCTATGGCAGTTACCGCTGATGATAAACTGACTCTCAGAGAAAAAGGCTGATTTATGTTGATATCCCTTCACCATGGCCAATTTCAGACTGCCAACCTCAAGTCACTGAATGCAGAGTTGGGAAAAGGTACACACTTGTGGCTCATGAGAGTCCGTAGAGTCAAATCTAGTCTACCACTGATATGCCTCTGTCACTCGGGGCTCAGCAACACCTTGCCTGCTTTATTTGCGGGTCTTCTGGAACCACCAGAGTCCACGATTTGCTGTGGTTTGTTGCCCTGCCATTTAAATGGTTCCTTTCATTTATTTGCTTAACAGACAACTACTGAGCAACTTCTATAGACTACTATGTTAGGCTCTGGGGATAAAATGGTGAACAACACAAAAATGGTCTCCATGGTCCTGGAGCACCCATTGCCCTAACAGAAATAATACTTCCAGATCCTCTCAAGGGAGTTTTCTACCCCTGACATTTTGCTCAGTGATGCTCTGAGAGGGTGTTAGTGTGGTACACCTCAGCCTAGGGGAAGATCCCCAATTTTTCTCACTCAGACACAACTGTCATTTAGCACAGTCTGGACTACTTCTTCCTGAGTTGGAACCAAATATTCAATTATAGCTCAACTATATAATTCAATTTTGATAACATTGCTTCATTACAGTCTGAAAATTAAGATGTTATTTTAGAACCAAAGAGAACCAGAAGAAATCAGAATGCATTTAATGGTTACTGTATCACATATTATTCAACATAATGTAATCAATACATCACACTGTATAAATAAACCATTTAGATACTGAATTGAGGCTAATCACCTCTGAAGGAGGTGATTTATTTGTACAATTATTAGATTCTGATTTTGAAGGAGAAAGAGGACACCATTCCCAGAAGTTCTTTCCTTCCATTTGTTAAACTATAGTTCACACCTTTGGGGAATCAAATATTCACGTAAAGCCAAATACTAAGGCTTGTGTTATTTTTTTTCTTCTTTTCTTTTCAGATGTACATAGTTCTTTTTTGGTATACCATTAACCATGGACATCTGTTTTTCATTTTATTATGTTACTGACACACAGTGTCTTATTTTTCTTCCAAGGGAGGGGAAGGAGGGTTGGGTTGGTGGGGATAATCAATATATAAAATTTAACAGCTATTGCAAAATATATGTGTATTTTTAGATGATTGACTGAAGTTCCTAACACAAATTATGCCTTAGTGAACAAAAGAAAAAACTGTGATTTATTTACTGTGTCTAGGACCCAAACATAAAGCTTAGCATGATCAGTCATCTACAGCACTCATGGCTTTAATATTAATTGCACTTGAAAAAGCAGTAGAAATAATAAACTTTGGATGAGATAGAGCAGACAGGAAGCGTATTTTCAGAATACCAAGCTGCTGGCTACCCTTGATGCATGTAGGGAGAAGGAGCTGAGAAATAGTAAGTCACCCCAGGAACAGAATGCACCCCACTCACCAGCCAAAGTCACAAAAGTCAGGGAAAAGAGGAAAAAGAGACTACTGCTGGGGCAATTAAACAGACTGTTATTTCCTCATGCAAAATACATTGCCTTCTTGCCAATTCTCATGAGCATGCAAGAAAAATAACCACTTGCACAATTACTTTGGGCACCAGTGTCATTATGGGCTGTGAATGATGGGTTGTAGTGAAGTCCTGTGGAGGGCCCCCCAGGGATGTAGAGTAGAAAGATCTGTGTTCTGCTACATTTCATCAGATCTGGTGTGTGTCTTCAAATCGGCCTGGTGGCCAGACTCTCCACTGGGAAGAGGGTTATGGAGAAATGATTGAATATTTTTATTTGACCTAGAACTGAGGGTTGGAAATATTAACATTAATTCTTAGTATCAGAATGAATTCCTTTTTGCTCTTCATTTCTATAACACATTATTCTACTTTCAATGGAGCATACCTTCCATCCAACCTGAACTGAGAGTCCCTCGAGAATGGAGACCACCCTGGTTCATCTTAATGTTCTCTCTGTTCTTGATAGGTATGGAGTGAACATCTGTTCAGTTAAAGTCAGAGGGAATTAAGTTATTTCAGAGACTTTGCAGCCCCCCAGCTGACCACACATTTTCTGTTTAAGTCATAGAGCCTTTGGAGGATTTACTACCCTGGCTAGCCCTGGTAGACTTGTGCCTTCTGGGTCTTGGTCTCTCCTTCTGTAAAGGAATAATAACATCTTATCTACTTAATAAAGGTGTTTGTAACATCAAATATTAGAACATGTAGAATTCTGAAGATTTGGGAAAGGACATTGAGCACCCATAGTCTTAATTTCCCCTCGAGCAGAAGCCCCTACATCACCTCTACCCAGTGGTCATTTTTTTTTTTTAATTTTATTTTTTATAAACATATATTTTTTCCCCAGGGGTACAGGTCTGTGAATTGCCAGGTTTACACACTTCACCGCACTCACCATAGCACATACCCTCCCCAATGTCCATAATAACCCCACCCCCCCTCTCCCAACCCCCCTCCCCACAGCAACCCTCAGTTTGTTTTGTGAGATTAAGAGTCACTTATGGTTTATCTCCCTCCCAATCCCATCTTGCTTCATTTACTCTTCTCCTATGCCCTTAACCCCCATGTTGCATCTCCTCTCCCTCATATCAGGGAGATCATATGATAGTTGACTTTCTCCCCCAGTGGTCATTTTGCTCCTACTTGGAGGCTGTAATTGACTCCAGGAGCTGGGATGTCTCAGAGCCATATAAGTATGTCTACAAACAATATAACTTTCTTTGTTTCTCACTGATTGAACAGGAGTGTCTCTCTTAAGTTGCCATTGTACCTAGCGACAGCAAAATTAATCTAGTCAGTTCCAGGGTTTTTAATTATTTCAGGTTGTAAACTCAACAGTTCAGCCAAATCCATCTTCCTAGTGGAAGGTTTTAATACCATGCATATTTACATGGTATCAGGGTACCTGAGAGGCATCTGGTCTTGGAGAATGTGGTATTTTGATGCTCCCTGCAATATCCAGTCCTGCCTGGGTCCTGGGCATAGCCTCTTTTCACATTGGTACCCACTACAGTGTCCAAGTCCCCATTTATCTCACATTATTGACGTGGACCAGCAGTTCTCAAACAGGAGGCATTGACACACTGAAAAATTATTGAAGA
The DNA here is from genome assembly GCF_010015895.1 of Lontra canadensis. Taxonomy (NCBI): domain Eukaryota; kingdom Metazoa; phylum Chordata; class Mammalia; order Carnivora; family Mustelidae; genus Lontra; species Lontra canadensis. The sequence continues at coordinate 29,372,502 of NW_022631007.1, read as the reverse complement.
CCAAATAATTTTGTTTTTGTGGATTATGCTTACTAATATTTATTATATTCGTTTTTATAAGAGGGGATCTTGAAACATTCATTTAAAAACTAAAAAAATCACGTTAGTTAAATGACCTATTATTTATGAAAATAACTGTATTTTGCAAAATAAAGAAGTCAGTGAAAATAGCTTTAAAAAACATTTCTGTAAATCTCTTTAATGCCTGACTTAATAGTAGATAACTGGATTCTCCTCTGTTTCTGCATTCAATCTGTTGGATTAAAACATAATCTGGCCTCATGCAGATATAGAGATGGAAGAGAGGAATATTTAGTAGCTTTTTCAGATAACCGCCCATATTTTTCTTTAATACTATACCAAAACTCAATAAGTGATAGTTTCTTAAATGTTAGTTGCAGTGTGCAATCTAAAACTATAGGAATCAACTTTCCGTATTCTGTTACATTAAAATCCATTGGTCTATTTTGCACGCTGACTGGGTCTTCTACCTATGCATGGTTTCATAACATTGTGCATTAGTCATTTGGAAAATTGATTCACTGAGTTATGCAGATATTCCAAATGTTGAGAAAAGTCTTGAATACTGGAAAGATATCAAGATCACAGTATTGGATACAAGTTTTCCAGAATTCTAATTCTTGCTTGAAAGCTTGAATTGTATGGGCAACAAATTCTGTCAATTTTTGTGGTTTTTTTGAAATATCAGGCTCAGTCGGTTCATTTTCTAGAAAACACTCAAGTTTATCAAATATTGAGGTCTGAATAATCATAATTTATCTTTCAGTCTGCTGGGGTAAAAACAATACTCCGTGAAAAAGGCACCTAATGCAGCTTGCAACTCAATCATTATACTTTGAAATGCAGCAGAAATGCTTTATGTACACTTTCTATTCCATTACATAGATTATTAAAAATACATTCAAGGGACCAGATTTAATAAATTTAACAACACTGTATCATTAAAAATATTCTTTTTTTTTTTAAAGATTTAATTTATTTATTTTAGAGAGAGAAGGAGAGAACAAGGGGAGTGGGGAGGGAGAAGGACAAGCAGACTCCCCGCTGAGTGGGGATCTTCATGTGGGGCTCCATCCCAGGACCCCTGGGATCATGACCTGAGCCCAAGGTGGACACTTAACTGACTGAGCCACCCAGGGGACCCCATCAAGGACATTCTTAAGTGAAATTGATGTTTAAACAAAACTTTGAGGATATGGTGGTGCAGAATACAAAGACACTTAGGACAGTTTGGTGCCCCTACTTTGATTTGTGTTAAGACACCAGCAGTTCAAGTCACTATTGCTTTTTCATCATTAGTGCAAATGTCAACATGGTAAAAAAGGCAAACAATATCTTACTATTATTATGAAAATAGTTTTAACTTCAAGGATGTGCAGGGATTCCTGGAGGGAATCCCTCCAGGAATCTGTGGGTCACACTTTGACACCAAAACCCTGAGCACAGAGTTTCTTCACTCTACTGTGAGGCCCCTGTAGCTTTTTCCAGCCCTCACGGAGCTGTGTTTAAACACTTGGCCTTAAGGGAAGGCATCAATTTGTTCCCCATGTTTTGAGGGGGTCACTAGGAATCTGTAAGTTTGCCTCAGGCCTCTCGTGGTGAAATCTCTGTTTCTTTGGAGCTGTTGCAGGGCAGGGACTCTGTGAAGGTAAGTGGTCAAAAGAGAGTTCTATCTGCGCTCAGATCCCCAGCTTTGTATTTGTTTGAGTGGGCTTTTTCTTTTTTTAAATCAATTTCAATTTTTTTTTGATCAATTTTGGAACTTGGTGGGCACAATATACTCTTAGGGACACTCATCAACATTCTAATATTGAACCCTAGTCTGCCTCCTCTTATATTCACCCATTGGTGTAAATCCCATCTTTTGAATATTCTTTGGAATTAAAAGAACAATTTTATTCTCTTTTCTACATGATAATCCTTTTGCTTTTTTTCAAAAAGGGTATAAAAACCTCCCTGTCATTTCTGTTCTCCAGCAATGATATGATGGAACTGAGATAGACCTGGATGTAAGAGTTTCCACTGTTGAAAAGAAGGGCCGTATGCACACCAATGTTCACAGCAGCAGTGCCCACAGTAGCCAAACTGTGGAAAGAGCCAAGATGCTCTTCAACAGACGAATGGATAAAGAAGATGGGGTCCATATATACAATAGAATATTACTCAGCCATCAGAAAGGATGAATACCCAACTTTTGCATCAGCATGGACAGGACTGGAGGAGATTATGCTAAGTGAAACAAGTCAAGCAGAGAAAGTCAATTATCATATGGTTTCACTTATTTGTGGTGCATAAGGAATAACATGGAGGACATTAGGAGAAGGAAAGGAAAAATGAAGGGGGTTAGTCAGACGGGGAGACGAACCATGAGACACTATGTACCCCAGGAAACAACCTGAAGGTTTTGGAGAAAGGGGAGTAGCGGGGATGGGTGAGCCTGGTGATGGGTATTAAGGAGGGCACAGATTGCATGGAGCACTGGATGTTATAGGCAAATGATGAATCATGGAACGCTGCATCAGAAACTAATGACATACTGTATGGTGACTAACATAACATAAAAAAAAAAAGAGTTTGCACTGTCACTTATGTAGTGTGACCTTGAGCAAGCCACTTCATTTCTTTGATTTCAGGTTCATCATCTGTAAAATGGGAATAATAATTCAAATTTTATCAGGTGCTATGGGGATTTAATGAGATAAGTGTCCAAGGAATCAAGTCAGTGCTGGTGCATAGTAGGCATGCCATAATAGTTACTTCTCTTCCCTTTTTGGAAAATGTAATAACTGAAATAAAATATAGATATGTTTTGAAAATGTAATAATATTAAGGTATTATTAGTCATAATGGCACCACAAAATAGTAATCTTACTAAGAGTCATTGCTGTACTCCCGCCTTGGTTTTTAAAATCTGTAAATTTGATCCTAAGAACTAGCAGTTGTAGCTGCAGAAAGGTGAACTCTTGTGATATCTATAACAGTAACTGTCAGTTTGGGGCTATTTTTTCTTTCTTTTTTGGATGAGAGAATAAAGGGTTGTAGAAATAAATGTTCAAGGCTCTGAGATTGAAAACTTAATATCGACTCATAAAGTAGGGGTTTCCTTAAGCAAAAGCAAGATGGATGCCTCATATTTCACAGAAGGCATTAAAGTTAAGGGGCAGATGTGAGACAGAATCCCTTATTGTATTACCAAAAAGAATAAAATGGATCCAATGGCTTTCTGTTTTCCTAACAAGCAATGGAACAGTGACAAGAAAGCTTGGATTATAAGGGTATAGAACAATGATCTAATTATTAAGCTCTTGTAAACTTGAAGTTCATAAAAATGAAGTTGAGAGGTGTGGAAATGTATCACATGAAGTCCTAGGAGATGTGAAATCATTAATCTCTTCCAGGCCCAGTCTAGCCAGTAATAGGGCGGTGATTGGCAAAGGCCTCTCATAGCTTTATGAATTCCAGGAGACCTCATTTATCTGGAATTATGTTTAACAGAAAAATATATTTTTAAAAATCCAGTAATTCAATTAGGCAACTTCTGGAAGTAAAACTCTTTTTTATTTTAAAATAGTGGCTTAAAATGCAGGGTTCATGAATCAGTTCTAGGGCCCCACCTACCTAAAATTCTATGGAAGATTCTGTGGGGTTTCCTCACAGGAATTCTTCCAAAGAGAGAATCCATATTTTTTAGACATTTTCAAAATAGACTATACTCCAAAAAACCCCTAAGCACTACTGTTTTAAACAATTTTTGAAGTAAATTTTCTGGAAGTGATCTAACTTCTCTATTTTATTTGCTACCTATTGGGAAAATGACCCATTCAGAGATATTATTTTCCTATTAATTTGTCCTGGACTCCTATGATTTTGAAACCTTGTGTGTTACCTTTTTACGGTATATCTGTCTTTTCCTTCCCTGATGCAGTTACCTTTTGCCTTGTTACCAGCAAGTTAACTTATAGCAGTTTCACCCTGCGTACTGGAAAGTGCCTGGGAAATGAGGTAACAGAGCCTGTTAGGATAGTAGTCAAGGGTCTTTTAGTGAGACTCTATCCTATGAGTAAGTGTACAGGTGTTAGTGCACAGACATGAGGACAAGAGTCTTGAGCACAGACACGTGATGCTTCCCAAGCTTGGACGCGCACCTGGCGTACTCTTAACTTCCACCCACCTTCCTCGGGCCATAGCAAATCACACGGGCAAGGAAAACAACTGGGAAGGGAAGTAGGTATATTCCTCCCAAAGACAGCGAGAGAATATTTGCTGAACGATCACTTACTTGACCACAGTCTGCTTCTTTTTATAAGTGAATTCATATTTTTAAAAAGAAAAATAACTACAGATCACCTTACTATGCTTTCTTTTAAAGGCAGATTGAGCATTCTGGTGAGCTTCAGAAACTTCCTGAAGCAAGGATCCTTTGTTGTTGTTCATCCTGAGGGTGTAGGTAATGGACCCAAATAGAACAAAACAAAACAAAGCAAAAAATAAAAAAATTAAAAAAAATTAAAATAAATAAACAAATAACCACTCAGTTTAATAACTGAAGGGAAAAAATATTGTCAATGTTCCCTCAGCCGTGAAATTTCAAATCCAATTCCGAATCACAGTTTATGGGTATTGTTGTTCCAGTAGCATTTTGAGCTCCCACGATGCAATAATCCCACAAGGGACAGTTTGTTTGTTTGTTGTTTCAGATAATACCATCTGCTCTTAGCAATGTCTGTCTGAAGTCCCCTTCTTTTCCATTATGACAACGTCTTTGTGTAAGCAGAGAAATTTCGCCTTCCTAACTTATTCATTGCTGGGGAAAAGGCTGCAACCTTGGTGAGAATCACCAGGGAGCTGCATTACCTGTCCTCCTCATTGCCTTAGGGACAGCTCTCATTCACTCTTCCCAAAGATCAACCGAGAGTCACTTCCCTTAATTTAGAACATCTAAGAGGAGAAATGCTGATGTTTGTGTGTACGTCCCAGCTTTTTGTTCTTTCTGGATGTAATCTTCTCTCTTAAGATGAAGACAGTATGACCTATGCCTTTACGATTTAGTGAACAGCAAGCCTAGGCAGGATGAGAAAGAGCACAGGGCTTGGCCTCCATTGGCCCAAGTTTGAATTCTGATGGCTATTAATGATCTGTGTGTCCTCGGGAAAGTGACCCAACTTCTCTGAGCCAAGTCTCATTATCTCTAAAGAGAGTATGCTAATACCTTGCTCACAGTGTTGTTGTGAGTTTTACATAAATTAGTCCTTAGGCACCAACAAAATGGAGGATATTTATCAGTGTACAGGAGTAAGAGAAACTAAAGAATTTTGATTCTAGAGAGCATAAAATCCAGGGAAAAATCACCAAATAAAATGAAGAACACCCTTTGATTCTAATCTTAGATGGCATCTCTACAAAATTAGATAGAAGCAGAGAAGAGTGAATTTCCAAACACCCAGATAATACAACCATTGTTCACAATCATTGATTTTTTACCTTTAAGTCTTAAAAGTTTCAAACAAGTTAATGCAGATAACATAATATTCCTTCTACTAATGTTAGATAGATGGGAGGGCTGGGAGATCGAGGAATAGAATAACAAAGGACAAATTTGCTACTGTTTTCAAGTGTCCAGATACTAGCTTTTTTTTTTTTTTTAAAGATTTTATTTATTTATTTGACAGAGATCACAAGTAGGCAGAGAGGCAGGCAGAGAGAGAGAGGAGGAAGCAGGCTCCCCGCGGAGCAGAGAGTCCGATGTGGGGCTCGATCCCAGGATCCTGGGATCATGACCCAAGCCGAAGGCAGAGGCTTTAACCCACTGAGCCACCCAGGCGCCCCCAGATACTAGCTTTTAATGGAGAGACTATATTTAACTTTGTCATGCAAACGATTTCATCCTTGTATAACAATGTAGAAATAAACTGTAAACAAAACACTAACTGTATTCTTGTTTAACAGTCAAAGTACTTTTTGTCTATAATAGAGAATTTTGTAATAGTAGTATTGATTTAAGGCTTGTAATGCACGATGCAAAAATGCCTCATCCGAATTGTTTCATAGACCTGCATTTGAGGACAAACGCTAGGCTTCAATTAAAAATAGAGACATTGAACACTAAAGTGTTCATTCAAAAAAATGCTGATACAGTCACCTCCTAAAAGCAAAAATCATTTACTTTAATTAGCTGCCCTAGATAGGAAAGAATACCATGAAATAGCCAAATGCGGTAAGTAGAAATGGAATTACCCATACAGCTCACCATCAAGACAACAAGGAAAGGGCACTGATCATCATCTTTCACTTGGTTTCACAAAGATATTTTTATTTATATTTTACTATGTTTTATTTATATTTTCATTTTTATTTTGTATATGTATTTAAAAAGACGTCTTGAAATATCAAAGGAAACTTTAGAGAACTAAAAACTGAAACTAACAAAAATAGGCAGGGGAAAGTTGAAAGGAAAGCAACACCTGATTGATGGTTAAATTACACAATGCTGTCACATCCCTGACAACTGAAGGACATTTCTTCTTTGTGTCCAGAAACCTCTGCAGTGCTCGCCAAAATAAATTCGCAAGTGGACTGTGTAGCAGCAGATTTTCACTAGGGGGCAGCCTCTCACTGAAATGTGAGCGCACCCTGTCTGCATCATCTGATTTCAATAAGAAACTGGCCCAGGGAGGCACACATTCTCGGCACAGCTTCTAAAGGAAAATTTATGCATCTATAAAACGTTGAATCAGCACAGTCGCTAAGTGGTGAGTAAAGGAAGGAAAAAGTCTTGCATAACATTAAAAGCCCGGTATCACTGATGGTCAGCCACACAAACGTTGTGTGCTCAGAACACAAAGCCTTTGCTGTGTGTACTCTGGTCCCCGGGAACGTTGGCTACTGTCAAGATTTTTTGAGTCATAGTTTAGCCTCTTTTATACACACACACACACACACACACACACACACACGCTGAATTAAAAGCCACTGGGTAAGTAAACATTGTACAGTTGGGAAGGGATTAAAAGGAATTGATTAATGCCTTAGGCTCTTAAACCCTACGTTTAAACTGAGTAGAACACCGTGGCCGGGCTGTTCTCCGCAGCTCTGTGACTTCTTCGTGACCCTATCTATCCACCTATTGTTTTTCCTCTTTGCCACTCTTTCTCTTGCTTTTTATATTCAAGTGATCTCACCTAACAAAGTCAACAGCCCTGGCCCGAGGAGAGTCGTGACTGTATTTTTTTAACCGGGCTCTGAATGGTCTCCAAGCAGGAGGCAGAGGCAATATTTGAAACGCGATACTGCCCTGTTCTCCTGCGAGCCAGCCAGGCTGTCAGGTCCTATTGGGTCTGTGATCGTAACTGAGAGCTCCGACATCCCAGAGCAACTGGTGTGACCTTGTGTGGTCTGGGAACTGAGGTAGAGCCCAGGGTGGCTGGGCACACTGTCACCTGGGACCCATCTGTGACTTAAGGTGGCCATAGGGATGCTTGTGGAGACTTGGAGCTACTCCCAGCAGCCTGCAGTGTGAACGGAGCTTTGAAAAGACGAAAGAAAGGAAACCCACTGGACTAGAGGTGGGTACCCATGGAAACTTAGGCCCCCCAAATCAGTAATTCCTCAGTAAGGCAGAGCTCAGAACTTGTGACAATAGAAAGCATGGCTAGGTGTGGGCTCTCTGGCCAGAGTGAAGTTTGAATCCTGGCTCAGCCTACTGCTTGCTGGCTACGTGACTTTGGGAAGGCTGCTTACCATTTTCCGGCCTTGGCTTCCTCTTCCATGAAACGAGTGCTTTGCCTAGCACCTGGCGCATAAGAGTTCAGTGAAAGTTAGCTATTTTTATTACTACTACTATTATTATTATTATTGCTACTATTGTTACTAAGGATGCAGAGAGGAGGGAAGAGGACTTCAAGTAAAGTCTTGGTTTCCTCATCTATAAAAGGAGGGAATAGCAGAAAGCCCTTTATAGAGAGGTGTTGTAAGATTTAAATGAGCTTCTATATGCAAAGTGCTTAGAATAAATTTGGCCAATAGTAAGGGCTCAATAAACTATTGTTATTAGAGATATAAAGAGCAATAGTGCTACTCCCCACTCATAAGCTCTAAAGAGGTGTTGTGAGAAATGAATGTGTTCACCGCACCATAGTCCTCCAGGATTCTCAATAAACGTCGAGTCATTTTCCTAGCTTGAGAATTCTGTTGCTTAGGTTGCTTAGTATCTATGAGTGTACTGATTCCAGAGGGAAATTTCAACAACTGGGCACTACAGTTTACATATGATCACTTCCATAAAGTGGTGGGCTATTTTGTGTCTTTGAGCTCCTTTGATAATCTAAAGTTACCTACAGAATATCTGTGGAATCTTACTCCTGACAAAAGCATATGCCTGCACTCAATTTTGCACACACATTTAGGGGTTTTTGTCTTGAAACCTATCCACGGATTTTGTCGAAATCCAAGGGCCTGGGGCTAATAATTCCTGCAGCATAGGAAAGAATATAGCTAGCGGTGCCTGGGTGGCTCAGTCAGTTAAGCATGCGATTCTTGGTTTTGGCTTAGGTCATGATCTCAGGGTCCTGAGATGGAGCCTGGGTCAGGCTCTGTGCTTAGTGGGAGTCTGCTTGAGATTCTGTCTCCCTCCCCTTCTGCCCCTCTCCCTGCTTGCTCTCTCTTTCTCTCTCTCTCTCTCTCAAATAAATAAATAAATAATTAAAAGAAAAGAGATAACTAGCAGGGATAATTTTTTGTGTGTGTGTCTTTTTTTTTTTTTTTACTTTAAAAAAATTTTTTATAAACATATAATGTATTATTAGCCCCAGGGATACAGGTCTGTGAATCGCCAGGTTTACACACTTCACAGCACTCACCATAGCACACACCTTCCCCTATGTTCATAACCCAACCACCCTCTCCCGACCCCCTCCCCACCAGCAACCCTCAGTTTGTTCTGCGAGATTAAGAGTCTCTTATGGTTTGTCTCCCGCCCGATCCCGTCTTGTTTCATTTATTCTTTTCCTACCCCCCAAACCCCCCACGTTGCATCTCCACTTCCTTATATCAGGGAGATCATATGATAGTTGTCTTTCTCTGATCGACTTATTTCGCTCAGCATAATACCCTCTAGTTCCATCCACATCGTTGCAAATGGCAAGATTTCTTTTGATGGCTGCATAGTATTCTATTGTATATATATATACCACATCTTCTTTACCCATTCATCTGTTGATGGACATCTAGGTTCTTTCCATAGTTTGGCTATTGTGGACACTGCTGCTATAAACATTTGGGTGCACGTGCCCCTTCGGATCACTACGTTTGTATCTTTAGGGTAAATACCCAGTAGTGCAACTGCTGGGTCATAGGGTAGCTCTATTTTCAACTTTTTGAGAACCTCCATGCTGTTTTCCAGAGTGGTTGCACCAGCTTGCATTCCCACCAACAGTGTAGGAGGGTTTAGCAGAGATAATTTTTAAACTGGGATGATTCTTAATACAGATTTCATTGGTAAGAATAAGTTTAGGAAGATGTCCCCCAAATCAGCACAGGTCCTTAACTGGTGGTTCCCAAACTGTAGGTGGCAGAAGCATAGTAGCCTGGGATACTTACTAAAATTAAGATTCTTGAGCAATTCCACCAGCTTAGTTTAGTAGGTCTTGGGGGTGGTACAGTCCAGAAAACTGAATTTTAACATGCACTCAGTTGATTTTGATGTAGGAGACCCTTAAAATATACTTTGAAAACTATTTCCTTAGGTCTGGGAGAACTTGCATTGGGTTCTAAGTAAAGTAGAATTATTTTTTAAAAAAAATTTTAAAAAGGCCATTTACCTAAACTGAGCATCCCAGCCAGCTTAGTTTTTCCTGAAGAAAAGGAATAAAACTGCAGCTCCAGAAGGAACTGGTAGGAGGGTGGGGTTTTGCTTGAGAGACACAAATTCTACTACCAAAAAAATTAGATGACAGGAAGCATTTTGATCATTTCAATCACATTCTTTTTTTTTTTTTTAAAGATTTTATCTATTATTTGACACAGAGAGAGAGAGAGCACAAGCAGGGGAAGGGGCAGGCAGAGGGAGAGGGAGAAGCAGGCTCCCCACTGAGCAAGGAGCCTGACACTGGGCTCAATCCCAGGACACCGGGACCATGACCTGAGCCAAAGGCAGACACCTAACTGACTGAGCCTCTCAGGCTCCCCCTTTCAATCCCATTCTAATATGGTTGTCTACCTTAGCTCCAATGGACTCAATCTGTACTGTGTTGCTTTGTGTTTTGGACATGGATTTATTTATCTCCCAAATCATATTATCTGATTATGATTGCTTTTAAATCAGCCAGGTCGTAAACTTAAGGTCAGGAACTATATTTGATTATTTACCTGTATTCCTTAACCCTGATATCTGGCAGAGTGTTCAGTAGATACAGTTTTATAGGTTCAATAACTGCTTGTTTAGCTTATAATATAATGTGTTTGAAAGACAATGCTGTAGACCCCAGTGGTCTTCATGACTGTAATGCACATGCTTCTAGCCATGGCAATGTAGAAGGGCTTTGTGGTAAAGTGAACTCAAATTCATTTTGATCAGCTCTTTTCCTAGACATACAAGAGGAGGATCAGAATAAAACCTTTTGGCCTGCATTCCTCTTTGGCCATTCTAATAGTGTTGGGGAACATGTTCTCCATATGTACTTTGCTGTAGTGGGCTTACCTTACCTGGTGTACTCCTGGTTTCTTAGATGTCCCCAAGGAAAGGAGTGGTGCTATTTCTTCTTTCCCTCTTGTTATACTAATTAGTTGCTAATGGCAAATCCTAGACAGAACAAGTAAATGTTGTCTTCTGACCCTCTGAGGCAGGTGGGGTCAATAGCCTCCATGATTGTTACAGAAACCCAGAGAGTATCAACTAACTCAAAGCCATCAGACTCCAAAAAATCAGGTTTTCATGGACCCAGAGCTGAGAATAGCTATTCATCTCAATAACCCCAGGGTTTGCATCTCTGAATACAGTTGAGGTAGTGGATATTATTTATATATGAAACTGTTATTTTAAAACAATGAGAAGAACATTCGTGCAAAGGAATTTTCAGGAGTATTGTACCAGGCCATGCTTGGAATTCCTGTAAGCCTAATTACTTTTGAGCCTCAAATTAAATCCTTTGTTCCTACCTGAATGCAATTGCCTAAGGACTTTATTATTATTATTATTATTATTATTTTTTTTTTTTTTGGTGGTGGATATTTTTAAAATGGGCTTTAAAATGTCTGGAGTCTTAGGAATACAGAAAGGCACGGTAACGTAAGCTAGTATTTTAGGCAAATACATGATAACATATGGAAAGCTTAAAAATGAACCTTGGCGCTACCTGACAGTGCATAGCCTGTGTTTCATTAAACCCCAAACATCTGAAAAGCAATTTTTGGCATTTGTCATCTCCAACTCCCAAAAGAATCTGCCTTCCTAAAGAAAGGCACTTAGAAGTATCACTTAGAAGTGACAGACACCACCATCCTCGTGCCTATGGGATCTGCTATGAGCGTTCTGCATCTGGAAAGGGAGGGATGGGAAGGTGCAAGTAATGAAGAAACTCAAGCCATTTGAAAAATGAGCAGAGACCAGGTAAGATGCTTTTCTGCCAAGAATGAAAGAAACTTTGAAAATGTGGTTCTGCGTCAGTAATAATCCCAAGGGAATCCACTGTGTTTTTAAACAAAAGAATATAAGTAAAATCTGACACAGATAACACATAATCATACAATCCTCCCCAGACAGTCACTCTCTTTGTTAAAAATGACACCAATGAGCCAGTAAAGGTGCTTAGAGCAGGTTTACTGAACTGAAGGGAAGTGGGCCAGGCTTGCACAGCTCTTGTCTGAAGAGGTCAGTTGTGGTCATAAGGAGAGGTGCAGCCTCAGACATTTGTCTCTGATGGGGCCAAATTATCAGTGTTCAAAACATCACCAGGAGGAACTATCTGTTATTCCACCAGAGCTTGTGATCTTTTTGCAATGGGTAAGAATCAATGGGCTATCCACATATCCTTCCAGTTGTGGGCAGTTGACTTATCAGTCAGTCTCTTTCCAGGAAATAGAAGGCACCCCCACCAGGAAAAGGATTACAAGTCTGGGGAGAGTTGGAAGCATGGGGAACAGGGGTTGTCCTGGAAGCCTGAGAGGGGCAGGGGCAGGGGAAATAGACAGCAGTCCCTCAGCCTTAAGAGCTTGGCTGGTGACTCCCAGGAGGCAAGGCAGCTGATGGTGTTTCAATCCCAGGCAGCTTCCTAGGACACAGAGCAAGGCGGAGTTGGGCAGGAAATGGATGAGGAACAACAAGGAACAAAGTAAACAATGCAACCATGCTTTGGGCACAACAGACCATGCTAGAAGAGCACAGTGTCTATTTGCTATGATAAACCCAAACTTATAACAAATCAGATATCCCCCCCTTCTCTATTAATCCTCATCATACATCCTCACTAGAAAGTCTGCTGAAGAATCTTAAAGCATGCAGGGTGGTATTTTATTTTGTCCAGTTGTTTTACCCTCTTCTACCACTTGAGTAGAGCAGAGCATCCATGAACTTATATGTAGACTTTCCAGTCTACCTTTTGGTTTTCTTTGAGATAAATTTACTGGTAACCAACACTGCAAGACCCTACATTCTGGCCTTAGTTAGGCATCTAGCATGTTTCCCATGACTACAGTTGATGCTGTTAAGATCTCACAGCCAAAACTTACTGACTAGTTCCCTATGTTAGTATCTCAAAGAGGATTATCATCTGGGACTTCCTGTAGGAAATAAGAACTGAGATTTCAAGACTGTTGTGGAGGTAGATAGCTTGCTGGTGAGAGGAGGTATGGGAGATCCACTAACTGTCCAACAAACATTTATGAGCTTCTGCTCAATGCTGGACAATTTGCTAAGTCCAAGGAGCACAAAGATATAAGATGTGGGGAATAGGCAAGTACTTCAGGGTTTTGCAATTTAGTGTGATAAATGTTTTAGGGAGGAGATGAACAAAGCCCTATGATACCATGAAGTACAACATGGGGGGAATCAAAGAAGGGTTCACAAAAGAGATGATAAGTGAACTGGGTCATGAAGAAAGAATAGGCATTTGCTGAGGATATGACCTGGGTAAAGATATGTTTTGGGCCAGTGTGGCTATGACTAGTCAGGATAGGGGACTAGAAGAGGAAGTCAGAGATTGAATATTCTGCACCCATTGGAAAAGCCTTCCATAACTGTCATGTTTTGGAGTTTCTTTAACACTTAATTTAAACATTGTAGGTGATGCAGTTTTGACATTAACTTCCAATCTCCCCTCATTCAGAAAATATACATCTTTCACCTCCTTTGGTCATTCTATTCCACTGCTCTTTCCTGCTATGTGCCAGGTTGCACAAGAATTTAGTATAATTTTGTAGACAGTCGGTAATTGCTCAATATTTAGAGTTGGATCTAAACTTAGGCTTACTTAGTCTTCATGCATCATCTGTCCCTTGCTCAGGCTATCACTGTCACTAATTTACTATTGCACAGATTCAAGCAAAGCTGGAACTGAAGAAAGTTGGCTTTATTTCAGAATATTCTGTGCAACTTGTAAGCTGCTGTTGCCCAGGAAAAGTTAGTATCTATGTGTTTTTCAGTTTCTTTTCTCTAGTTATGCTTTGCTCTGTGGGTAAGGACAGGCTGAGGGAAGAGGGAAGAAATATAAGCAGCTCTTAATTGTGATGGAAAGAGAATAGTTTTCAGACTATTTCAAACCTGAAAGTAGAAGACAATATTTCTGCTAGTTTGAGAAGTGGCCATCCCTTCACTTTTATCAAGCTCTTGTGACGCACATGGCCTAAAACTTTTTCTTAGACCTTTTCATGTTCTTATGTCAGGTTATGACAAGAATAACTTTACACTAAATTTGTTTTTTATTTCAGAGCAAGCAAATATGAAAGGAGCCTAAAATACCCACTTAATAATTGCCTTTATATATTCATTTTACTATTGTCATGGGGTAGCCATTAGTGGCAAAGAAAAAATTGTAAACCGTGGCTAGGAAAGGTGGCCAATCCTAATTGAGTCTAGGTTTTTATGATGAATGGATAAGTTAAGGTGATCCTTAAATTATCACTAGTGGGAGTCATGAAATCGGTCATGAATATTTCAGGGCAAGAACGACATTTTTAAAAACACAGCTCATTGGAAAAGTATGAAACAATATTCCTCAATACAGCAAAATCAACTCCATTCTCTAAAGAGTGTTTACTCCAGTCTCAAGCTGCGAAGTGCTTTCTTGTGGATTTTTGTTATACTGTCAGATCTGGGTAGGAGTCTACACAGTTTTCATTGTGTCATGAGCATGCATACAATTATGCCACAGCATCCCATTTCCTACGATGCAGTCAAAAATCAGACACCAAGATCACGGGATTAGCCAGATCTCCAGATCCTTCCTGTTGCCTCAGTTACTCATGTATGTGAGACAGCAACTCCCCAGAACATCGCTATTTCTAAGAATAAGTTTCAATCATGCTATTTTAGGGAGATGATGAAGATGAATATATAATCATTCCTATTTCTTTACCATGTTAGAATTTTTACTTAATCATATGTGTTCTGTAAAAAGATTGCTGACTGTGACTGGGAAGGTGGTCAGTTTTGGTTGACTCTAAATTTCTGTTATGAATGGATTTGAAAAGCTTCGAGGCCTATAATATTTTAAAAATACAATCTATGTGAACACAATGATTTCATTTTAATCCTCAAGTGATTCTGGGAATAAGACTTGGCAGTTATTTTTATCCCCATTTTAGAGATAAGGAAAATGAATCCCATAGGGGATAGGTGACTTGGCCAAGGTTGCACAAGAGAACGGTGCAACAGGAACTTGAATTGTATTCCTTTGACTCCAAAGCCCTCCTGTTCTCCCCCGCTCCCTTAAATTCATTGACTAAAGATGGCATTCCTGATCCGTTAGAAAAGGGCACGAATGCTGACCTGTTTTTCCCAAGGCGATGTGTTTATGAGGACCCACGCTCTCCTCGGGCTCCTGGTGACCAGCGGCCCACAACAATGAGGAAACTTGAGTCTATTAGATTGCAGGCTGGAGTAAAGAAACAGAAGTTTGGTGCAAAAATCATGCCGGAGAAAGTTTATCAATTCAACACTTCGTGAGCATGTGTTGTGTGCCAGGACAACTGCCAGGAGATATTTCTGGCACAATTTCTGCTCTTGAGAATCTCACAGTTTGGAGGGGGAGATAATTAGAAGACAGTGTGACAAATGCCGTGTGCAAAGGGTGTTGTGGGAACCTACAGTTAAATCTATACTCTAGCTGGAACTAAAGAATAAGATTAGGGGAGGGAAATGCTCTCTCCAGAGAGGGTAAATCTAAGCAGAACTTTGAAGAAGTAGGAGTTAGGCAAGCAAAGAAGGAAAGAGAAAGAAAGGACATTTCAGGTGCAAAGGTGTGGAGGTGGGTGAGAACAAAAAAGTTTCCTGCATCTGCCAGTACATCTCTGATGAGTTTGGGATGTGGGAGGAGACAAGGTTGGAAAGAGACTGGGCCTGGTAACAGAAAGTGTGGAATGCCAGATGAAGGGAGGAGTTTTACTTTATTGTGCAAACAAGGGAAAGGAGATTTTTTTAATCGAGGTAAAATTCATAAGGCATAAGATTAACAATCTAATTAATTAATTAATTTTAAGATGAACAACTTTAAATTGAACACTACAGTGACATTTACAATATTGTGCAACTATCACGTCTATCTGGTTCCAAAGCATTTCATCACCTAAAAAGGACCCCTGTGCTCAAGAGGCAGCCTCTCTCTACTCTGCTTCCCCACTAGTCCTTGGCAGCCACTAATCTACTGTTGTCTCTAAGGATTCACCGACTCTGGATAGCTCATTTACAGGAATCATACAATCTGTGACCTTAAGTGTCTGGCTTTTTTCACTCAGTGTAATGGTTCTGATGGTCATCCTTGTTGTAGCATGTATCAGCATTTCCTTCCTTCTTGTGGCTGAGTAATATTCCACTGTATGGATATACCAACATGTTTATCCATTCATGACTTCATGGACATTTGCATTATTTCTACCTTTTGGTGAATGTGAATAGTGTTGTGATGAACATTTATGTTTGTTTGAGTACCTGTTTTCAATGCTTTGAATTTAGAATTAAGATTGAAATTGCTGGGCCATATAGTAATCCTATAGTTAATTTTTTGAGAAACTGTCAAACTGTTTTCCACAATGACTGTGCTATTTTACATTCCTGCTAGCAAAGTATGTTAATTCCAATTTTTCTATAGTCACACCAACACTTATTATTTCCATTAAAAAAATTTATAACCATCTTAGTGGGTGCAAAGTGGAATCTCATTGTGGTTTTGATTTGCATCTCCCTGACGATTAGTGATGTTGAGCATATTTTCATGTGCTTGTTGCCCTTCCATATATCTTCTTTGGAAGCATGTCTATTTAAGTCCTTTACCCATTTTATTTTATTGACTTCCTGTTGTTGAGGTGTAGGAGTTATTTCTATATTCTGGATGCTAGACTCTTATCAGAGATATAAGTTGCAAATATTTTCTTCCATACTGTGATTATCTTTTCACTCTTTCCACAGTGTTCTTTGAGGCACAAACATTTTTAATTCTGATTAAGTCCAATTTATCTTTTTTATTGTAATTCTTTGTGTTTGGGGTATCATATCTAATATCCATTGCCAAATCCAGAGATTTTCCTTTATGTTTTCTTCTAAGAATTTTATAGGTTTAGCTCTTACATTTTGGTCTTAGATCCATTTTGAGTTAATTTTTGTGGTTGGAAGTAAGGGTCCAATTTCATTATTCTGCAAGGGACATCCAGTTCTGCCAGTATCATATGTTGAAGAGACTACTCTTTCTCCACTGAATGAACTTTGTGTCCCTGTTGAAGATCAATTAGCCATACACATATGGATTGATTCTTCCCTCTAAATTCTAGTCCATTGATTGTATGTCTGTCCTTATGCCAATACTACACTGTTTTGATCACTGTAGTTTTGTTGTAGTTTTGAAAGTGGGAAGTTTGAGTCCTCCAACTTTGTTTTCCTTTTTCAAGATGATTTGGCTATTGCAAGTCTATATGGATTTTAGGATCAACATTTCCACATCTGTACAAAAAAAAATACTGTTGGGATTTTGATAAGAATTGCATGGAATGTGTAGATCAGCTTTATGAGATACTGCTCTCTTGATTTCCTTTGGTTCTGTCTATGGTGTCCTTAATCTCCTTCAGCATCCTCAAGATGGTTGATACAAAGTCTTTGTCTAGTAAATCTAATGACTGTGTTTCTCAGGGATAGTTTCAATTAATCTCTTTATCCTCCCTTCTATTAATGAACAATACTTTCTTGTTTCTTAGCATGACACAATATTTTTGTTGAAAGCTGAACATTTTTAATATTATAATGTGATAACTTTGAAAATCAGATTCTCTCCCCTCTTTGGGTTTTGTTAATGAGTCTCGTTTTGGGTTGTTGCTGTTTGCTTGTTTAGTGGCCTTTCTAAATTATTTTAATAAAATCTGTATTCTCTGTTGCGTGTGGCCGCAGAAATCTGTGTTCCATTAGTTTAGTGGTCATCTAGTATTTTTACAGAATTTCCTTAAATGCCTAAAGGCAAAAAGAAAAATGAAAAACACTCTTCCACATCCGAAAATTGGCTCTGTGTGGGGCTATTTCTTGAACAGTTAGCCAGGCTATTTACAACTGTGCCTTTCCCTGCTTGCTCAGAGCCTGAAGGTCAGTCAAAGGTAAAAGCCTCAGGTCTTTTCAGGACTTTTCTGAGCACATATCCAGCTCTGGGAATGTGTGTGGTCTTATCAATTCCCTAGTGTATGTAGGAACTTTTTAAAAGACCTCTCTTCCACGTATCACCTTTCCCTACTGGTTTTTCCCCAGGTTTTCTACTTTGTTTGTTGCTTGTCCTGACTGCTACCCCTTGCCCCAGGCTCCATGGCCAATATTTCTGCTTTTAAATGCTTTTGGCAAATGCCGGGGAAGTCACCCCAGCCCCAAGATTGCTCTAAGTCAAGCAAAACAAAGACAGGCCCTTGTGCAGGACCTTTATGGAGCTACCAAAAAAGTGGAAACACATAACCACGATTTTTTGAGACTAATATCCATATTTCTCCCTTGGGCACTGGCAACCTACACCAGGAATACACACCACTGTCTTCACGGGTGCTGCTCCGGGGATGGCGAATGGTGGATGGGCAACCTGAAACGCCACAGTGCTCTTACTACAGGGTGGCAGCTTCTGTTATCATGAAGTTTTCCCGACTGTTGTTAATTTCTGACTAGTTTCCAGAGTTCTGCAAAAGTAAATTGATAATTTTGCCAGTTTATTAAGTTGCTTTTTTCCCTCATGTATTCTTAGTATTTTTGATCATAGTAAATGTATATATACATACATAAAATTGACAATTTTAACGATTTTTAAGTGTATGGTGCTATTAATTACATTCACATTATTGTGCAGTCATCACCACCATCTTTGGTGCAACTATCACTGCTATTAATTGATTTTTTAAAAAAGATTTTGTTTATTTTTTTGAGAGAGAGGGAGCACAAGCTGGGGGGAGGCAGAGAGAGGGGGAGACTCCGTGCTGAGCCCAATGCGGGGCTCCATCTCCCCACCCTGAGGTCATGATCTTAGCCAAAATCAAGAATCAGACACTTAACTGACCGAGCCACCCAGGCACCCCTATTAATTGCTTTTCTAAATGGATGGAGCCATAGAATTTCCTTCCCTGCCACTTTCAGTGAGGTCACTTCTTACTTCAGATTTTTGAGGAGGGAAATAATGTGGCATGAAGTGTGTCAGAAAAGTAAGAGAGTTAGTAGCCAAAATTTTAGTGACGATAAGGTGTTTGTTAGATCATAGGATACGCTGGACTACTTCTTGTGAACCTACAATTATTTCAAGGTAAAGAGTTAAAAAATAGAATGGATAATATATTTCAGGATCTTATATAAATATTAATTCTGATATTCAAAAGAGCAAAGCTTAAACTCAAAATAGCAGATCAAACCGGTGGCAAAGAAATACAGAAAGAAATAGCACAAATAGTTTCCAAAGAAACTCCTGAGTTCATGCTTGCCATGGCACAAAAGAGCACTCAGGAGAGAATCACACTGAGTGATGAATAAGTTTGGAAGAGCATTTGGCTTGATCAAAGGAAAAAAAGAGGTTGAGCTGGAATGGGTACTGAAAAAACTCTCAAAGGACCAATTTGATTACCTTTTTCACTTGTCAACCAAGTTTGCATCATGTAAACAAATTATATTTGGGGAAAAAAATTAGCAAAAACCCAGGAAGAAGAAACTAGAACTTGAAAATAAATTAGGCTAGAAGAAAGAGATTAAAAACTACTCTAGGGTGAAAAAAACCCAAACAAACCCTTTTTCCTTTATCTCTTAAGTTCATGGACTGAGGTCCTGCAAATTAAACTGACAAAAGACAGGAGAAAAGACATGCAAAATTTATTTGATGTTAGTGTTTTAATTTTTATGTGTACATGGGTTTCTCACAGAAAAGGAAGTGAAAACCCAAGGAAGTGGTGAGGCCCAAGACTTTACATATCATTTTAACAAAAAGTGATAAATCTGTGGAAAAGTGACAACACGAAGAAAGTGTTTGGAGTTCTACAGGTGGTAAATTGTGGGAAAGTGATTATATGAGGGGAAACTAATGGAAGTTAAGGTTACTTGGGTAAGGCTTATTTATATAGGTTCAAGTCAGTGCTATCTCTGGGGATAAGAGTTGTCTTTTCCTGATATTGGAGAGGAGAGGAGACGCCTTCACCAAGGGAAATTTATACCCTACCTTTAGGTATAAAGGGGGAGAGTAGAGAGTTTTTCTGTGTCTGCTCTTTCTCAACTGCCTTTAGTTCAAAATAATTCTCATGCTAACATAGAATATTTTGGGATGGAATATCTTGATCCCTTTCAACAGTTTAAGGAAAAAGAAATTGAACACAAGGAGGTAGATACTCACAAAATCAGTAGAAAAACAGAGGATCAGGCTGTAACAGGAGACAAGCAATGACTACTAGAGAACACTGCAGACATGACACTCTCAAGGTGCTGTAATCTCATCACAAAATATAAGATGCATGCTAAGAAAGTCAGGCACGGGAAGCCACAAATACTGCTTTCATGAATGTTTCTGAATAACCCGCAGTGGAATGCAGTGATCAGGTCTAGAACCTGGAATGTGACATCTGCCAACCTTACAGCCTGCCCCCCCCACCCCGCCGCCATGAAGCTGGAGACTGGACGCTAGCATCTCCATGACATTGTTTCCCAAAAGCAATAAAAAGCACCAAAAATGTTCCTATTTCATTTCTACTTTCAAAATCTCATGCAAATGCATTTTGTTATCCTCATTCGTATCCAGGACCTTAGCTGGGAGACTGGGTAATGTAATTTTTAGCTTTGCAGCCTCTGCAGTACAGAAAAGCACACTGGAAGGATGTGGGAATGAATGTTAAGTGCCAATGGAGTTTATTCAGCCTGGGGGAGTTTAGATATTCCTTCAATTTTTATCTGTTCCATTGACTGGCAGTTCTGTCACCCCAAGATTGGAATAAGAAAAACACCCTTAGAGATCATTTCATCCTAACCCTATACTTTTGTAGATGAGGAAACGGAGACTCCGAAATTTTAAGTGACCTATTCCAGATCCCATAGCTAATAATGGCAAATCTTAATTCCTGGGTCTAGGATCCTTTCCAGACTTCTAATTTATTTATATATATCCACTTTGTTCCAAAGAAAGTTTAAAGTGGCTTACAATATAAAAAACAGGATAAAATTCTTAAAAAATAATGATGTAATAGGAGACATACAGGAAGTGAGGGGGATCATTCCCAGGAGCCAGGACTCCAGCACGTAGGAGTAGATAATTTAGGGTTCTGAAGAGTAAGCAAAGATGCAATCTGTGATTGAATCTAATTTTTAGGTGCTTGATTAATGAATTTGACCTCAAGTTTCGTTTGCTTAAATGAGTTCCAATTTTACCAGACAAAAAAGAAGATTTTTAGTCAAAAATGCCTTAAAAAGAATAGTGATTTCTTAAAAGCTATTTCTTTAAAACACAGAAAACTGGAAAGGCAGAAGTAATGCTGGGGAAAAAAAAGAGAGAGAGAGAGAGAGAGAGAGAGACCCTGTAGAAAGTTTAGGTAGCTAAGACAGCAGTGATTTGGTTTGCAGAAGGATTAACAGTACCCCTAAAGGGTTGAAGAGGGGCTGTCAGTGTCCCAGTGTAGGTGAGCAGGTCACAGTTGGGAGCTATCTGCGCATGTCACAACTGTCAGATGGAGGCAGCCGAGATGATTTGGGGCAGAAGAGGACATGCCAAGCAGCATTTTGATTTCATAATTAATTTAGAAAGTGGTAAATACAATTGCCTGTCAAGAGCCAAATAACAAAAATAGAAGGAACACTAAGTGTAAGTTATTAGCTTTGTGTTTCTGTAAAATGTATTTGGGAAAGGAATAACTTTTCTCTTCTTACCACCTAGCTCCTTTCTTCCACATTAACAAAAAAAAATTTTTTTCCCCAGAATGCAATTTGATGTTCTCTTCAACCTGTTTCTCTAATTGCAATTAAACCCTGAGGGAGTAATCTTTCCAAATGCCAGAAAATAAGTTAGTGCCCAAGGGAATGGCAAAGCTGGAAATGTGATGTGAGTTGTCACCAGACCAGCTTTTTCTGCTTTAGAACAAAAGAAGGGCTGGAAAGATGGGATCACCCACAATTCTCAAACAGGAAGCCCTGGTGTTCATTTCCCCCAAGAAAATAATTGTTCTGCAATCTTCGGGTCATCTGACAAACTGCTTCCTGGCGTATTGATTTGCTGCCGCACTGGAAAAGTAATAAATCAATAACCAGTTTTGTTGAGAAAGCAGGGGAAAGTAGTGTTAGCTTGAGGAACCACTGAAGACTTTAGAAAAGGAATTACGTTTTTGAGAGAAAAAAGTAATGCATTTGGGAGGCACTTGAAGGACCCGAGAGAAGTCCACATAATAGGAATTTGAGAGAAACTTGTTTCTGGTTAGTCCCCTGCCCGTCTCATTTTGCATAGGCTAGTAAGGCCGGCAGGAAGCTGAGTGCTGGGCTCTGCTGAAGCAGTGTCAGGAACCAGGTAAGATGGTCAGGCCTGCGGGCCTGGGCGGGAATGACATCAGGGTATCAAGGTAGAAGTCGAGGTGGCATCAGACAGACCCGGGTCTGAACTCCAGCTGTCACCGGCTGAGCCCGCCTGTGCGCCTTGCTTGAATTCCGAAGTTTTAGTTTCCTCATCTGTGAAACTGGAATAACAGTTTTCCCCGCATTGTGAGGATAAGATAGGATATCTCAAAAGCAGTTGGCACACTGTAGTTGATAAATAGTTGCTATGATTGTTAATGAGAAGACTGTGGGGGCGGTAGAGAACAGATTAGAAGGAAGAGTATCAGGAAGCTGGTTTAGAATTTTTTGAGTCGATAGAGCAGTTTCTACATTACAGAGAGACCAGCAAGTTAAGAAAAGCCTATGATAAGAAGCTAGACTCTTTGAAAGGAATTTGATGCTACGTCACTGAAGGGAAGTCAATGATTTATTTGAGGAAAATGGTAGCCAATTTATCAGTAGAAAGCTATTTGACATTTGTGGGAAATGGGAGAAAAGTCAGGTCAAAATATAAAAATGCGGAAACCATTAACTGGATGAAATGGAATGCTTGGTGATATGTGAGGGAGGGGACAGTGTGAATAAGTGGTCTTGAGATAATTGGAGAAAGATGGGTAACAAATGGCATATTTAGGCTAGAGTTCAGTGAATTCTATCGTTCTTTGTGAGGGGAAATATCCTTAGAAATGACATCCAATTTTTTTCTATGCAAGTATTCTCTTTGAAATCTCTGCCAGTATAACGTTCATAATAATAAAAAAATTTTTTTTAAATAAAAAAAATAAAAAGAAGTGCCTGATCAGGGAGTTAACAATCAGTTTCCCAGTGGAACTGGGGAAGTTGAAATGGTAGGTCAGGTAAGAAATTAAAAATTTCAATTATCTATCTGTCAGTTGTCAGGCTGCCTAATTCAGGATGAAATGCAGAGATGAGATTTTAGGATGAGGCAAATGATGAATTCTAGCAAAGTAGAATAACCCCACGTGGCACAAAGTGTTTGTGGAATGAGCACTAACTGGTTTAGTCCAATGTTTATGAGCGATCTTGGATAATCGTAGCACAATCAAGTCCGACATTTTATGGGGGGGGGGCGGGGAGCGGCCAAGAACATACATTTAGATAAAACCAAGAACATACATATTAGATCAAGTTCAAACACTGATGAGAAAAACTTGGCCAAAATGAATTTTAAAATAATGTTTTAAAAAACCTGAAGGCTAACTAAAAACATTACTGTAAACATGTGAAAACTGTTTGCCACAGATAAATCAAAATGTCCAGGTATTAGGAGTGAACTGGAAATTAAGTGACTAAATCCAGAAGCGCATTGAAAAATTTTTTGAAATTAGTAATAGCAAGATTGTTTTTAAATACATCAGAGCAGCAAGCTATGTATGGAAAAGTTACCCATGTGGATGAAAAGGAAATACTATAGTCCAATGAATTCATTTATTCCTCTTTTTTCCTGAATAGAAATGTGAACAGCGTCTAAAAAGAAAAAAAAAAAACAGTTAATTTAGAAAAAGATAGATTTTTCTCCCTTTGCTGTCTGACTTTTTATTACCTGGAAAAAATAGAAACATTCCAAATTTTAAATGAAACCCAGTTTTAAGGAATACTGCTTGAAAAGGTTCTGCAGCATTTTTTTATTTCAAAAATCTTACGGAAAGATGTTAAGGCTGAATTCATTTCCAAAGTAACTTTCGAAGCGGATAATTGAGAGTTGCTAAGGAAAAAGTCACGGCGCAGCAGGATTATTGGGAGTGGCTGGTCCCCACCCAAAGCCTTTGAATGGACTTCACCTGTGGCTGTTGCTTAAGATATATTATCAGCTGTTAATTGAGCTGGGAGATCGCCCACGTGACTCCAAATACCCTGGGGCAATGGTTGGAACAACCCGTCCCCCACCCCCAAGCCTGAGGAATCTGAGAAGAAAGGCCGGATTCTAAGCTCCTAAAAGGCGCCGCCTTCTTGAAGAGAAAGACAACAATATTAATATTAAGAAAACTGCCTTTGATTAATCTGCTAGTTGTTTCTAGAACTAGTTTTATTGGATTTTGTTTCTGCCATAAAGTCATATACATACACAGGAAAAAAAGACCTAGAAAATACAGAAAACCATAAAAAGAAAATAAAAATCAATTATCATCCCACATTCAGAAAAACCTATGATAATATCTTAAAATACATATGGCAGACTTTCTGCCATATGTATGTTTTCTGTCCTTTTGTAAATTTCGTGTAAAATGAGATAGTACTATTTGGTAGTCTGCATTGTTTTAATTAGAAACATATGAAATGCAAATCTTTTTATGTCGATAAATACAGATACATTTTATTTTTAGTGTCTGGACATTATGTAGTTTAATTTTATACCTTTTTGATATATAGATTATAAGTTACAGAATTTAAATAAATATTTCATTTACTTTTAAAATCAGTTGAATATTTGGCTTGCAGTATATATATATATATATATATTTTTTTAAGATTTTATTTATTCATTTGACAGAGAGAGGGGGGAACACAAGCAGGGAGAGTAGGAGTGGGAGAAGCAGGCTCCCCACTGAGCAGGAAGCCTGATGCTGAACTCCATCCCAGGACCCTGGGATCTCGAACTGAGCCGAAGGGAGATGCCCAACGACTAAGCCACCCAGGCGCCCCTTGCAGTATATTCTTCATGCACATTAGTCCTTATACATTTCTGATCATGTTATACTCTCAGACTGTAATATTATACCTTGAGCAGCATCTAGCACACCAGAGAATGACAGAGTCTCTTGACCCACTCTCTGGAATGGATTTTAGAACTCTGGCACTCAATATTTCACTGTTAACGCAATGCTAAGCTGAATATCCTTGCTCAATTATTTCTTAGGATAAATTCCAAGAAGTTGAATTGCCATCCCAGAGGTGATGCTCATTTTTAAGGCTTTTGCTATATACCATTAAACTGACCTCTGAAAAGGTAAGTCAATTTACCTTCATGACCTGCTTCCCCATACTTTCTCCACGAGGAATATCATTATTCTTTACAAAGCTGATAGTTTTTAAAAAATGGTATTGCACTCTCATTTGTAGTTCTTCAACTACTAATGAGGTTAAATATTTTCTTATAGCTGTTATGTTTTGTGTTTTTTCTCTTCTTATTTTTAAATTTTTATTTGTTTTTAAA
Organism: Lontra canadensis; assembly: GCF_010015895.1. Classification (NCBI taxonomy): domain Eukaryota; kingdom Metazoa; phylum Chordata; class Mammalia; order Carnivora; family Mustelidae; genus Lontra; species Lontra canadensis. The sequence continues at coordinate 29,347,102 of NW_022631007.1, read as the reverse complement.
TTCAATTTATTTAAACTAAAACAAATGCAATTCACCCATTTCTCCTATCCCCCACTTCCTGCCTCTGGCTAATCTGCCAGTTTATAGATGCCTCTGCATCTATAAGCTCAGATTCCGTGTATGAGAGAGATCATATGCAATTTGCCTCCTTTGTCTGATTTATTTCGGTTAGCATAATGCCCTCAAGGTAATTTCATGTTTTTGCAAATGGCAGGATATCCTTTATTATGCTTGAATAATAGTCCAGTGCGTGCGTGTGTGCGTGTGTGTGTGTGTGTGTGTGTGTGTGACATCTTCTTTGTCCATTCATCCACTGGTGGACACTGAAGTTGTTTCCATATCTTGGCTATTGTAAATAAGGTTGGAGTGAACATGGGTTGCAAGTATCTTTTCAAATTAGTGTTTTCATTTTCTTCAGATAAATACCCAGACGTGGGAGTCGCCTGGATGGCAGAGTGGGTTAAAGCCTCTGCCTTCGGCTCGGGTCATGATCCCAGAGTCCTGGGATCAAGCCTCGCATTGGGCTCTCTGCTCAGTGGGGAGCCTGCTTTCCTTCCTCTCTCTCTGCCTGCTTCTCTGCCTACTTGTGATCTCTGTCAGTCAAATAAATAAAATCTTTAAAAAAAAAAAATACCCAGACATGGAATTGGTGGATCATATGGTAGTCGAATTTATACTTTTTTGAGGAGCCTCTGTACTATTTTCAGTAGTGGCTGCGCCAATTTGCATTTCCACCAAAAGTGCATGACCTTTTCTCTGCATCCTGGCCAACACTTGCTATTTCTAGTCTTTTAATAATAGCCATTTTAACAGGTGTGAGGTGATTATGGTTTTGATTTGCATTTCCCTGATGATGAGTGATGTTGAACATTTTTTCATGTGCTTGTTGGCCATCTGGATGTCTTCTCCGGAAAAATGTCTGTTCAGATCTTCTGCTCATTTTTTAGTTGGTTTGTTTCCTTCTTTGTTATTGAGTTGTATGAGTTCTTTATATATTTTGTATATTAGTCCCTTGTGGATATTTGCAAATATTTTCTCCCATTCAGTAGGTTGCCTTTTCATTTTGTTGATTATTTCTTTTGCTGTGCAGAAGCTTTTTAGTTTGACATAGTTCCATTTGTTTATTTTTGCTTAAGTTGCTTTGTTTTTGCTGTTCTATTAAAAAACTCATTGCCAAGGCCTATGTTGAGAAGTTTGCTCCCTGTTCTCTTCTAGGAGTTTTATGGTTTGAGGTCTTACATTCAATTCTTTAATCCATTTTGGGTAACTTTTGTGTATAGTGTAAGATAGTGGCCCAATTTCTTTTTCTTTTTCTTTTTCTTTCTTTTTTCTTTTCTTTTTTCTCTTTTTATTCTTTTTTTTTTTTCTCTTTGCAATTTGCTGTCAGTCTTTTCCTTTTTAAAAGAAATTGTGATATATATTTTTTCCTGTGAAATTTCTGGGGGAGTATTATGTTGTACAAACAATGGGAGAATCAACTAACTTGGTTTATTTTTATAAAAATATTAAGTTTTTGGAGGGCAAGGCCTTGTCAGTAATGAGTTGGTCTCTTGGACTTACTACTAACTTGTGTGAAGAATTGGGAAACACTTTTTTGACATCTTATAAATTATCTGAAAAGGAAAGGTTACTATAGACTTAAATGATAAGCTATTGGGGCTCAAGTATAGGAATATCTTGCTATGCACAGAGATAGAAAAGTAGAAGGTAACTGTAATAGTCTATTGGTAAAATATCATAGTAGTGGCTAGGAAACATTTACTTTATTAATCAGACTTTCAAAAACTTTTCAATTCTCTGCTAAGTATAAAAACAATCTAACCATTTAATGTTTTAAGAGTTAGCTTTTTAAGAAAAATAATTAGCACACAGTAATATTGACTTTTTTGGGTGTGTAATTCTATGAATTTTAATACATGGGTATATTTGTATAACCACCACCACAATCAAAATGTAGAACAGTTACCTCTACCCACCAAACTCCTTTATACTAACCCCTTGTACTCAGCCCCTGCCCACAACTGGTTTGTTTTCTGTCACTTTAGTTTTATCTTTTTAAAGTGTTGTGTAAATGCAATCATAGAGTGTGAAATTTTGGAGACTGGCTTCTTTCACTCAGGATAATGTCCTTGAGATTCATCCGAATTGTTGTATGTATCAGTAGTTTGTTTCTTTTTATTACTGAGTGAATCTCATTGCATGGTTGTACCTTACATCAATTGCTGTTTATTCACATATTGAACGGTATTTGGGCTGTTTCTAAATTGTGGCAATTATGAATAGAGTTGCTATATAAACACTCTTATAGAGATTATTGTGTGGATATAAGTTTTTGTTTTTCTAGGGTAAATATATAGAAGTAGAATCTCTAGGGCATTGGTAAATGTATGTTTAACTTTACAAGAAACTGTCCAAAACTATTTTCTAAAGTGTCTTCATAATTTTTACATTTTTAGCAGGAATATATGAGTGACCCAGTTTCTTCACATCCTTTGTCAGCACCTAGTGTTGTCAGTATTTTTTATTTTAGCCATTGTAATAGGTGTGTGGTGGTGTTATGGATTGAATCTGTATTTCCCCAGTGCCTAATGTTGAGCATCTTTTTGTTTGCTTATTTGCCATCCATATCTCCTCTCTGGCTAAGTATCTGTTACAAGTCTTTTGCATGCTTTAAAATTTTTTTTTTCCTGTTTTTTTCTACTATTGCATTTTGAGAATTCTTTATATATTCTGGATATAAGTCCTTTGTCATATATTTGGTTAGCAAATATTTTCTCCCAGTCTTTAGCTTGTCTTTTCATTCTCTCTCATGGTGTCTTTCATAGAGAAAAATATTTTAATCCTGATGATGTCTCAGGATCAGTCTTGACTACTCTGTGAATGCTGGTTGATTACTGAACCTCCCAACCTCCCTCTTATCTAATCCCCATCTATTTAGACTCCATGTCCAATTCTCGGGCCTTTCTCCTCACTGTACCTGGTCACAAAAGTCAATTCAATTATATATGCTATGGATGTGTATATATATGTATATATAAATAAAATTTATATAATGTAAACACATTTTTAAAAAGATTTATTTAGGGGCACCTGGGTGGCTCAGTTGTTAAGCATCTGCCTTCTGCTCAGGTCATGATCCCAGGGTCCTGGGATCCAGAACTGCGTCGGGCTCCCTGCTCTGCAGGAAGCCTGCTTCTCCCTCTCCCACTCCCCCTGCTTGTATTCCCTCTCTCACTATCTCTCTCTCTGTCAGATAAATAAATAAAATCTTAAAAAAAAAAAGATTTATTTACGTTAGAGTGAGGGAGAGAGAGAGAGAGAGCGAGCACGGGATGGGGTGGGGTGGAGGGAGATGGAGAGAGAGCCTTAAGCAGACTCCATGCTGAGCCCAACCCTGGGCTCAATCTCATGACCCTGAGGTCACGACCTGATTTGAAACCAAGAGTTGGATGCTTAACTGACTACACCACCCCGGCTCTCCTGTAAGTAAATACTTAATTTGCTTTTAAAATCAATTGAATGTTTGGCATATTCGTTATGTTCCGTACACATTTCTGAGTCATATACCCCTGGAAGGTAAACACTTGTCCTTTTTTAATCTTATTTGAGCTGTACCTGACATATGAGAAGATGATAAAGTATCACTCCTGGAAGGGCTCTTCAAGTCCTGGTGGTAAACGTGTGGTCTGTGGATCAGCACCATCAGCGTTACTAGGGAATCTGTAAGAAATTCACTCTCAGACCCTACCCCAGGCCTGTGAGTTAGAATCTGCATTTCTAATGAGGTCCAAGGTGCACGTTAAAGTTTTCGAAGCACAGCTGTACAGTCATCTGGCTCTCGGTCTTATTTTCTAAACAAAGAAACTGAGGTTGAGAGAGAACAAGGATGCCTCAACGCCAAGGCAGTTAGTGCTAGAGCGGGGATGAGAACATGGCCCTCCTACTCCGCTGCGGTGCTGAGTGCCGCCAGCATTTTGGATAACAATGCCAAAGTCAACCTCACCCTTGTGCGTGGAGCCTCAGCCCTTGTCTTGACGTGGTCTTTCTCTGAAAAGACTCCCTCGTTCCTTATTTCCAATATCCCCTAGGGATATCCAACTTTCAAAACGCAGACTTTCAAATTTTCCTAATGAAACGAACTAAATACTCTTTGGGGGAATAAAGTGATTTTTTTCTCCTTGCATTTGTTTACTTCTCTGTAAGCTCCTGAGATGGCTAACATGCTAGTTGTTAATCACACCATCTGCTCAAACAGCACTTCTAAATCATTTGATTCATACTTTTCTTTTTAAGGAATTTTTTTTTTTTTCAGAACAATATGTTTGTGTCTGTGTTACTCCCATCATTTGGCAATGCAGTATGAGCTATTTAAACTTTCCTATTTATTGTAAATGGCTTTTCAATCAGCAAATATTTTTTAAATGTGCACACACCACAAAAAAGCTGTGTCTACTGACTTTTCAAACATTGGAAACAGTAGAAAAATCTGTTCCCGTCTGTCTGCTGTCAAATTTTTAACCATCTGATTATATTTAAATGAAGTGTTTAGGAAGATGATTTATCTGACGGACCCTGAGAAAATTTTCCCCACTAGTCCTGAAGATGGCAGTGCTGTGCAAGTTAGTAACAACCTTTCCTCCTCGACACCCCCCCCCCACCCCCCGCGAAAGGAATTTCTGGAATGGCAGAAACTGGGAGAGGATTCGCTAAATGTGAACCTTCTAACACTTAGCATAAACCTCTTCTGAACCCTGGAACAATTTGGTTTATCTTTTGGTTCTTTTGTTTTGGTTTAAAGCTGTACCCCATGCGTTTCCTGTTTCCAGCTGGGATCAGAAATGGAAATAGTTTAAAGGTTATTCTCATATCATGGGTAACCAGGAAGTGCCTATATAGTTTACCGAGAAGCTGGTTTTCACAGGACTGCTTGGCTTAAAAAAAAAAAAAAATCCTCACAAAGGCTCAAACCAAGATAAGCGTAGCTAAGAATACTAGAGGTTTTGAATGCCTACTGGGACCACATCTCTTGGTTTCCTTTCCTTAACAACAGAGGCCAGCTGCCTGACATTCTTTCAATTTCATTAGCAGGGTCTGGAACAGTGGGTTTAAAGCGACACAGGCTTAAGCCCTAGGTAGTAAAACCCAGGGGACTATTTCTTGGTCCTGTCATTGCTAAGGTGTAGGGAGGGAAACAGGGGAGATGGGCAGGGGGTTGTCGATACACACGCTTGAGTTTTGAGATTGTCAACACTTGGTGACAATTCAACTAGCCAGAAAACATTTATTGAAGACTTAATTATGTGAAAGGCGTTCTCTCAAGCACTATTATAAATAATCACCAGCACTATTTATGTGCCATGAGCTACCTCCTTGCCAAATGCATCAGCAACATTTCATTTAATCTTCATCAGAACTGGATTCCCCCCATTTTTTAACATAAGGAAACTGAAGGGCAGAGAAGTTAGGAAGTGTGCCTAAGATCATGTAATTCGTAAGTAGATTCCATTGAGATTCTAAGTCAAGCTGTAGCCTGTTCAATCAGTTGCTGCCTTGTCTTTTGATTCACAGATGAACTAGCACAGATATCAAGCTCTCAGGCTGGAATCAGATATATTTGGTATCTATTTTAAAAATGGCAGGGACTGGGAGACCTAGATCCCAGTGTTTTCCTTCTGCTAAGTGCTGTGGAGTTGTAAAGAAGCCAAACGCCCAGTGATGGTCTATGTTATCAGGGCTGGGGACTCCATGTGGAACAACACACCTAAGTCACCTAAGATGTCTTTCTCCGCTGGGATCACAGCCTCTTTCTGGAGCTAAGATTTGCTAATGAAGTTATGGACACCAAGGATACCCATCTGGATTTTGGATACCTAGGGATAAAACACACCCAAATTTTCAAACTGTTTTTCCAGTGTATTACACCAAACTCAGAGAATATCTCAAACTGATTCTGTTTAATTCCTCAAATTTGAATGTGTGGGCCTTTCTCTTTCATCTTTGTTACTAAAACAGACATATAGAATCTCATTTTCCTTCACTTTGCCTAAGAATGTCTTACCACACTGCCTCGGGTGGTGATTCTCAGTGTGGTCTCCAGAACAGAAGCATCAGCATCAGTTGGCAACTGTTAGAAATACAAATTCTCGGGTCCCCAGACCTACTGAACCAGGAACTCTGGGGGTGGAGCTCAACCATTTGTGTTTTGATAAGACTTCCAGGTGATTCTGATGCACATTTATGTTTGAAAACCATTAGACTATGCTGTTATCTACAGTGATTTGGAAGAAAGAGCTGGAGCTCCCAGTTGAGTCATTGGCCACAGTGCTGAGTTCTGTGGAAGGGGAGTCTTTGTTAGCTGCAGTGGGGAGGACAGATAGCAGAGCCCTATGCGTGCTGGCTGGTCCTTGAGGTCTCACTGGATCCAATGCCCCCTTCCAGGACTTTTCTCTCACATCCTTTCCCTTTATTCTCCCACTCCTCCCCCAAACCCCGGGAATTCTTTTCTAGCTTTGAGAGGATATGGGATGGGAGATGGAGGTATGGATGAGGACAACTTCCTAAGAGTCATCCCAATTTCTTCCAGATCTTTTATTTAGGCTTTTGAGAGTCAAAAGCCAGGAAAAAACTACCCCCCACCCCCAACTTTCTGTGATTATATTCTCTTTCTAAGGCAATGAGCTTGAGATGGTCAGGATGGGAAGTGAAGAGAGGTCAAAGTAGGAAGGGGAATATATGAGTGTTCCAGAATTATTATGGCAACAAAACTGGAATGCAAACTGCGAGGTTTTCCATATTTCTTCACAAATGACTTGGGCAAAAATCTGACCACACAGAGATTAGAGGTAGGTCTGGGTTGCTGACGGTGGTTTGAGAAGCTCCAACTATATCCTCTCAGTGGGAAAATCTCTGCCCTATGGACGATCTAGTGTAACTTAAGTTGCTTCTTAGAAATTTATTTTTATGAGTAAAGCTTAGATCCATTTGGGCATTGGTTCCTTAGAATGAACACACCTTCTGAGTAAGTGCCTTAGTTTGCCAGGAACTTGCCAGGAATACCTTTCCCTTTCTTTCCATCTGTCTCTCCAAGTCCCTCCGAAATGACCTATCCGAAGTCTAAAATACCTTTCCAAATAGTCACGCTCATCAGTCCAGTCAATACTGATCATTCCTCTCTCTTACCACCCCATCACTTACATGTTAAATAATTCGTTTGCTTTCAGTTTAAAAACCTCTTTCCTCCTCCCTCATTTGATTTTCTGTTTCAAGTAGGATTACTTTACCTGTAGAACTTTTTTTGTTTCCTCTAAAACATCATCATCTCGCAGGAGATGGGAACCACTTCCGTTTGTGAGGAAGCGACTTCCTCTGTATCACTTCACTCTTATGTGACTGTTGAGATTATTATTTTCTACGAAGATGGCATTTTACTCTGGTCCTATATCTGGTTCTGGTCACACCCACACCAGGGACACAGATGCAGCTGAAAAGTAGAGTTACAGCCAGTGCCTGTCTCTTGTGGAAGGAACATGTAGTAAGGCAGCACTCTCAGTGCAGGAGAACAACTGGGTTCTCTCTTGGTCTTGATGTTGAAGGAGGGGTTGGGATGTCAGAAATGTGAATGTTTTGAGGGGGAGGTTGTGGTCACAAGGTGTGTTAAGGATGGGATGGGTCACGTGGAAGTCTCTAGTAAGGTTGTTTTTGAATGATGCTCAGAGACTCCCCAGGTTCCACGGAGGAGCTTCCGGGTCAGGAGTACTGCTGGTCAGTAGTCAGAGCCAGAAGGACTGTCTCTCTCTGACACTTACTAGAGTAGCTCCAGCCGTCTCTGTTTGACCTATTAGGGCTGTGTGTAAGATTCGATTCAAAATAAAGGATTTCCTAATGAAAAAATATTAGAGGAAAAGAGCTCCATTTTCTCTGTAGTCTTGATTATTTTGATTACTGCATTCTTAATGTTCCTTTACCTTTATTGATTCTTGGGATTTCACAAATCTTGGCTGAAAATATCTCAGCTGATTACGGGAAAAGTTCCTGCTCACGTGGAGATCACTCCCAGAGGTGGCCATGGGAGTGACGGAGAAAACCAGAGGGAGAGACCTCCAAGGCAAAGGTAAAACCTGAGGGTGGGGACAGAAATCAGGTCACCAAGCTCCTTCTCCCCGCCCTTTTGCTTGTCCCAATTTCTTATCGAAGTGCTAAAGGGAGTGATTTATAAAGATACTTTTTTTTTCTTTTCTTTTAAGTGCATTCTCTTCTTCAGATACCTGGTAACAGTACTGGGTGCTCAGTGGGTGCTAAATTAATACTTCTCAAATTGAATTAAGGACTTTGGTGCTGTTAACGAAAAGAGATGCTGGAAGGTGAGGGGAGAATACAAAAAAGGAAAGATCATAGAAGATGAACTTGTCTTTCTTTCCAGATGGTTTCAAGGTACCAAGGTCAGAAATGAAAACCTACCCTCCCCCATCTCGCTCCACAAGGCATTGGACTTATTAAGAGTGATACTTTCAGGAATCGTAGCACAAAATCTGACAGTGTCTCAACAACCCAGTGCAGCCCACATATGATGCTAAACTGGGTCCCAGAATTCTGATTTTTGGCTTATTTTCAGGGAGTCAATGGGTATATGTGATTTCATTTCAGACTCTTTGTCTCCCAGACTGTTCTAGAAAACAGACTTCGGGCTATAATGTTACTTTATTTTATTTTATTTTTATGTTTTAGGAAAATGTCTTTTGGCTTTTCTCAGTAAATTAAAAAAAAAAAAAAAAGAAAAGAAAGAAAGAAAGAAAAGAAAAGATAAAGGAAAGATATTTTGCAGCCGGATCAGGAACTGTGGCGGCAGCAGCCGCCTCCACCATTGCCCCAGCTGCCGCCATGCTTCATAAAACTATCCCAAATGGGATGAGCACATTTAGCAGAATGATCAATCCACTGCTGCCATATCACTTCTATTTATAATCTTGGCAGAGCTACAAATTTCAAGGATTTTCAGAGACAGAGGAACTCTGTTACATGAAGTGATTTTAACTCTCATCTTTTCAGAGCTTGAATTCAAGGGAGTGGGATCTTCCAGCCTTTAAAGGAATTGATGTTCCTACAGAAGACTACTAGCTTGTCACTCACAGGAGAGGACTTTTAATACGGGCAAGGAAAAGGCCCAGAAGGGTCTTTTTTCTACGGCACCTTTTTAAAAAAAAATTTTTTTTTAAGGAGTTTATAAGATAGAAACCTATTTCATGTATTTTTGTATGTTTATCCACAGATAATAGCCTTAAATCACCTAAGGGTTTACACACACATCTCTCTGCCTCACCTCAAATTATTCATTTCCAATACTGGCCTCTCTGTTAATTAAATGGTATGTCTATGGGGGCATTTCCACTTGAATGATAATTAATGTGTTTTTTCCCAAACCAGCTGCCCATGAACTCTTGGTAGATAAATTGTTTTGCAGCACATATTTGCGGCTGGGCTTGGATAATGATTTCCTGCTCAACTGGAAAAAAAAAAAAATAAATAAATAAACATCACCCAAAGCACAACATCTCTTCTTCACGTTTTTACAGTTTGGGAGTATGGGGAGAGGAAGAAAGATACTCCCTAATTTGCAAATAAGATGACCAAAGTAACAAAGTAACCAGGGTGGAAGCCACACTGACCTTTTGGTTAATTTTCATAATTATTTGATATCCTTGCCTGTGTCCCTGGTGGTTTTATGAGGCATATGGTTTCTGAGACATGTATAAATTAAGGCGAAGTTATTTAAATATTTTTGATTCTAGATTTTTGAGATATGTTGATATGAGATATGATATGTTGAGATATATTTTGAGATATAGAGATATGTTAAAATGTGACAAATTTGCTTTTTAATTCACAAAATCTTCTTTTTCATTTGATACGCTATCATGATTTTCTGTGGGGGTCTGACTGTATTGTTGTGGTTCCAGGCATCGGCTATGGAATGAGAGCTGTGTTTGAATCCTGATCTCACCATTTGGCAACTCTGAGACCGTAGGCAAGTTCTTAACCTCTTTACATCTTACTTTACTCATCCATGAAGTAGCAATAATACTAATTAATATCTCCCATATAGGGCTATTGTGTGGATTAATAGCATTTTTTTATGTAAAACAAAATAAAATGGTGCCTGGCATATACTAATCATGTATTAACTATTAATCAATATTTTAAAAAAATATTTTAACATTAACGTAGATTTACGGGAAAAATTGTAAAAATTTGTCTAGTTTTATACCACAGTCTTAATTAAACAAAAGTCTCTGAAAGTGCAATTTTAGCTCCAGGATACGAAAACCTCAGCAGATGGGTAGTGTGGGCACGAAATTTATAGTTTTAATGAACGTGAACCTCAAAAGAGCAGGTATAGATCAGAATCTGAAGACAGGGGAGAATTGTCCCCCCAGATAGGTGAATCTCTAAAGGTGAACAACACTCTCACAGGGAAGGGACGGGGAGAAAGTCCTTGGGCTGGGACTCCTAGCTAAGTATCTCGCTTACATAAACCCTATTATTACATTTGCTCAGTGCAGAGTTGGCCTCCCGTACTCTGAGCGAAAGGTTATAAAAGATCGTATAGTGGGGTGCCTGGGTGGTTCATTTGGTTAAGTATCCGCCTCTTGGTTTCAGCCAAGGTCATGATCTCAGGGCCCTGAGATCGAGCCCTGTGTTGGGCTCCACACTCAGTAGAGAGTCTGCTTGTCCCTCTGCTCCTCCCCCATTTGCTCTCTCCTTCTCTCTGTCCCTGAAATAAATAAGTAAAATCTTAAGAAAAACTCATATAGTTAGGAAAAAAGGAAATAAAAAAAACTTTGGCTTTACAATGCCTCCTTCCAATTCAGAATGAAAAGATTAGGGAAAGTGGCATATTAGAACTGGGTCACTCCACCAGCTGATGCCAATTATGTTTAGAGCGTTCTAATGTGACTTGGTTCTTGATAATAGGATCTGAGTGGGGAGTTTCCAAGCCAAAATGTTAACACAGTTGCATAGTAAATATCTAGAATGGGAGTCAATGTCACCACATTCAGGCAAATCTTTCTGATGAAGGTTTTAGAGAGAAGCAGGTCAACTGGCATTGAAAGAATGGTCTTCAGAGCTTTGCAAACACTGTAAGACGGTCACCTTTTTCAATGCTCCCAAATTTGTGTGGAGGAATTAGGAGCCTATTGATGAGCTAGCTAATGTTTATGAAATACTTCTGAGTTCTGGGCACTGAGTTAAGCACCTTGTATGTTACTTTGTGTAATCCTCTTTGCAACTTTGATCTTTTTCCATACTTTCACAGCCAAGGAAGCTGAGTTTCAGACATACAGCCAGTAGATAGTAAAATCGGGATTAAACCTAGGCAGTGTGGCTTTAGTATATATGCTGTTAGCCTTTTGTTTTGTTCTGATGATGTTAGTTGTAAACCCTAGATTCCCTTCTGTGATCCCACATAAAGTGTTAAAAACAAAAGAATTGGTAAGTATCAATATAGCTTCATTTCATCAATTCTAATATCTTAAAAAAAAATTGTCCTGTGGGGTTTCCTTACATATTAACAAAGTACTGACAAATAGACCAAAATGTCAAATAGCAAATACTACAATGTTGGAAAATAATGCTGTCCTTCCACAGTTACTGAGATCACTTTTTTTTTTTTCTTCCTGTTGAAGATGTGAACAAATCCCATAGGAAAAGCTAGTCCTAAATGGAGGCATTTCATTGCTATGAAGGCACAATAGTAGCACCTGGAGAACTATCACAGCGAAACCACTGCCAGTGTTGGGCATTGCACTGACCTGCTATTTGAAACGGTGAGTTTCACACTCTGCCTAATAATTAAAGCAATTTATCTTCACGTGGATCTAGGCCATTTTGTTATTTCAACATGAAACTCTTGGGGAATGAAGATGGCCATAGAGAATCTCTGTTGTGCAAATACTAATGTGAAAAGTAAGTAGGTAATTCTTTGAGATGCCATCAGCTGTGTGGTCATCTGAACTTTGGTTGCTGAATTGGTGTCACTGTCTATAGCTAAAAAAGACTTCTGCAAAAACTAGCAGTAAAGTCACTAAAGCTTGACCACCATCTTGCAGGACTTAAAATGTAAATGACCTGACAATGTCTGTACAAGTCCTTATCTGGTCCTAAAGGCCAAATTTAGAAACAAATATGACAAAATAGTACGTGCAAAGGCCAAAGGATTCCGATATTATATGGTATGACTTTTCAGTATGGGTTTGTTCTGTTCAGTTCAATACCCACTAGACAGTAGTGTGTCTCTACTGAACAGCTGAAGTGCGGCTACTCTGAATTTAGATGTGCTGTGGGTGTAAAATAAGAACTAGATTTAAAGATTTACTATGGAAAAAGAATGTAAACCGTCTCGGTAATTTTTAAATATTTCTTACGTTACAATATTTTTAATAAATTGGTTTAAGTAAAATATAGTATTAATATTAATTTCAACTATTTTTTGGTTACTTTTTAAAACGTGGCTACCGTAAGATTTGAATTACATATGAGCTTTACATTGTGTGTCTCTTAGGCAGTTCTGGTAGGTACTGCCCCCTAAAGGCAGCTGAGAAATGAGACAGCGTTGTTTTTCATCATGGACAATGAGGGCAATTTGTTTGTTTCCAAGTTCACTAGTTTCTGCTCTTTATTTCAACCTTTCTTCTATTTTCTTTGGGTATTCTTCCCCCACCCCCCGTCTTCAATGGAGTTCTGTAGCTCATTTATTTTTAGTCTTTCTTGTTTCTCAGTAAATTAACTTAAGACTAAAGGATTGCTTTAAAACATCCCCAAATTTTGGCATGTAACAGTTTTATTGCTGTATAGTTAAACAGTTTTTTTTCTAATATCCTCATACGGTTCCCTCTTTGACTACTAGGTTATTTTTATGATACAGATATGTGATATAGATTCTTTGACATTTCTTGAAATTTCCTTTGTGACTTGCTATGTAGTTTTTCTAACGGTTCCATTTGTACTTGAATGTGTATTTTATATTTTTTATTCATTATGTGCAGGCTTCTACATACAGTAAGTCTTCTAGGTTAGCTCTTTGTGTTGTTCAAATCTATATTATAATTACAATTATAAATCCTTAAATAACAAGGATTATAAAATTATCATTATAAATCCTTAATACTTTTTCTGTCTGCCTTGTGTATTGGTTTCTGAGAGAGCTATATGAAAATTTCCCACTGTGATTATAGATTTGTAAATTCCCCCTTATAATTCTGTCATTACTTTATGTGTTTTGAGGCTATACTGTTAGGTACATAAAAGTTCATGATTAGTTTCTTGTTGTTGATTTGTTCTTTATCATATGTATCTATGTTCCTATCAATACCTCTTGGCTTAAAATTCTATGTTTTTTGTTTGGAATATAGTAACACCTACCATCTCTTGATCAGTATTTGCCTGGCTCATATTTGTCCATCTCTGTCTGTATCATTATGTTTTCTGTGTATCTCTCCAAAGAAAAAAATAGCTGAATGTTAATTTTTTAAATAATATTCAACTTGAGGTGATTTTATTATTATTTTTTTTTTTTACTTAATATAATTACTAACACATTAATGCCTATTTGTGCTTTCTGGTTTTATGTTTGTTTGTTTGTTTTGGTTATTTTTCTTTTTTCTAGTTTTTTAAAAATTAAATTGACCAAGTGTACTTTATTCTCTTCACAGCCTTTCAACTCATTTGGTAATTATACATTTGATTTTTATTCCTTTTACCACTTTTCCTTCTGACTTAGCAAATTGTGAAGTTAACCAAATCCCCTATCTCTCTCCTGAACAATATAAGAACTGAGAATGATTATTCCTTCCTCTATTCCAAATTATCATGTACTATTCTAGTTTCTTCTTTCATCTAAGCCACCAAATTCTTTTATGTTATCATTATTTTTTTATCCAAAGTTCATTTAGATCTACCAACATGCTTACCAGCTTCTTTATCTCATTATTTCTGGCAACACTCTTTTCTTCCAGATTTACCATTATTCTTGTTGAATAATGTGATTTAGTAATTTTTTCAGTAAACTGCTATGAGAGCAAACCCTTTCAATCTCTGTATTTATTTACCTTGACTTGACATAGTTTAACTGGTGGATAGTAATTCTGCTTTACCACTTTGAAAATTCTGGCAACTTTTGTTACCAATGGATGGGACATTTTTCTGTCCGTCCACTTTATCTCTCTTCATACATGGAATGACATTTTGAACTCCTCTGTTTGTCATGGCTCCAAAGTCACTATTAAGTTCTATAACCATTAAAGGTATAAACTAGGAGCTGTTTTGGTTTAAGCTTCTATGCACTTCTCTGATTTTGATTCCATTTTTCACACTCAGGGATTTCACCCTCTGCGTTTAAAATTTGCCTCTGTATTCAAATTTTGTTTCTGTAGAGTTTAATTTTTTCATGAAGGAGAGTCATTCTCTGTCAATTCAGTCTGCCATATTGACTTGACATTCTCAGTGGTCTCATTACTGCTACACTCCACAGTCCCTGGAGGTGCCAATCTGACAGGATGGTCTTGACTCCAATGTCTGCAAGTTAGAGTCATGGAGAATTTATGATAAAGGTTGACGACACAGGGCATGTTTATTTGCTGAGAACACTCATGACACCCCCACGTTCCACTCTCACCTCTTCTCCTGGTCCCTGTACATTGGCAGTCTGCTCTCCTAGGCAGAATTCCATTGCGCATGCCCTCTGCCTGGCATTCCCATCACGGGCTCTACAGCTGGTTTCTAGGATATGCCTCTTCGACTATACATTGGAGAGAAGTGCATTTACATCCCACCTGCAGCCTTCTCTGTGCTGCCATGGGTTACTTGACGTTTATCGGGTGAGCCTGAATCTAGTTGACCAAGTCACGTTCAGGGACATACCTCTCTGAGAAGTCGGGTCGAAGCTTTCCCTCTCCCTGGCTCTTAGTCCTGAGGAGAAGTGTCTGCAACCTTCTGCTGGGGAAGGGAAGGAGGATGGGGATACAGGGCTCAGCTTGTGCCAGAGAAAACTTCTTCACAAAATTCCCTCTCTCAACTCTTTGCCTTTTCATAATGCCTTTCCTGTAGATCAATAATTGAAACTTCCCTCAGTACCGACTTTAACATTTTTTCATGACTTCATTTATTTATTCTCACTTCTCTTTATTCATACTAACCCAATGCTTTGGTATTTTATATCTGAACTCAGGTATGTATCAGATTTTGGTGCCTATTTCCTCTAGTAACAGTAACTAATGAGTTATTAAGGATTTCTAAAATGTATTATCATTTTTTTCTCGAGATTTTCCTTTAGTCTTCATTATTATGGGATATTTTTTCTCTTCTGAAAAGTGGTCTGTGATCTGTGGTCCCCTATGTTCAATGTGGTAAAAAAAGTTTGAGTGAAGAGACTTCTGGGAATGGAAATTAATCCAATAGTCGTTAAAAGTTTTAATCTTAATTTTGATAGGTTATCTTTCACATATTAGGCATCACATAAATATTTTGAATAAATGAGTGACAATAAAGCAATGAAAAATCTGTAACACCTGTTCTTGAACTATAGCAATGCCAGAAAGCACTGAAGGAATTATTATTTCTCAAATTTCAAAGAACAAAAACTTTTTCGTGTGCCTTTTCTGAGTTCCAGACACATTCCCTGTGGTGTACTTAAAACATTTTACCTAGAGTTGCCGTGTTAGGTGTCTGCCATTATCCTTCCTGAATTTGTGATATTATCTTACTTTAAAATCCTTTCAAGGTTGCTTGCAGGTTAGTTGATAACCTGGGACTGGTAGTGGGACTGGATGAAGTTTAAGATCTTTTCCAATCTAGAGATTCTGTGATTTCTTTCACAATTCTGGCATCGTGTCTTCTCTTCACACTAGTTGTCCAGCAGAAGTGAGTTTATGCAGGGCAGAGCTTGGGAGCCTGTGGAACAATTACTTTTCCAAATGTCTTCATTGGCAATAGTATGCTGCCATATGGCTAAGTATAGCATGCAGGTGTCACAGATGAAAACTTCCAGAAGCTTTCATGGCCTCCCAAAGCCAAACAACTTGCTTTGGGAACACTATGTACTTTATAAGGAAAGTTAGATTTTCGTCCACATGTGTCTTAAGGAGAATGAATTATTTAGAATGAAATGGGATACATCTACATAAAGGAACATTTTGTTTCTTCTTAGTGTTAAGCACAGTGGTATGTTGAACAAAGTATCAGAGGTAGGCTTTTACTCTTTAAAAACTATTCTCCCCGAAAGTTCACGTTTTTGACCCAAGTTTGCTACACCTTTCCATCCGTCTGCTATGGAGAAAACATAGAACAGTAATAGGACTTTTGAGTTCTCTTTGTTATATTATCAATGACTGTGTAACAACACACTTGAGTTCTTTGTTATTCTTTTTTCTTTGTAAGGAGGAGGATCTTCCTGTTCCAAACAGCCCTAAGTATTTGATGATGAAATAGATTCTAGAAGGACCACGTGTGTAAGAATACTAAGAGGTATTATTTTCTCTCTTAGCTTCTATACATATTTAAATTCCTATGATTGAGTTCAGTAAATAGGAAATGGGAACGTATACACACATATTCTAAACGACTGAGAAAGAAGTTGATAAACAAGACCAGATTTAACAAGCATTTTAATTAGGGGAAGAGACTGGACAAAACAAGGGAAAAGAACATCACTAATGCTGAACTTCAGGGAACTCTATTAGCACCCATATTGTTCTCCAGTTAATACAGGGATAACATCGTGCGTTCTACAGAATAACTGTCATCTATGATTCCAGTTATTGAAACATTCTAAAAATACCATTCTGAATCCTTCAAAGCAGAAATCCTCAATGCCAGATAACTCGCTGTGCTAACTTCCGCAGATCTATACGTATGTGGGCACGTGTGTGCATGTAAATGTCGATGGTGGTGTCACCTCTGGAGTTTTGTGACTGCCGGGAATCACCAGTGAGTTGTATACACGCACATTTGATGGTAACTAGTAGAAATAAGATGGCTTGAAGGAAAAACTATTTAAAAAAGGAAGTCTCCTGGAATGAATTATGCTGTGTAGTCCCGCAGAAGCAATGGAATAGATTGTGGCTTCTGAGAACAATACAACAGGAAAATTATAAGGAAATCTGACAGAACGTTTTAGTGACCCACGGCATAGAACAGCTCACTATAGGCAGACAGGCCAAGTGGTCTCTTCAACTTATGGTTCACATTTTCATAAGAAAGAACCAGCTAGCTAGTTCAAAAAGGGTGGCAATAATTGCTTTCTCTGTCAGTGGGCAAATAGGGAAAATGAAAAACAGGATCACTTAAGCAAAGAGAACTTATTTTGTGCATTCTGAAGCAGCCTCTCAGTTTGAAGTCGAAACCAAACATCATGTTTCCTTCAGAAGCAACAAATTTTTTCTTCGTAATGGAGTGTTATCTCCTGTAAAGAAAAGTAAAGCAATGCTATTTATGTGTTTAGTGTTTTTTAAAAAATAAAGACTAGCAGTCGCCAGAATGATGGGACAATGGATAAAGAGCAGACCCAAAGATTTCCTTCCCTCCTCCAAGCCTCCATCCTGTGAGGATCCCCAGAGAGGAGAAAGCAGAAGTGGATCAGAGCAGGGAGGCTGGAGCTCCGGAAAGTTATCTCCCACTCGTTCGGAGTTTGAATCCCGTGAGGTTGACTTGCAGACCCACTCTGGCTCTCTGGCTATTTCTGGAAAGACCCAGGGAGCCTCTTTAAGTCATGTGATTTGGCTGTTAAAGATCTTGACAAGAAATCTTTCCTTGACCTAGTGACAGGTTAAAGAAGCAAGGAATGAATGATCTAATGGAGTACGAACATTTCTGCCTGCCTCATGTCCCTTTTTTGAGAGGTGCTGTGCTTGGAATCTCAGGTGCATTTTTGGGTCAAGCCCCGGTATTCACCTGCACCCCCGTCTGTGGAAGGACATAGCCTAGTCTCCTACCAGCTCTGCCTGTTCTTTCCAAAAGGAGCCACCATGGAGTGCCTGATTCAGCCAACCTTTCCCTTGTACAAATGTACAAATCTGTTGGGAGTAAGGCATTCTAGGCAGGCAATGGACAAGAAAAATCACTGTGGTGCTTGCTTCTCTGCATGAGACTAAACTCTTCAACTGGCAGAAGGAGAAGCACAGCTCTCTGCCCAAAGGGCTTTGCTCAGTTTGATGGTCCAATACATGAAAAATAAGATTATCTTGAAGGCTTAAAACTGCAGTCAAGTTTGTGATTTAAATATTAACGATGTTACCTCATCTCTATCTAAATAGAGTGACTGTCATTGGGGTATTGTTAGATGTCTTCATAAATACATGGTTTAAGTATCTATCCTGCATGAGGAAGGAAATGGGGTGGGTTCCATTTCCCGGGGGAAGACAGAGATGCAGTATTGGGTATTGTGAACAGCAGTGGCTTTGAAGATTAAGTGGTTTGGTTTTGAGGAAGGACCCAGCCACACCTGGGCTCTTTGGCTTTGGCCAAGTTACTTTCTGTGTAAGCTTTTTGAACTTCCATCCCTTCCTCTGTAAAATGGAGCTAATAATGTCAATGGCATTGGGTTGTTATCAGATTTGAGTAAATAAATCAACTAGAACAGGACCTGGTACGTGGTTAACCGATCGGGAAATGGTGACTCTATTTATAGCATTAAGATGGAAGACATAAAAGCATTAAAATAGAAGGATGTAAATATCAATAGGTGTTATCAGGGCTAGGAGATTATGGAAGGTTTCTATTTTCTCCCTCATTCTTTATTAAAAAACAAGCAAGAGGAATGAAATTTATGATACTGACTTTCCTTCTTTCTTTCTTTTTTCCTTTCTTTTTAAAGATTTTATTTATTTGTCAGAGAGAGAGCAAGAGATCGAGCACAAGCAGGGGAAGCTGCAGGCAGAGGGAGAAGCAGGTTCCCTGCTGAGCAGAGAGCCTGATGTGGGGCTCGATTCCACCACCCTGGGATCATGACCTGAGCCGAAGGCAGATGCTTAACCAACTGAGCCACCCTAGTGTCCTAGATACTGACTTTCTGTATATAGCATGTCTGTATTTATATCTGTCCCTCCATCTCTCTACCTATGTATACATATAGAGATTTGCATGCATTTAGTATTTTGGGCTGAAATGAAGGCTTGCTCTGGAGAACCAGCTAAGACGCCAACGACACTCCCGTGTAGGGTGAGGACTCCGGTACCGGCTTCCTTTATAAAATGCTGTGATAGGAGGTCACGATTATGAAAGTCTCTGTGCCCTGAAGTGATGCGATTCTGTGCTGATCCCTGGGAGCAAACAACGCCTTTTGTAGTATAGTGTATATAGTTTGACTTGGGTTCCTCATGGAGAACATTATTCTCTGCAGACTTCCTGTCCCAGGTCTAAGGGGGAAAAGAAGAGTAAGGTTGTAAGTGTTAATCTGAAGTTTGTGATTCTCACTGTCGTTTAGAATCACACAGCTGTAACCAGATGCTTTTGGCCAATGAGTCTCTACGTCGACATCTACCTGGTTAAGATTGGTTCTGCCTGTTTTGTTAAGAGGGTGCCTGCTCTGTTCACTCTGTTTCACTGAACTAATAAATCATGACTGCTTTTCTTAGCCATTTAAAAGTCATTTCCTCTCATGTTCCCTGGGCACCAGAGGCAGACTTGTACAGAAAGACTGGTGTGTGCGTGTGTGTGTATATGTTTTGATTGCTGCCTTCAAAAATAGTATATGATAGTAAACAAATGCTTAGAGATTTTAAAGCCAAAATTTATCAACAACCTAAACTCTAGCATTGTATTCATCAAAAAGCAAAGATGTATGACTTGTGTTACTTAACCTTTCCAAGCCACCTGCTTCTTATTATATTTTCTATTTCATATTCAACTTCTTATTTGAAATTCAAGCAACTTATTATAATCATGTGCATGCTTTCTGAGCTAAAGTGAACATTCTAAAATCCAGTGTTTCATGTATAAAAATTACTCTTACAGTAATTCATCTGTTCCACAAATATTTACTGAGTACCAAGTGTGACACAGATTTCTAGATATTGGAGGTGTATCAGTGAGCAGAGGAGAGGATCATGTCTGCCTTCATGGAGCTTAGACTTCTCGTGTGTCTGGGGTGAGGAGGAAGAGAGACAGACAGCAAATACTAATATTGTGGATTGGACTGTAACGAGTGGTATGGAGAAATAGCAAAGCAGGAAGATGGCAAGTTCCAAGAGTGTGTGTGTGTTGTAAGGAAGAGGGGAGGGGTTCAGATTTAAATAAGGGTATGGAGAAAGACTGTGCTGTCAGGGTAATTTTGGAACAAAGATCTGCAGGATGTGAGGGAGAGGGCAGAGGTTGGGGGAGTGGGGAGGTGGGTAACTAGTGGGAAAACCTCCTACTGAGAAGGGACGGCCAAGTACAAAGATCCCAAGGCGGGAGCTGCCTGAACTATTTGAGGAACAGGTCCGTGGGACAGGAATGGAGCAAGGGAAGTAGGAGATAAAAGTAGGAGAGAAAACATGGCCAGATCAGAAATACAGAAATATTTCAAAGAAAGAGAAGTAATCAATTAGTATAAACATTAGGCACAGAGGCAACATCCATGACCAGAACAGATGACAGATTCCTGCTCCCAGAGTTGATATTCTAAAGAGGGGAGATTGTAAAAAGAAAGAAAGAAAAAAAAGAAACAAAACTAAACAAAACCAAACCCCACAGAAAGTAATGAGCTAGTATGCCAGGAGGGATAAATGCAATAGGGAAAGAAAGAGCGGGAATGCTGGAGCAGGTTGTGTGGGCGCTGAGTGGTTCGCTGTTACCTATAATGAGCTTGACTGTAAACTTCTCGAGATTGGTGCATAAATTTTTTGTTCCTTTATGGATTATTCAGTTCTCAGCACGAGCATGAGTAAACTAATATGAAATCATTGAAAACGATCCTGCTAAATCTAATATGAAATCATTGAAAACGATCCTGTCTTTCAACAAATATGTTTTGGTTATGTGTTGTGTACCAAGGACTGTAATGGTTGAAATCTGACAGTAATAGCTTTCTGCACGTAGTTTGAGCCCTATGGGAGAGAGGAGGTTCTAATCTAAAGCTGGGTAAACTGTCCTCACAGTCCACAAAAGGCCATGATACCTTGGGCACTCCTCAGGGTGAGGCCTTTCATAGATTGTGGGATGGAGGTGAGATATTCTTCCGGGTTCTATTTTTTTTTTCTTTCTTTTTTTATGAGGCCAGCAAGTCTGACTCCAACTCAGTAACTCACTTTAGATAAACCTGTTCTCAGCTTTGTTTGGAAGATGTAACTCTTGGTCATTCTTTACTGTCCATTACTTTAGATGACTAGTGATACGGTTCAACAATTGAACTGAAGATATATTCAGTTACTAGCAGCAATGACGTATTTTTCTGCATTATGTCTGTCCTTGGCAAAGGATGCTTCAGCTGCTCCCTTTGCCGCCTTGCTGTCAGTTTGATAAATGGACAGGCTTCCTTCCCAGCAGGGCTGGTGTGGCTCCGGGTTGCAACATTGCCCACTTCAGCGGTCTGCAGGCCATTGCTCCGTCCTCCCGTGAGCTCACAGAGCCCATTCTGAGCGCACCCGGGCATCCCAAAAGATGCTCAGGCTGACAGCATCGCACCAGTACCAGGAGAAAATAAAGTTTTGTTCTATCTGTTAAACGTCTCTGCCAGGCTCTACAGAGACATACAGAGAGAAGGAGAAAAAGAAAGTTAATTCTGTCCTTTGCAAGGAGTCAGTTTGAAAATTTACTGCCAGAGCCTTGGAACAGATCTATTTGTATGTTTTTGCTTTTCTTTCAAGCACTGTTTCTAACTCAATGAGGATTCATGTGTTGGATGTTGAAAAGGGGAAAAAAAAGTGAAATAGGGTATTAATGAGCACAGTTTGTAATGGTTAAGAGAGTGAAAGAAGACGAAAGGAAGGGTAGCCAGAGAAAACCAGGCCATCCAAGCCCTTCGTTCAGAATTGATAGCATCAGCTTTGGGGAGCAGACTAAGTGTGGATGGATGGTGTTGTACCACGTGCTTCTGTTATGTACCTGCTCTTTTGTCCTCTACGTATGTATGTGTATGGACCACATCTTCCACAGCTCTGTTCACCCTCCTACTCCCATCCCAATGAGGCTCCTGTAGAAAGAAAACGAGGACATTCGTCACCTTTTACAGAAGGGGAAACTGAGGCGCACAGCGATCTAGTCCGAGTCTGGTTCACAGAGCTGACTATGGTAGCAGGCATTTGTTCTAGAGTCTTACTATTTAAACAAATAGGTCGATAAAAAGGAACAAGAAATTGAGGGCTTTTGCATTGTAAAAAAACTACAATTTCTCCATGAAAATCAGGCAAGTCGACAAAAAGTAGGCTGATACATCTTACGCTAGGTGAATGAAGCACAGATTTTTTTCTGACATTATTCATTTTTCAGCTATGTCATCTGTTATCATGTATGTTTCAAAATGCCAACAAGAAATAACAGGGAAGAGAACTAATTGTTTTTCAATGCCTACCACGTCCCTGGCACTGTGGTTCGCACATTGAATATGTAATCTTGTGTTTTTTGTATTAGACTTCTATTTTAAGAACTTTTCTTAACTATTAAAAGTTAAAGAACATTGTCATTATAGCTAGCCTTACCTATACATTTTACTTGTTTCAATGTTTACTACCACTTTTTATACACCATGTATTCCATTTCCTTGTTTTGTTCTTTTTGCAGTTTCCTCTGGCTAGAGATTTCCTTGAGGGATACTTCTGGATGGTGTATACTGTTGTGGGACTTTTGGAAATCCTTATGTATTTGAAAATGTCTGTCTCTTGCTGACACACTAGGGTAGATTGGCTAAAGGATCATGGAGTCACATTCTTTTTGGGTAAGTCCTTTGCAAACGTTGCTGTTTTCTAGCTTTTGGTGTAACAGATGAGATACTTCTGTACTGGCCTGATTTCTTTTCCTCTTTCCAGGTGAACTGTTATTATTATTACAGTTATTTTATGCTTGGAAGCTTGAAGGATTTTATCTTTATCCTTGGGACTCAGAAATTTTGCCGGGATGTATTTAAGTACTTGTACTTTTTTCCAGTAGTCTACCCTAGCTGTAGGCTCTTTCGTTAGATATTCACAATAATATTTTTAGAGATGTCTTAGCTTGGGTTCTTCTAAAAAGCAAAGTCTGGGACATGGACTTGGTGTAGTTTATTTTGGGAAAATTATCACAGAGAACTAGACGAGGCTACTTGGGAGAGTAAAATGGGGAAGGAAGGATGTCCAGCCTCCAGGTACCTTACTGAGTTGGTTACCAATGTGGGCAACTAGGGCTTAAACCACCTCAGGGCCATTTGAAGAAGTATGTAGGCTGTACCTCAGAATGATTCACTTAAGGTAAGAGGGGGAAAAGCATTTATCCACCATTTTCCATGCCTCTGTTGGTCAAAGGTTGCACCAGGAGGTGTTAACTTCCTTAGATTTCTGAGTTTGCACATTTATCCCCAGGGATTGGATCTCTTAGTTGTTTCACCTTTGTTAGTCTGTGCTTGCTGAAATTGCACAGAAGCATGGAGAGAAGCCCTGGTGAATTGTGTGGGTTTAGAGATTTATTCCTTCAAACCACCATTGCGTAGCAAATAACTTAATTTCTGAGCGGTCATCAGGGTCAGTGTGTCAACTCCCTTCTTTGTTGATTCATTAGTTTGAAAAGCCCTAAATGAAATATCAGTCAGCCTCTGACTGGTCAGTGGCTGACTGATATTTATTTATTTATTAGAGAGAGAAAGAGAGAGAATGAGTGAGGGGAGGGGCAGAGGGAAGGGAGAGAGAGAATCCAAAGGAGACTCTGTGCTGAGACAGAGCTCATCATGGGGCTCGATGTGGGGCTCGATCTCCTGACCCTGAGATCATGCCCTGAGCCAGAATCAACAGTCATATGCTTTAACTGACTGAGTCCCAGTAGTCATAGTTTTAAATTTAGTGGAACTCCTTCTGTCTTTCTGTGTTCTCTGGTGGAAGCCTCCTCCCCTACCCTCCATCTTCACTCCCAGTACCAGGACTCAAAACTTTTAATTCTGCAGAGCTTAAGGTTACAGGGATGGGAAGCAAATATTCCCATATTTGTGATGTTGACAAGAGCTAATTCTACTTCTACCCCTTGGCTTTTGGACTTAGGTATTCTAGATACACTTCACCATATACTGGCTAGAGGTTCTCTACATATACAGAGTCCTAGAGGACAGGACTCGACCTAATGTGGTCCCCGAGGAAGCTCCATAGCTGGGCCTAAAATAGAAGATTCCATCATTCTGTGAGGCTTACTTCTTCACAGTGATGTGGTATGTGGTGGGATCTGAGGATTCTCTAGTCATGCACTCCTTTCACTTACCTTCATTGTAAGATATGTCCCTTGGTCTGAGTTGATTTTATTGGGATTCTAAGATGGTAAATCATATACTCCTCAAGCCTCAGATGATGCTAGCTGAGGCAGCTTGGATAGAAAAGGCAAAGTCATAATGAAAGTCAGTGTAAATTCTGGCAAGGATATATTGCTGCCTTTCTAGGGTGTCACTAACTTGTCAAGAAGAGATTGGCCTTCTTGAGGGATGTTTCTATATTGAGGCACCATATTGTGTCTCTGCTGCTGGCAGCTTAGAAATTCAGCAGGAGCAATAGCTAGATCAGCCTTAGTGAGAGAGAGCCCGTGCTGTCGGGTCTATGCATAGCTTCCATTCCTGTCACCAAGGCTGTTTCATTCATGAGATTACTGTGTAAGCACTTGGGTGACTGGTCAGAGGCTGACTGATAAGTCACTAGATATGTCAACCTCTTCTCCTAATTGCTCAGTGCCTCTCTGAATGCTCTAGAAGGCTCTCCAGTAAGCATTAATGTAAGACACCAATATTCCTACATGCTTTGGGCCCTCTGCCAAAGATTTATTCACAAACCTGTTCCTCAAACTTCCTTATCTGTTTTTAAGTCTCTAACTGTGCTCCTTTCAAAAATCCTGACCAATCAGCAAAGCTTTCTGTAAGCCCAAAAGTTTGTGTGTATCTGTGCTTTAGGCAGTTTCCACCCTGTGGACAAGTTGTATAGCCAATTGTGTGGCCCAGAGTTATGCAACTGGGCAAACTTCTCTTTTCTGGTGCCCTTCAGGGTCACCTTTGAGTGGGACTGAATTGTGGTGGCAGTCTGTCTTCATTTATCATAAATATATTGGGTTAATCCATCTGTGAACCAGGCTCAAATATTTTCTCCTGTATGAGTTAGTCATAGGGAAGCCTCCATGACAGTATGGGGGCAACAGAGGAAAGTCACGTGACTGTTGAGGCCACGTGCTCATGCAATTTACTTGTGCTCTCTGGACCTACTCAACACAATCCCAAATGTACTATTTACATCATACAGTGACTGTATCTTTTCCTGGATGACCAGATGACTGTGGATCTCATAATCTCATTCCCCATATGCAGCTCCAGCTGCATAGTCACACTTGATGTTCTATCTTCTACTAGGGCCCCAAAGCATGCGAGGTGAAGGTTCTCTGCCTTTGAATTTTTGATCTGGCTCCAGAAGCCAGGAGTCTCCTATTGAGGTTTAACAGAGATTCTGCATAGCATCCTAACCCGCAAAGGATACCTCTAGCACCATCCATCAACTAGGTCATCCTGCCTGAACATCAAGGCAGCTTGTACTTCAGTCTGGACCTGAAACAGGATTCTCTCTTGCTCTGGGCAGCATATATCACACAGCTTTCCAAGGCACCACTAAATGGTCCACAGTGTATTTCCATGTGTGGTATGTGCTGACTCCAGTACCTGAAGAAGCCTATTGTGCAGTGCCTCTCTCCTAGTCGTAGGAGGGGCAATTGCAACAATTTGTCATTTATGTTGAACTTGACTTCCCGTACGTGTTCTGCTTCTTGGGATCATCAGAAACATCACTCACATGGTAGGTCCTTGAAACTTTGAAGGTTTTATCATCTAAACTACGGCATGTATGTGTCTGACCATGGGATCCTAAATACTTACCTCTTCCAGCTCACCAGGTCTAATCACCATGACACCACCAGTGCTGTCAACCAGAAACCATGCTGATTCTGTGGAATATCAAGGCCATTAAGATCTTTGTAGACTGTATTATGACAGAGAGCTGGTGATTTAACCTAGTCCTAAGGTAAGACATTTAATGCATACTACTGTCTTTTTGACATGACTAGAAAGTGCATTTGATCTTTATTATTTATGGGGATTGAGAAAAATACATTTGTCTGCTCAAAAGCTTCGTATTACGTGCCAGAAATTGTGATGACCGGTTGTAGTCAGGTATCATATCTGCCATAGCAGTTGTGATTGTGGCTACCACTTGGTTTTATTTTGACCCACTGTCATTCACCATGATCCCTCTAGCTTTTTGCAGAGGCCAAGCAGGTGAATCGAAGGGTTACCCCTTCATCCTTCAAATCTTTGACGGTGATGCTAGTTTCTACAGTTCCTCTTGTGATAAAGCACCCGCAGTTTTAGAGATTTGCCCTTACCCCTTTCAAACACAGTGGCTTTTATTCCATTGGCCAAGGAACCAATCTTGATTGCACTAAGGTAATGGGTAATAACTGCACATATGGTCTGTGGACCCGTGGGGCCACTAGGAGATGGATGTGGGCCAGGATTCCATTCATTGTCTGGCTTATATAAACCTTTCTCTAATGAAGGATCACAATGGCACTTCCGATGCCTTGCTGTCAGAGTCAGCTCAGCCCTGGTGCCCAGGAGCTCTTGAATGGTCTGGGCATTCTTTCCCTAGTGCATACTGATTCTGATAACTGGTTTCAGATCCTTTGGGGAAGGTTTAGGGGATATTTATTATATGTTTGCAATGGTGATGCAGGGTACTTCCTCAAAAGGACTCAGCCTCTTCACCGGTCAATGGGTTCTGGATCTGAGACTGGGTTCTGAGTCTGAGAATTGACTTAGATCTAGAAAATGAGTGAGTGCTCATGATTTTCCATTGTGGTGGCTGACACCAGTTTTTTGCTTGCTAGATTTCAACTTCTGGTTATACAACTTAGACAAAACTCAAATTGGTTGCTCTTCTATCTCATTGCCAGGATCAATTAATAATTGTCACACATCCATGTGGGTCAAGGCACTCTGTCACTCTGGCCATCCAACCCATTTCAATAATTATATCCACTCTCTCTGTAAAGACAAAATAATCTCGGCTATTTTAGAATCCTACCCATTCTGGTAATACCAGAGAATCCATTTCTAATGTAGTACCTCCCAGTGTCAACAGCATGACAACCAAGCTTCTCTACAGTGCTGGTGCTTTCCTTCACCATACATTCTTTATTGACCAGGTGGGGTAGTGTCCTTTGGACCTTCTCAAGGAGCATGGCCAGGCGGTGGTTTCTTTGATTTAACATTAATCCACCACAGTGTTCCCTGAGCCTTTCAACTTCTTCCCCAATTCTCTGCTAAGGCAGTTCTACACCTGGTTTACTTTTGTAAGAAACAATCCCAGTAGTGTATTAGGACCCACTTTTTTCTTGCTAAGACATTGAACCCCATGTCACAGAAGAGTGTCCCATTGTCAATAAACTTTCCCCTCTCCAGGCTTAGATTCTAACCTCATATGTGAGCACTCTCAAAATCTACTCCCACACTGGTTCCCCTAGTTTCTGCCTTGCAGTTTTTTTTTATAATTAAGATTTTACTTATTTATTTGAGAGAGAGAGAGAGGTTGAGAGTACAAATTGGGGGAGGGGCACAGGAAGAAGCAGACTCCCTGATGAGCAGGGAGCCTGATGTGGGGCACGATCCCAGGACCCTGAGATCATGACCTAAGCCAACAGCCAATGCTTAAATGACTGAGCCACCCAAGCACCCCATGACTTGCAATTCTTTAGCTGTGCTGTTTTCTCTCAGAGCAGGGAGTATATAATATCCTGTGTTGGTGTTATGACCTAAATATTCCTATCATTATACATTTCTATCATTATAGCCCTTACACCACAGGGTAGGAACCAATGCACGGTTCTGCTGGCTGTTTAGTACGTAGCCCTTATACGGCAGAGAAATAACCTTCTGATGAGTCCAGTCTGGAGCAGTGAAGGGGATGGGTCTGAGTGTGAGAAGAGGAGCATATCTTATGAGGTGTTTTCCACAGATAAGGTTTTTGTAGTGTCTCCTCCTCAGGGTTTCTCAACAGCAACACTCTTACCCTGTGCCTTGTAAGATGTGAACAGCCTGGCCTCTTATCTGCCAGATGCCAACAGCACTTCCCACCCTCAGTTGTGACAACCAAATCTCCATAGTGAGAACAGGTGCTCGGGTGATGGGATCCAGACCCTTAGGTGATGGCAGGATTCTTCAGGACGCTGCTAAGGTGAAGTGTCATTGGGCTATTCCTGTGCCCATGTGGTAGCTGCAGCAGTGGCTGCAGGGGAAAAAAAAAAGTAAGCTAAGGAGATGTGAGCCGGGACATAGCATGTGTGTGACACAGAGGTAGGCAATACGCACTCATTGCACAGAAGGGAACACTGAGCCTCAGGGAGGTCAAACGACTTAAGTTGATGCATTTAAGCAGGTACACTGAGCATAAAGATGAATAAGACGCAATACCTTCTCTCAAGAAATCTTGATGTTATATAATGCTATATGATAAATTACTGCATATACGTGTTGATGAAGTCACACAACCAGTGAGTGACAAAGCTAAAAATGGAATGAGGTTTATTGGACTTCCAAACATATAGTCTTTTGAACACACAGATGTGTCTCAAGATTTATTCTATTTAGTGCATGCTAGATAGAGCTTTTGCTAAATTATTTGCATACCTGGTCTCATTTAACATTCCTAGAAATCTAATGAAGTGTAGACAGTCTCATCCCAGTTTTTCAGATGATGAAACGGCCTTTTCTTATACACCTTCATACGACCTAGACATATTATGCTCCAAGAGACACTGCTTTGTGGAGGAGGGTGGCTTCACACTGAAAAAACCACCGTGGATGAGCCTGGAGCTGCAGGCACGAGACAGTGCAGTACACGGCTGCCTACCACGTGGCTGCCAACCGCGGAGCCCAGGGACCCTTCCCTTTCGCTCCATTTTCATTCTCCACAGTGATTCTGATTAAGACATGGGCTGCTACCAACTAGCTCAACTCTTTTTAACAGGGGCTTGTGGAACTGTGGAAATGATCTAAAAATATATAATGAATGTGAGAGAAATAATGTTGTTACAAGGGAATTGATAACTGAGGATAATGGGAAGGGGAAGAAATAGCAAGTTAGAGCTAATTACCAGGGAAGCCCCCTGACACTGAGAATGGTGAGCCAGGATAATGGTCTCCTGAGGGGAGTGGCAGAATCACCATCAGCTAGTACATTTAAAAATAGGCAACAGAGCACTGGAAACAGGACTAGTGGGAATAATCTTGCATTAGGCAGGAAAGGAGGTAATTGACTAAGTGACCTAATATTAAGAGCTTTCTTGCTCCTGAATTTCTAGAATTCTAAAAAAATAAAACCTTATAGGCTGTATACAGAAATATGGGTACCTAATGACTGGAGTTGCCTAAATATAGCCCCAAATTTTTCATAAATGGAAAATGAGAACAGCCCATGCCTCAGATGGAGCATAATATGAGGGTCAGAGGAAATGCCAGAGATGGACAGAGGAAGGGGAAGCTCTGTCATGAGTCAGATTTCTCTGATGCAGGCAGGTGGGGCTGTGTCCAAGAGCACTTGAGCTGTACGAGGGCAGTTAATGAATCACCTAGTACTCTCTTTCTTTCCTCCTTCAGTCCTCCTCTTTCAGGTATAAGGCAGAGTTTGCAAGGACCGCCTTTTGTGGACTCCTACATCATCCTTACCTTCCAAGTCAGTGCTCTCCCTTCTTAAAACAGGCAAGTGGCGTGATCTTACAGCACAGCTTCCCAGCCTGGTTCACAGCCACAGGAGACCTGCAGAAAACTGCCGATTGCAGGAACCCCCTGCAGACCCATATGGCATCTGGATATCTGGGATGGAGCCCATGAATCTGCATTTTTAAGAAATTCCTTGAGTAAGTCTGATGCACACCACTAAGTTGGAGAAATTGCCTAGGGAAGGGGATGCTGGCTAAACCAAAAGCAAGCACAGGTGAGGGGAAGGCAGCCTCCCACCCCCCTCCCCCCTTTCTCCTTTGCTTCTCTGATTTTCCTTTACCCCCAACCAAATGGGATGTCCTTTCACTTCCTTGCCACTCTCACCTTTGTAAGTATGTATACACACACCTGCACTTAGATTTTTCCCACCTTCAAAAAGACTCGAATTTTCTTGTATGTCTGATATGCTAGTGATCACGTCTCTGCTCTGCATTTGTGGTCCCGTTTTAACCCCCTAGAGGGCAGGGGTCATGTCTTTACCATGTTTCTATCCTTTAGAATTTCGTGGTAAAAAAGAATTTTTTTTTTTTAATTGCGAGTCAGCCAAATGTGCAAAAGGCAATAAAAAGAAGGCATGCAATAGAAACTTAGGGTTTGTCAGCTTTGCCAAAGGGAGAAAGCATAGTCTGGAAGCTGAGCAGTGAGCGGGGTGTCAAGACCTGTCTTTTGTTTCCAGCTCTCCCAATAATCACATAGGAAACTTTCAGCAAGTCATGTGGTCTCCAGTTTATCTCCCTGGAAGGAGGGATAACAATCGCTTTCTTACTTCTCTCACAAAGCAGCTGAGAGTGTAAGCATGATAACATCACTCTTTAATATCAGTTTTCACTTTGGAAAGCTAAAAATGACATCAACACTATCAACATCATCATTTCATAATCTACAAACCATTGAACAGGAGTTCAGTCTGGAGTCCCCAAAGATAATTATTTTCCCTCACACCAGGACATACAAGAAAAGATAACACAGTGAAAAACAAAGATGCCAGGAATTATATCTAGTTAAAATGGATGTCTGCAGTCAGTCTTCTAATTCCCCAGATAATGCTAGATCTCAAGACAAGGAAAATAATTGGCCTTGTTTAATTTCTGACATGCTACCTAATGAACAGCTCAACCATTTTCATAGAAGGCAAAATTACACTGCTGCTGCTGGAATGCAGCTCCTGTATCTAAAGTTAATTGGATTTTCCATTATGATGAGGCTTGTCTTTCAGAATTGAATCTCTGAGTCTCCCAATTGTTCTGAGCTACTGGTAAGACTGGAGATACATAGGGCACGTGGGGTGAATCACGGGATGGGGAGGAGCCTCGTTAGGTCAAAGGATCCGCAGGTGTGTTGAGACATTACAACGTGCAAGCAGGAACTGGGATTTGTGGAGAGTCAGTGTCTTCTCAAAATGGAGTTTTTCAGAAGGGAAAACTGACTTCTTTTGATTGCAGCCTCTGTCTCTCCATCTCTCTTTCTCTCTCAGTAATGTGCTCCACCACCATAAGGATGTTGAGTGTGATTTGTGCAGACTAGAACAGAAGAGCAATACCAACTTTTTTTTTTCTTTCTAGTGAGACAGATTGCTCTATGGTTTACCTAATTTAGCAACAGTTTGTACTCGCTAGTGTTTTGAACATGAAAAGAGCTTTCCAAATGAAAGAGCCAATTTGAAAAAAAAGCTTCAGCCCTGCTGATGGGCCAGGAGGAAATGGAACTTTCCTGGTTGTGGAATGGCAACGCTCTCCGTCTCCTTAAGAGCTGCAGCAGAAAGAACCAGGGTAGGGCTATGGCTGGCAATCTGGCAGCCTTGATGGGCCGATGGGCTGGACACGGCTGCCCGGTGAGGGCGAGCAGCCAGACTGGTGAGCTCAGGAGTGGGAAGGGATGAGGACTGCCTCTTGGTGGAGGTTTTCACACAGAGAAAGCATGTCAGAGTTTTGATATTCTCTATGAGAAAAGCATATTCATTAAAAACTTTCTGGTTGCATGACCCTATCAACACTTATATGCGATTATTTATCATATAATACTTCACAGTCTGCTGGATGAGAATTCCTTGAGGAAGATATTGTGTCTTATTCATCTTTGTGCCCAGTGGATCAAACTTTAATGCATCAACTTAAGTTGTTGATGTATCTATTTATGTGTCTTAAGGGAATTCATTTAAGTGTAAACATAAAAAAATATGCCATAATTTTGTTAAACCTATTAGGGTATATCTTAATTTTTTAAGTCAGTAAGAGTCTAAAAATAAGGTGACCATGGGCCTCTCTGGACTTCTAAATGCCTTGATTGTGCCTGGAGACTGCTGGAGCAACTGATATCAGCAAGGAGTGTTTTTCTAAGGCTCCTTGGAGAAGTGGAAGGAAGCTGAGGGTGACAGACGAGGCAGACAGCTGGGGAGAGCGATGGACTTAGCCAGATATCAAAACCTGTTAAAAGCATTTCCCCAATTATCTGCTATTTTATGCCCTAAAAACAAAAATATTGCTTCTGTGTCAACGTTTATATTAAACTTCTTCAAGTTTTTGTGCTGACGCCGTATTGAAGAAAGAGTACAAGAAAATATTCTTGTACCAGACAATATTGCCTGGCACTTAGGTGGCTTAAAACAATTAAATAGCAAATTGATGAAACTGTAAACCTAACTGGAAGTGGGCTCCAGACACTGAGAATTGCAGTTCAGTCACAATTCTTTTTTCATTGTGAGGCTTGGTTTAACCATGCACTTGCCACAGAACATGTGTTTAGACAGCGCTTTATGGTTTATGGAACACACTCACATACATTATCTCAAGTACTTCCAATAGGAGAGTATTACATAATGCCTAGAATGACATATTTGGGCTTTAATGTAAGGGGCAAAGCTGTCTTAGCAATATCTTTGGAGATTATGTCATACCACAGATGGAAACCTGAAGGTAGAGACCAGAACTGCAAATCCCATGGAATCTAGGAAAAAAAACCCAAAAAACAGGTTGACTTTACAGATGTCCAATTGCACCCTATATTAGGTTTGCATGTACATTTCTAACCCATTGAGTTCAAACAACGATTGGCAAAGGGCTGCCTGCATTTCCTGTGACTATAATCTAGAAGTCAAACTCAAAGCAAGGGAGGCAGGTTTTCACTCTTCCCACTCATCTCCTGGGTGGGTGGAACAGTGATGTACCACACCAGATGTCCTCTCCTCCCCACTTCAGGGCCCACCGCCCACCATACAATTACAAATCCCTCTTCTCAATTTTTAGGGAAACGAAGTAGTTTAACTTTCTCTGCATAGACAACACACTACTAGAAAAATGTTTCCTGCTTCCTTGCAGTCTAGCAAGTTAAAATATGTCCCTGTCCCTTTACCATTGCATTTTTGGAAAGTTTCTCACTTCAGATTTGGAAACTGACAAGGAGATCTCAATGGTTTCCAAAAGTCTTAAAAACCCGTTCTTGTGGCATTAGGGCCTCTATCTTTCCATATCAAAAAGGACATAGTGATTGCATTTTAACACACTATTTCCTTTTGGTCTGTAACAGGAAATTAAATTAAGAATATTAATCCCCTCCATGTGCTCAAAATTCTGAGAAGTAAATTCAAGATGGCAGCATTAAAGACCCTGTTCTCATTCCTTAGGTATCCCAATGTTGAACCTGGGCTGCTTAGATCCCTCCTTACACACCTGTTCCTGGAATTTTTCTCACTCCTTTTGTCCTCTGTGACCCCACTCTGACACCTCTTAGCCCTATGACATCCCTTTTCTGGTCCTGGTTTGCCTTTCTCAGCCCTAGTTCTACTTCCAGGTCATCAGATTCTCTCTCACATCTCATGAAATGGCCTTTGATAGTTTAAGCACTTTCACAAAACCTTTTGACTAATCAAAGAAGAGTTATTTTGTTTGAACCATACATTTAAAAAAATACAAACCTACCACTTTTCCTGTCTATTTTGTTTTGGTGTCATGGAAATATTTGTGCATAAAAGTTTCATTCAATAACCACTGCTTTTCCTATATTCCATTGATCTACACAAAGTAAATATCTTTTTGCTGTTTTCCCAAGGGAATCTAAGTCGTCCAGTAAAATATTCAACTTCTTATTCAAACCTCTCGATAACCACCATATCATGACAGGCCATATATGGTGATTGTCAATACATATTGAATATAATGATCATATGTATTTGTTAGCGACTTCCTACATTGCACAAGCCTCCTCTAGCAGTCTTGTTCATGCCTAAACCAAGCTTAGCTAAAAGTAACACATAACACTAAAAAGCAAGTTTCCAAATAAGTCTTCTCAAGAATTTCCCACCTAACACACTTTCCTTGGGAAGAATAATTATGGAGGACAATACAAAAGTCTCTATTGAGAGATCTCAAGTGAATAATTAGAAAATATGTTGGTAGAGAGAAATGCTTTAAAAACACTTGGGGTACAAATACTAATTGATGAATATTTCATTACTTCAATCTGCCAAAATATTTTGAGCACCTAGGGATAAAAGTGAAAATGGCATAATTTCTGCCCTCCAGAATATCACATTTTAGTGGGAAAAAAAATACAAAGTTGGAAACAGAGATCTAGAAACTTCTAAGGCATTTTGGAAAACTATTGTTCTTCCTATTTTGCATGGAAAAAAATCAATTAAATCTTAGAAAGAGTAAAGGACTGTCCAGGGTTACAAGACTAATACATGGCAGCAAGTTGGCCAGGGGCCACAGAAAAAGAAGAGAGAGGAAGGGGAAGTGATTTTCAAAGTGCTTAAGAAGGAGAAATTAGTCATAGACTTCCTCTTATTCACGGGAGTTCCTTACAAGTTTCTGATAATATTTTTTAATAAATTTGAATTTTAGACCACTGAAAGAGAATACTTTCTTGTTGACCACCTGAGTATTTTCTCTGCAAAATTAATATGGAAGGAACATAATACAGTCCCTAATTATTAAGGTGGTGAGAAAACAGTAAAGGCAGTTAGGTGTGGTGGTGGTTTTGTGTGTGCGCGCATCTGTGTTCATGTGCGAGGGGTGTGAGATAAATCGGTGTTCCATTGCTTCTGAACATATCTCATTCTTGTTCATATATCACATGTCATACAAACTCAGACTCCTGGTCAAATCTCTTGGTTTAACAAAACAGTTAAACATAAAGAACTCTGAAAAAAGTGCAACAAAAAAAGCAAAAAAATTTTTTTGGAATACAACTTGGGACTCCCTGGAGAAATGCATAGTCCCCAGGCAAGGGTCTCTGCTTTCCTAGATTTCTGTAAAGTGTAATCTTATTTATTGAAAACAGTATGTTGGTGTGTGTTCTAGAATTAAGGATTTAAGTACAGCAACATGAAAGCTTTTGCATTTGGTACTAAATTAGATTGTAAACTTAGAATGGTGTTTTTCTTCCTTTCTTTTCCAGTTTATCCCCTTGAGCACAAGTCAGCATTGACTTAGTCTTTATGAGTGACAATGCCTAGCAGTGTGTGGCAGAGATGTGAATGTATTATCATGGAGACAAGAGGCATACGTCATGCATACAGTATATACACTGTTTACCTGATGAAGTCATGTGTTGCCTGGAATGTGTAGTTGGAGATAACCACCAGTACTCATTATCCTCAGCGTGCATCACTATTCACTCATTGGCTTATTCCCTCGTTCAAATTTGTATTGAGCTCCTACTATGTTCTGATACTCTCTTTGCCTACCCAACAGTAACTTTCCCCTTCCATGTGGCACAGCCCACACCAAGTGAGGGCATCTACTCTGACTCTCCAGGGTTCAGCTAAAACCCAACTGGTTTAAACCAGTCTTGATTTAATTCTCCCCGCAAGGGATGGATTTCATGAAGAGTGTGAATCCCAGCACTGGCCAAAAGAGATTGAGAGGAAATAGGTTGAGGTGCTTCAGGGAAAGGCTCCTTTGCTGGTAAGAGTTGCACAAGGAAGAAACAGTCTGTGATAGTTTTGTGTGTTGGTTGACTGGCTAGGCTAGAGTACCCAGTTATTCAGTTAAACACTAATTTAGGTGTTGCTGTGAAGGTATTTTGTAGACATGGTTACCATCTATAATCAGCTGACTTTAGGTAAAGGAGAGTGTATTTGATAATCTAGGTGGGCTTCCAACTAGTCAAAAGATCTTAAGAGAAAAACTCTTTCTCTGAGGAAGAAGAAATTTTGCCTCAAGCCTGCAACATCAGCTTCTGCCCAAGAGTTTCCTGCCTGTTGTCATCTCCCACAGATTTCAGACTTGCCAGCTTCCTCCTACAATTGCATAAGCCAATTGCTTGAAATCTCTCTAGATATGTCAATAGATAGACTGATAGATTGATCAGTAGATAGATTGGTCAAAGAATAGATAGATAGATAGATAGACAGATAGATAGATACATTTTTTGTTCCCTTTCTCAGATAATCCTGACTGACACACTGTCTTCTTTTCAGTATGGAAATTCAGATGAATGAGTAAAAGCATGGACAGA
Source organism: Lontra canadensis (assembly GCF_010015895.1). Lineage (NCBI taxonomy): Eukaryota > Metazoa > Chordata > Mammalia > Carnivora > Mustelidae > Lontra > Lontra canadensis. The sequence goes on along the minus strand of NW_022631007.1, from coordinate 29,310,702 downwards.
AACCGGGTCTCAAGAATGTGATTGAACTTCTGAATTAATCAGACCTGGAGCCTCCTTTATTTGGAATTCCTTGTGATGATAGATAACAAACAACTCCCTTTCACTGGCTAGGAGTTCAAACTAAATGGGAGCATTTAAAAGTTTAGAAACTAATTATTATTTCTCTTTAGGATTGATATCAAAGTGGGAAAAGTTCTCCTGTGGTGATAGCCTGTTTCATCCTACAGAAGGAAATCTTGAAAACATTATTAATATTCATAAAACAATAAAGTTGCACTCAATATTTTTGTAAATTATTAAATAAGTAACTTTTTCTTTATTTTGCACTTTTGAGGTCTTACCAAGAAAGGATCGAGAAAGGATCATCTGCATAATTCCTTATTTTAATGTCTTATAATTCTCTTCATTCTGTTTCACGCTTGGGATTACAGTTACAGTTAAATTACAAACAGCTGTGATTCCTGCCCCCAAAATATGTGTAGGTGTGCACAAAATGCTTAATATCTTCTGCAGGGAACAGGTGTTGAATGGTCAGTATGTGCTGAAAAGAAATGAATTCACTTTTAGGCTGAAGCTGTGTAATCTAGTTGCTAAGATTTGTTTGTTTTTGAGTTACATGTGTATGAAAACAGATTCTTGACAAAAAAATGGAAAGACTTAAAGAGACACCCACGTTTCTACTGTGGCATTATCTTTACAACTTTATCATTCCTCCTCCCCCTCACCCCCCTCCTCCTCCTCCTCCACCTCCTCCTACCCCCCACCCTTCTTCTTCTTCTTCTTTTATTTTTGAGTGTAGTGGACAATGTTACATTAGTTTTAAGTGTACAACATAGTGATTCAGTAAGTGTTATGCTATGCTCACCACAAGTGTAGCTATCATCAGTCCCCATATAGTGCTATTCATGGAAAACAAAAACATTTATAATAGATAAGATATGGAAGCAGCCCAGTGTCCACTGATAGATGAATGGATAAAGAAGATATGAGATATAGATATATAAAATGGAATATTACTTAGCCATAAAAAGGATGAGATCTTGTTATTTGCAACAAGTTTATCATTTCTAAGAAAATTTCAGTTATGTTGAATAACAACCACACAGAAGTACAAAACAGTAGGTGGGAGCCTGAGAAGAGGCTCTCTTTCCCAGGGACCCATTAATTACCTTGAGGAACTGCATATACTCTTAAAAATTTATTTGGACTTTTGTTGGATTTGGTTTTATTTTTATTTTTTACTTTTTAAGAAAGATTTTATTTGTCAGGGAGAGAGAGCACAGCAGGGAAAGCTGCAGACAGAGGGAGAAGCAGGGTCCCCACTAAACAAGGAGTCCGAAGCTGGACTCTATGCCAGGACACTGGGATATTGATCTGAGCCAACAACAGATGCTTAACTGACTGAGCCACCCAGGTGTCCCGTGGATTTGGTTTTAAGTGAAAGTTCCAAAGAAAGTTTTTTAAGATAATTTTTTTTTTTTTGCTTTTTAAAAGAAACACATAATAGACTTTACAATATAAATTTAAACTGCATTCCTTTTTCTTTTCTGTCCAATCATGAAATGGTGGCCCTTGATGTTTACTGAGCACTTACCATCTACTCAGTGTGTTGGTAGTAGGGATACAAAGACAGAGAAAACACAGTGATTTTTAGTGCAACAGGATCCTGTCAAAAATGAAAAACTCTTCCCTGTGGGAGTGACATTCTGTATAATTGGTTGAAACAAATGCATGAAGACACAGCGTTGTGACCAGACTCTCTTCTGGGTTGATTTGGGTCCTATTAGAAGCAAAGGAAGGTGTTAGAGTTCTTTTGAATCGTGCCAGGTGGTAGGTCCTAGCAAAATTACAACCCCCCATGGTTCACACACCAATCTCCAAGATATACAAGGCACTTGGGAAGAGGAGCAAATGCCTTCTTTCCTGGTGGGTTAATCTGACCTTACTCCTAAGATTCCCACCCCCCTCCATGACTGAGGGAAGAGAACTTGATTAGCTCCTAGGAATCACTTATTAATCTATCTAGAAATTAACCTATCTACTTCAGTGTTCTCAAAAATGTGTCTGTTGACCACATACGTGCGAATCTGTGGGCTTCTCGGGAAAACATCTCATTGCTCTTTCTTTTCTAACAAGCTTCCACCAGTGATTCTCGCATTCACTGAAGATGATTGATAGATGCTTACCGATGCTGGGTCAGATACTTCTCCACTCAACTCACTAACCCCAGAGCCTGACCTAGACAGACTACCTCAGCTCTGATCTCTCTCTTGCTGTCTTCTGGTTGGCTCTGACCATGGGACCCTGGAAGCTGATTAGATGGAAGGAAGAGCATGACTGAGGTATTTATTATCTGGGCTTCCTCTTTGCTCTGCTGGCTGCAGACAGCCTTCTCCAGCTGATAGCACTTTGTCTTTCCCAATCCCTGCAACGATCCTCATGCCTCTTATCTCTTTCATCCCACGTGTGGGAACGGCTCCTCTGATGTTACCTGATGTTACTGTGTTCTCCCAGGACCCTGCCTGTACTTCATAAGCAGTCTCTTTGTAAAAAACTCTGCTTTAATCTAACATGAGTGTCATATGCTCTCTGGAGGAATCGGGACTAAAAGAAATATATTTAGTAATAGTTGATAACTAATAATATTTTATGTTTTGCAAATTGCTTTTATATTTCTTTTTCGATCTCTACAATACAAAGTGATATAAGTAAAGCAGATTTTTTTTCTTAAAGTCACCATTTTAAGAATAAGAAAACTGAGGCCAAGAGAAGTTTTTATACCTGGTAAAGTTGACCCCACTGGTCAGTGGGAGAGCCAAAAAACAAGTCTGGTTTACTGACTCTGAATTTAGAGCTCTTTGCCCTGCATTGGGCTGCCAGTCCTCTCCCTTCCCCACCCCAGGCGATATCACCTGATACTATTACCTAATACAAGTGCAATGGAAATGACAGTTTTTGGGTAACAATGAACAATGAAAGAAAGAATTCAGTATAGTCTTTGTTTTCATTTCCATTGAAGCTGAGACACAGGCACCCAAGGAGCTGGAAAGGAATGTTCTCAGAGGAGGCGGGCTTCTCTGTGGTTACGCATATGGTCATGTGCAGCTGGCTTTTACACAACCTGGTCTCCGGACCGGAAACTTTCTGGCCACAAGTGACTTAACCAGCCCCTCTGGATTCTGAGGGAGCTCCTTTCACAGCATCTCCGACACTTCCCCCGTATCTAGCTCTTTTAAATTGACAGCTTCTCATGGCAGGAGACTATTTTCATTTACTACTGTATCTCTGATTTCTTGCCTAGCTCTGGTCACACAGTAAGAGCTTAATAAGCATTTGTGGATGGAATAAAAAAAAGCAGCTGTCTGTCTAGTGGCTCTTTGTACCGACATTATTAGGAAAACCTGGAGTCACTTTCTCCCCCGCTAATCCAGCCCGTTGCCAACCTCTGTTGATTCTACGTTTGGACGCTTCCCTAGATGTTTCTTCCTTTTCCTTCCCACTGTTACTACTCTAGTCCAGGTTCTCGATTCTTTTTCCCTCTTGGAGTTGGTTATAATGGTTTCCTAAATATTCCTTGCTTCTTGTTTTCACCTGTACCAATGCCAGCTTAACCTTCCAGAGGCCAGCCCAGATTGTCTCACTCCTCATCACAAGCTTTCAGTGGCTTCAAAACAAGTCTGACACCTTAGCATACCATTCCAATGCTGCACACTTGGCTCCATAGTTATTTCCACAAACATGCTTTTCTGCCCTCCATGTTCTAGCCAGCCCAAACTGTCCTATTAATCCCGGTTTCCTCCGCATTCCATGCCTTTACTGGTACAGTTTTAACACCTGAAATACCTTTCTATAGCTGAAATATCTGTCTACGGGCTACACTAAGAAGGTACTTCTTCCATGAAATCTTCCTGATTTTGCTCATGTTCCTCTTTTTCGGAAGTAATTGCCCCTGACTTTGAATGACCATATCACCTTATCAGTATCATTTTAGTATCATTTAGAATCCCCTTTGTATTTTTTTAAAAAGATTTTATTTATGTATTTGACAGAGACAGCGAGAGAGGGAACACAAGCAGGGGGAGTGGGAGAAGGAGAAGCAGGCTTCCCACCAAGCAGGGAGCCTGAGGCTCAATCCCAGGACCCTGGGATCATGATGTGAGCCTAAGGCAGCTGCTTAATGACTGAGCCACGCAGGTATCCCGAATCCCTTGTGTATTAAAAGGACTTATGCTATCCCTTTGCATCTGAGTTCTCTACAGATGGTCAAGTCCTCAAGTTCAGGATGCATATCTTAATTATCTTTGTATCTTTCTTGTTATATATGGTGCTCTATACATAGGACATTATCAGTAAGTATTTACTGAATTAATGTGGGTAATTGCACAAGGAAAGCATGGACAAGAAACGGGGCATCGGGGTCAATTTAAATTTAGTAGATGAGAGGCGCCTGGGTGGCTCAGTGGGTTGAGCCTCTGCCTTCAGCTCAGATAGTGATCTCAGGGTCCTGGGATCGAGCCCCACATGGAGTTCTCTGCTCGGTGGGGAGCCTGCTTCCCCCTCTCTCTCTGCATGCCTTTCTGCCTACTTGTGATCTCTGTCAAATAAATAAGCAAAATCTTAAAAAAATAAATTTAGTAGATGAAGTGATTCTGAAAGCATGAAAGGAAATTAGAGAATTAGAGGGATGTGTGATTGTAGCAGACATAAAGGCAAAAGAAAGATGTCTGTGTCACTGGACCTCTGGAGAAGCTTTGCTTGCCTGAGTAAAAGAGAAGAAAATGGAAAGTAGACATCAGGGGAGCAGACCTGAAACTTACGGGAAAAGGCAGCTTGGATGAAAGGGTGATAGTCAGGCAGTAAAGGTGTTCTTCCTGCCACAACAACAGAAATCTTTGCAATAGACAGAAGGACAGACAGGAAGGAAAGGAGTGTTGAAGAAGTAGATTGCAAAGTACTGTCATTAGGTCCTGAATAAGACTTAAAAGGGACGTGTCAACAAAAATGGGTTAGATTTGGGGACGAACAATGAGCTGACATGTTTGAATGTTGCTGGGCTGCGGAAAGAGAGGAATCAGAGGCAGACAGAGTTACCTCAAAGCTAGGCTGACCTTGGGGGAGAGGCCTTTGATATCCAAGGTGCTTTCAGGCCATTCACCTCAGAAATGTTTAATAGCAGCACTGACTTGGGGTGGGGAGTGTAGGGATAGGTGTTGAGGTTCCTGGGAACTCAAGAAGAGGTCAGGGCAGATGTTCAGTTCCGTGAAAGCACACATGCACTTCCCAGAAGCCTCTTCTTCCAGATGTGACATGTACTGGACATCTGTTCCAGATGGGAAATAGTGATACCCTAAGTAGATGTCTAGGTTATACTTCTCGTTCTATCTGGGTCACAGAATTCCTTTCCCTGTATCTGATGCACGTCTGATTCCATATCTGTCTCCTTCAACATGGAGACTGAGGCACTAGGAATTCCTGGATTCATTCTCTAGACTTTTAAATGCCTTACTGAACAAGTCTAATTGCTCAATTTCTCTGTTAGGTTTCTCAGCACAAGTTAAATGAATTCAGTAGTATTCACTTCAAAGTGATATTGTGAAACTTCATTAATGAATGTCTTATTTATAAATCCTTACAAAGAATTATTTTACTTCAAACCTTCAGGATGAAACCAATTTGAACTTGAGTGTTTTTCTGCCAACGACTTTTCAAAGAAATAGTCTCTTTTTCTCCCTGTGGGGAAATCAGCGTAAATGCTGTTGAAATTTATCTAAACAAAAGAATGGGGTATTTTCATCATTCCACAATAAAATGGAATTTTTGTTTTTGGAAAAGAGGTCCTTTTCTGCTGTGTTCAATTTCTACTTGATTTTACCTTCTCCCACTGCTTGTCAATTATCTAGGACAAGGGAACACTTAGATTTAAGTGGTGAGCAGAGTTTATCTAGGGAGACAGAATCGGGGCAAAGTTGTATATTACATTTGTCTTTAAATTTCTGTACCCTTGGCTGTCTGTGGCCTGTAACTATAGCTACATGGTCAAATATTGTTTTTTCATATTTACCTCTCATGGGGTATGTGGGTAAATGCCAAAGAACAAAATAGCTGGAATAATAGTTCTGAGAAATCTCTCCACATTTTTAAAACTCACTCATTGTATGGGAGAGATGACAAATCTATGTAGAAATCTTGTTTGGTGCCCATACAAAAATAACCCCACAGTTCTCTGTGGTATTTGGCCATCTCCTGTTTTTTGCTGCAGGGTGAAACAAGGTTATACAAATCACAAGCACCATTCTCCTGGAGTCAAGATTATAGCACAGAAGAAAAAATTGGTGAAGGTTGAGGTCGGTGGTTGTCGAAAACAGAAAGTGTGGTGAGCTCTAAAACCAGTGCCTCGGTTTTGGCAAAACTGTGAAGCAGGTAAAGATTAGCTTCAATGTTCTCTCCTTTTTCATCTCCCCACACATCTGTACCCATTTCTCCACCTATAATCCATTCTCCATAGAGCCATCTGGTCTTCTTTGTCCTTAGGTTTCAATGGAACCTAAAGTTCTATTGCTAAAATGTTGACTGAAAGAGGTATGGGAGGAACTATGGCTTAGGCCCATGCAGAGTCAACTCTGGGGCCCTTTATGTTAGTACAAAGAGGGGAAATAGCTTCAGCTCAGTGAGAAAGGGGCTGGGTAGGGGGAGAGACCCTTGCCAGAAGTGGGATAAAGAATGACTTTAAGATTCCTGTGGTAAAATTTATAGGCACTGTACAAACTAGTAAAAAAGCTGCCTTTGAACCCTTCAGATTATAGGATGTAAGTTGCCTCTCCTACATCTGAAGGCACAGGAAAGATTACTGTAGCTGGGAGGGAAGTATCACTTGTTTGACCCAACCAATGGCCCTTGTATCTAGCACCAAGACACTACATTTGATTCTCAGAATTACACCAAATCTTTTCTGGGATTCAGAATCAACTTCATGTTTTTCATATCTAGTTTCCAGCTGGAACAAGATTTCAGAGTGCCAGAATTATCATAAGAAAACTACATTTAATACATATCCCACCCAATTCTGTAGATGCCAAAGGTTTGGATGACCATTATTAATAGTCTTGATAAACTTTGTAAAAGCGTCCATAATTTTGGCTTCTTGTCTTGGTAGAATTATAACTCCTTTTTATTTCAGATCTCTAGAACTTTTTGAAAGAATCATAGAGTGGAATTTTTTTTTTTTTGAGGGGGAAAATGTTTTTAAATTACACTATTTACGTTTCATGAACTTATTCTGTGTGTAACTTATTAGCCTATTTTGTAAGGAAAAAAGTGTTTTCTTTCTCAGAGGACATATATGGCTATATCATTATCACACTGTGAAGAATCATGGACTGAGGAAAGCTTGAAAGAAAATAAGAAAATATAAATTTCTGTTTTTATCTTACAGGGTAAATAAATATTGAATTTCTCACAGGAGGCCTGTAAAGTATTTTATAAGCAATGAATCCTTAATTTCTTGGGGAGGCAGTGTGCTATGTTGGAATAAGAATCAGAGAGCACTTTTTCCTCTAACTAGCTCTGTGATGTTAGGTAAGTATGGCAAACACTCTAGATTGTCTATCCACATGCCATTCGTTCTTCCAGGCTAATAGTTCCCTCTCCCACAGGGTGATAGACCTCCACTGCCAGGGAGGCTGGGCTGCTCCTCATCTCCAGGGATGGATTCCTGATTGGCTTAAGCGAGTATCAGGACACCCTTCTCCTTCATCAATGAGTGGATTAGTGATGACCATGTGACCTGTTCTGGTCAATGAGATGAGAGTGGAAGTCAGCTGGGGTCTCTCTCCCTCTCTTTCTTTTAAATGTACTCCACGCCCATGAGAGAGCCCAATGTGGGGCTTGAACTCAGGACCATGAGGTCAAGACTTGAACTGAGATTAAGAGTCAGATGCTTAACCCTGTAACTTACTGAGCCACCCAGGCCAGGTGGGACCTCTCTTGAAAAAATTTCTTTGCACTTAAAAAAGGAATGCAAGAGACAACACCATAACTAAGAGATCTAACCTTGCATCACCAGAGAAAGGGGTAAAGTGATATGAGTCTCCTGAGGTGTTCCAATGTGTTCCAATATGAAGTACATAATTGGTACATTAAAATGGATTACTTGAATCTATTCATGAAGAAACAATCAAATCCAGATTATGGGACATTTTATTAGGCAAGTCCTGCATAAATATCAATTTCATAAAAGACATTTCAAGAAAAGATAAAGCAACTATTTTAGAGTATAGGGTAGCAAAAATGCATAATCCTTGACTGAATGTTAGATCAAAATGGAAAAAAAAAAACTGCTTTGAAAGATATTTTTTGAGACAAATGAGGATATTTAAATATGGACTGTATTTTAGATGAGGTCTTTTTTAAATATAAATTAGGTTTCTGGAAACTTACATGGAAGAATGCTCTTTTTCTTAGCAGAGTTAACTTTGAAGGACCTAGTGGTAAACTATCACAATGTTTACAATTTGTTTTTAAGTTATTCAAGATAATGAGAGATGAGAGAGAGCACAAAAAAGAGAATGAGCAAATGGTAAAGTTAATCTAGTGGTCCACAGCCACAGGAACATCCATCACCTGGGAGCTTTTTAGAAACACGAACTTTTAGGGCACCTGGTTGTCTTAGTCAGTAGAGCATGTGACCCTTGATCTCAGAGTCATGAGTTCAAGTCCCACATTGGGTATGGAGCCTATTAAAAAATAAATTAAAGTAAATAAAAAAAAGAAATACAAAGTCTCAGCTACCACCATAGAACTACAGAATTCGAATCTATCTTATAACAAAATTTCCAGGTGATTCCTATGCACATTAAAACTTAAGAAGTACTTCTGTAGGGCTTGTAGTCTAGCTGAATAACCATATTGTTCTATGTACATGAACAAATGCATGATCCTGGTCTGTAGACAGAAAGAAGATGTGCAGAGAGAAATAGAAGGGCAAAATCACAATGCTTTAGATAAACAGAGATTAGTTCAGCCACTATTGCTGGATAGGGGTATAAAACAACAACAATCAATTATTAATATTGCTCCTGGTTCTGGGTTTAGCTGGGTGATTCTCTTCGGAGTCCCTTATGTGGTTACGGTCAGATAGTATCCTTGGAAACAATTTGAGGGCTTCCTTACTCACGTATTTGATTCTTGGACTAAGAAGATTCAAATAGTTGGATAGGAACTGGAACACATGGGTCTTTTGGGGGCATTTCTTTCTATCTCCATGTGGTCTTTCCAAATGGTCTCTCCCACATGGAAGCTTTTGGACAGCTGGACTTCTGACATTGAGGCTTAAGATTATAGGGGCACATTCTGAGAGAGCCAGGTAGAAGATATATCACCTTTTATGACAAGTCACATAGTACCCTTCCATCATGGTCCTTTATCAGAAGAGGTGGTCGCAAAGGCTTGAATAGTTTCAAGAGAAGGGGGCATAGATTCCAACTCTTGGTGTAGGTGTGACAAAGTTCAGGAAGAGCATATAGGCTATAAAATATTGCTGTGGCCATTTGGGGAATATACGATCTGCCACAGATTAATGATCTCAATTCTGGACCATCAAAGATGAGACCCAACTGTACTTCCTTCTGTTGTATTTTGTAAAGATTTTATTTATTTATTTGTGAGGGGAGGAGCAGAGGTGGAGGGAGAGGGAGAGAATCTCCAGCAGACTCCCTGCTGAGTGTGGAGCCCAACCCAGGACTTAATTTCATGACCTGAGCTGAAACCGAGTAGAACATTTAACCAACAGAGCTATCCAGATTTTGTTAGATACCTTTCTTTTATCTTCCTAGAAAATTCATCTTTTCATTGTGTGTGTGGAGTGGGTGAGTGTGTGTGCATGCATGCTAGATAGAGAGGGTTTCTGTTACTTAAAATCACAACAGTATTGACTAATGGGTATAAGTAATGGTTTTAGACATTCTTCTTCAACCTTGACATCTGTCTCAAAATGAATCCATTTCAATCCTTGTCTTATCCTAGCAGGTCATGATTAGATTGCTGGGAAGCATACACAATCTTCTTGGCTGATAGAAAAAAGTAAGTAGGATGTGGTTGCCTGGTTGGTAGGATCCTCGCTACAGCAAGACACCTAGCAAGGTGTCTAGGCTCAATGTTATATACTCAGTAGGGAGTACAGTTACTGACTTTGCAGCTAATCAGCTGCTGCAACAAACCTCTTGGGCAGTGTTTTCTAGCTGTGTTTCAAGAATTGCATGAATCCAGGTGACATGGAGGAGTTTATTAAAATGTAGATTCTGGGCACCTGGGTGGCTCAGTTGGTTAAGCAACTGCCTTCTTCTCAGGTCATGATCCTGGAGTCCAGGGATCGAGTCCTGCATTGGGCTTCCAGCTCCATGGGGAGTCTGCTTCTCCCTTTGGCCTTCTCCCCTCTCATGCTCTCTCTTACTCTCTCTCTCTCAAATAAATAAATAAAATCTTTAAAAAAAATAAAATGTAGATTCTGGGGCTATATCAGAATGTATGGAGACCAGGAACTAGCATTTTTAAAAGATCCCTTTATGAAGCTTGTCTGTAAATCTGTGCGTCTCAGACTTTAAGGTAAAGGTGAGGTGAGGTGTGAGAGTCCGAATTTTTAAGGTGCTCCCCAGTGATGCTGACATGGCTGCCAGGAGATTATACTTTGACTAGCAAGACCTTTAAACAAGACCTCAAAATGTGGTCCCTGAATCAAAAGCACCAGTATTCCCTGGGGACTTGTTAGAAATGCAAATTCTTTGGCCTCACTCTAAACCTCCTGAATTAGAAACTTTGGGGGTGAGACCCAGCAGTCTACCTAGGGGATTCTGGTGCACATTCCAGTTTGAGAACCACAGCTCTAAGGAACGTTGCATTGATGGAGAACAGTGACTCCCAAACAGCTGATCAGAATCAGCTGGAATGAGAGGATGAGCTTGAGCTCTCTGTGGGATTTTAAGACCCGCTCAAGAGATTCTAATTCCACTGTTCCCAGTGATTCTGAAGTCAGCCTTGTTTGGGAACCTCTGGTCTAGAGTGATTGGGAGGACAGTGGTCTTGAGGACAGGCTAATACAGTCTGGGAGAGAAAGCTAGAGGGGAAGAAAAAGAGGGATCTGTCTGGGAGATTCACAGTTACTTAAGTAATTACTGTTTGACAAACCCTGGGTTTTATACAATGTCACTTATTTTTCTAGACAGACCTATATACAAGTACCATTATCTCCATTTGATAAATCAAAGATCAAACATAAAATTGGCAAATAATTTGTCTGAAGTCACACAGCTAGTAGTGGAACAGAAAATTAAAACCAAACCTCTTTTACTTTAAATGTTTTCCCATTTCACTCTCTAATTAAAAAAAGATTTTGTACGGTGGCTGAAAGGAAGTCCGGAGATCGTGAAAAGTGGGTGGGAAGAATCTACCATGAACAGTACAGTATTAAATTAGTGATCCACATATCCATTTCCCCACCTAGACAGTGACAACTTGGAACATTGTCATTTCTTGAATTCATCTATCTACTTAAAAACATTTATTGAGACCCAACAACATGCTAGATACTGTCCTAGTTGCTGAGGATAGATACAGTAGTGAAAAAAAAAATGTCTTCAGGGAGGTTATAGTCTTACTTGTTTTTGTTTTTCAGCACCTACTAAAGCAGATGTCACACAATAAATGGTCTATAAATTTTTACCTTATGAATTATTTGTGGATGGGTAATTTAGAATTAACTAAAATTAGTCATTGCCAAGCTGTTTAGCCAATGTATTAGCTAGAGTCTAATTACAGAAGGCTCTACTTTCTCTTCCTACTCTGTTTCATTGTTTTTTTGGGTGGGGGGATATTGTCGATGATTAATACGATACCCAGAAGACTAAGAAAAGAAACGTGTTACTTAGCCGCTGTGAGAAAAATTTTCTAGGAAGAAAAGTTGAAGTAAAGTCAACAGACTTGCTGTAAATGTGTCATGGGAATCAACTCAAATGTCATTGATTTGAGTTTTCTTATTGCCTCTAGATATTCAGATTGCTGAATATCTTTCAAGTGTTTCCCTCAAATATACTTTCCTGAAACTCTTCAGAAAATTTTTAATTGCTCCTAGAGTGAAATTACACATAGTAGTCAAGAACTTTTTTAATGAAGATATAATTAGGAGTTGTGAAAAAAATAAATGTATTAAATACATTTAATTTTTAAAATAACCCATGAAAGATTTCATTTGCCTTACTAATGTTATCAGTGGAGTGCCTAAAGAATGTTGCTGGTTCCAAAAATAAACATTATCAGTTAATACTTACTGATGTGGTTATGGATAGTATTAAGATTCCTCTCATTTGAAGAATGGTAAACTTTGATGTTCCAGGTTGATATTTTTTAGTCTCACTCCGTGCTTCCCTCAGGAAGCTCTTGAAAAAGAAATAGCGCTGCTCTTACTTACATTTGAGAAGGGTAAGAGGCAAACTATGAGCCATCTAAGAATCTTCACTGCATTTGCTTATACATGAAGGTTACCAACCATTCTAATGGTTAAATAGATTATTTACAAAAACCTCAACATGCCAAGTGTACCTTCAAGTGTGGGACAGCAAGAGAGGGGATGACATTTATGGACACGACATATGCTATCCCCATTTTATGGTTAAGGGACCATCACATACAATAAATAACGTTCTTAAGGTCACTTGACTAATATGCATCAGCCTAGGATTACCTGACTCTTCAGCATGTGACTACCCCACAATATCTGAAGGAAGATTTCTTCCAAAAAAAAAAAAAAAAAAGAACCTGTTACATTTGAATGAGGTGTATAGGGAGATTATGTCATTTCTAGTATTTACAACTAGAACAGATTCTAATATATCCAGAATAATCCATCCTCTCTGATGTGTCAAGCTTTCCCTCTTCCTGAGAAGGAAGGAAATGGCAGAGATTAGACGTTGGCATTATTTTCTTTGATATTTGGGACTAGAGAATGCAAAGTCTTCTTGGCCAAGATCCTCTTCTATGTGAAAATTTTTCTGATTTCTCGCCATGAGATCCATGTGCTCTGTTCACTTGACTCTTGTACATGTGTTTTTCTCATTAAACTGTAGCTTCCCGGAGCAGGACGGTACTTCCTTTATCCCTGTGTCCCTAGCTGCTGAAGGAATGAATCAATAGTCTGTTTTTTTGGAGGTCCTTTGATTATCAAGAAGCTCAATCTTCTGGTGGCAGACTAACAATTTTTTTCAACAAAACTTATTGAGCGTCTAATATATGCTAGGCGTGGTGCTTGGCATAGAAGACAGATCATCAGTGAAAAAGCAGACAGTACGTCTTGGGGCTTTCTTTGGGGTAGAGCTCGAGGGACACCAATTCCACCGGAAGTCCACATGCCCCTGCAGCCTCTACTTGTGCCACACAGCCCGGGGTGGGGGAGGGGGTCCTAAGTGCCCCTTAGCCTAAACTGCCGCAAGTCATATGATTTTCTGTGCCACAATAAATAAATGTGCTGTGTCTGTGTGTGCCAGCTTGAAGGGTGGGCAGGTGTTTGACACTACCCTGTCCATCTGTAGGTCCCAAGCATCTGACTTGACCAACCACAGTGGAAAGTTTAGTGAAGACATAGGGAAAGGACAGGAGGACGCATCCTTCCAAAGACTCAGACTCATCCCCTCCCCCAACCAAAACATTGTCATCTCAGACAGGATCACTTTGTAACTTCGTCATATTTAAACTTGCAGCTCTTTGTGCATATAGTTTTTCTTCTTTCTCCACACTGTTCTGGAAAAAAGAGGACACACGGGGCAGACCCTGTGTCCACAGTGACGTGGGCTGAATGCCTGGGACCTGCACACCTCCTCTGTACTCCCTTCTCACTCTTCTTTGCTCTTCCTTTCAGTAATCTTTCGTAAAATGTTTTAAGCAACATCGTAGGAGGTTTCTAGTGGATCCTTATACTCGTGCTTTCAAAACAACATTTTATCTCTCTGACTCACAGGCAGAGTGGAAAAAAAACACACCAAAACAAACCCCTACACATTTGAAATAATCCACAAGGAAAGCCTGCATTAGAAATCATATTGCCATATAATTATCCTGTTTACAATCTCTCGTGCATCTTTTCTCATAGAAAAATGTAGATTTGGAAACAAAGAAGGAAAAAGATGCCAGAAAACCCTGGCAAGGCTGTGACCATTGCTTGCTTCGGAATGGCCACGGAAGGGGAGAAATGTGTTTGCAATTAGGACTGCCCAGAACAGGTCCGATTACATCTGCACGTAGCCAAGCTGAAGAGATTTCCAGAGTGAACTTGTGGTGTGCGCCTAAGTGGATAAAAGGCAACTTAGGCTGCAGCCATTACAAGGAAAGAAATGAGGCCTCCCACTTCCCACTCTCCTGTTACCCTTTCCTGGGCTCACTCCTACCTCTTGAATGAAGAGGAACAAAATCACCATCATTTTAGGCCCTCTCATGTTATCGTTCCTAAGGTTTTCATGCATTTTTCAGCAATAGACAAAAAGGAGAAGTAAAATGGGTATTTTGAAGTGGTTTCCATGCTAGTTTTGATTTACAAAATGACCAGAGGATGTTAAAGAGATCCCAGTGAGACTCTGAAACAGGCAGAGGCTCTCCATGTCACGTCTCTGCTTCAAGGATCAGCATCCCTGTTTTGCTGGGGGCTCCGAGAGCCCCACCAGGGGCTCTTCAATCCCACGTTGATCTGGCAGCGCAGTCCTCTTAGCCCGCTCTCCAGGGCAAAATGCGACATTCTTTGTGAGGAATTTAATGCCATTAAAGTTTCTCTCCCTTGCCACAATTTTCTGATATTCCACCACGTCTACTGCCACTCCCTCAATTAAAGGACAAAAACACAAATGTTTACTTTCTCATTGTGCCCGGATATATGTGTGGGTGGATATATATGTGAGTATGTTCTGTCCCACACAGAGAAGTTCTATATGCTTCCTGGGACAGGAGATAGGTCTGACAGCCATTCAGAAACTTACCCCGTCCCCCCATTTTCCTGACAACCTCTTTGCTTGAGAAATTTTCAAACGAATAAGTTGCAGTAATGCTGCTTTGTGTGAAATCTTTACTGATAGGACACTAAGATCTTTTAAGAATTATTAACAATTACACACACACACACACACACACACACATCTCCCCCCAGTACCACCACCACTGCCCACACAAAGAGGAAGAAATTAAGATAGAACTTTTAAAAGGGTCAACATTTCTCTCATACTCTACCTTTTATTACCAATTTATGAGAGCTGATTCTTTACTGAACAGAACCTATTTTAGTTAGCTACATTTAGTTTCTACACACAAACGATTTTTTTTTTTTTTTTTTTAGTCAGAGGGTGATTTTTGTTAATGGTGTCTCTAATAATGTTCCCAGATAATACAGAACCCAAACTGGGATGTTTAGGAGTAATGAGGCAGTATTTACAATTATTCTGAGATAGTAGCTATAAATTGGCAGTGGGCAGACCAGTTTGTATGTTCTCCTTATTCCTAAGTGACATGTCTGAATTTATGGGTTCATGGTCAGTGGAGCTCTCCAGATTACAAAATCCTATTTTTTACATAACCTTGCCCTCTTCCCATTTTCCCCATGTTCCAAGGTTGCCCAAAGTTTTCCCAAACCTGTAAGACACCCATGATAAGGAGGGATCTTGGGATTTGGGAACTGAAACCCTAGATTTATTTGAAGTACCCTCATGGTTTCCATGGTGGTTAGGAGAAGGTATCCTGGACAGTTCAGGAAAAATATTGACATGGTGATGATAGGGAGCTTTGTTATATTCTCATGACAAAGGGGATGTTTATAGCCTGAGGAGCAGTAAAAGTCCTTTGTAAGTTACCTTTGGCCCTTCCTATAGTCTATTTTAAATGGAAAGACCAAGGACTATTCTCCTTAGCTGTGGACTAATCCAGACTGGTTGACTTCCCAATTAGTCACTTGAGGCCCTTACTTTCTGGTGACTTTTAGGCAGTCAGTCCTGTAGACCCCTCCTGACCTGCTGACCAGCTGGCTTGGATGCCATGGCCATGTTTCTCCCTGGACATTTGGTCCCTATTCTCCCTTTTATTTGATTTGCTGACACAAATCCTTTCCCTATACAACCAAACATGTGATAATTTATCTCTCAGCATTTGTTCTTTAATGCTGTTCTTTAAACATAATTGATTATCTTTGAGACTTGATTCATTCTCTTGCAAATTCTGAATTCCATCAGTGTTGATTTTGCTGGAATTCAGATTAAAATTTTTTCCTAAAATTATAATTCATAAACCATAGCTTTAAAAATTTTCTTCCCAAGGGGCACCTGGGTGGCTTAGTCAGATAAGCATCTGCCTTCAGCTCAGGTCATGATCCAGGGCTGGGTTCCCTGCTCAGCAGGGAGGCTGCTTCTCCCTCTCTCTCTCTGCCTGCTGCTTCCCCTGCTTGTGCTCTGTCAGATAAATAAATAAATAAAATCTTTAAAAAAATAAATAACAATTGTCTTCCCTGGAAATGGGACCATTTTGGATCAATCTCCATCCTCCTTGCCCCAATTAAAAAAAAATAAAAAAATCAAGGTTTTTTTTTTCATCCATTATTTAGTCCTTTTTTACGTTTTCTCAAATGAAATGATCTGCAAGACCTTATATCTCGATTTTGGCAGACACATTCCGTTGATGGAATGAGAATTCCCAGTAGTGTGGCTGAAGGACAGGAGACTGGTGTGCCCCTCTGAATTTCTTGAGTACTGTTCTAGCAATGCCGGTAATAAATGAAGAATGCTGCCTTGAACTGCCTCTTGCTGACAATTTTCAGGGACTGATTAAATATTTGCATGATGTGGCCGTCATCCTGAAAAACGCCTGAGAGGTCAATGAAGAGCAACCCAATGTTCTCCCTTTCTTTCTCTGGTGGATGAGAAGTTACACAGTATTAAGCTCAGTAACACTGTCATACAAAGATACAGTATCTTTCTTCAGATGACTCATTGCTATCTATTTTAAAATGTAAGTGCATTTATATAAAACGATAATGTCATGGTGTGCCTAGGCTTTTCACATTATTGCTTCCTTTTCTGTTGTCATGTACCTATGCATTAATTTCCAATGGAGATTTAAAAATCAAAATGTTAGCCATTTGACTGCCTGGGGTAGCTCTGGATATTTGATTCAGTAAAGAAGGCAGAACAAGAAGGCCTTCTGGAATGCTAGCAGAAGTGTGATGAAATGTGGTGGGTCCAACTCTCTTTTGATGTTATGCATCGTTGCTTCTTGTAATGACACATCATTTGGTTGACATTGCTGGGGAATGAAGTGTTCCACGTAAACATGTTTTCCAGATAACTGGAGTCAACTCCTTTTCATTCCAACGCTTTTACATTTTAAGGTAAGAGTGTGGATGAAAATCTTTCTAAAATATACAACAGTTTCTTGCCTTCTTAAACAGAGCAAAGAAAGTACAAGAAATACTTTCTTTTTGATCCAGGGATATCTAATCATGCTGTCAACCCTAGAGCAGGAGGGTTTGGTGTTATTATTGTTGTTGTTTTAAGTTTGTGTTATTTATAATTTATCTCCTAGTTCCTGCTGACAAGAACTCGAAGTAAAGTACAGTAAAATTACACAAAGTGGGCCGGGTAAAGCTCTCTGACAAGTGTCTAGAGTGTAGATGTATTTTATATTGAAGCCATATACTTGTACTTTCAATATCAGGCAGCAAAAGGGACATCTTGTTTTGAAAACCAAAGAAGTTGGCTTATTTTTCTCTCTCAGTTGGAGTTCTAGCTCACACCAGTACAGAGGTGGCATAGGAGAATGTTGGCTATAGCTATGAGCCATCTGTAGCTCATTCTACCTGGAGCTCCGGTGTCAGCCAACCCCAAACCTTCCTGCTAACAGGTCACCCTCCCAGAATTCCCTGTGCCCTGTCACTGACTCTGCCTCCCATCTTCCTCTCAATCCATAGCCTCTCTCATTCATCTACCTCAGTCTCCAAAACCTATTCTCTTATATCTTCCATGATGGAAGCCTTTCCCCGCTTTTCCGAAAGCATTCTTTAGGTAAACACCTCTACTTCCTCAGTCTTTTCTTCTGCCCGGAAGCTCTATAACTAAATCCATTCTCACTTCTAATAAATAAGAGGACTAGAGACAAGTTATTGAAAAGATTTGATTTAGTTAAGTAGATTAGTGGGTTAGTTGAGTGGATTTAGTCAAATTAATGGGTCAGAATACACAAGAGAAAGAAAGTATTGGTGCAGCTAATGGGTTGTAAGGTTTATTTAGTAGTATCTTTTGGCAAGAAAAAAATTAATTGCTGATTAATTATATGAACATCACAGGTATGCATAATGATGAAGGGACTTGATTGTGCCCACCTGTTGTCAGAAACTCTGTGCCCCCGCCACCCCGAACAACACAAAAACAACAAAATGGAAGATGTAGATTCATCCATAAATAGTGAAAGCAAAAAAGAGCAGTTGTTCATTCACAGTTGCTTAACCCTCTCTCTGGATATTATAATCCTTGTTGGTTTGGTTCCTTTCAAGTGGGCCACTCTCCTGTTTGTCTTAGAGTGACTCTAAAATTAAGTTTTCTAGTTCAGTTATGACTATTTAATGCTTATTACTAAGAACAACAACTTGCTTGAATTAGCCCATACATAAAGCTACATACGCTTATGGGAAATGTGTTTAGCCTGACTCAAATTTTGTGTCAAGAATATTTTCAAGCTTGTATGTATAACTCCAGGAAATACCATGAGGATTTTGAAGGCTTTCAGGGGTCCATGCCACCTTGCTCCTGGGACCTCCCTTCGTTTTGTGAAGTCAGAAGCAGGAAAGTAAGCTCCCGGCTCAGTGCTTGTGTCCTTGAAATACTTCAGGGAACTAACAACGTGTTATTCTTCAGGGAAAGATGAGATTCCTGGAGATATTTACATATTCAATACTGTATTATTTACTCAATCTCCATGATGGCTATTTGAAAAGTGAGGCATTCTATAAATAGTGCTGTGTGGTAGGAAAGAATTGGGGAGTAGGGGGTGGGGTATTGGGAAAGGGGGTTAACCCTCACACTTCAGGACTTCTAATATTCATTAGATTAAATCATTCAAACAACATAGCACTTTCCCTTAGATGATGATTAATACAGCTGATGTAATTGCTTGAGTGAAGTCTCTTAAAACTAGGTTATCATTTCATTACTATTTTATTAGGTGCTAGTGCCATTGATTGATGGATGCAAGCAACATTAATTGAATCTTGTGCTCTGTGTTAGGCCAGGGCTTACAAAGATGAAAAAGCTATATAGGTGTTGCTGTCAGGTTGCTTATAGTCTAGCAAGAAGGTATATAGCCAAACAAACATTAGAACAGTAAGATTCTCGCTGTAAAGGGCACTTGGTATTTGCAAGTACCCTGGATCACTTACCTCTTCTCTCTGAATTTGAGGGAGAGGAGTAAATACAAGAGGTCAGATAGGAAGCAAAAATTGGCTTTCTTTGTCACTAATGGATTGGAGAATGTGACTCAAACCTGAGGCCAATAGGCTTTACCTCCCCCTGAACTGACCTTGTCTGGTGGTGGGCAGAGAGGCTGCTCTGGAGACAAGGACGCAGGAAGCAAAAATGAGAATGTGGGTTGCTTGTGGGCAGTCAGGTCCAGAAAGCTTCAAAGGGGCTGGATCTCTAGTAAGGAGTACGGCCTCGTATCCAGTTGTACCAATCAGGTAAGTTGTTCTCTTCCCACCTGAGTAGAGAGAAGGGATGGAAGCCATCCCCTCGAACTATTTGGTTCTGGGTTTTAAAATTTCCCTTTGATTTGAAAAGCTAGCCTTTTGGGTGGTATGTGCATAGTGGTCTGCTTGCCGGGTGGGAGGGAGGGGCAGAGGAGACGGTGTGCGGGGGGATATAGATGTAGAGGAAGAGTTTTTACAAGTGTCTTCCTGCTGATGCTCACTGGGCCTTGGGAGGGAAGTTGTGGGATGAAGTGGGTACATGATGCCTTTTCCAAATACAAACCTACAGAAATTCTGGCCCCCAGTTTTATGGCAAACAGGAAGCACTTGTCTGTCTATACCCGCAGTGGATGTAGCTCTGCATGCATGCCCTCTAATAAAGAATGCATGCATACTATTATTAGAGCAGTGACTCCAGTAACTGATCACACATTTCTGCATACACAGTGTGATGCCTGTTTCTTTTGTGGGGAACCCTCATGATCCTTTTGTGAAAACTGTGTAAAGAACTTTCTTCTAAAGAATGAAATCCTTTTTATGTAATTTCAGATTGAAATGAAGTAATTTATCTGCAAAAGACTTTTGCATATATGATAGAGGCTGCACCAAAATAAGTAACAGATGTGTAGGGCTCCATTGAGACACAAATATGTGCCAGGCATTCTTTAAATATGAAAATTTGCCATTAGAAGAGATGTGTCAGGAATTTAGCCTTTTCTGTTGGTCGAGTTTTATTTAGTCATGAGCAAAATATGATAAAGAAAGCCCCAGTGAACGTCTCAGCTCAAGCTGAGAAGGCAGTGGTCCAGACTGTCTTTTGGAAAATGCCAAATGTGAACTCCAAAGCAAATGTAGGCCAGAAATCAATGATGGTGGCCAAGTATTAAGTAAAGTACTGCCCCAGATGCCCATGACCCACTCTTACTCTCTGCTCTGTGGTTGCTGAAATTGTTTAGTGGAGTTAGGAAACTGGGATGCTTTATGTGCTGAAATCTTGAATGGATAGTCCCAACCTTAACTAACTAGTTTGTTGGCAAGAAGAAACGTAACTGGTATTAGACCTCAAAACACAGGCTAAGCTTAGAAATAGGATTATTAGAAACATTTACTACAGACCCATTCCATAGTCTGGAAATAAATCTTTAGAACCCTCCGTCTTTATAAAACTAAGTTTCTTTAATTTGCCTCTTCTAAAATCGTATAATGTATTGGTATATCTACTTATGAACACAAGCATATTTACAGAATATGAAAATCTGACTATATTTTATTGAAACAACTGCTCGGTTTGCACAGATGTGCACTTGAATTAGTGCTTTTCAAAATGAATTGAGAAAGCACAATTTTTGGAAGGAGTCAGCAAAACTTTATTTGCTCAAAATACCTGTGATAGGCATTTTATTTCCTCATTAAAATGTCTCTCCTCAGTCTTGTCTAGTGAAATAATCTGTCATATTACCTGCCTGAGAAGACTGAGTGGTAAATAAGCAAACTAGATTTTTTTTTTCCTCGTTTATGTGAGAAAGGAACATCAGTAGCACCTCTACTAAAAGTCACCCAAAAAAGCGAAAGAAGTTTGAGAGATGGAGCAGGTGCAGAATTAATTGTGTAGTCTTTTCACTAAATTTCCAGACTGTTCTTGCTTCTACTGTGGGTCAACTTAGCAGCAACACTGCTCAGATGATAAGGATTAATTTTCTGTGACCTTTTTTTCCCCTTAACCTTTATATGATCTTAAGAGCTCCCCCTCTTTTCCTCTTTTTTTTCTTTTTTCTTTTTCTTTTCTTCCTCCCTCCCTCCTTCTTTCTTCCTTCCTTCCTTCTTTTCTCTCTCTCTCTCTTTCTTTCTTTCTCTTGCCTGTCTTTTCCCCTTATTCTGCCTGCCTTCTATCTTTTCTATCTTGCACAGCCATGGGTGACTTCAAAGTAGTTCTGTCTGATGCTAGGTTTTATTGCATGACAATTCATTCCAGTACATAAAACACCATTTTCTTACAAATTTTCTCCCCCAAAACAGGGGCAAAAAGAGTCATTAAAATTTTTTCTCATGTTTTTCTCCGCAGGGAAATGTTTGGAAGAGGGAAAATGTGGATTCTTTACATGCAGTGGCATATTTTTTGGTGGCTATTTATAATTCACATTTCTCCCCATGTACTTGAGATAAAAGTCACTTTTAAAAATAGAAGCTCTAACTTTTACAACCGAAATCAATAGTCAGAAATACCTGCAAATAAATTAGTGCAGACATTTTACTGCTCCTTGTTCGAACTCTCTCTCCATGACCCTTTTTATTTTTAATAAATGCTCCAGGATACTTTTCACAAGTCTGTCATTCTTTCAAAGATTGTTATTTTTAACACTATCAACATATCTGCTGTAAATGTAATGATGACACACACATGATCTACACATAGGTTATGTGAATAAGCCCTAAGAACATGTTCAAAGGCAATTTTAAGTTAAATAGCTACCTACATCCATACTTGCTTGCTTGTAGGTTAGTATGTTGAAAAAAAAAAAAATGGAGCACTTATAAACACTGAAAATAACACAAAGCCGTAGCCAGACTGAATTTTGGACATGGATAATCAGAACAATCTGTAGCCCGTCTGTGGCTAATGGGATGTTTCTCCCAGCTTTGTCACCATGGCAAATACTTCATAATACACAAACATTTGTAGCGCTAAAAATCCACCCACTCTTGTTGAAAGATGGCCAGGTTTTGTAAAATTACATTCCAGCTAGTGCTACCCTGCTGATTTTTCAGATAAGTTCTTTCTGTTTGCCATTCATGTGCTTAACAAAGGACCAAAGAGGAAAAAATATATCTAGTTTGTAAACTTTCATAAGTTCAAGCACCTTATAAATACATGAAATTTTGTGTGGGCCAAATTCGGGATAGGGAGACTCTCTATTTGACAGTGGTGGGGTGGAGAGGGGAGATCTCTGGGTCTTTAATTCCCCTTCCCAACAAACTCCATCATTCTTCCAAATAAACTTAGAATCAAAGTAGAAAAAAAGCACATGTGTGGAACAAATACAACTCAAAGGCAAATCTCTTTGTCCCCTCAACAATCAAACTGTCGCCCTTAAGCAATTATGGAGAGTTTAGGGTACAGGTCTTTCTAACAAATGCCGTCAGGGCCGGTATCCCATTGAAGTCGTAGCCTATTCCAACTTCCTCCTTAGCTTCTGGAAGTGGGGCCAGGAGCACTGGGTAAAGAACATCCTGGTTCCTTTCTGACCCTCCTCCGCTCTTGCCAAGACAGCAAAGTATAGCACGCACTCCAACTCATTCCTTTGCTTAGAGGGAGGGGGGAAGAAAGCCTTGGTAACACTCCATTGCAGAGCCAAATTAGAGCAAACTGTCGTGCGGCAATGCCAAAAAAATTCAGAATACGTGTGACTGGGGAAAAAAATGTAGGCAAAACAGTCTTTCCCACAAGTGGGTGGAAGAGGACGAGTCACAGTTTTAAAAGCATAACATAGGTGTATAGTGCCAGGAAGGGCCAGTCCAAATATTTACATGCAATAGTGATATATGAGGAAAAGCTTAACAGAATGCTTGGGGGAGAAAAGAGAACGCGAGTGTTACTGGAAGCTCTAGGCACAACACCGGTTTGTTGGCGACCTGTTTGAGTTTTACAAGCCTGTTTATACTGTCTGTTACCCCAGCATCATCTTGCTGCATCATATGGTCTTTTTCCCAGAATCCCACAGCATCAAGCAGGAAGGCAGGAGAAGACGAGAAGATGAGGGCACCAAGACAGCCCAATTATGAATGCCTCCTTAAGGAAAACAATCCTCCTAACAATTGTTAATTTTAATGATTATTAGCCTTCAATAGAACCATGAACACTTATTTTTTAAAACTCAGGCTTTGTAGAATCAAAAGATGCCCTTAGATGTGGCAATTCAAAGTAGCAATTATTTGCTTTAGTTTTACTTTGGAAAGCATTTGGATGCTAATTCAGAATTTGCATTATTCTGTCACTGCTAGCACTTAAGAGAGTGGAGGCAAAAGACTATCAACCAAACCTGCAATCCTGTTTTCCCATTGTAAAATGCTGCATGTCAAATATCAACCCCAAAGGGTTTTGACTGGCAGTAGCTTTCTAACAAAAGAGGAAATTTACCTTATTTGATTTCACATGATGGGCAGACTTTTAGACTAATAGTCATTAGCATAATGAAGACTTCTTAGGAGAGATGATTCAAAAATTGTTTTTTTTTCTTTTTTTTTCCTTCCAAGAAAAGATATTACAGTAAAATAGGAAGTAAGTCTTGGTAAATAGCAAGAATTTTGCTGTGCATTTAAATATTTATTTTATTGTCCGGTGCAAAATATCTACGTTCTTGATATTTCTCATAAGTTAAATACATACCCAAAGTAGGTTCTACGCAAGCAACACCTGGTGATTGAAGTTGCCTTTTTGAATAGCAATTTTAACAACTCCCAAACAGAGATAGAAATACTACCTTCTATTTTGTTTAAAGTTCATTTCCTGTCTCTAGGATGTTCCCTGACCTTTCAATGTTGGCCATTTTGCTTTTTTACTTTTTCCTGTGAGTCTTATTCCTGTTCTCATTGACTTCATTCCATTCCTGACCTCTCTTCCCCTCAAGAAAATTAAATGCAGCCCAAAACATATTGGACCCCAATTAGTTTTACAGCTCTTCTTAGCTTCCTACTACTTCATTCTTTAGTTTGTTATAAGTCATTTGGCCGTACACATTCAGCCTTCACAAACCTGCACGTTCACATATACAACAAGCTCTGTCTTTAATACACTGATTTTTCTACATTTCTTATTTACAAAATTTGAAATCCCCTTAAGCTTATATCAGAAATTTCTCGGTAACCCTTAATTATATCAGTTTTATTCAATATCATTCATTTCCTAGAAGCAATATCTGTTCTTATGGATATTTTTTAATCTATCATATTTTTTATTAAAACGCATAATAGACTCTATTTTATCTTCTCCATAGATAAGTGCATTAAAAGAAGAATAATGTGAGTAAAAGGGATATTTTTGTGGGACATGTCCTGGGATCACACGTTGAATGACTATAAGTAAACCACATATGATTCCATTTCACCTAAAGTGTTGAAGAGGACGGAGCATTCTTATCTGTGTGATGAGATAATTTGTAATCTTCTCTTCTTCCTTAGGGCAACTAAGTGCATGTGTAAGCTTGTTTGTGCTTCTAGAAATGTCTTTAATATTTCCCTGAACTCCACCACAACATTTTCAGTGAAAAATGGCTCTGCAGTTTGTTTCATCATGCTAATTGAAATGAATTATTATACCGTACAGAGAAAACCTTCTTCTCTTCAAAATTAGACTTTGCAGATATCTCTGATTTACCCGCAATTGGATTACAAGAGCAAAATAATGCTTCAGAGTTATCTAGTTAGAAAACGAACATGCATCTAAGCAAAAAAGAAGTGAATGAAGAAAGGAAGCCTTGCAAAAATGGTATAAGTTCATTCTTACATTTAGCTACATCAGTTAGGTATTACGTTGAAAACAGTTGTATGATTCATATTTTCAGCATTTGGTGACATTAAAATAGTAGTTAATTAAATTAAGATCACTCCTTGCCCATTCCACATTCATAAGCTTCTGGCCAAGGAATGTGCTTTTCTTTCTTCTCTATTTTTCTTGTGATTTGTGTTATCTTGAGAAAAATGAGACAATACAGTTCTGTGGTTTGCAGGGTAGCATTGCTCTATTATAATGCCTAACGAGTTCAATACATAAAATTGCCTCCCTCTTTCCTTGGTCTGAATCTGGGGCTAATAATCATGGCTGCTCCCCACATGCTGACGACCCCTTCTTCAGGCTTGCCTTTAAAAGTATTTCCCACTCCTGACGCTCTGAAGACCCCGTAGAGTTTCTCTCTCCAAATATCTTCAAATCCTCTTGGGCTCTGTGTTTACACTGCATTACCACAGATTTTAAAAAACACATTCAAATGAAAACAAAAACAAAACTCTGGATGGGCTCCACTCTGAAAAGCGGAAATATCAGGAGACAAATTTTGACTGCCAGTAGATGCTGGTGTTTCTTATTTTCCCTGCACATGTGGGCTACCACCCTAACTCTGGGATGCATTATCTATGACCCCCTCCACCCAGCAGCCCTTAGAAAACCTCCTCCCAGGCTCCTCCCTTCCTCCTCACATTCCGCTCCCACCACTGCCACCATCACGTCCCACCCCAAGACTCTTCTTTGCCTCACCCACTTAACAGCAACTGTGTGGTGAAACAACCCATCACTGTTTATGATATTCTGGAGGAGAGTTTTCCAAACTGACTCTCAATGCATAAGTGGTCTTGAAATCTGTTTTGTGGGTTCCTATTCACTTACTACCTGTTACTTTTTATTTTGAAATTAGTATAGATTCACAGGAAGTTGCGAAGAAATGCACAGAGAGGCCCCATTGACCCTTTGCTTTCCATCTTGTGGGACTATAGTAGGATGTCTAAACTAGGGACTCGACCTCGGCACAATTCTCAGAGTTACTCAGATTGCATTACATTACAGATTTTGCAGTATGTGAGCTTCCTTGAGTGTATATGTATATAGATCTCTGCAATTTTATCATATTGTGTAAACTCGGGTAACTACCAACTAAATCAAGATAATTACAGAAGAAAAATTCGTCTTGAAAATGTCACAGCTCGGGATGCTTGGGTGGCCAAGTAGTTAAGCGTCTGCCTTCGGCTCAGGTCATGATCCCAGGATGCTGAGATCGGGTACTGCATCTAGCTCCCTACTCAGCGGGGAGTCTGCTTCTCCCTCTGCCCCTCTCTGTGCTTGGGCTTTATCTCTGTCTCTCTGACAAACAAATAAATAAAATCTTTAAAAAGAGAAAATAAGAAAATGTCACAGCTGGTAAAGGTAAGAATTGTTCTATGAAGCTGTTGTTTCCATTTTACATTCATTTAGATCCATTTTCACACAAATGTTACATGCATGGATATAAAGTTATGGCATAAAATGTGTAAATATAATGTATAACATAAAATAGATTTCCTCCTGTTGGTGATGATCAACACATTTTAAGAGCCACTGTCCTAGACCCTTGCTGCTGATGGTATGGTCTAGGCACTAACAGCATCAGCTCTTTGGGACCTTGGTAGAGATACAGAATTTCAGGTCCTCCCCACAAAACTTACCAAATCAGAATCTGTATTTTTAAGCAGGATCCTCAAATGATTTAATGTGTACATTGAAGCCTGAGAAGCACCTTCCTGGCAGACAGTTTCACTGAATCTGCAAGAGGGTAAAATACAATCTCTGCATTTCATTGAGAGTCGGAATGAGGGCAATGACCTTTGCAAAGTTTGAATGGAGACCTGGCATCACGATTGTTTTTCCTTGCCTGCTTTAATAGGAGGTGACCCTTGTCAGAGTCCATAGGGCATGGCTGTGGCGGAAACAGTGACAGAGTTTACCTCGGCAAGTTCTTTATTCTTTCAGGATTTTGTAATGTTTTCCATCAGCAGCCAGGGTACAAGAAAAAAATATGTGGTCCTTTTTAGTTTCCGCAGAATAGTGACATCTGGGGAGGGAGTTTAGCCTATGGTATTTTCTGCTTCAATAAAGGTGGTTGAAAGCTCACTGTCCCCTGCCTGCTTGGTGCTCCCACCACAGAGTGTTATTTTTCTTTCTCTTTTCCAGGTAGGTGACCCAGAGAATACACATGAGGAAAAATAAGAGAACAATGCGGCCTTGCTCATTAAGGTTAGAATCCTGTGTTATGTGTCCTTGATTCCCGAGGAGCTCCCATTCTGTGAGCTTCATCATTCTTTATGAGATTAATAACATTATTGAATATTATTCTTATAGTGTCTGTGCTTTCATCTCACAAATAACATGCATGATAGCAATTCCAAGTGAGTAGCACTTTCCAATATCCTGGTGTTTTTATAGTGGGAAAGCAGGGGAGGTTGGGAGGAAGGGAAAAGGAAGGGAGGTTTTGGAATGACAGTGCTCTAACTCAGATTCATTCCACCAACTCCTAGTTACTGTTCTTAAAGTAAGGCTAATTAATATAATTAACACACTTCAGGCAAAATAACCCACCCAAATATTAACAGAATGTCTTTCATAAGAAAAAACACAAAATGTGTTTCTGTCGTTTTATTTCTGCTTGAGGAGGCAATATTGTGAAGGAATGTGAAATCCTTTAATTAGACACAATTTAAAAGCCAGACAGAAAATTGAGATGCTGAGAATTCTACCTTGAGAAGTGATATTCATACTCAAGAGCATCAGACAATGCACCACACACAGATGTTTTACAGTGAATTAAGGTGATCTCATCACACCAGAATATTCCTCTGTTATAATAACCACATTAAAATAAACTTCCGTCACAACTAGTTATAGCTTCATAATGAGATTAAAAGTCTACCCAGGTAGATGCCTCATTAGATTTAAAGAAGAAATTCTGATTTTTTTCCCTCCGCCCTCCTAGGTACTTCCTGTATGTACATACATTTTCCAGTTAGGAGAGAAAGCAGGAGGATGATGCGAACACTGGACCCAGGGAGGATTCTGAACACAGAGCTGAGATTGCATGAGCTTCCAGACCTCTTGTGCGTTACTGATAAGCCCACAGACCTGGGAATCCCCAGCTCATCTCTCGACTTGACTCTGCAGGATTACCAGAGCTGCCTGGAGTTAGTTTTTCCCATTCTTGGTCTTGGTCTCCTTATTTTCTAAATGAAAACGTTGGACCCTATGGTCTCCAAATTACTTTCTACACTCTGATATGTTGTTGCTTTAGGATGCTGCATTGCTCCAAATAATGCAAATGATACAAAATTTTAGCATTTCAAGATCTTCAAGGGCTCAAAGACCCCCAGACCATGTGACTCTTCAATCCGCTTGAAGACATCCAGCACTCACACCCTGATTACCAGACCGTAACTGAACTCAATCTCCCATCCTGCAAATCCATACCCTGTCGTGGCTCACACTTAATGCCTGGACCCCCAGTTAGTGATTCAAAAGACTTCCTATAGTCTTGTTAATTATCAATTATCAAATGAACATCTTGTGTGTCTACTTGCCTCTCCGCCCCCAGCACACAAGCCATCTGGGAAGTATTTAAACCCTAGGCCTTGTTCCCATCCCCCATGTTAAATAGATTTCTTAAATAAAATGTCTCTAGGCTTTAGATCTTTAACTGCTGGCAGAATCAACCGATTTCTAACTAGTCTTAAATGAGAGTTTAATAACCCTTTAAAAGTCAACGTGGAACTTAATTTAGTCTCAACTGCTGATCGAGTTTTTCTTTTTCCTGCAGATTTTTTCCTGCCTTCCTCACTATGTTCCCTGCCCTCTCCAAACACACATACTACACCTACAAATTAAAGTAGACTTTATGAGCTCTTACTTGACTTAAAAGTGGCATCCTCATAAATTAATGATATGATACTTGGGACAGTCGCTGTGGACTTATTTGGAAAGAAAGCTATTTTAGAATTTTGCCCTTCTGTGAGAGATTGAAGCTTGTAAGTCACTCTTTAAAAGCTGTTGGATTTATTGTCTTTTGCTTAAGACCCCATTCTAGGCTCCAGTGTACGATATTATGAACTCCTGGTGTTCAATAAATAGCTGACAATGATGAATGACAACGAGTCCATGAAATACTTGGTGGCATCTTTAAGTGACAAATATTACAGTTTCCTAATGCTGGAACCTTAACTCACATTCAAAGACAACCTGTTACACCAGATTTTTACAGCCCATTTAAAAACTACAGGTCATTGCCCAAGATAATTTTGTGGTTTCCGAAGAAACTCACAAGTAAGCCTGATATAACGGGACTCAGTGTACCTACTGTGTAATTTATGAACTGGCAAAGAAAGATAACGAAAAATATCTGGTGACTAATACAAAAGAATGAGCTGAGAAAGCAAAAGTCAGTGTACCTGGTGGTTGGGGAAAGCAAAAGTCAGTGTATCTGGAGGTTGGGGAAAACATAATATTAAACTGTTTTGTGCCTCTCAACCCTAAACATTATGTACCTACCTGGCAATTTTGTGCAGGATAAGAAAAAGGGGTAGAAGAAGGGCAGGAGAAAGAGAGACAAGCAAAAGAGGACACTGTACCTCAATGCCCCTTTCTTGGTCTGTTTGGGGTGCTATAACAAAATACTAGAGACTGGGAGGCTTAAATAACAGATACTTATTTCTCCAGATCAAGGTGCCAGGAGATCCGTTCTTGTTGAGGGCCTACTTACTGGCTGGCAGGTGACTGCCTCCTCCCTGTGTGTGGATGACCTCTTCTTTGTGCTTACATGGAAAGAGAGAGAGAGAGAGAGAAAGAGAGAGCAAGCTATCTTTCTCTTCTTATGAGGGCAATAACCCTATCATAGTGTCCCCACCATCATAACCTCGTTAAGCCTACTTACCTCTCAATGGTCTCTCATGGGGGTTAGGGCTTCAACCTACGAATCTTGGGGAAGCACAGATATTCAGCCTGTAACAGCCCTTTCTCTCCCCAGGTGAACAGTTCCATCCAGGGGAACACAGCACATCTGTGGGGAAAGAGATACCAGTTATATGGAACTCAAAGTTAGAAGTAGCTATTATGATTTTCTGATCTATCCATTAAAGAAAAAGTTAAAATTGGGAAGAATATTTATTTCTTTTAAATAGCTGTGATTCATTATAAGGGTGAATCGTTTGGCTTACTCACTAATATTTCTACTTAGATATATGATCAAAATGTGTTTAACTGAACGCTAAAATATTTACAAGTACAAAATACTGCAAGCACACAAGCATATGGAAAAGTAGAGAAAATAATATAATGGACCCCAATGAACCAATCAGCAAATCTAAAAGATGTTAGCAGTTAGCCATATTTACTTTAGATCACTTTCTAAGACTAGGATTCTTTCTTTAAAAAAAAAAAAAAAATCCAACTAATGTTTCACAGGTCTCCATCCCTTTTTCCCACAGCCCAAGATAAAAAAAAAATATCCAGAAGTTGATGTGTGTGGTGGACACTGGGATACCCAATCCAGATGCAATGCCCCATTCTTACTACCCCTCCGGGAAGGATTCTCTCCCATCTAGTGAGAGTTCTCTGAAAGAAGGCTTCCAGTTGACAGCCTTCCTTGGTGAGAGATGGGATTGGGACAGTAGGCAGATCATGTAGGATCTTGTGGGCTATGCTAAGATGTTTGGATTTTTTTTTTCCTAATTGCATTAACTATATCCTCTTGTTTTTGCTAAAGGAATTGGTTTAGTTATGGAAGTCACTTGAAATTTCATATGCTAGCTCACAGAATAAAGTCTCACCTTCTAGCTTGAAATTTGGACCCCTTTTTAAGCTGCACACTCTTAAACTTTCCTACCCTATATCCTCATCCCTCCCTTTCTAGTCCCACATCTACATCTGTCAGACCAGACTGATCTGCTGATTGTCCTCGGAAGACAACATTCTTCATCCTGCCTTTGTCCCAACCCTCCCCCTCCCATTTCCCATGGTCTGGAATGCCCTTCCCCTGCCTATCAACACCACATCCCCCTAATAAAACCCAGCTAAAACCTCTATTCTATGAAGCCTTCCTTGACCACCCAAACTCTCAGCAATTTTCCCTCTTCGGGATCAACACTCTTATCTTCTATCTGTCCTATTAATTCTTAGTAATTTCTAGTCCCAGTGTAATGAGGAAGGGACTTGTTTCTCCGAAAGGGTTCATGGGGAGGCAAACCCAGTCAGACATGCGCCTTGTAGTAGGTGACTCCTACCACTATTGGAGAAACCAAGGGCTTAAATGCTGTAAAAATAAGGTGGGTTGAGCCAGGCCAAGGTAAGGACAGAGGCAGATGGGGTTTTAGATCCCTAGAGAGTAGGAGCAATATTCTGTATTACCTCTTTGAGGAGATTATCTGTTAAGAGAGTTTTAAAGGTGGGAAAACAGAACACAAACTTCCAATTGGAGCCATGAGAGCCCAGCGATAACTTCTTGCTGTGCTGAAGCTGGGGCTGCCCCTTCTGATGGAGGATGCCTCATCTCCAATGCCTGGCTGGAGGCTGAAACCAGTGGTACTGCTGAGATCAGGTGCCAGTGTTGGGGCCATGTTGTAAGGAACATCAAACAAATAGAAAGAAGGAAGTCCCTTCTTCCCCTTCTGTTTTCTGATCTCCCTCTGGTACCATGGCTCTGACACATGTTGGTGTGTTAGAATGACCTGTAGGAGATGTTAAATGGTGATATCTAGGCTATCCAGACTACTTGGAAACTCTTCTCTAGGTATGGGCCCAGTCCTCTTTAGGTTGCAAATGTTCCCAGGGTATTCTGATGTAGAGTGATGGCTGCTTAGTACCTCCTGTTGGCAGAACCAGGTGCAAAGTTGTCAGGGAAGTGTTTTTCAGAATCAGAGTCCCAGCATCCCAGAGTAGAATGCAGAAGGATGAATTTGAACCTGAGAGACAGTGGTCATGGCACAATATCCTTCTAGATAGGAATAAGGTTATATTTTAGTGAAAAACCCAATCTCCAAGACATGATTTGGAAGACCTGGAACTAGGGGAAATGGATATCACACTGAAAGACAGCCTGGGTTCCCATGGAAGGAGTGGAGTATTGAAGGAACGTTTTCCTAGGCTTCACTCATGAGAGAATTGTGTAGCAGTTAAGAGAACAAACTGGGAGCGCCTGGTTGGTTCAGTGGGTTGAAGCCTCTGCCTTCGGCTCGGGTCATGATCCCAGATTTCTGGGATCGAGCCCCCCATGGGGCTCTCTGCTCCACGGGGAGCTCGCTTCCTCCTCTCTCTCTCTGCCTGCCTCTCTGCCTACTTGTGATTTCTGTCTGTCAAATAAATAAATAAATAAAGAGAGAGAGAACAAACTGGAATCAGGTTTCATGGCTTTCCATGTTAATCTCATCCATTTACTATTCTGAGATCTTGACATTATTTAATCTTTTGGTCCCCTACTTTCCTTATCTGTAAAAGGAATCAACAGTAGGAACAATTTCATTGGGTTGTAAGACTCCAATGAGATACAGAATAGACAGCATTTAGCTAGTTTATGGCATCCAGGACATCCTGAAAAGTGTCAGGCTCTCACTCTATTCTTACAGAAGGGTCAGGCTCAGCGGAAATCAACTGTCCACTGGGCACACTTCTATGCTCCTATGATGGGGGCAACTCTTCTACTTCCAGGTTGGAAAACTTAGTCTGTGGGTGGGATTCTGTGATGGGGGAATGGGTGTCACAGAAGAGTCCTAGAAACAGAGGGAGCAACAAATGAGCTTTGGCCTGAGACAGTGCTGGATGCATGTTGAGGAAAGATAGTACAGTCAGCAGACAGAAGTATTTTATTTTATTATTTTTTAAAGATTTTATTTATTTATTTGATAGATAGAGACAGTGAATACAAGCAGGGGGAGTGGGAGAAGGAGAAGCAGACTTCCCGATGAACAGGGACCCCAATTCGGGGCTCAATGCCAGCACCTGGAGATCATGACCTGAGCCGAAGGCAGAAGCTTAATGACTGAGCCACCCAGGTGCCCTGTCAGAGGCATTTTAGATGGCTGTTTCCATTTCAAGCCCTCATATTAGCTCTTCTCCCGTCTGATATGTGTTTTCAAGGATGTTTTCTTCTCATCATTCAGGTCTGAGTCCTAATGTCACAAGCTTAAGGGTGCTTCTCTGATTTAATGTTATTCCTTATTGTTATTCTCTATCCTTTCTAAATTTTCTTCATGGGATTTGTCATTAACAGATATTATCATATCTATTTATTCCACTACACGAGATTGCAAACTCCTTAGGAACCACCTAGAACAGTGCCTGGTACTAATAAAAAACAAACTAGGGAGAGGAACTCAAGAGTGGTATAGCTTGCAACTCAATGGGAATGACAATCATGTCCCAACTAAATATACGCACAGAGCACTAGTGTTGGCAGCAGAGGGTAGAACTAGCTCCCCAGAGTGGTGGTTAATGTCACTTTAGCCAGACATTCATTACCCAGCATCCTATTCTGTCACCAAGCAGGTATGACTACTCCTTCTGGGAGGATGCCTTACTCACTACTGCTAAGGCCAACACTGTAATCTCAGAATGGCTCAACTATAGTAGTAGAGGTTTAGCCAGGGTCCAGAATGTTCCTCCACCCTTCTCATGAATCACTTAGTTGTGCTAACTCACCCCAACCAGATGGTCCTACAGTATTCTCTGGGACCTTCATACAATAATACTCTCAATCCAAGAACATTCTACCCTTGGACCTGGGCTACTCATGAATAATCAATGATGGGTTTAGTTCTTCCTGAAAGAGTAGGTGAATAACAAAGTTGACCACCAAACATGTAGCCTGAGAGAGGTAAGGAATTTGGAATAATCTCTCTTGAGGAGTCAATACACCTGGCTACCCTTGGGCCATATGTTGTGGTTAATCATTCATTTATTTACTTACTCAGCTGGCATTTGATAAGTACCTATCATGTCCCAGCCACTGTACTAGGTGTTAGGGACCAAGAGGAATTTTATTCCATGTACTTCCTGAAGCTGAAGCTTATTGGGAAAAGGGCTATTCTTTCCTCAGTTATATTGCAAATGTGTCTGTACATATGTTCCTGGGACCTGGGTCTAGCTTCTCTTTTGGTTTGAGAGATTCCGTCTTTGGCAACATCTATTCTGCTGTGCTGAGTTTTTTGTGGTCCTGGGTGAATTGCCTTGGAAGGGACTGAAGTTAGTCCCTTTTCTCTGGCTGCCACCATGGAAAAATTCCTTTTCACAGAAAAAAATAGCTTCCAGTTTGGGATATAAGATGAAAAATGGACCTTCCTCTTTTCGACTGGGCAGACATGATTATTATAACACCTCTTTATAATGCTATCAAACACCACCTGCTCGATGAGCACATTAGCATTTTAAGTATATTTTCTGTCAGGAGAATATGAAGTCTGAGATATGATACAGGGACGTGTGTTTCAGTTATCTCTAACACATTTAGATAGCCATTAATTTTAATCATAAAGAAGAAAAACTTTATACTTAAAAAATCATACCCCACAAAACTAGACAATCAAAAGGATGAAATCTCACTCACAGAACCTTCTAGAAACTGATGAAAGCTAAATGACAAGGTATTTCAATGAGAATATCAGACGAACAGTATTTCATTACTTCCATTTAGGATAAGCTGAATGAGGCAGTTTGAGACTGAAGAGGAAGAATATGGGCTGTCTGATCATAAGGAGACTGCCTCCCAGAAAAAGGTACTGGGAAAAACAAAGAAAAAAGACTTAACTTTGACTTTCAAAATATACAGATCTGCAATATTTACTGTCACGCAAAGTGGTCTTAGTTATATACAATCAGCAACACACAGAGCAGATATAAAAGTGCGTTCATGGGGAGAAAAAACTTAAAAACAGAGAAGTAGCACCCTAAACCTGACCTCTTAATTATTCCACAGAATATTACTGGCATAAATATTCTGTATCCACCATGGACAAGATCCCAACAGAGAGGGGCCTGCTTTGGCTGGCAGAGAGCACTCCAAGAACACAAATGAGTCCTATGCCCATATGATAGTACCTATTAGTAGGTTTAGCCTAGGAAGGGTTGGGAACATCTAATTTTTCTAAGTTGCAATAAATATATCTATCAAAGGACCTGTAGGCACATGAAAATCCCTAGGAAGTATGCATACTGGACCCTGGGAACAGTCTTATCTACCAAGAATGTTGACATCAACCAAAGATTTTGCTATCCCTCTGCAGACTGGCTCAGTCTAGCTAAGCCAGCTCTTAGCTAAGTTATTAAAAGAAAGCATGTGAACCTCTAAGGCCATCTACACTCACTGCTCATCAGTGGGGAAAAGGATTAAGAAAATCAACTGAAGAAAAAAGAATATTATGATTTGCATAAAGATTTCTAGCACTATGCACATAATTATTTTGCCCAACTGAACTGAAATCTTAGTAATGAAGAATCACTCTGAGGAAATTGGGAAAATCATACCACTTAAACTCTGAAAGGCAAACATGCCTTGGAAGTTACAGACAGTGTATGGCTCTGGCAAAATTATAGACTTATCTCTACTGGCACCATTTTTTTAATACTCCAGGATGGTGAAGAAAAGATAGAGATATTTCCTTCTCCTCCCCAGAGAGGATTTATTTACTTTCCAGAGTAAAGGTCTCTTTCCCTTGCTGAAGGGGAAAATGAACAAATGTGCAAGCAACCCATAAAAGCCCCAAGTTTCATAATTTGAAGTTTCCTCTCCTCTGATGAAATTCCATTGTATGTCCAGGGTGACCTCAGCCTTCATTGAATTGCTCAATGGAGATTGAAAGTCATGTTTAAGATGTTCAGTGATTAATAAATGGTTTGTCCTCTGATCCAGAGATCTTGTGTTTTCTGTAAAGAAAGTAGCTATGTATGCACGCATATATGTTATGTATCATACACATACATGCACATACCCCTGTATGCACACATACACATATTACCCAAAAAGGACATCACCATCAGCTCTTAGATTGAAAGAATAACAATTCTCAAAGATAAAATGCCTCATGAATTGACATGTGCAGCCGGCCTTTTCATTGTCAAGATGGTTAATTCTGTTTCAACTGGAGTGGTCCATAAGGTGCCCGAGAGTTGGTCAAACATTTTTCTGGGTGTTTCTGTAAGGATGTTTTTGGATGAGATTAACATTTAAATCAGTAGACTGAATTAAGCAGATTACTCTTCCTGGAATGAGTGGGCACCATCCAATCAGTGGAAGGCTTGACTAGAATAAAGAAGCTGACCCCCAAGAGAGAATTCTTCCTATCTGCCATCCAGCTGGGACACTGGTTTTCTTCTGGTCTCTGGACTCAAACGGAAACATTCGTTTTTTCTGGGTCTCATGTTTGCCAGCCTTTGGACAGGAACTACACTATTGGTTCTCCAAGTTCTCAGGCCTTTGGACTCAGACTGGAACAAAACCATAAGGTGACTCTGACCTGCAGACTCACCCTGCAGATCTTGGGGCTTGTCAGCTTCCACTACTGTGTCAGTTGATACCTTATAATAAATCTCTCCAAATATATACACATCCTCTTTGTTCTGTTTCTCTAGAGAACCCTGACTAATAAAACTGCCTTGAAATAAAAGAAATCCAGTCATGAGCAGGTTCATTTCCTTTATGTTTATGATGTCCTGTTTCCACATACATCTGGGATTAAGGAACACATACAAATACTAGAATCCTAGGGTGCCTGGCTGGCTCAGCTGGGGTAGGGTGTGCAAC
The DNA here is from genome assembly GCF_010015895.1 of Lontra canadensis. Classification (NCBI taxonomy): domain Eukaryota; kingdom Metazoa; phylum Chordata; class Mammalia; order Carnivora; family Mustelidae; genus Lontra; species Lontra canadensis. The sequence continues at coordinate 29,273,664 of NW_022631007.1, read as the reverse complement.
TCTTGATCTAGGGGTTGTGAGTTCAAGCCCCACTTTGGGTGTAAAGATTACTTCAAATCTTAAAAAGAAAAAAAACCAACCAGATACTAGAATCCTAGAGAAGGTTGCCTATTCTTGGGGCACCTGGTTAAGTTGGTTAAGCTGAAGGCATTCAGCTCAAGTCATGATCTCAGGGTCCTGGGATTGAAACCCACGTCGGGTTCCCTGCTCAGTGGGCAGTCTGCTTCTCCTTCTGCCCCTCCCCAACTCATGCGCTCTCTTTCTCTCTCAAATAAATAAAATCTTCAAACAACGACAACAAAAAAGTTGCCTGTTCTTCTAAATCTGTCCACACTTCTGTGAATAGTCCTCCATTAAAATAATTTTATTTGAACCATTTGGGACAAATTCATTAGAGCCATGATACATCTCATTCTAGAAATCAATGCCACCATTAAAAAGAATAATAGATATATGAACGTTCTACCAAATTCACAAAGACAAGAATGTTGTTTCCATTGAAAATGTAAAAGTCACAAGAAAATTGCACTTCCATCCTAACAACAAATAAAAGCCTAAAAAGATCAAGTAGTCTATTCAATCATAACTTTTCTTGAAGCTATCAGAGGGCCGAGGTCTCAGAGGAAGGATACATGAATACACACGAATTATTTCACCTTGGGCAGAGCATGGTAGGAGGAGGTAGCCCTCATAGACGTGAATAAGAAAAAATTGGCTATGAATTTTATAAATTCCTAAAGGCAAATGTGGGCTAACTTGTCAATTTACAATACCTGGAAGCCCCAGATATAAGGGGAGCTCACAGAACAAAACTATATTTCTGTAGGCCTATCTCTACATATATAATATGCATGCAAACTGAACTGGTAATTATAGTTAACTTACAGAGGAATGCAGAATTGGTAGTGAAAGGGGACTCAAGTTGTACTGGTAAAATCCAAATACAGACTATAGTTTAGTAAATAGTATTTGACCCATGTTAATTTCTTGTTTTTAACCAATGGACCATGGTTATATAAGATGCTCACATTAAGGGAAACTGGGAGAAGGGCTTATGAGATCTGTGCTATCTTTGCAACTCTCCTGCAAGTAAAAAATTATTCCTAACTAAAAACTTCATTTAAAAGGAAAAACTGAGCAAGTACAGACATGAGATATTTAACGGAATTTTTAAAAAGTGAGTTTGAGATGAGCAGATTATGATTACCTGGAATTATGTTCCTACTTATTGCAAAACCTTTACTTACCAAATGAGACAACTTTTTGGAAAGCTTATAAATCAAGGCATTAAGATGACAACATTAATCAATGAGACATTAACTGTTTCTTCTAGCAGCATTTTAAAAACATACTCAAAATGTGAAAATTTGAGGCTATGAGACTCAGCCCCATGGACAATAATTTCCTTAATGTTAAGAAAAATTCTTTTTCCTGAGACTTAATGGCAATCTCCTTACCAGAGAAGCCATTAGAGGAGTCTGTTGGAGTTTTTTAAGTTGATGTGTGGCTCAGATGAAGTTGCTATAGTCACTAGCTATAGTGACAACCCAGCAAAAACACAAAAGCTAACTGAGAAAAAAGATAACATTAATTTTTGAAAACCACCAAATGATTTGGAAATTCTCAGAATGACTTGGTAAATAATTTGTGGTACATCTCATGTTACTTCGTTAAAAATAGTTTTGCCATAAGTATATCATCATCATATGGTTACATGTGAAAAAAAGGGGGATCGTATTTTAATTGTATTATTTTTACTATAATTTATATTATAGAACTGGTTTCCAAGTATTTTGGATATCAACTCTTTACAACGTTTACGTCCGTTCATTTTGAAGACAGTTGGAAATTGGATTTTTAATCCTAATGATGTGACATTTTTATCACCAGAACCTCAAGGGCTACGGTGAGAATTGCAAAAATATTCTGATGACAAAAAATTGATTAAAAATTTAAAACAAACCTGTATTAGACAGCAGTTTTTAGCAAGGGAGACTACCATAAAAGAAAATAGTAAGTATTAGATCAATTTCTAATCCAGCGTCCAAATTTTGGAAATTGGAGATTAAGAGAGAAAGTGGAAGCTCTTTGGTAAGCACAGCACAGCACAGCAGGAGAAATTCTTCTGCTGTAAGACCAAAGGCAGGAAACATAAGGAAATAATAAAGATTATGTGGTCAAACCAATTTAAATTTCTTTTAATAAAATTTTGTACCAAAATCTTCAGCCCTTCATGTCCAGCCTTCAGAAATGGCTCTGGAAAGAGCCAAGATAACAAAGCAATGCAAAAGACATATATAATACAACTAAGAAAGCATTTTACATCAAGAGCCAGATTCTAAGCGTGAAATAATAAAAAGTCAAGAAAGACAAATGCTGAAAAACTTTGGAATTATTATGGCAGTCTTTTTGAATGGAAAGAAAGGAATGCTCTGGTTGGCTGGAGTTGGCTAAAGGAGCCCACCTTCTTTACACAAACTCTGGAATAGTAACTTCTATTTTTGTAGGAACTCCATAGATCCTTAGGAGACCCTATGCCTTGAAAAATTAATCAATTGCATAAGGCAACATAAATAGAGCCCTGAGTTTCAGTTCAGCTTGGGAAGACTCAAAAGCTTGTGTTTTTTCCTCTACCCAGTATTTTCAGATTGACTTCTTGTTAAAAGCAGAAAACTAAAACCTACTGAAGTTGACACCTTACCTCAGGTTTCTAATTAAGTTGGTCTGCGAGGGGTACTCTTTCTTATTTGTTCTTGTTTTTGCTTTTTTAAAAAGCCCTGCAGGGGGCCCTTGGGATGGCTCTGTTGGTTAAGTGGCTGACTCTTGATTTCAGCTCAGTTCATGGTCTCAGGGCTGTGAGATCCGTGCTCAGCGGAGAGGCTGCTTAAGATTCTCTCTCCCTATGCCCCTACCTTCTGGTTCTCTCTCTCTAAAATACAATAAATAAATCTTTAGAAAAAATAAAAAAGATAAAAAGCCCTTCAGGTGATGCTTCTGTACAGTCAGGGTAAGAACGACTGCTCTGCTGTGTGCTGACTCTTGAAACCGACAAGCTGTCAAAAAATTTATCATAGTATTACGGGCATGCAGGGCTCACATTTGGATGTATGTTATTGAAGAATCAATGAAATAGCTCACTTTGATCAATACAAATACCTATTGAGTTGAGGGACTTTCTTTGTCTAGAGCCCATTCGTTCAGTGAATCAGAGAAGGTTTTTCTTGTTAGTAATTTTGGGGTTGTAGCTTAAGTAACAGAAAGTGTCATCATTGGATTTGAATGGCTTATTTTGCCCTAATAGGATGACCTTAATGTGGGTCATTAAGTCCACAACTAGAGCAGGACTTCTTGTGTAATTATCAGTTCAGATTAAGAATTTGACCCTTGGGATGCCTGGGTGGCTCAGTGGGTTAAGCCTCTGCCTTCGGCTCAGGTCACGATCTCAGGGTCCTGGGATTGAGCCCCGCATTGGACTCCCTGCTCAATGGGGAGCCTGCTTCCCTCTCTCTCTCTCTGCCTGCCTCTCTGCCTACTTGTGATCTTTGTCTATCAAATAAATAAATAAATAAATCTAAAAAAAAAAAAAGAATTTGATCCTTATAAAAGTTTATACTACCACGTAGGTAGTATTTACTGAGATCTTACTCTGTGGTAGACACGGGATTAAAAAATTTAGAGATTACTTGTTTACTACTCCCCACATCCCCTTGAAGGAATATTATTACCTTTACTTTACACATGGAGTTCATGCAGCTTGCTCAAAGTCTTGTATCTGGAAGGTGGAGCAGAATTCAAACCTGGCTCAGTTTGACTTGAAAGCTAGGGTTTTTTAATCTTGGATTATTTTTTACTGGTGAACCACCAGACATGATATGAGCATAATAAATAATCCCTCAAAGGAGTTTAAAACGGGAGAACATTTGTGCATCATTCCCTCCCTCCTGTTCTAGCTGCATGTAGCTGCAAGAGCTAAAAACTTTCCATCTCTAGGAAATCGGCACAGAATATAAGGTCTGGAATCCCTCTGCTGTTCAGACCAAAATTCCCAGGTGAGTCCCTGGGCCACTGCTCCCAGACTGCAGCATCAACCCCACAGAGGACCCTGGGATGCTGTGAGAGGTTACCTACTTGAGCATGATGATGAGATGAGTGAAACTCCATCTCCTTTGCTTTTCCTCCTTGCCTCCCCCACACCACCCGCACCAACCCTCTTGTCTGGTTGTACCCATGCCAAGTCAGGCTTCACCAAATGTAACTATAGCCTTTAGGTGCACGGACTCATGTTACTCAGGGGGGACCTCCAGCTAGCGGACAAACCCTGCTGGCCCCTCTCTCCCACAGGTCTGTTAGAAAAAAAATCCTAGCATGTTTAGGTTTGGCAGATAAAATATAAGTTGCTTAGTTAAATTTGAATATCATATAAACCAGAATGATTTTTTTTAGTTTGCGTATGTCCCAAATATTGCATAGGACACATTTCTATGAAAAATTACTTATTTGCCTTTCTCTTTTTTCTTTCTTTCTCTCTTTCTTTCTCTCTTTCTTTCTTTCTTTCTTCTTTCCTTCTTTCCTTAAAGATTTTATTTATTTATTTGACAGAGAGAGAGCATGAGCAGAGGGAGTAGCAGAGGGAGAAGCGGGCTTCCCGAAGAGCAGGAAGCCCAATGAAGTGCTCAATCCCAGGACCCTCGGACCTGAGCCAAAGACTGAGGCTTAACTGACTGAGTCACCCAGGTGCCCCTTGCCTGACATTCTAATTTAACTGGGTATCCTGTATGTTTATTTGCCAAATCTGGCAATGCTAGCACACATATTCACGAGGATCAGGCAGGTCTGAGCATCAAGGTGGGAAAAAGGAGTTGAAAAATTCACTCTTGTCATAGCAGAATACATACAATGAAGGTTCTATTAGAAAACTTTATTTTAACAGAGTTTTCTTGTTTCTGTGTCAAACTTTTATAAGCATCAGTGAAAATTGGCTTAATTATCTTGAAGTGATAAAACATGCCACAATTTGTCTCTCTCCTTTATACCTTGATGACACTCATAGTAAAATTGTTTTACTACATCAAAAATGCTTTTCTTGTGCTTTTCTCCCTGACTGCAACTTCAGATGAGTTTTCTTTCTCTTTTCTTTTTTTAAACCCTATGAGACCTAGGACCAGAGGGAAAAGAAGAAAAGTCCTTGACAGAGCCATTATCAAAATAAAACACAGTATTTATGATGTGTAAGTAATAGTGGTGGAATTTGTTATCTAGAAGTGCTAAGAGATTTTAGAGCAGTTTTCTAATTCTTGCAACATTCCTTTGAAGAGACTAACATTGTCTGGACATTCCAGATAGAAAAGTGTAAGTGCAGATAATTACCATCTTTGTCCAAACAAGAAATTTGGGACACCATGTGTTAGCCACAAGCTCACTACAACCTCCTCTACCCCAGCAACTTAACTCCTGGCTTCCCAGCCCCATGAATCCTTGTCCAATTGTTTAGAGTTACTAAACAGTTAAGGCAACCAAAAATTAAACACCAAAAAAAAAAAAAAATCCGGTGATTTTAGAAAAGTGTCAAGGAATATCATGACTATTTTGTAACTTGTCAGTTTCCCACGGGGAGAAAGGAGAGAGTGAGAAGAGCAAATTCAACCCTTCCTCAAAGCTCAAATATAAAACGCGTCTTGCCCTCAAGTGACTCATGAAAAATAAAATTAAATCTGATATACGTAAACTAGCACTGGTTTTTCAGGCTGGATAATTTGCGACTTGTTTTTCCTGACACTATCACTCCATCTATGACAGCGCTCAGCCTCCCTTTGGCTTGGCTGGGTGACAAGTGGTTTGAGCATCCACACTGTGTTTGATAATGCGGTCACATGACTGCACTGTTCTAAAGTGCAAATGTCCCCAAGTCTGTAAGTGGCACATAATGTTTCACAGGGAATTGGGGCTTTCATCAGGGAGCAAATGACCCCAATTGGCGTGTTTGTGAACATATTCTGTCTACACGAGCCCTTTAATAAAGGAGGCCTTTGGAGGTGCTGGGGGCGGGGGGGGGGTTGATGGTGCAGAAAAGAAGTACACCGCAGACAATTTACTGTGTAAGCATGAGTCTTTTCAGCAGGATCCCACACGAGAATTACCCGGAGACGGAGTAAATCTAGAGATTAGTCTGTGGTGTCTTTTGTGTACTAAAATGCAGCACATTTTTTCCAGGCCTAAGCCCTTTCCTGAAAATGGGTTTCTAATATTATGTCTAAATTCCTTGTTCACTGAACCTACAAGGAACTTATGGAGCAATGGAATTAAAAGATTAAACCTCGAGCCACTTGTGCTAAGTCTTTAAATGCCTTATGGAGCCCAGTTTACATAGCAACCCAATCTACAATGGGAGTTGCACGACTCAATTGCTTTTGGAGAGTCTTAGAGCCTCAGGTGTTAGGAGAATTTTTTCTGCGCTGCTTTCCTACTGCAGCAACAGGCCCAGTGGCATTAGAGTTCTTCCTTGTGCACAGCAATAAGGTTTCCCATATGGCCGTATCTAGTTAAGCTGTTTCATTTTAACTATTACCCAGGGAGATCTTGGTGTGGAGGTGAGGTCCTCTTCGGACATCATGGGCAGCTTCCTCAGTGATCAGCCCATCAGAACTGGATAGCGCTTCAGAATACATTCCAGCTTCCTTTTATAGATGAGAAATATGAGGCCTAGAAAAGTTAAGAACAACAACAATAAATGGTAGTAGTAACAGCTAACATTTTCTGAGGACTCTCTCTGTGTTGGAAACAACTACTCCTCATGCATGATTTCTTTTCTGCAGGCCTGGGAGTCCCGTGCTAATATTTTCTTTAATACGTGTTTTTGTACCACAGCCTTCCCCCCTCTCTTGGGGGGAAGACGGCAGTCCAGAATGTCTTCCGTCTCTTTCCTGTGTCGTCAATTATTAGCTGTCCATTAGATCATGCTCATTAGAAGGCAAGCACGGTGTTAGTGCTTTCCCTTTAAAAGATAAAACAACAGGAGCGCCTGGGTGGTTCAGTCAGTTAAGTTACTGTCTTTCGCTCAGGTAATGATCCTGGAGTCTGGGATCAAGCCCCACGTGGGGCTTTCTGCTTAGCAGGGAGTCTGCTTCTCCCTCCCCCTGCCCCTCCCCACTGCTCATGCGCTTTCTCTCTCAAATAAATAAATAAAATCTTTAAAAAAATAATTTTAAAAAATACAAGATAACAAAAGAAAACAACAAGAAAGCGTTCCCCTTACTCTACTTCCCTTACTGACTATCGTCCTTTCTCTGGTTCCTTCCTGTGCAAAAACGCCTTGAAGCAGTACTCCGCCCAGCCAATTCCTCTCGACCCATTTATTCCAGCCAGGTGTTTGCCCCCACCGCTCTGCCCAAACTGCTCCCCCGCAGGTCACCACTGGCCTCCACGCTGCCAAAGCCAGGGGCCCACTTTCAGTTCTCCTCTCCCTTGAGAGGACCAGCCGCTTTTGACAGAATTATTGCCTCACTCCCTCATGTTTTACCGGACTGGGATATTGCCCTCATCTAAAACAGAGCTTGGCTCCTGGTATCAACTCAAAAAATATTTGTTATATCAGGACTCCCACACATTTTCATGTTTTAGTTTCATTTTCATTCAATTCCAAATATTTTCTAATTTTCTCTGTGTCTTTTTCTTTGACCTAGGAGTGGCATAGAGGTGCGTAGTATGATTTTCAACTATTTAGGGATTTCCAATTTTATTGATTTCTAGTGAAATTCTGCTGTGGTCAGAGAATATACGTGGTATAATTTTAATTCTTTCCATTTTTTTGAGATTTGTTTTATGGTCTATCTTGATGAACGTTCCGTGTGCACTCGAAATGAATGTGTATCCTGCTGTTATTAGGTGGACAGTCCTATAAACGGTAGTCATGTTGAGCTGATTGATTGATACTATTGTTCTTTTTTTTTTTTTTTTAAGATTTTATTTATTTATTTGACAGAGTGAGAGAGAGGGTACACAAGCAGGGGCATTGGGAAAGGAGAAGCAGACTCCCCACTGAACAGGGAGCCGGATGCGGGGCTGGATCCCAGGACCCCTGGGATCATGACCTGAGCCAAAGGCAGACACCTAACAACTGAGCCACCCAGGTGCCACTTATACTGTTGTTCTATATCTTTATTGACTTTTCTATTTCTTTGTTCTATTGATTACTGAGAAAGGAGCGTTAGAGCCTCCAATTATTAGTGTGGATTTATTTGTTTATTTTTCCTTTCAATTCTGTCAGTTATTGATTGCTTCATGTATATGACTTTTCGTTGATACATACATAAACATTTAGTGATATTATGGCTTCTTGATAGTTGACCCCTTCATCATAATGCAATGTCTTTCACCCTTGATAGTATTACTTGTTCTAAAATTAACTTTGTCTGATATTAATACAGCCACTTCAGGTTTTTAAAAAAATTAGGTTTGCATTGTATATCTTTTTTCATCACTGTACTTTGAGCCTACCTACATCTTTATATTTAAAGTGGGTTTTTTGTGTAGCACACGGCATACAGTTAGATGTTGCTTTTTAATTCAATCTAACAATCTGCCTTTTAATAGGGGCATTTAGACAATTCATATTTAATGCAATTATTGATATAGTTGGAGTTAAATTTACCATCTTTTCATTCATTTATCTTTGTTCTTTATTTTTTCCCTCTTTTCTTGTCTTTTTTATTATTTAAATATTTTTCATAATGCCATCTTATGTTTGCTTTTGACTTTTCTAGTGATTGCTTTAGGGTTTACAGTATCCATCTTCAACTTATCACAGTTTACCGTTGATCATTATACAACTTCTCCTAAAGTGCAAGAACCTTGAAATGTTGTTAATCCCTTTCTCACTCTCCTCTACTTCCTCCTCCCATATTATCATTGCCATGTATTTTACTTATACACATAACCCACTATTGTTATTATTTTGCTTCAGATCAGGGGGCAGCAAAGTATGATCTCTAGTCCAAATCCTGCCCAGGGCCTGTTTTTATACAGCCTGTAAACTAAGAAGTTTTTTTTTTTTTAAAGATTGATTATTTATTTATTTGAAACAGAGAGAGAAAGTCAGAGCAGAGTGCAAGAGAGAACATTGGGGGAGAGGGGCAAAAGGAGAGAGAGAAGGAGACTCCCTGCTGTGCAGGGAGCCCAGTGCAGGGCTCTATCCCAGGACCCCGAGATCAAGACCTGAGCTGAAGACAGATGCTTAACTGACTGAGCCACCCAGGCACCCCTAAGTTCTGTTTTTATATTTGTAATGGGTTATGTTTTTATATTTGTAATGGGTTATGTAAACAATAACAACCAGGAGGTATATTATGCAACAGAAAATGTATATGGACTGTAAAGCCTAAAATACCATCTGGTTTTTTATAGGCAAAGTTTGCCCACTCTTGTCTTAATCAATTATCTTTTAAAATATTAAAATACAGAAAAATATTTTTACATATACCCTTATTTTTTACCTTATTTATGATTCTCTTCTCTTGCTCATTTTTTGTAGATCTGAATTTCTTATGAGTGAAGAACTTTCTGTAACATTTCTTATTGTACAGATATGCTGACAGGGAATTCTTTCAACCTTTATTTATTTGAAAAAAATATCTTCAGCTCACTCTCATTGTTGGAAGGTATTTTCAGTGGGTATAGATTTCCAGGTCAGCAATTTTTTTCTTATAGCACTTGGTTCATTGTCCTCTAACTTACAAAGTTTCTAATGAGTGGTCTCCTATAAACCTTTGTTCTTCTGTAAATAAGTTTCCTTTTGCTTTCACTGCCTGCAAAATTTTCTCTCTTTGGTTTACAGCAGTTTGATTAGTGGTGTGAATATTTGTGTGTTTATTGGTTTCACCATGCTTGAGATTCTCTGAACATCTTAGATCTATGACTTGCAGTATTTAATTACTAATTTTGGAAAATTTGAAGACATTTCTTGACATGTTTCTTCTGCTCCATTTTGTTTCCTCTCTTTGGGAGTCCATTTTCATAAAAGTTATAAATTTAGTATTGTGCTTAGCTTTTGGACGTTCTGTTCTTTATTATTATTTTATTATTCTTTTTTTCTTCTTTGTGTTTCATTTTGAGTAATTTCTATTGATATATCTTCAAATTTACTGATTTCTTAGTTCTTTCAGCCTGGTGATAAGCCTGTCAAAGGAATTCTCTACCTCTGATATTATGTTTTTTATTTGTAACATTTCAATTAGTATTTTTTTTTAGTAGTTTTTATCTCTTTATTGGAATTCCTTGTATGTTCATGAAAGTTGCTCACCTATTCCATCAGATCCTTTAACATATTAATTATAATTGTTTCAATGTTTTTGGCTGATGGTTTCAGTATTTGTGTCATCTATGAATCTGGTTCAATTCACTGCTTTATCTCTTAATTTTCTTTCTTTTTTAAAAAAATTAATTACCAAGTATTATGTATATAATAGTAGAGATTGAGATAAATAATATCTACATCTAGAAATTTGCTTGCTTCTTTTGTCAGGCTCTAAGTGTGTGGGATTGAATTAAAATAGTCAGGAGCTGAGCTGGGGTTGGGTTTTATAGTTGCTGTTCTCACCTTCTTTCCACCATAGTCTTCACATTTCTTCAGAGTTTATTTGCCCTTGTTTTGTACTCAGAGTAAAACCTCATGTGCTGGAGGGCTTTCCTCTGTGCTCTTGCTCCATCTTCAACTCTAGCAGTCCTCTTTGCCCATGCTAAAGATAAGGTCTCTCTCTGTCCATGCTCTTTTGCATGTGGTTGGCTGCTTTTGCTTGTTACTCACTGCTAATACCACAGCAAATGTGGAGAGGGTTCTCTTTTCCTGACCTAAATCAAGCAGGCTTTTTATACCTTGTCCTTGGAGGTGGTGCTTTTTTTGGCATTCCTGCTCTTCTTCCCTGTTGCTGCTGAGCTCTAACTTGTATCTGTGGTTGGTCTTGGGTGAGATGGTTTTCCACTCCATCCTTGTAGTGGCCTGCATCTGCTTAATGGTGAAGGATCTTGCACCCAAGATGCTTTTCTGCCTCTTCCTTAGGAGCAGAGGGTTTTTGCTGCTATACCTCCCCTAGCAACAATAGATCAGTGCCTGTGTTCCACCCAGGTTTTTTTTCCAGCTCTCCTCCAGAAGCAATGAGCTTTTACCTGGCCACCAGGGATGAGAGGGTTTGCTGTTCTACCCAGAGGCTGAAGGCATTTTCTTCATAGAAGGATCCTGAGGAGTAAAAAAATAGTGGTATTTGTCTACCAACTACTGTGATTTATTGAGGCCTCTATTCCAGAGGGCATTAACTCCCTGGTAATTTTGGTTTACCTCAAATTTAAGTCAAGCATCTTCCTATGGTTGAAGGGCGCCATCTGGAAGATAGGTTTAGGTGCTTTCAGTCAGAGTCATCAGAGCATAAGGAACAATGAGTGCTCAATGTATGTAGCCAAGGCATGTGCACACACATGCGCATGAACACATGCATGTGCACACACATGTAGGTGCATGCACACACATACACACAAGGCATTGACTACTACATTTCACCAGGTGACAGAAATGCTCATTTTGCTTGTCTCTCCTAAACCCCAACTCTTGGTCTGGGTATCTGAGAGTTATATGTGATCATGGTTTGCTCAAGTGGCCCAAGAGAGGTGAAGTGAGCCAAAGTCAAAAATTCTGGGCAGAAAAAACAATCTAAGATGAAATGCCATTAAACATCAAAGCCTTCCTGACACAAAACAATAGGAAATGATGACTTTTTCTCTTTAATCAGGTTTTCAGATAGATAATGAGATTGAGGAATAATTCAAGTTTTTCAGGAGAAAGATTTAGAGCCACTTTTCTCTTTTCTAGAGAAAGATTACAGCCACTTTTTGGGGGGGGTGGTAATTTCCATGTCCATAGTAGGGAACATATTGTTGGTTTGTAGTAGGGTTATAAAACCATACCTACATAGGGATGGCTGTTATTGCTTATAACACCAAATTCAAATACCACAAATGAATTAAAGACCAGGAAGGGAAGAGAAAAATGTGGCTGAAGTCAAGGAAGGAATGTTTACCAGCATTTTCAGGACAGGTAAACCTCTGGTGCTACCGTGAGTGAGTTACAGGTAGACCCAAGAAAGGCATGGAAGAAGCAGTGCTACCCCCCTATCTATAGAAAAGCACTGGTATTGAGCCAGGGATGGAAGTCTGGAGAAGCTGCCTAGTTTAAAGGTAATACACTATGGGGAAGGAAGTATCTGTTCTTTTTGCTATCTTATATCCATTTAGTCAGTTCCTTGTCACAGTGCTTGCCTTTCCCTTTGAGAAACAACTGTCAGCTCATGAGCTTCCAGAGGAGTTAACCCCACCCTAGTTCAGGGGTGGACTTGTGGCTCAAGTTTGCCAATGAAAACATTGCATTCTGTAGTTACAATGATTTGTTTGTGGTTGGACACGTGATCCAATGAGAATCAATGAGGAGGAATTAAATTTTGCTGAAACTATTGGAAAGAAGAGCATAGTTTCTTTTCTAGGAAAGCTGAATTCAGAGGGTATAAGCATGGGATTGCAGAAAGTCATGATAAAGGGATTCAGGATGAAGCCACAGAGCAGAAGGCAGGGCTAAGAGAATAGGAAGAACTACTGACAATATTCCCTTTTTTCTAGAGTCAGTACAAGCCTAGACTTACAGTTGTATAAAATGAGAAATCCCCATTTTTTGTTTATTGATTAGAATTGAAATTTCTGTCACTTGCAACCAAGAGATTCTTTCCTGACTGATACATTGACCCAGGACAGACCTGGTAGGGACCACAAGGTAATGGAAAACAAAAGTATTCACCTGGAGATTTGTTTGATGTCCAAAGCCTATTACTAAGTTGCTTGACTGAAGAAGTTAAATTAGACAGGATACCCAGGGAGTTAACTTTAGCACAATTAAAAAATTTTTTTGAAATAATTTTTTTATTTTGAAGTAATTACATATTTATAAAAAATTGCAAAGACATTATAGAGAGTTCCCATAACTTTTTGCCTGTTTTTCTCTACCATTAACATCTCACATAACCATGGCACATTTGTCAAAACAGTGATACATGTTATTTTCTAAACTATAGGTTTTATTTTAATTTCACAAGTGTTCCTGCTAACGTCCTTTCTCTGTTCCAGGATCCCAACTAGGATATCGTATTGCATTTAGTTCTTATATTTTCTTAATCTCCTCTGGCCTGTGGCAGTTTCTCCACTTTCCTTTGGTTTTCATGACCTTGACAGTTTCAAAGAATACTTGTTTTGCATTTTGTAGGATGTCCTCCAGTTGGAGTTTTCTGGTATTTTTCTCATGATTAGAATAGAATGATAGGTTTGGGGGAAAAGAATATCACAGAGGTGAAGTAGGATAAAGTGCTAACAGAGTTGATTAGATGATGAGGAAATGAATGCACTGTGCATACCATGGAGTTAAGGAGGCCTCTGAGTATGAAATATGGTGGTGCTCCCAGGGTTGGCTATCATTCACAATCATACTGCACTGAATACTAAGCATGGAGCTCTTTGTATTTCAAGGAGACAAAAGCATATAATGATTTGCAGGTGGCCTTTTTATAATCATGGTAAGTTTGAGTGAGTTTTTGCTTTTTGGAAGTTTTTACTTCTTAGAAGTTTAAGATACAGAGTAACTAATTCATTTCAATAAGTAAAAAGCCAGGCCTTTCCAAACTGAAACTGGAAGAAAGAGCCCCATTACTCTTCCTTACTTCCAAGAGAAAGGCACCTTCATTTTGCAGAGACCCCTCTGCTATAAACGTTCTGTGATTAAATTTAGGCTTGTGCTTCCAAATGATTTTCATAAAGTGGTTCAATAGTACTTTGAATGGTTGTGTACCCTGCTCACCTCTAATTTATACGTTGAAATCCTAACCCCCAGGTGGTAGCATTTGTAGGTGGGATCTTTGGGATGTGATTAAATTATAGGGTAGAGTCCTCCTGAATGGGATTATTGCCCTTAAAAGAGGCCCCCCAGAGAGCTCCCTCACTCCCTTCCACTATGTGAGGACACAAAGAGAAGGTGGCCATCTCTGAACCAGGAAGCAGGTACTCACCAGACACTGGTTCTGCCAGTACCTTGATCTTGGACTTCCCAGCCTCCAAAATTGTGAGAAATAAATCTTTGCTGTTTATAAGCACCTAGTCTAAGGTAATTAGTTGTTGTAGCCTGAACAGATCAAGACAAATAAGCATGACCAAGTATTTTCATACACAGACACCTATATACACATACACACTCAATTATCAAGGGCTATATAGTATCAAACAGAAATTCATTATTGGATCATCTTGTTATAACACCAGGAAATAATAAATGGATCATCTACTTCCGTATTTTTACTAATCCATCAATTATTGGGATAATTATTGAATCCACTGGGAAAATCACTGGGAAAAATCAGTAGAAGAGAAACCAAAGATTCAATGCTAATCCAAATCTCTCATGTCCTAACACAGATATTTATCATTCACATGTCCAAATTCCGTCATGTATGTGAAGCATTGTAAAGTACAGGTAACAAGTTTGACACTGTAACTTTCAAATGAATCCTCCTGTTGAAGACTCATTAGAAAAAAAAAAAAAACTAGACTTATCTTCTGCACCTCTTCATCCACTATTATTTCTGAGGTATGATGAATTTCAAACTCCAATTAGGACTAATTATCTTTTTTTCTTTTAAGTTCTAGGATTAAAAAGTAGAATTTTCCAGAAAGAATTTGTGTTTCCTTAACATACATGTGCATTTAGAAGACCTATATAAAAGTTTTCAAAAATAGTTGCCTATTGATTACAGGGTTTTTTGTTTTGATGTGAAGGGCATTTTAGAATATATTAAAATAGTTACTAACTTTTAAAATGTGAGAGAATTCCCCTAAAAGTTGTCTTCTTGGGTTCTCTCATTGAAATGAAAGACTTGATATTTTTGGATACTGCTGCACCTTGTAGACAGGGTATATGGTCCCTAAACTTGTCAGTCTTATATCTGGCCAGCTCTACTCGTTTGCTTTCAAGTTCTAGTCAACAGAAATTAGAATTCCTGGTCTATATCTGTCCAAATAATTAAGGTAGGATGTCTGGAGGGGAAAGTTTTGTACTTTAAAGGTAAAGAGAGGAATGACTTAACTTCAATGGAGTTGCATCTTCCAGGAATGGAAAAGAGACAAGAGAGAGGGTGGTAAAGAGCCCTCTGGAGGGCTCTTGTCTGAGATGTCCAGATGCAGAAGAGGCAGGAGCCTGTGAGTCCTGTGAACTAAATTCTCTTCCTTTCTTTCTAATAACTGAGCTTACCACAAAGGACTAGAGCCTCTGAAGAGCTGTCATCTTTTCCAGCCCTCAAGGGCACCTGCAAAGCATAGATAGTAGCAGTAATCTCCAAAACCTGAGACCCTGTCTTACTCCCATTTTCTAGGACCTAATATGCCCCAGAGAGAAAAGAGTCCCAAAAAACCATTGACACTGGAACTGAACTGCCAATTTGGGTAGGCAGAGAATTGGAATCGGATTTTATCAGATTTAGAAAAATAAAGAAATACCACATTACCTTCATCCCAACGTTTAGAACAACTTACTCCTGTGAATCATAATAATTGTGGGTTTTTCTTTAAAAGAGCCTAGGTATTTTTTAAAAATAAGGAGCAATGAAGCATAGTAAATGGCAGTAATTAAATTGATTAGGTTCAAATTAAGTTCATATTCAAGAATAAGTGGTTGAACTAGATGGTCTCCAAATTCTTTCCTGGTTCTAAAACCCAAAATATTGGTAATCTAAAGGAATACTCAGAACACAGTTGATAAATAGAGGTTGAATTATCCAGGCTGGCAGGTAGAATAATTTAGCAACCAGACATACAAGGATGGTGATGCAGATATCTATCTTCATTTTGAAGCCACTGTCACTTAACAGCCAAATACATTGCATGCAAAAATTTAAATTTAATGGAAATGATGGTTCTTAAACCAAAGTTGACAGTTTACTAAGTTGAATTTACTACAGTTCTCTTTACAACTGTGAGGAATTTTATTTCTTTCTATCCTGATAAAGAGGTTTTATTTCTGAGCTCAGGACTTAAGTGTACAATTGTCCTAGACACTTCCCTTGGTAAGTCCCAGAGACACTCCAGACTCATGTAATCACAATGTTCCAAAATCTCCAACCCTCCCAAAGTGCCCCTCTTCTCTATTTCCATTTATTAAGTTACCTGAGCTAGACACCTGGGAACTACCCTTTATCATCAGTATCCCATATCTAGTTAGTGGCCAAATCTTTAAGGACCCCATATCTTTAACTTTCCAAGGCCATGCCACTGCCCTCTATCCTCCCAGCTGCTCTTTATCCAGATAGTCTTTATATCTGACCAGAAGCATTGCAGCAGTCTTTTGACTAAATTTAACCTCCAGCTTTTAATCCTATTAACATCTGCACACTGCCAGCAGAATGGCCTCCTCATAATTCATTGAAAATGAACAGAATCACAGACACTTTGGAAGACAGTTTAGCAGTTTCTTACAGAGCTAAATACAGGCTTATCACATAATCCAGAAATTATGTAATTAGGTATTTACCCAACTGATTTGAAGTTTTATGTCACCATAAAAACCTGTACCAGAATGTTTATGGCAGCTTTAATCATGATTAGCAAAAACTGGAAGAAACCAAGATGTCCCTCAACAGGTGAATGGACAAACAAATGGTGGTATATCCATACAATGGAATACTATTCAGAGATAAAAAGGAATGAGTTTTCAAACCTTGCAAAGACATGGATGAATCTTAGATGTGTTTGCTGAGTGAAAAAAGCTACTCTAAAAAGATTACATATTAAATTATTTCATTTATATGACGTTCTGGAAAAAGCAAAACTCTTGGGAATTCAAAAGCTGGGAAGAAGGAAGAGTATTAGGCAAAGCACAGAAGATATTTTAGGATGGTGAAATGATTTTGTATGATAACATAATGGTAGACACATGACTTATGCATTTGTCAAAACCCATAGGGCTTTACAATGAGTAACTATTAATGGATGCAAATTTTAAAATCATTTAGGAGGTGAAGGAGATCCAAGGGTGAATGTAGACTGTGGCAAAAGAATCTAACTGTATTACAGGGGAGCCTGTGTGGCTCAGTCAGTTGAGCATTCAACTCCTGATTTCAGCTCAGGTTATGATCTCAGGGTCATGGGATGGAACCGTGAGTCAGGCTCCACGCTCAGCGGGAAGTCTGCTTCTCCCTACCCCGCCCCCATTAATAAATAAATAAATAAATAAATAAATAAATAAATAAAAATCTTTAAAAAAAGAATCTAACTGTGTTACAAATATATGAAACAACCTCACTGAAGCTGGTGAAGGAAAAAGATGCTGACAATCATTTTGGAAATGATTGGAATCTGTAAGATTAAAGGTGAAAGGAACTATATATAAACACTGTAATCTAGTTAATGAAGTTGCTTCCCATGGGTATATGGATTAACAATTCTGAAACCACTATCATGCATGATGGAATTGAAAAGGTAAGTAAATGGATGGCCGATGGAGTAAGCTGGGTTTCTCATTGTAGTTGTAGTAAGTTATAGAAAACAAGGGTGTCAGGAGGCCAGTGAGTCTATGGTAATGGATCAGAGTTAGAAATATGATTATGAAGTCATGTTTAGCTGCATATACATAAATGTGTAAAATGGGTTAGTACACAAATGTACTTCCTTGCTCTTTCAGCTGAGAGGGCCTAGAAGCAAACATATAGCAATGAGCATACCTAGTGCCCAGATCTTGGTTTCTAACTTAATTCCCCAATAAAAAGAACCAGGGCCCCTTGGAAAATAGCCAGTTCTAGGGCTAGGGCAGGAAATAAAGATGATGAACTTTAAGCATCTTCTCATGCCAGAGAGTAAGGAGGGACACAAGAACCAACCAAAAAGCTCCCAATGACCAAAGCTGAAATCATTTGAACAAAAAGATAATTAAAGTAGTATTGGATTATAACACAAAGTATAAAATAAATAACCATGAATTACTACTGATATAAATGATTGAATAAATAAAAGAACAGATAAAAATAAATAAGTTTCTCATGCAAGAAAAAGATCTATATAATTTATGTAGAGACTCCAGCTTCAAGGAGGTAGAGCATAAATCCCTACTCCTTAGTGTGAGCTAAGGAAGTGTGACTTCCTTCCAAAAATATAATGTGTGAAGGGTTGAGATAAAAAGAACAACTTCACAGTGGAGAAACGTACAAACACTACCATAAGCAGGTGATCAAGGTTAACACCTGTAATGATAAATCATGTGTGCACCCTTGAAGTGATATGATAAAAATGACACTTTACTTTTGTGGTTTTCCTCCCCAAAATCCTAGCCACAGTTTAATCATGGGAAAAATCAGACAAATCCCAGCATTATACAAAATATTTGACCAGTACTCCACAAAAGTCTCAAGGTTATCCATTGTAAGGTAAGCCTGAGAAATAGTCACACTTAAGAGGAGACTAAGGAGATGTGATGACTAACTGTAATGTGATATACTGTATGGGATCCTGGAATAGAAAAATAGCATTGGATAAAAATGGAAAATCTGAATAAAGTATGGGCTTTAGTTAATACTAATTTATCAAAATTTATTCATTTATTGTGATAAATGAACACACAAATGTAAGATATTAATATTGGAGAAACTGTCTATTGGGTATATGGTAACTCTACCTTCACAATTTTTTTTTGTAAATATAGAACTTTTAAAATAAATTTGTTTAAAAGTTTGGCGTCAGGGTGCTTGGGTGGCTCAGTCAGTTGAATGTCTGACTGTTGATTTTGGCTCAGGTTATGATCTCATGGGATGTGGGATTGATCCACACCTCAGGCTCCACGTTCAGTGGGGAGTCTGCTAGAAGGTTCTCTCCCTCTGTCCCTCCCCCAACTGGCATGTGCATGCATGTATGCTCTCTCTCTCAAATAAATAAATACATCTTTTTACAAAAATTCAGTGCAAATAAATAAGTAAATAAATAAATTCAGTGTCTACTATGTGCCAGACGCTGAGGTAGACATTGAGAATAGAGATAATAGCTCCTGCACTCATGGAAATCATTGACTGGTCACTGAGAGAGGCAGTATGTAAATAATCACAAAAATAACTACAGAATATGTATAGAGTGCAGAGGAAAATTACTGAATGATACTGTACTGTAATGGAAGATTTATTCTAGTTTGAGGATCATTTAAATTCTCACAATAAAGTGACATTTAAACCAACTAAAAGTTACCCAGGTGTGGGTGGGGACGGGGTAAGGGAGAAGGAAAACACTAAAAATGAAAGGAATTTAATGTGGCAAGGACTGAGGCAGAAGGAACTTCACATTTCAATGGAGCAAAGACCATTGTTTTTGGAGTTTTGAGCTCAATATGGAAGAAGAAAGTGAGAAAGAGCAAGAGACAGAAGCCAGGTCTTTGAGTGGTTTGTAACCTGGGATCCACAGACTATCTAGGGGCTGATGGGTAGAACTTTTTATTTCAACAAAACTCTTTTTCCTTGTAACCATATGTAATTTATGTATTAAAAAATACCGAGGGGCATCTGGGTGGCTCCGTGGGTTAAGTGTCTGCCTTCGTCTCAATTCATGATCCTGGGGTCCTGGGATAAAACCCCACCTTGGGCTCTGTGCTCAGTGGGGAGTCTGAGTCTCCCTCTTCCTCTCCCTATGCCCCTCTCCCTGCTCATTCTCTCTCTCTCTGTTGCTCACTTTGTCTCTCAAATAAATAAGTCTTAAAAAGATATTATTCTGAGAAGAGGTTTATAGGCTTTAACAGACCCCCAAAAGGGACCAATATGACACCATGTTAAGGATATTAAACTTTATCTCAAGTACAAAGAGAAAACATTGAGACATTTTAGGCTGCTTAAAATTCTTCATTGGCTAAACTTGCTTACACGATAAAGTCCGAAGTCCTTAGCAAATCCTACAAGACTGTCCATGAAATGGTCACCACAGGCTTTTTCAGAAATTTATTGTTCAGCACATGATCCCCAATTTTATCTTTCTCGTTCCACATTCAAATCTTAACAAGCTTCTTGAAGTCATCAGACAAGATCTGCTGTTTCCTGTCTTCTTACTTATACACATGTTTCCTGTACCAATAAAAGTCTTTCTTTCTTTATGTTCATGTTCCTAGAGTTTGCTCAACAAGAGCCTTCTCTATAAACCTTCCCCTGTCTCCCCAGATTGAAATAAAGCTCCCTTCTCCTGTGGCCCATTATACCCTAGGTATGGTAAACAGAAGAAGTGCCCCCCCATCCAGTCCCACACCCTAATTCTGGGACCTTTGAAATGTGTTACCTTACATGGTGAAATGGGACTTTGCAGATGTAATTAAGTCAAACCTTTGAGATAGGAAGACCATCCTGAATTATCTGGTATGCTCAATGTAAAATAAGAGGTCAATATAATAAGGATGAAGGAGTGTTAAAGTGGGAGAAGGAGGGGGAACAGTGCAATCAGAGGAAAAAAATGGAAGAGGAGGAGGGAGAAGAGATTTGAAGATGCTACTCTGCTGGCTTTGATGATGAAGGAAGGGGCCACAAGCAAAGAATGTGGGTGGCCTCTAGGGGCTGAAAAAGGCAAGGAAACATTCTTACCAAAAGAATCCCTGCCAACAGCTGGATTTTAGGACTTGTGAGCTCCAGAACTGTAAGGCAATAAATTTGTGTTGTTTTAAGCCACTGAATTTGCAATAACTTGTTATATTGGCAATAATAAATTAATATAGTAGATAGACTTCTATTTGGTTTCTCTTATAGGTTACTGTATTTGCTTATGTCCCCCTAATTATTTATTACATATTCAATTACCTATTCAACAACATCAAATATGTATCGAGGACCTTGTCTTGGCTTGGTACTCTTCACCATGTTGAAAATACAATAGTGGACAAAACAAAACGATGAAGTCCCTGATCTTTTGAAAATTACAACTCAATGTCTGGCACAAAATGGTTTTTTAAAAAACATTTTTTGAATGAATCAATCAAGATGATATTCTAATTATGAACATTATTTGTATTACTTTTATTCAAGTAATAATTCTATTAAAAAGATGGATGGAATTTTACACCAAAGTAAATTTTATACCACTGTTTCTGAAAAGGAGGAATTCATAGAGAGTTGGAGTTCTTATTGTTAGCTTTTTTTTTTTTAAGCTCCTGAAAAACCAAATGTACCCTTTAGGGTGAATATTAATACATTTTATACATGCATTTGATCCAAAGTGATGTTATTTGGGTTGATGAGATAGAACTTCCTGCTATTTGGTTTACCCTGTAGACTAGTAATAAGTTGAGAACAAATTCTAAATAAGTAAACAATTGGATAAGCCCTCACAGATTATTAGAAGTATGTTTATGACACTTTTCCCAGTGGCCAAGAAATAAAACCAGTGTTATAGTAAACATAAAGAATATATCACTTCTTTTTAATTTTCAGTGAAAAATCCAAAGAACCTCTCAGAGACCATCCAGAATAGCTTCTGAGCTCCTAAATGACCTTCCCCTTTCTCCTCACTGTTGTGACTACCAAAAGCTAAAAAATCCAAGTAATAACTAATTGTTTAGTAGACATTGATCTTCTGGTTTTCTGTTAGGTTCAGGCTCCCAGTCCTGAGACTTAGAGGTTTTTGTTTTCATTTTAAGGTCAAGACTGGTCTGGATGAACTGTATGCAATTTGTTGTAAAACAGATACAGTAAGAGGACAAACCACCATGGAAAGTGAGCAGAGGAATAACAAGGACTTGGCCATGGGAGGATATATCGGATTACTGAATGACAGCCTCTTGAAAGAGCTAAGAACCAGCCTACATTCCATAAGGATTTCTTAGGTTTTCAAGCAGAAATCACTATTAGGAAAGACTGAGTCTAAACAACATTTAGCACAAATTCTTCTGTGACCAGAATGAATGGCTTTGGAAACTTAGAAAACTACCTGGACTCACCGGAGAAAAATTTTTAGAGTCCAGGTAAAGATACTTTCCTTTTCTTCCAGAGCCTCTCTAAAATGATTAAAAAAGAATAAGAAGAGCATGAATCCATAAGAACAAGAGAAAGGAAGACATAACATTAGTAAATACAAGTTTTTGTTTTTAATTTACTTTGCAATGGGAATGGGCTTAGTATTGGGGAGTCTACATACATACTACTATCTTTTTTCTCTAGTTAACATACACTCACCTAATTCATTATGTCTATTCATAGTAGAATGAAAATGCTGACTCCAAAGACTGTGCTATAAATAACTCTGCTTGCTCAGCCTAGAATCGAAATTCCTATTAGAGCAATGTATCACCTGCTGAAGTATCCAGGGTGCATGTGAGATTTAGGACAGTCAAAGAGCAGATGGGGGTGTGGTAACTGACGGAGCAGGTGGAGTGGCCATGATTTATAGTGCTTAGAGAGAGAAAGGCTGGATGCAGAGAATGGATTGGCATTGCAGAACCAGTGGGAAGCTGAGCATTTGGAGGGATGAGAGGCAGAGGTGAGGCCCCATTGGAACAAATGGGAACTGAGTTAAAGACTATATAAGAAGACTCTCACCCCCAACATCAGCCCTTCCACATGGAACACCAGACTGATGCTCACTTGCTATCCACACCTACTCTCCCCATGCAGGAAGAGACCAGAGCTTTCTTTTCCAGAGCAAAGCAGATTGGCAGGGAAGGTAATAAAGCTTTAACTTCAAAGTCTTTCATCTGAATAGTCTCCTTCTAAGAGAGACAGCCTGGGACAGGACCAAAAATGTGTTCACACAGTCATGTATAGTTTTTATAACTTTGTAAAAGGAAATATTTTAACTCTAATTACTTAAGACTGCTACCTCCTTCCAATTCAAGTTTCTTTCTGTCATATTCCCTCTGTTTTCAGACAACTTTGGAGTGGCTATGGCCATTTTGGAATATGTCTATGGGAAAGTTGAGTTGGGGATTCATTTAATTTGAATTTACTGGGATATGTTTATGCAGTTTGCAGGCATTTCTGTGTATAAAGTGTTCTTAGCCATCCTGATGTAGGAGGGGTTACTGTTGTATCAACTACCAATCATTCTCTCAATAAATCTGCATTGTGGCCCAAAGATGCATAGACAAAAGTTAAACAATGGCATGAATGGTGCCCAGTTTAGGGAATAAGTAAATAATGGAGAATAAGCAAGCTAATCCGTGGGAAATTCTTCCAATCATCAGATTTATGAGGAGCAAGCAAAGGATTTCATTCCTAAAAATGTCTGGTTAAAATGGAAGTTCACTCTTGTTGGAAACATACTTGATAATATAATGTGTACAATTATTGCACCATATAATATTTTCATGGTAATTGTACAAAATAGGATAAGTTAGAATTTCTATGTCTAGAAACATAAACATATACACACAATGAGTGTGAGTGTGTATGTGTAAAATCACATGATTTATCTATCCCAATGGGTCAGATTGTCTTCAAGACCAAATGACCTAAAACAGCAGTGTAAACATTCATATATATATATATATATATATATATATATATATATATATATATGAATAAGACAGAATATGTAATATAAGCATTTATTTAGATAAGCATTTAAAAGAATATGAAACCAGAGTGATCACAATAACCAAAATTGATAGAAATTATTCTGAGATAAAGAAGAAACTCAAAAGAAGCAATTTCAGGTTATACTAAGGCAATGATTCATTAAGAGAGAAAATTTTTAAATAGAAATAATGGGTTTTGGATAATTTGATAATCCAATTAATGACGAAGTGAGAATCATGTGAACATGTTGAAAAAAATGAATTTGGGGCTGTTTTACATGCAATATTAACATTGTAAAGATAACATGAAACTCATTATATAGTACCATGATGAAGAAATGATGACAAGTGGGTTAATTAATGTCACCAATTTAAAGATTTTTTAAGACTAGTCATTACACAAGGCATTTGAAATGCCCTGGAATCTCTCAGCTTGTCATGGAAGAAATGTAATAGAGGGCTCCCCAAATTTGGCTGCAATCTTAATTTATCTGACATTACCAATGAATTGTGAAACTCAAATATCTTTAAATTACCAATATTTTTAAAAAATCAATCAAGCTGGATGAATTATATTCTTAGTTTCTGTACAGAAATGATTTTATATTATTGTTATATAAATAGACCGACAGTCTATAGCAAAAAAAAAAAAAAAGGTAGGAGAAAAAGTATCCTACAGTGAATTAATCAACACTGTTATTTTCCTGGATTCTGGGACATTTGTGGAATTTGTCAGCTTTTTAAAATGTGCTATTTGTTGTAGCCCTTTTTCTTCATAAATAGTCACTTTTGCACTAAATTTGGATTCACAATTTGGTGTTCTTTTCATTTATGACAGTCCCATATTGTAAAAGTTTCAAGTTCCACAAAACCTGTATCTGTCCCTCTTCAAGACATCCTGAAAAAGATAGACTTGGTACTTATAAGGAGCTGCCAAGCTGACAGAGGATCAGCTAAATTCTACAGACCTGCCTGCACAGGGGTCTGTCCAGTTACCCAACTAGGAAGCTCCAAGTCCACAGGTCTTATCCACAAATGTGAAACTCTAGCTAGCTCTTTAATATCAAGACTAGAAAGATAACAAAAGTGAAAAATGTCAGAGAACCACAAAGACTACTACGAACCCATGCAACCCAGACTTATGAAATATATTAACATTTCCCCTTATTCTCTTTGGCTATATATTTTTAAAGAAACAGAAGATAACACTTATAGTTGAAGGCCCCCTTGAAACCCTTCCCTTTCTAACATATCCCTCATGATAATTTGAGTTCTTGTTGGATTTGCTTCTCAAATATATCCCAGATCTGCTCACTGCTCACACCTCCCCTGCTACCACCAAGACCTATAGCCTCCAATATAGCAACCAATAGCCTCATAACTGGTCCCTTTGCTTCTACTCTCACAGTTTCCCACAATGCACAATGATCTTTCAAAAACTCAAGTCACATTGTTTCCTTAGTTTATTTAAAACTTTCCAGTGGAGGCGCCAGAGTGGCTCAGTAGGTTACGAATCTGCCTTCAGCTCAGGTCACGATTCCAGGATCCTGAGAGGGAGCCCTGTCCCTGTTAACCTCCCTGCTCAGGAAGAGTCTCTTTCTCCCTCCCCTTCTGGCTCTTCCCTCCCTGCTCGGGCTCACAGGCTCACATGGGTGTTCATGCTCTGTCAAATAAATAAATAAATAAATAAATTCTTAAAAAAAAAATTAAAACCTTCCAGTGGCTTCCTGTTGTCACAAAGAAAAACATCCACGTTTTGCAAAAATCTTTATGAAGTAGGAACAGGAGCAGGACTACTTGAAAAGTTCCCTCTCCTCACCGCTCCACCAGGCTCCAGTCACACAGCCACTTCAGACAAGCCAAGAGGATTCCAGCACTGACCTCCACATGCTGTGCTGCTTACCAAACCCTCCCCCAATGAGGTCCACCCCTGGACCCTTTGGGCATTGTCCATGTTTGGGTGTAAATGACACCTCCCTAGGACAACCTCCTCTGACCACTGTGGTAAAGCAGCGTCTCCGTGCCCACCCTTTTACACTGTTTGATTTTCATGGACTTTTCATAATCTGTAATGATCTCATTTATTCATCACTTATTTTTTTCTATGTGTTTTCAACATTGAAATATAAGCTCCATGAAGATAGGAGTTCCGCTACTTTTTATATTGCTGTATTTTGAGCAGTGCCTGTTATGTCGCGGGTGGTCAATACATCTTTGTGGAATAACTCTGGATTAGACCCCGCATAAACACCACTGGATGTTAGCTAATAATGGAGCAATGACTTCAAAAATCTGAGAGAACATGATCTTCCAGTTGGAATACAATATCCAGCCAAATTATTAATCACGTGTGAGGGCATGAAAGGACATTTCTTAACATGTTGGGACTCAGAAAATTTACGTCCCGCATCCCTTTCTTGAGAAGCTGGATAGGTTCCAGTTAAGAGAAGCACTGAACTAAGTAAGAGGTAGACATTTGATCCAGCTAGGCATGTATCAAACCCAAGAGCACAGGACAGAGATATCTCAGGATGAACAACAGGCCTACAGGGCAATCGGTCCAGAATGCAGCCAAGGACAGAGGGTACCAGGAAGAGGCCACCAGGAAAAGGACGGTCTGATAAGAGAGGTCATTTGGAAAAACAAAAGAAAACAAAAGCAAAAACAAGATAAGTGCTTGGAAGATACTCATCTGCTTTTAGAAAAAAATTAAGAAACATATTTGCACAGAGTCATAAATGTAAAGTGAAAAGAGCTCTAGAGTTCTATTTAGAAAACAGGTTAGGGGAGCTCTATCCTATTTATAATACGAGGAAATTAATGTCTAAAATCAAAAAATTGAATATGCAATGATTTGAAAATAAAATGATAAGTCTCTGGTAGAATAGCCAAGAAAATGAAAAGTGGCAGCCTCTGGTAAATGAGCTGGAAAATTAGGAAGTGCGGGGGCTGGATGGGGGCATTGTTGTCTTCCTTATCAGTCTTTCAGCGCTACCTGACATATGACTTCAGTAAAAATAAAAACATCTAGAAATTTTAGAACTATAATTTCTTCTGATAACAATGATGACCGCAGTAAAAGCAAATAAACAACTCAGGCTTACCCTGACTCCATTGTCTATGAATTTGGAAAAGATATATGACTCCTGGAGATCTTTCTGTCTCATTCGTGAGCTACATTCATTTCCTCCTTTGGGGTACAGTGGTTTAGATAACCTTACAGATTTGAAAACCCAATTGTGCAATGCATTTTTCAAAGCTGTTTGGTTTAGAAACAATACAGCTATGCCAGGAGTGTGTGTGTGTGTGTGTGTGTGTGTGTGTGTGTGTGTGTGATGTTTTAAAAAATGTTGGTAGATATAACCCAGAGCAAGAGAAACTTGAATTCTTCCAGTAGGATTCTCAGTTGGCTTGCAGTGGTGATGCTTATGGGAAGATCAAAATTGTGCATGTGGTAATGTCTAAGACTTTTGGAAAAAACCTTTCAAATATTAGCCAGACTCTTTGAAGTGAATTCAAAATACTGAAGAATAATTTACAAAGAATGTTTTTTAGAAGTGAGGGGTTGGACAAGGTCAGGACTGGCTTTCATTTTCATAACTTTTTTAAAAAATATAAAATATGAAAAGATTATAGTTGGAGTTTTTGTGCTCCTAATGGTAATGGGGAACACAATAAACATTTTTAAAAAGTGCCAACTTTCAATTTGACTTTTGTCCAAACCAAATAGAACTTGAAAAGTAAAAGTTTTGGCATTTGTAAAATGAAAAGTCTTTATACTTTTGCATGATCCTAAATTGTTCCCCATTCCTAACTTGATAGTTGTTAGTAACAAAATACAAGGTTGCATCATTTTCATTGTTGTTAGGCAATGCAGATGATACATTCAACTATTTGTTGACTAGTTCTTCACCCACCCAAGTAGGTTGAAATAACATTTTTTTTTTGGTGGGGGAGGGAACCTGTTCCTAAGATGTAAGAGCAGTCAGCCTTCTGCCAAGATTCACTTCCTTTCTGAGTCATTTTGTATGCAAATATCCTTGGCTTCATCTAATGAAGGAATATGAGAAATCTATTTGGAAATTGAAACATCGCAACCACTATTTTGTAGTAATCTGGGAAAAATGAGCATTATCTTAATTCTCTAGCTTTTGGGGTGAGAAAAAGAATAAGAAAAGAGTTCTAGATGAGCAGGAAGGTGATTTTAAGGGCTCTATTGGCAGTGTTACCTATTTTGTAAGGTTGTTCTGGGAAAGGAAGCCATATCTGGTGCCACAGACAAGAAAAACAAAACAAAACAAAACAAGCAACAGTTTTTATATCTTGCCAGAGTTTGAGATCCTGGCTGGTGCAAGGCAATATCATGAAGCAGAAAAAATCATTGTATATTCACTCTCTCTTTACTCCTGTCTCCTTGGGTACACAGTGCAGAATTTTCAAATACTACTCCCCTAATCATGGTGAACCAGCTCACTCATTAGAATAAGCCTGGGATCCACCCTGGGTTTTGGAGGATTTAAAAAAAAATTTTTTTTTTTTGAGCTGGAGTTATGGGAAAAGCTTCCTTTTTTCTTTGGCTGTGGAACTTTAAGAAGGTAAGCTAGAGCTGATTGGAGCTATTGTTCTGGCCTTTTGGGGACAGCCCGTTTGAGAGGATAAAGCCAATCAAGAACATTCCAGAAATTCAGAGAAGAAGGTGAGAGAGAGAGAGAGAGAGAGAGAGAGAGAGAGAGAAGCCAGGAGAGTGAGAGCCATGGAGAGTTAGAGGAGAAAGGGAGAGTAAGTGGCTGCCATCGAATGCATGATGTCTACTGAGGTTATTTCCAGGTCCATTATGACTTTGGTTTGGTCAATAAAATTCCTCTTTTAATTTAACTTAGTTCAAGTTAGGTTTCCAATTGTGACTAAAAAATGCAACCAAGAGTCCTGCCTTGAAAGACAGTAATATTCTCAAAGGGAATGAAAAAGTAAGTAGTGTGTTTGTAGATATCATAACACTTGGGCAAAGGACATCCTGATCAGGGGCCCTTCATCTTTCCCTTGTGACATACTGATGCTGCTGAAAAGAAAGGTAGCAGTGGCTGCATATTTTTTAAATAAAAATAAATTTATTGAGATATAATTCGTGTGAAATAACTCCCATATACTTAAAGCTACAATTTGATGAATTTTGATATATTAATACACCTGTGAAACCATGACCAAAATTAAAATAATGAATCCTTTGCTCTCAGGAGTTTCTACGTGGACTCTTGGTAATCCCTCCATCCACATCCTGACCTTCCATGCCCGTCCAAGGGAAACAATGACTTCCTTTCATATAAAAGGAGTTATAGTGTACGTACTCTTTTATTATTTATTTATTTAGAATCTGGATTCTTGAGCTCAGCATAATTATTTTGTGATTTATCCATGTTGTGTGGTTTCATAGTTTTTTGTTTTTTTTTTTTAAAGATTTATTTATTTGACAGAGAGAGACCAGAAAGAGAGAGATCACAAGCAGGGGAGTGGGAGAGGGAGAAGCAGGCTTCCCACTGAGCAGGGAGCTTGATGCGGGGCTCAATCCCAGCACTCTGGGGATCATGACCTGAGCTGAAGGCAGATGCTTAATGACTGAGCCACCCAGGTGCCTTACCACAGGTGGTTTTTTGTTTGTTTGTTTTCACTGCTAAGAGTATTCTATTGTATGGATGTACCACAAACACACACCTGTTCCCATGAGACTCAGATCAGTGGACCACAACACTCTTTACCACACTCTCCATTTCTATATCCTTTCTATCTTTATTCATTGAACACCCAGGAGTCATACTTCCTCTCCACAGAGAGTCCCTTCCTATAGGCAACCCTCTTAACCTCCTTGTTCCTCCTCATCTTCAATTCCTGTCTCCTCCACTCCGCTCTGGCCACTTCTTCCCAAGTCACACTTTGACCCTTGTCATCACTACTGTTCCACCTCTGAAATTATGGATTTGAACATTCCCCTTTCTGACAACGACTTCCTAAACTTCCCACTTGTTTGGGAAATTGCACCCTCTATCAGTTTCTTTCACCTCAACAGGACTTCCCAAAAGTTGGTAACTAGACTGTCTTTTAATCTATCAAACTCTTCTTGTCTTCACTTCCCTCTCTACAGCTCAGATTCCATGTCCCATTTCAAACACTCTTTTTTATGTACTACAATTTCCCATACTTGGTCCTCCCCTCACACTCACCCTTAAAAAAACACAAAAAACAATTTGATGAACTCCACTATACATCTTCTTCATACATATGCCCAGGCAACTGAGGGTACAGGTATCACTGTGTGTTCATGGTCTCCCACTTAAACTGAGCTCCTGACACTGCATGCCAACACTTCTTACCATTCTCTTCAGCAACAACCTCAAAGGTTTTCTACTCTTCTCGAACCTTTGACCATTCCTCAGTAATGTGCCTCCCTACTCCCAGCCTGTCACTTTGCCTCCTGGGTCATAAAGTAGAAGGCTTTAAATATTAAGTTGTTGAATTTTCTACCTTCCATATTTACAGAAACACCTGTGAAGTTTTTGCACCTCCTTTCTTCCCTTCTATTACAATGCAGGAACATCCTTCCCTTTGAACTTGCTTGTGTTTTTTCGACCTTACATATAGCCACTTTCTCAGGAACTCTTAATTTGTCCTGTTTCTCACCTGTGTTTTTTATCTTTATTTTTTTCTCTTTATTGGATTCTTCCCAGTATCCTTGTATAATACTCTATATTCTCCCATATTAAGGGAAAGTATTCCTCTTTCATCCCCTTAACAAAAACCCTCATAGAAACCTCTCTGGACCCACATCCTCCTCCAACTGTGACATCTCTCTTCCTTTATCTTTAGAGCCAAAGTCTTTAAAAAGTTGTCTTTAATGGTATATTCTGGCTTCTGTTCCCTACCATGTCACTACAACCATGTTTACTAAGGTCACCAAGAAACTCCTCATAGCTAAATATAATGGATCCTTGAGGCCTTTTCTTACTTAAAGATTTAACTCATTTGATGTGTTATTCATTCCCTCATTCTTGAAACAAATTAGGTTGGCGAAGAGATGGAGTGCAGTGGAAAGAAATTCATTACAATTGGACAACTGGAGACCTAGGTTCTGGGTATCTTTCTCTGACACCAACCTTTCTGCTACTAGGTCACTTACATCTCCGAGCTTCTGGTGCCACATTTTCAAACTTAAGAGAAGACTTCAAGTATGCAAAAGTTGTTGTTGGTGGTGACGATGGACCAAATGGCTTCTTGAGGTTCTTTTTAGCCTCTGGAATCTATGGTTGCTGATTTTGAGTCAGACACAAGTTAGCAGTCACATTTGTATGCATGGCTCAGTGTTCCTATCTTTGAAGTGAGACATTTTCTCTTGCTGCCTAAATTACTTCTAGGTTATAAATTCACTTTTAGAAACAATATAAACCCCTTCATATCTCCAGCCTGCTCTTCACTAATGACTGGATTTTGTAGAGAGGAGTAACTAGTCAATTGAAATATCAAGTTGGCTTTTTTAGTATGCTAAGAATCCTAAGCCATTCAAACTAATAGAAATAAAAGTTTGGTCATTGGTCAAAGCACCAAGTGGTAACATTTTTTTTTTCTGCCCCACAGTTGACCTATCAGGAAGACATATAAAAAAGTTTATACTGACCTCAGTACTGTGATTACTACTTCTTTAGTTTTGGGACAAATAGTCTTTAAAAAAAACCTGGAGGAAAAAAAGCAGCATAAGTAACAGAAAGCAAAAACTTTGTATTCCAGACCACTCAATGTTGTGTGGTAGAAGGAGAATGGACCAACAGTTAGAACTGGATTTAGACTTGGTCCAGTCACCAATTTGTTCTGTGAAACTGGGTCAACTATCCAAGTTGTTCATCTATAAAATGGGGAAGTAACATATTTACTGGATCTCCCATCATGATTGTGAAAATTAAGTAAGCCAAGGAATAGAAAATACTTTAGAAAGTAGAACAAGTTCTGTAACACAAGACATTTACAAACAGAGAAATACCAATATCCTAGAAAGGTTGGTCTACTAGAAGATGGAATCTCTGAATCCATTTGTAGTAGACAGGGCATTAGATTAATGCTTCAGTAGTCCTACCTAATAGAGTATTGATTTGTTGGGGAGAGTTTTTGTCAGGGAGAAGGAGATGAGAATTTTTGATTCAAAAGTTGATCTTTCAGCTTATAGAAGTTGAGCTACACTTGAGATAACTTTATGACTTTTCTTTAAATTAAAATATAATTCATTATTTGT
Source organism: Lontra canadensis (assembly GCF_010015895.1). Classification (NCBI taxonomy): domain Eukaryota; kingdom Metazoa; phylum Chordata; class Mammalia; order Carnivora; family Mustelidae; genus Lontra; species Lontra canadensis. The sequence goes on along the minus strand of NW_022631007.1, from coordinate 29,241,805 downwards.
TTCAGGGGTATGAATCTGTGAGTCATCAGTCTTACACAATTCACAGCACTCATCATAGCACGTACCCTCCCCAGTGTCCATTACCCAACCACCCTTTCTCTTCCCACCTGCCCTGACCCCCAGCAACCCTCATTTTGTTTCCTGAGGTTAAGAGTCTCTTTTGGTTTGTCTCCCTCCCCAGTCACAACTTGTTTAGTTTTTTTCCCCTCCTTACCCCCCACAACACCCTGATCTGCCTCTCAAATTCCTCATATCAGAGAGATCATATTATAATTGTCTTTCTCTGACTGACTTATTTCATTTAGCATAATACCCTCTAGTTCAGTTGTGTCATTGTAAATGTTAAGATTTTGGCTTTTTGATGGCTGCATAGTATTCCATAGTATTCCATAGTGTGTGTGTGTGTGTATATATATATATATATATATATATATATATATATATATATATATCTCACATCTTTATCCATTCATCTGTTGATGGACATCTATGTTCTTTCCATAGTTTGGCTATTGTGGACACTGCTACTATAAACATTTGGGTGCATGTGCCCCTTTGGATCACTACATTTGTATCTTTAGAGTAAATACCCAGAATTGTGGTTGCTGGGTCATAAGGTAGCTCTTTTTTCCACTTTTTGAGGAACCTTCATACTGTTTTCCAGAGTGGCTGCACCAGCTTGCATTCCCACCAACAGTGTAGGAGGGTTCCCCTTTCTCTGCATCCTTGCCACCATCTGTTGTTTCCTGACTTGTTAATTTTAGCCATACCTGACTGGTATGAGGTGGTATCTCACTGTGGTTTTGATTTGTGCTTCCCTGATGCTGAGTGATGTTGAGCACTTTTTCGTGTGTCTATTGGCCATTTGGATATCTTCTTGGCAGAAATGTCTGTTCATGTCTTCTGCCCATTTCTTGATTGGATCATTTATTTTTTGGGTGTTGAGTTTGATAAGTTCTTTGTAGATTTTGCATACTAGCCCTTTATCTGATATGTCATTTGCAAATATCTTCTCCATTCTGTCGTTGTCTTTCACTTTTGTTGACTGTTTCTTTTGCTGTGCAAAAGTTTTGATCTTAATGAAGTCCCAATAGCTCATTTTCGCCCTTGCTTCCCTTGCCTTTGGTGATGTTTCTAGGAAGAAGTTGCCGTGGCTGAGGTCAAAAAGGTTGGGGCCTGTGTTCTCTTCAAGGATTTTGAAGGATTACCGTCTCACATGGAGGTCTTTCATCCATTTTTGAGTCTATTTTTTTTATGTAGTGTAAGGAAATGGTTCAGTTTCATTCTTCTGCATGTGACTGTCCAATTTTCCCAACACCATTTGTTGAAGAGACTGTCTGTTTTCCATTGGACATTCTTTCCTGCTTTGTCAAAGACTAGTTGACCATAGAGTTGAGGGTCCATTTCTGGGCTCTCTATTCTGTTCCATTAATCTATGTGTCTGTTTCTGTCAGTACCATACTGTCTTGATGATTACAGCTTTGTAATAGAGCTTGAAGTCTGGAATTGTAATGCCGCCCACTTTGGTTTTCTTTTTCAACATTCCTCTGGCTATTTGGGGTCTTTTCTGGTTCCATATAAATTTTAGGGTTATTTGTTCCATTTCTTTGAAAAAAATTGATGGTATTTTAATAGGGATTGCATTAAATGTGTAGTTTGGTTTAGGTATCATAGACATTTTCACAATATTTGTTCTTCCGATCCATGAGTATGGAAGTTTTTCCATTTCTTTGTGTCTTCCTCAATTTCTTTCATGAGTACCTTATAGTTTTCTGAGTACAGCTTCTTTGCCTCTTTTGTCAGGTTTATTAATAGGTATCTTATGGGTTTAGGTGCAATTGTAAATGGGATCGACTGCTTAATTTCTCTTTCTTCTGTGTTGCTGTTGGTGTACAGAAATGCAACTGATTTCTGTGCATTGATTTTATATCCTGACACTTTACTGAATTCCTCTATGAGTTTTAGCAGTTTTGAAGTGGAGTCTTTTGGCTTTTCCACATAAAGTATCATATCATCTGCAAGCAGTGAGAGTTTGACTTTTTTGCTGATTTGGATGCCTTTTATTTCTTTTTGTTGTCTGATTGCTGAGCCTAGGACTTCTAGTAATATGTTGAATAGCAGTGGTGGTAGTGGACAGCCCTGCTGTGTTCCTATACTTAGGGGGAAAGCTCTCAGGTTTTCTCCATTGAAAATGATATTCGCTGTGTGTTTTTCATAGGTGGCTTTGATGATATTGAGGTATGTACCCTCTATCTCTACACTTTGAAGTGTTTTGATCAAGAAAGGATGCTGTACTTTGTCAAATGCTTTTTCAGCATCTATTGAGAATATCATATTGTTCTTGTTCTTTCTTTTATTAATGTATTGTATCCCATTGATTGATTTGCAGATTTTGAGCTAAACTTGCTGCCCAGGAATAAATCCCACTTGGCCATGGTGAATAATCCTTTTAGCGTACTGTTGGATCCTATTGACTAGTATTTTGGTGAGAATTTTCACATCTGTGTTCATCAAGGATATTGGTCTGTAATTCTCCTTTTTCATTGGGTCTTTGTCTGGTTTTGGGATCAAGGTAATGCTGGCCTCATAAAATGAGTTCGGAAGTTCTCCTTCCATTTCTATTTTTGGGAACAGTTTCAGGAGAATAGGTACTAATTCTTCTTTAAATGTTTGGTAGGCTTCCCCTGGGAAGCCGTCTGGCCCTGGGCTCTTGTTTGTTGGGAGATTTTTAATGACTGCTTCAATCTCCTTACTGATTATGGGTCTGTTCAGGTTTTCTGTTTCTTCCTGGTTCAGTTTTGGTAGTTTATATGTCTCTAGGAGTGCATCCATTTCTTCCAGATGGTCAAATTTACTGGTGTATAGTTGCTTGTAATATGTTCTTATAATTGTTTGTATTTCTTTGGTGTTGGTTGTGATCGCCCCTCTTTTGTTAATGATTTTATTAATGTGGGTCTTTCCTCTTTTCTTTTTGATAAGTTTGGCCAGGAGTTTATCAATCTTATTAATTCTCTCAAAGAACCAGCTCCTGGTTTCACTGATCTGTTCTACTGTTCTTTTGGTTTCTATTTCATTGATTTCTGCTCTGATCTTTATTATTTCTCTTCTTCTGTTGGGTTTAGGCTTTCTTTGCTGTTCTTTCTCCAGCTCCTTTAGGTGTAGGGTTAAGTTGTGTACTTGAGACGTTTCTTGTTTCTTGAGAAAGGCTTGTATTGCTATATACTTTCCTCTCAGGACCACATTTGCTGCATCCCAAAGATTTTGAACAGTTGTGTTTTCATTTTCATTTGTTTCCATGAATTTTTTAAAATTCGTCTTTAATTTCCTGGTTGACCCATTTATTCTTAGGTGGGATGCTCTTCAGCCTCCATGTATTTGAGTTCTTTCCAGCTTTCCTCTTGTGGTTGAGTTCTAGTTTCAAAGCATTGTGGTCTGAAAATATGCAGGGAATGATCTCAGTCCTTTGGTACCAGTTGAGACCTGATTTGTGACCCAAGATGTGATCTATTCTGGAGAATGTTCCATGTGTACTAGAGAAGAATGTGTATTCTGTTGCTTTGGGATGGAATGTTCTGAATATATCTGTGATGTCCATCTGATCCAGTGTGTCATTTAAAGCCTTTATTTCCTTGTTGATCTTTTGCTTAGATGATCTGTCCATTTCAGTGACGGGGTATTAAAGTCCCCTACTATTATTGTATTATTGTTGATGTGTTTCTTTGATTTTGTTATTAATTGGTTTATATAATTGATTGCTCCCATGTTAGGGGCATAGATATTTAAAATTGTTAGATCTTGTTGGACAGCCCCTTTAAGTATGATATAGTATTCTTCCTCATCTCTTATTATAGTCTTGGCTTAAAATCTAATTTATCTGATATAAGGATTGCCACCCTAGCTTTCTTTTGATGTCCATTAGCATGGTAAATTGTTTCCTACCCCCTCACTTTAAATCTGGCGGTGTCTTTGGGTCTAAAATGAGTTTCTTGTAGACAGCATATTGATTTTTTTTTTTTTAATCCATTCTGATACTCTGTGTCTTTTGATTGGAGCATTTATCCCATTTACATTCAGGGTAACTATTGAAAGATATGAATTTTGTGCCATTGTATTGCCTCGAAGGTGACTGTCACCGTATATTGTCTCTATTCCTTTCTGGTTTCTTACTTTTAGGCTCTCTCTTTGCTCAGAGAACCCCTTTCAACATTTCCTATAGGGCTGGTTTGGTGTTTGCAAATTCTTTTAGTTTCTGTTTGTCCTGGAAGCTTTTTATCTCTCCTTGTATTTTCAATGACAGCCTAGCTGGATATCGTATTCTTGGCTGCATATTTTTTCATTTAGTGCTCTGAATATATCATGCCAGTCCTTTCTGGCCTGCCAGGTCTCTGTGGATAGGTATGCTGCCAATCTGATATTTCTGCTATTCTATATTACAGACCTCTTGTCCTGAGCTGCTTTCAGGATTTTCTTTGTCACTGAGACTTGTAGGTTTTACTATTAGATGATGGGGTGTGGACGTATTTTTGTTGATTTTGAAGGGGTTCTCTGGGCCTTCTGGATTTTGATGCTTGATCCCTTCGCCAAATTAGGGAAATTCTCTGCTATAATTTGCTCCAATATACCTTCTGTCCCTCTCTCTCTTTATTCCTCTTCTGGGATCCCAATTATTCTAAAATTGTTTTGTCTTATGGTATCACTTATCTCTCAAATTCTCCCCTTGTGGTCCAGTAGTTTTTTATCTCCTTTTTTCTCAGCTTCTTTATTCTCCATCATTTGGTCTTCTATATCACTAATTCTGTTTTCTGCCTCATTTATCCTAGCAGTAAGAACTTCCATTTTTTTATTGCACCTCATTAATAACTTTTTTAAAATTTCAACTTGCTTAGATTTTTAGTTCTTTTATTTCTACAGAAAAGGATTTTATTTCTCCACAAAGGGATTCTCTAAGTCTCCATGCTTTTTTCCAAGCCCAGCTAGCACCTTGATAATCATCATTCTGAACTCTAATTCTGACATAATACCAATGTCTGTATTTCTTAGGTCCCTGGCCATCGGTACTGCCTCTTGTTCTTTTTTTTTGAGGTAAGTTTTTCCACTTTGTCATTTTATCCAGATAAGCATAGATGAGTGAGAGAACAAAATACTAAAAGGGTAGCCATGAGCCCAGAAAAATATACACCAACTGAACTGGAAGAGATCTGAAACTGGGGGGAGAAGAAAAGAGGGGGAAATATATCTATATCTATATATCTATACACACACACACACATACACACACACACATTAGACTGGTAAATAGAACAGAGCCACATACTTCATTTTGAGTGTGTTTTAGTCTGTTAGAAGAAACTGCCTCCCAAAATTTTAAAGAAAGAAATATATATATATATATATATATATATATATATATGGGTAAACATGATAAAGGGATGGAATATGACTGTAATGGTGAAAATTTTAAAGGAGTCTAAGCAAGGAATTGATAAGATAAGAAATTGGTTTAGAAAATTAAAAAAAAAAAAAAAAAAAGGAAAGAATGTGATCCAGCTGGAGACTAGAACAAAGCCATGTGCTAGATTTAGGGTATATTTTCATCTGTTTAGAAGAAATTGTATCCCAAAATTAAAAAAAAAAAAGAAAAGAAAAGAAAAAGAAAAACCTGTATTTATACAAAAAATAAGGTTAAATACAATGAAGGGATATAATATGACTGTAACAGTGAAAATTAAAAAAGATTTTTTAAAAAAGGTTTTGATAAGGTAAAATAATTTCAAAAGGTTAAAATAAGAAAGAGGAAAAATTTAAAAAACAGAATAAGAAAAAATGAAATTAAAAATATTTAACTTTGAAAGACTAAAGAATCATGGGGAAAAAGCCACGAATTCTATGTGTTGCATTCCCATATTTCTGGAGTTCCACAGTTCTCATTGATCATTGATCAGTGAACTTGGTCTTGGCTGATGTTCCTGTTCATCTTCCAGGGGATGGGCCTGTTGTGTGATTCTTAAATGTCTTTGCTGAAGGTGGAATTGCACCGCCCTTGCCAGGGGCCGGGCTAAGTAATCTGCTTGGGTTAGCTCTCTGTATCTTTTGTTCCCTAAATGCTTCCTGCACAGCTTTGGAGGAGAATGAAGATATTGGCCTCCCAATCCCTGGCCCCATTGGAGCAGAGAACTCAGGGCTCCACTCCTCAGTGCACCCTCAGATAAAAGCAGTCAATCCCTCCCGTCTCCCTGGCCAAGCTCAGCCAGGCGGTGACCAAGCATTTCTATCTCTGGTGCATGGCCCCATTTAGAGTTTCCAAACCCAGCTGATTCCTGCAGTGCAATCCCGTGCCACTCTTCCCAGAGGAGGAAGGTGAGTCTCCCAGGATCTGTCACTTGTGGGGTCACTGCTTGAAGAGCAGTGGCCTGACTATGCTTCCGATCATGATTTGAGGTAACACCGAGGGGAGAGGCCACTCCTTGGCTCTGTCTCTGCAGCCAGCTTCCCCACTCCAATACTTGGGAGCTCTGCCACACTCAGAAACCCCTGGTCTTTCTGTGACCCCATGGATCCTGAGACCACACTGTCTCTGCGTGGGCTCCATGCCCTGCTTAGCCTCTGGAGTGATGTCCCTCAGTGCAGCAGACTTCTAAAAGTTCCCATTTTGTGCTCTGCTGCTCTACTGCTTGCCGGGAGCCGGCCCCTCCCCCTGTGGTCTATCTCTCTGTCTATCACCTCAGACTCACTTCTCTGCACATCATAACTTCCAGAAGGTGGTTGCTTTCCTGCTGCTAGAATTTCTGCTCTTCTTCTCTTCGATCTCCTGTTGAGTTTGTAGGTGTTCAGAATAGTTTGATAACTATCTAGCTGAACACCTGATGATATTTAGGTTTCCTATTCTTCCGCCATCTTGCTCCTCCTCCCATCGACTTCACGATTTTTTAGCTATAGGGATTTTATTTTGTAGAAGTTTTTCAAAAGGGTCATTGCTTAGAAAAAAGAAGAACCCAGAAGAAGTCTTAATGGAGTGAAAAATAGATCATTTAGATCTGTTAATGCCTTCAAAGTTTTAATTATTTGGAAGAAAATGGGTCCTAGTTTCACTGATAATTATAAGAGAAAAGATTCTTTTCCCTATTCCTTAAGTTTCTCTACCTAAAAGATACCATGTAGAAGTACAAGATCTTTTAGTCTGTCTTATTTGAACTTACCTTGAATATATTAATGTGAAAGTCAAACTAGGTACATTAAATTGTTGGACTTTAGCTACTTTCTTTTCACATTTGTGTCCCTTCTCCCATAGTCCTACAGATCGTGTAGTTATAATCTCACCTTTTCCTTGTAAATTTTCCACGGAATTTCTAATAGACAACTAATTTTGTACATAGAAATTTGCCTTTCTCCCTCCACCACTCAAGATTTTGATTAGGACCACATAAAAGAATTGCTTTTTTAACATAGTTTTTTCCCCATTTACTTTCTAATTCACTTTCTTACTACTACACTGATGGTTAAGGTTCTGCTAGCAGTGCACAAATGATATTGTGAAAAAATTATTGGGGCACCTGGGTGGCTCAGTCAGTTAAGCATCTGCCTCTCGCTCAGGGCATGATCTCAGGTTCTTGGGATGGAGTCCACGTTCAGACTCCCTGTCTATTGGGGAGTCTGCTACTCCCTCTGCCTCTCCCTCTCCCTAGCCCCCACTCATGCTCTCTCTCTCTCTCAAACAAATAAAGAAAATCTTTTTTTAAAAAGAAATAACTTTTAAATGATTTCATGGATCATACCCATTCCATCCAATTGAGAAAATTATCCAGTAATAACTGGTCTCAAGGATTAATATGTTTTTCTGGCATTTTAGAGTATGAAGAAGATAAAACTCTATACAAATATGTGGGATATGCTACTCTACTTATTTATATCTGCAAGATTCTTACAAAAAATGGAATGCACTATATCTGGTTTAAGCAGAAGGGATTAATTAAGAATTATCAGATTGCTCACAGAAATCTCTGGGATAGAAAAGATAACTATTATAGCAAAACAACCACAGCAAGCAAAATCTGCCATTTGGCACTATCCACCCTGGAGGTTACCACAGCGAAGAGATCTCATTACAATCAGTGCTATTTATTTGGCATTCTTTTTAAAATGTGGAGGAAGAATACAAAATGGCTTTAAGATTTTTTGTTTTTTCTTTTTCATTCCAGTGTCGTTAACATATAAGGGTATGTTAGTTTCAGGTGTACAAAACAGTGGCTCAACAATCTTATATATTACTCAGTGCTCATTGTGATAATTGTTTATGTTTAATCCCCTTCACTCATCTCAGCACCACCCCCCGTTGCTTCCCCCTGGTAACCATCAGTTTGTTCCCTGTAGTTAAGTGTCTGCTTTCTGGTTTGTCTCTCTTTTTCCTAGTCTGCTTGTTTTGTTTTTAAATCCCGCATATGAGTGAAATCGTATGGGATTTCTCCTTCTCTAACTGGTTTATTTCACGGAGCAGTAAACTAACTAGATTCGTCCACGCTGTTACAAATGGCAAGGTGTCATTTTTTTAATGCCCGAGTAGTAGTCCATTGTATTCAGATACCACATCTTCTTTATCCATTCATCTATCAAGGGAAGCTCGGGCTGCTTCCATAATGTGACTACTGTAAATACTGCTGCAGTAAACACGGGGGGGGGGGGGAATGCATATATCTTCTTGAATTAGTGTTTTTGTATTCTTTGGGTAAATACCCAGTAGTGGAGTTACTGGATCATATGGTAATTCTATTTTTAACTTTTTGAAGAACCTCCATGCCATTCTCCACAGGGGCTATGGCAGTTTGCATTCCCACCAACAATGCACGAGGGTTCCTTTTTTTCCACATCCTTGACAACACTCCTTTCTTATGGTTTTTGTTTGTTTGTTTTAATTTTAGCCATTCTGACAGGTCTGGAGTGATAGCTCATCGTGATTTTCATTTGCGTTTCCCTGAGGAAGAACGATGTTGAGCACCTTTTCATGCATCTGTTGGCCATGTGTAGGTCTTCTTTGGAGAAATGAAATCTGTTCATGTCTTTGGCCCATTTTTAACTGGATTATTTGGGGAGGGGGTTTGTGGCGTTGAATTGTATAATTCCTTATGCATTTTGGATACTAACCCTTTTATGGATAGGTCACTAGCAAATATCTTCTCCCATTCAGTAGGTTGTCTCTCAGTTTTGTTGCTTGTTTCCTTTGTGGTGCAGAAGCTTTTAATTTTGATGTAGCCCCAATAGTTTGTTTTTGCTCTTGTTTCCCTTGCCTCAGGAGGCACATCTAGAAAAATGTTACTATGGCCGAAGTCAGAGAAATTACTGCCTGTGCTCTCTTCCAGAATTTTTGTGGCTTCAGGTATGACATTTAGGTCTTTGATCCATTTGAGAGTAAGGTCTTTAATCCACTGAGATTCGTTTGGAGTATGGTGTAAGAAAGTGGTCCAGTTTCATTCTTTTGCATGTAGCTGTCCAGCTTTCCCAACGCCACTTGTTGAAGAGACTGTCTAAATTTTTCCGCTGCATTTTTTTGCCTCCTCTGTTGAAAAATTAATTCACCATACAACCGTGGGTTTATTTCTGGGCTCTCTAGTCTGTTGATCTATATGTCTATGTTTGTGCCAGTACCAAACTGTTTTGCTTATTATAACTTTGTAGTCTATCTTGATATCTGAGATTGTGATTCTTCCAGTTTTGTTCTTTTTTACCAAGGTCCTTTAACTATTCAGGGTCTTTTGTTGTGGCTCTATACACATTTTAGGACTATTTGTTCGAGTTCTGTGAAAGATGCCCTTGGTTATTTTGATAGGGTTTGCATTAAATCCGCCGACGGCTTTGGGTAGTACAGTGTGGACATTTTAACAGTATTCTTCTAATCCATGAGCAGATCTCTTTCCATTTGTTTGTGTCATCTTCAGTTTATTTCATCAGGGTTTTATAGTTTTCAGAGTGTAGGTCTTTCACCTCATTGGTTAAGTTTGTTCCTAGGCATTTTATTATTTTATTGTAAATGGGATTGTTTTAATTTCTCTTTCTGCTACTTCCTTATTAGAGTACAGAAATGCAATGGATTTCCCTGTATTGACTTTGTGTCTTGTGACCTCCCCAAACTCATTTGTCAGTTCTAGTAGATTTTTGGTGGAGTCTTTCGGGTTTTCTGTATAGAGAGTCATGTCATTGGCAAATAGCGACAGTTTCACTTCTTGCTTACCAATTTGGATGTCCTTTATTTCTTTTTCTTGTCTGATTGCTGTGGTGAGGACCTCCAGCACTATACTAAATAAAAGTTGTGAGAGTGGACGTCCTTGTCTTGTTCCTGATCTTAGGGGGAAAGCTCTCAGGTTTTCCCACTTAAAGAATGATGTTTGCTGTGGGTTTTCAGATACGGCTTTTATCATGAGGAGGTAGGTTCCCTCTAAACCTACCTTGTTGAGGGTTTTTATCATGAATGGATGTGGTACTTTGTCAAGAATGCTTCTTCTGCATCTAGTGAAATGATCATGTGGCTTTTACCCTTTCTCACGTTGATGTGATGTATCACATTGATTGATTTGCAAATATTGAACCACCCTTGCATCTCAGGAATACATCCCATTTGATCGTGGTGAATGACTTTTTTATTGTATTGTTGGATTTGGTTGGCTCATATTTTGTTGAGGATTTTTGCATCTGTGATCATCAGAGATATTGGCCTGTAGTTCTCCTTTCTTGTAGCGTCCCTATCTGGTTTTGGTGTCACTGTAATGTTGTCCTCACAGAATGAATTTGGAAGTTTTCCTTCCTCTTGTATTTTTTGGAACAGTTTGAGAAGAATAGGTATTAACTCTTCTTTAAAAGTTTGGCAGAATTCACCCAGAACGTGTGGAGAGTGTTGTGCTGTGCTGGTTCCCACAGGTGTCCATATGTTTAGTCTGGGAGGCTGGGGAAGTGAATGGTGCCTGCCAGCTCTTTTGTTCTTGGAGAGGTCTCCCAAAGATTCCTGCCCCTCCCACACAGGATCTGAGATTAGAAAATTAATCTCCTTCCCATACAGCCCAGGTGATTGTCAAATTGTCAAACTGCTGTTTGTCTGCCCTATCTTACTGAAGCTGCTTGTTGTGCTGTCTCTTTAAGGGCAGGGACTCAGTTTCCTCCCACCCTCCCAGCTCTCTCAGGGCCCAGGCTGCTGACTTTTAAAGTTCCAGGTGTTAAGCACCACTGATTGTAAGAACTCATGCAGTCAGGCCCTGTGGTTTTCAAAGCCAAATGTTATGGAGATTCACCTTGCCAGGGTGAATCCCCCATACGTGGGGTGCCTGGTGTTGGTGTCTGCTCCTCTTCCCTCTCCACATCTGCAGTCTCCTCCCCTCCTCCTGTGGACAGTCCACACATCTGTTTGGCTCCAGACTGGGTCTCCCCCCTTCCTCTGCCACTCCTCTTTGAGGTGGTGTCTTCTCTACCTTCAGCTGCTGAGAGTCTCTTCTGCCAGTCTTTGGGTCATCTGGGGGCTTTTTACACTGATGTGTGTATTTTCTGGTTGTATCTTTGGGACAAGGTGAGCTTAGGATCCTTCTGCTCTGTCATTTCCTCTTCCTTATTGGCCACCTTCATCAAAAGGTAATCATTGAATCCATTGGTTGGTATAGGGAGTGTTCATTGTATCATTATTCTAACTGTATCTTTGATATTTTTCATATTAAATATCAGTGGCAAAAGGAAACAGAGTTCTGATCTTGGATCCAGTACAGATGCTTTTCCTCCTGTTTTTCAATTTCTTTGGTTGTAAAGGGAGAGAACTGAACTTGAGTGCATCTGAGGTTCCTTTCAGTGTTCACACTCTATAAGCAGGGAGAACTTGGTTCTTTTGTGAGAAATATAATTAACAAAATCATTTATACCTCAAAATCTGTCACTCCAGGAGATGAACGTGTGATTCATCAATCTCGTTGGCTAAGTGGGTTCCACTTTCTCCTTCACAGCTCCTCAGATGTCTTACACAAAATGGAAGTCAGGAAACCTTTCAAGACTATATTATGGTCATAGCCAACTCTGCTTCCTAACATAGCTATTTCTCAAGGAACTTAAGAAGTTATTTCAAGACCCAGTTTATTCCGTTTGTTTATATCATTCCTTAGTGTTTTAAAAATAGTTTTTGATGACCAGAAAAGTTGCAAAGATAGCTACCCCAAAAATTCCCATTTGCTTTACATTTAACTTCTTTTATTGTTAGTATTTTTGTTAAAATAAATCAACCAATATTGATACATTATTATTAACTGTACTTCATAATTTATTCAGATTTCCTTAACATTTACCTAATATATTTTTCTGTTCTAGGATCCCATCCAGGATTCCTCATTACATTGAGACATCATGATTCCTTAGACTCCTTTTGACCGTGACAATTTCTCAGGCTTTGTTTCAATGCCTTTGATAGTTTTGAGGAGTACTCATCAGGAATTTGTAGATATCCATCAACTCTGTCTAGTGTTTTTCTCATGATTCAACAAGGGTGTGGGTTTCGGGGAGGTAAAGCACAAAGGGGAAGTGCTACTCTCATCACAGCATATCAGGGATAAATACTATCAATATGACATATAGTTACTTTTCTCCTAAGTGTATTTCAAATTAATTATGTTTACCTTCCCCTTGCCAAAGACATAAAGGGGTTGTTCTTTAATCTTCATAGGCAGAACCTATTGGGATTCCTGGAGGTAAAACCCATGAATGTGTGGCTCCCTCCAACCCTAAGACTGGGCTTCCAGAAGTTTTTAAGTATGACTGGTCCACACCATTAAGTGTTTCTATCAATTTATGATACCAGAGGCTTCAGCTCCAGGTAAGCAGATGTGACTCTCTGTTTCTGGATACACCTGTCTCTCCAAGTTTCAGGCCAGTTTTTTTGCCCTGCAACCTTAGTTCTCTGAATGTTTTCAGAAAAATCTTTTTTTTTTTTCATTTGATTTGGTTTCTTTTTTTTTCTTATTGTAAAACTAGGAGTGATGTCTTCTAAACTCTTCACATGTCAAAGCTGAACAGTTCACTCTGTTTTAATGCAAGTTTATTCAGCACTGCTCCTAAAGGAAATAAAGTTAGTGGTCTAAAACCCTTGCTTTAATAGGCAAGTGATCTTTGAATTGAGTTTTCTGTTAAGCCGGTTTCACTGTATGACATTTAGAGTGCTTTGGAAGCCAGCTTTCAACAAAAATGTGTTTCTCTTGACTAATTTGGCCCCATTTTGTTTAGCGGCACAAGATAAGAGAATAAAAACAACAGGTTTTGAGCCCAAAGATATAGATTTGGGGGGTTAGAGTAAAAACTTACTAGACCATCTCTGTCTCTGAGACTCAGTTTCCTTGTTTGTTAATTTTTTGACTAAAGGGATCTCATCTATCTTCTTATCTTAAGTGTCTAGCATAAAACCTGGCCCAGAGTAGGCTTCACTGAAATGCCTACCCAATCAATCTCATCATGTTGTTATGAGGATTAAACAAAATAATGTACATGAAAGCTCTTAGCAAACTTCAAAGGGCCTTACAAATGCTGCTCCTTTATTTATTTATGTCATCAATCTTGAATGCCTGTTTACATGTAGGCATTTTTTTCTGATGCTGTACAGATAAGGAAGAAGACACTATAAAGAGTTAATTTTTACTCAAACTGTGGGTTGATTTCTCTTATAGCAACAACAATATACATTCCTCAACTTGTTCAATTTAAAATCCTGGCAAATGTTTTGATATTTGACAGCTCTGCTGTCAAGTAATTCTGTTCTACAATTAATCATGCCATAGCTGTTTCTTCCACTCCTGCCACAATATAATGGCCTCATTGTATATGCATACATAGTACACTTGTATACTGCTTAAAAGGAGGTAGAGCAAATGAACTTGAAAAATTTACTACTCTGTAGACCACAGTTATATTGCCAAGATTTATTATTAAACCTATTCTGTTTTAATGCCATTACTGGTCTAATCTGAGCTTAGATAAAAACATTTAGACATTGCAGTTCTTTATTTCCTTTCTTGAGAAATTGAGATTCTGCCTTCTTTGAGATATTCTGAGTGTCAGCTAGGTGCACTGTACAAGTGGCTGGGATCTTTAATGATCCAATGTCAGTCCCTGGGTTTTGATTGTGGTTTTGTCTGGATCAGTGCTAGATGCAACTACAGCGTCTACTCCATCTCCTCCCCCACTGTCAGTGATTTTCTGAGGCAAATGAGTTTGCCACAAATCAAGATGCTTGCAACAAACATCTCTATGAACCTGTTCCATCTCTCCTTGGCAACCTGCCACTTTTCTTCACTCTTAGCATTGAAACCCCCATATTTACCAAATGTCTTGGCTTCTTTATTAAGATTAACTATTTCATGGGAATCCTAACCCTCATGTGTTTCTCATGAGAGACAGCTTATATTTTAAACAGTCTCAGGCAGTTTTGAATAAATACATTACCACTGTTTTTCATTAGGATCATTCACTGTTTACATGTCTAATTTGTCAAGAAATCAGATCACAAATTATATAAAAGGCATTCTAGAAAGTAGAGATATGGTGGTTAAAAATTCATGCAAAAATAGATTTAATCTTTTGCCCTCAGAGGTAATTGTAACTACTTACACTGATGACATCTTATGACTTACAGACTTTCATCTTTTTGAACTTTCATGTGGAATTGTCATGACCAATACTTTCATGTAACTGGATAACCACCCCATGACAAGAATACCATGAGTTGGTATTGAATTGCTCAAGAAGTGTGTGATACAAACACAATCACAACTCCATGTTAAAGATTCAAAAAATCCCTTTACTAGAAAATGCGCTTTATATACCTCGTCTTAAATACCTTAGTAAGGTATTGCTATCACTTAGAGAAGCAAGAAGCAAGAAAATGTAATTATTGAGTAAACAAAGTCCAGACCATATTGAGTACATGTGTAGGGAGGATGATGCAGCAGTGCCCAAGATAGCAGATGCACTAGGTCAGGATTTTCAGGATTCTAAATTTATTTTTTCCCCCACTGATTCATAGTCTGATCTTAAATCTGTTCTGAGGAGTTATTTTTAAAATAAAGCAGATTATTTCTTAATCTAGAAATGCCAGAAATATGACATAATTTCACACTTGGAAATTGCCAGTTCTGTATTTATCAAGAGAAGGTGAACTCAGTTGTGTGTACAAAACTGGCTTGGTCAAGGAGGCTGAACGGCATGTTGCCTTGCAAAATAATAATAATTTGGAGTACTGTACTCTTACTGTGGTCCCTGGTCCTGATATCTATTCTCTTCACTCCTGTGTGCACCACAACTACTAAACCAGTGCTCTTAAGGCCAGTGCTTCTCTGGTTCTACTACTAGAGGGGGGAAAAGAAAGAAAGAAAGAAAGGAGAAAGAGAAAGAAAGAAAGAAAGAAAGAAAGAAAGAAGAAAGAAAGAAAAGAAATTGCTCTTACTTTCACTTTTGTTTTTTAGTAGTGAATATTAGTTTTCATCCTTGTACCCTTTCACTCAGTTCCTCTTGTCACCAATAGCACTTAGGTGATAACTATATTCTGTAGTTACAAAAGTGAATACATTGAAAAGGATCTCTCAAAAATCTAGTTAAAATACATAGCAACAACTCTGATGCCTGTCTACCTAAGGCAACTAGCAGTGTATTAAAATGCAGTACCAAATTAGCAATGGAGTCAAAGTCTTGATGTATACTTTCCTAGTTACTATCTCAACAGAGATGTGATAAAATGTGGTTTTGGAATATTAAATCAATGCTCAAGAAATGATGCACCCAAAGTATAATATTTAACTTATACAAGGCATATAGTTTTTCTGACTCTGAAATTTCTCATCCATAAAATGAGTGCTTAATATCTACCTTCTAATAATAATGGCTACAACTTTTTGAACTTCTACCTTGTGCTGGACACAGGAAAGCAGTTTACATTCATTATTTCCATAAGTTATATTCTGTAAGCTGATATTTTCTCCATTTTACATGTCAAAAAACTGAGGCAGAAATTAAATAACTTGCCCCAAGTATAAAGTTAGAACTACTAGGATTTTGAACTAAGATCTGTTTGATACCAAACCATCTTCCTATCCTAAAGGGGTATTAAAACTTGAGGATCAGGGTGGCGTTGACATTATAGATTGCTCTTGGCAGCATAGATATTTTTACAATGTTTATTCTTCCAATCCATGACCATGGAATGTTTCTCCATCTTTTTTGTGTCTTCTTCAATAACAATGTAAATTTTCAAAGAGCTGGAGTAAATAATCCTAAAATTTGTATGGAACCAGAAAATACCCCAAACCACCAAGGAAATGTTGAAAAAGAAAAACAAAGCTGGGGACATCACACTGCCTGATTTCAAGCTATATTACAAAGCTGTGATCACCAAGACAGCATGGTACTGACACAAAAACAGTCACATAGATCAATGGAACAAAATAAAAAGCCCAGATATGGACCCTCAACCCTATGGTCAAATAATCTTTGACAAAGCAGGAAAAAATATCCAACGGAAAAAAGACAGTCTCGCCAATAAATGGTGTTGGGAAAATTGGACAGCTATATACAGAACAGTGAAACTTAACCATTCTCTTACACCATACACAAAGATAAACTCTAAATGGATGAAAGACCTCAGTGTGAGATAGGAATCCATCAAAATCCTAGAGGAGAACTTAGGCAGTAACCTCTTCGACATCAGCCACAGCAACTTCTTTCAAGACATGTCTCCAAGGGCAAAAGAAACAAAAGTGAAAATGAACTTTTGGGACTTCATCAGGATAAAAAGTTTTTGCACAGCAAAGGAAACAGTCAACAAAATAAAGAGGTAACCCACGGAATGGGAGAAGATGTTTGCAAATGACATTACAGATAAAGGACTTGTCTCCAGGATCTATAAAAAAACTTCTCAAGCTCAACACCCAAAAAACAAATAATCAAGCCAAAAAATGGACAGAAGATATGAATAGACATTTCTCCAAAGAAGACATATGCATGGCTAACAGACACATGAAAAAAATATTCTACATCATTAGTCATCAGGGAAATTTAAATCAAATCCACATTGATTGATACCACCTTTCATAAGTTGGAACGGCAAAAATTAACAAGGCAGGAAACAACAAATGTTGGAGGGGATGTGGAGAAAGGGGAAACCACTTACACTGTTGGTGAGAATGCAAGTTGGTATAGCCACTCTGGAAAGCAGTGTGGAGGTTCCTCAAAAAGTTAAAAATAGAGTTATCCTATGACCCATGAATTGCACTACTGGGTATTTACCCCAAAGATACAGATGTAGTGAAAAGAAGGGCCATATGTACACCAATGCTCATAGCAGCAATGTCCATAAGAGCCAAATTGTGGAAGGAGCTGAGATGTTGTTCAACAGGTGAATGGATAAAGATGTGGTTCATATATACAATGGAATATTATTCAACCATCAGAAAGGATGGATACCCACAATTTGTAACAACATGGATGGAACTTGAGGGGATTATGCTATGTGAAATAAGTCAATCAGAGAAAGACATTATCATATGGTTTCAGTTATATGTGGAACATAAGGAATAGCATGGAGCATATTAGAAAAAGGAAGGGGAAAATGAAGGAGGGGTGGGAATCAGAGGGGGAGATGAACCATAATAGACTATGGACTCCTGGAAACAAACTGAGGGTTTCAGAAGTGAGGGAGGTGGGGGAATGGGTGAGCCTGGTGATGGGTATTAACAAGGGCATGTACTGCAAGGAACAATGAATCATGGAACACTACATCAAAAACTACTGATGTACCATATGGTGACTTACATAACAATAAAAACTCCTAAAAATTCAGTTAAAAAAAAAGAAAAGAAAATTTGAGAAGATAGTGAATAAAAATTAATCTGCTTTATATAAACATCAGAAATATTCTATAAGGCGATATTTCTGAAAGTTCAGTCATTTGCTCTCTACCTTTAGGACCATTTCTCTGTCTACTAGTAAGTCTACTGTTACATATGTCATGTACTTAATATTTTTAAGCTGACTTATTTATTTAAATCTTTTTTTAATATTAAAAGGAAATATGACTTAGAAAGGAAAACCATTAGTAATGCCATGAATAAAAAATTACAAGAACAAATACTGTAAGGCCCCCCAAATTATTTAAATTTAACTCAACCTCTTGGGTCCCCTCCCTCCTCAGGAGCTTTGTACTATCACTTCACTATCACTCAATAAACCTTGCTTTATTACCCACAAAAAATAAATAAATAAAAAAAAATACAATTTACCTCACTT
Source organism: Lontra canadensis (assembly GCF_010015895.1). Classification (NCBI taxonomy): domain Eukaryota; kingdom Metazoa; phylum Chordata; class Mammalia; order Carnivora; family Mustelidae; genus Lontra; species Lontra canadensis. Next base: position 29,223,526 of record NW_022631007.1, on the reverse strand, counting down.
CCATTGTATATAGATATTGTCAAAATGTCAAAGATACAGTTAGAATGATGGTACAGTGAACACTCCCTATACCAACCAATGGATTCAATGATTACCTTTTGATGAAGGTGGCCAATAAGGAAGAGGAAATGACAGAGCAGAAGGATCCTAAGCTCACCTTGTCCCAAAGATACAACCAGAAAATACACACATCAGTGTAAAAAGCCCCCAGATGACCCAAAGACTGGCAGAAGAGACTCTCAGCAGCTGAAGGTAGAGAAGACACCACCTCAAAGAGGAGTGGCAGAGGAAGGGGGGAGACCCAGTCTGGAGCCAAACAGATGTGTGGACTGTCCACAGGAGGAGGGGAGGAGACTGCAGATGTGGAGAGGGAAGAGGAGCAGACACCAACACCAGGCACCCCACGTATGGGGGATTCACCCTGGCAAGGTGAATCTCCATAACATTTGGCTTTGAAAACCACAGGGCCTGACTGCATGAGTTCTTACAATCAGTGGTGCTTAACACCTGGAACTTTAAAAGTCAGCAGCCTGGGCCCTGAGAGAGCTGGGAGGGTGGGAGGAAACTGAGTCCCTGCCCTTAAAGAGACAGCACAACAAGCAGCTTCAGTAAGATAGGGCAGACAAACAGCAGTTTGACAATTTGACAATCACCTGGGCTGTATGGGAAGGAGATTAATTTTCTAATCTCAGATCCTGTGTGGGAGGGGCAGGAATCTTTGGGAGACCTCTCCAAGAACAAAAGAGCTGGCAGGCACCATTCACTTCCCCAGCCTCCCAGACTAAACATATGGACACCTGTGGGAACCAGCACAGCACAACACTCTCCACACGTTCTGGGTGAATTCTGCCAAACTTTTAAAGAAGAGTTAATACCTATTCTTCTCAAACTGTTCCAAAAAATACAAGAGGAAGGAAAACTTCCAAATTCATTCTGTGAGGACAACATTACAGTGACACCAAAACCAGATAGGGACGCTACAAGAAAGGAGAACTACAGGCCAATATCTCTGATGATCACAGATGCAAAAATCCTCAACAAAATATGAGCCAACCAAATCCAACAATACAATAAAAAAGTCATTCACCACGATCAAATGGGATGTATTCCTGAGATGCAAGGGTGGTTCAATATTTGCAAATCAATCAATGTGATACATCACATCAACGTGAGAAAGGGTAAAAGCCACATGATCATTTCACTAGATGCAGAAGAAGCATTCTTGACAAAGTACCACATCCATTCATGATAAAAACCCTCAACAAGGTAGGTTTAGAGGGAACCTACCTCCTCATGATAAAAGCCGTATCTGAAAACCCACAGCAAACATCATTCTTTAAGTGGGAAAACCTGAGAGCTTTCCCCCTAAGATCAGGAACAAGACAAGGACGTCCACTCTCACAACTTTTATTTAGTATAGTGCTGGAGGTCCTCACCACAGCAATCAGACAAGAAAAAGAAATAAAGGACATCCAAATTGGTAAGCAAGAAGTGAAACTGTCGCTATTTGCCAATGACATGACTCTCTATACAGAAAACCCGAAAGACTCCACCAAAAATCTACTAGAACTGACAAATGAGTTTGGGGAGGTCACAAGACACAAAGTCAATACAGGGAAATCCATTGCATTTCTGTACTCTAATAAGGAAGTAGCAGAAAGAGAAATTAAAACAATCCCATTTACAATAAAATAATAAAATGCCTAGGAACAAACTTAACCAATGAGGTGAAAGACCTACACTCTGAAAACTATAAAACCCTGATGAAATAAACTGAAGATGACACAAACAAATGGAAAGAGATCTGCTCATGGATTAGAAGAATACTGTTAAAATGTCCACACTGTACTACCCAAAGCCGTCGGCGGATTTAATGCAAACCCTATCAAAATAACCAAGGGCATCTTTCACAGAACTCGAACAAATAGTCCTAAAATGTGTATAGAGCCACAACAAAAGACCCTGAATAGTTAAAGGACCTTGGTAAAAAAGAACAAAACTGGAAGAATCACAATCTCAGATATCAAGATAGACTACAAAGTTATAATAAGCAAAACAGTTTGGTACTGGCACAAACATAGACATATAGATCAACAGACTAGAGAGCCCAGAAATAAACCCACGGTTGTATGGTGAATTAATTTTTCAACAGAGGAGGCAAAAAAATGCAGCGGAAAAATTTAGACAGTCTCTTCAACAAGTGGCGTTGGGAAAGCTGGACAGCTACATGCAAAAGAATGAAACTGGACCACTTTCTTACACCATACTCCAAACGAATCTCAGTGGATTAAAGACCTTACTCTCAAATGGATCAAAGACCTAAATGTCATACCTGAAGCCACAAAAATTCTGGAAGAGAGCACAGGCAGTAATTTCTCTGACTTCGGCCATAGTAACATTTTTCTAGATGTGCCTCCTGAGGCAAGGGAAACAAGAGCAAAAACAAACTATTGGGGCTACATCAAAATTAAAAGCTTCTGCACCACAAAGGAAACAAGCAACAAAACTGAGAGACAACCTACTGAATGGGAGAAGATATTTGCTAGTGACCTATCCATAAAAGGGTTAGTATCCAAAATGCATAAGGAATTATACAATTCAACGCCACAAACCCCCTCCCCAAATAATCCAGTTAAAAATGGGCCAAAGACATGAACAGATTTCATTTCTCCAAAGAAGACCTACACATGGCCAACAGATGCATGAAAAGGTGCTCAACATCGTTCTTCCTCAGGGAAACGCAAATGAAAATCACGATGAGCTATCACTCCAGACCTGTCAGAATGGCTAAAATTAAAACAAACAAACAAAAACCATAAGAAAGGAGTGTTGTCAAGGATGTGGAAAAAAAGGAACCCTCGTGCATTGTTGGTGGGAATGCAAACTGCCATAGCCCCTGTGGAGAATGGCATGGAGGTTCTTCAAAAAGTTAAAAATAGAATTACCATATGATCCAGTAACTCCACTACTGGGTATTTACCCAAAGAATACAAAAACACTAATTCAAGAAGATATATGCATTCCCCCCCCCCCCCGTGTTTACTGCAGCAGTATTTACAGTAGTCACATTATGGAAGCAGCCCGAGCTTCCCTTGATAGATGAATGGATAAAGAAGATGTGGTATCTGAATACAATGGACTACTACTCGGGCATTAAAAAAATGACACCTTGCCATTTGTAACAGCGTGGACGAATCTAGTTAGTTTACTGCTCCGTGAAATAAACCAGTTAGAGAAGGAGAAATCCCATACGATTTCACTCATATGCGGGATTTAAAAACAAAACAAGCAGACTAGGAAAAAGAGAGACAAACCAGAAAGCAGACACTTAACTACAGGGAACAAACTGATGGTTACCAGGGGGAAGCAACGGGGGGTGGTGCTGAGATGAGTGAAGGGGATTAAACATAAACAATTATCACAATGAGCACTGAGTAATATATAAGATTGTTGAGCCACTGTTTTGTACACCTGAAACTAACATGACACTCTAAGTAACTATACCAGCATTTTTTAAAAATAAAACTTAAAATAAGAAACATTTTTTATATTTGCTTTTATATTTGTATGACTTTTAAAGGTTTTTTGGTTGTTGTTGTTGTAGTTGTTTTGTTTGCTTTTTTTACCTTAGAACCCTTCGTCTCTAAATATTTCACCATGTATTTCCTATGGATAATGACATTTTCTACGTATCTTTAATACTAATAGAACAATTAGAAATAATTCCTTAATATATTATATAGCTGATTCATTTTTTAATTTTTTCATGTTTCTGCAAAATGCCTTTTTTAGATTTGTTTTCCAAATTAGGATCCAATCAATGTAGCTCATTGTATTTTGTTTTATGTTTATAATCCCTATAATCCCTTTCATCTGGAACATTACTCAAACATCTCTTTTCATGACATTTTGTAAAATGTCCTCCATTCTGGAATTGCCTGATTATTTTCTCTTTGTGTCATTTAATTTGTTTCTTTCTCCACTATATTTTTTATAAAGAGATTTGGATGGGAAGGCTTAAGTAGATTCAGATAAAATTTTTTTCTTTGGTAAAAATGTTTTATTATTTATGCTTTGTCCTTCATGTCGCACATCAGAAGTCTCATAATGTGAGACTGTTTCCCTATGAATGATGCAAGGTTTGAAGACTCAGTTAAGGTGGTGACCTCCAGCTCTCCCCAGTGAAAAAGATACTGTATTTTCCTATGCTACTAGCAAGGAATGTGTGGGATAATGCTTCTAACTAAGCATATATCCTGTTTCTTAAGAACTTGACCCCTAATGGTTTTAACATTCACTGATGTCCCCTACTTGAATCCATTATCCCATTGCAGTTGCAAACTGGTGACATTTTTAGTTCCTCTACATATGAGTGCTGCGATTCTTCTGTAAATAAGAGTTTTTCTTCATCATTTGTGGGCCAATGACTGTTAATCCTTAAAAAAAAAAAAAAGGTGGGGCACCTGGGTGGCTCAGTGGGTTAAAGCCTCTGCCTTCCGCTCTCGGGTCATGATCCCAGTGTCCTGGGATCGAGCCCCACATTGGGCTCTCTGCTCTGCAGGGAGCCTGCTTCCATCTCTCTATCTGTCTGCCTCTCTGCCTACTTGTGATCTCTGTCAAATAAATAAATAAAATCTTAAAAAAAAAAAAGGTGTGGCAGGTTTATTCCTATTAGTCACTAATTTGCAGAGTAATAAGTTAATACAAGATTCTATCCAAAATTAGTAAAAGAGTTAAATTTTTTCTCCCCTTTTTTCTTTCTTTTTTTCTATTTCTTTCTTTCTTTCTTTCTTTCTTTCTTTCTTTCTTTCTTTCTTTCTTTCTTTCGTCTTTCTTTCTCTGTTTATGTGACACTAAGGAGTCATAAGTTATTATTTACATTCATTATTCTTTTTGATGAAAATAATAACCTATGACTCCCCTGCAATTAAAATTTGGTCAGTGGAAGTTTCTTCAAGTGTCCTATTATCATGTTCTCACTAATATGTTAGAATCTCTTTATTTTCTAGCAAAATCTACCCCAGAATCATTTATATCTTGCCTCTGACCTCTCTCTATAAGGTCTTGGACAATTTTTAAGAGAAATGACATTTAGAAACTGAAGCCTGGACACTGGGGTGTGCTCATTTCTGGGGTCCTTTCAGCAAATAAACAGAAACTATATTTTATAAAGAGGTTTATTTGAAGATGAGGTGAGAATACCTAGGTAGGTTCAGAGCATAGTAGACAATGCCTTGTGACATAGTAGGTGTCACTATCATTTTCCAGATAAAAAATGAAGGCTCAGAGAAGGTGAGTTTCTTTAGCTTACATAGTTCATAAGTAACCTAGCTGGATTTTGAACCTTTCTGTAATACCAATACTGTCTATAAAGGAGAATTCTATCATAGTTTTGTCCATCCAGAGTTCTTACGAGCTTTGGAATTTTCCATATTGTTTCTCATTTCCCCAAGTTAAGAGTCAGGTTTTACTTTTTCATTCTACCTTTCAGCTTGGGTGCAGGTACTGCCAATTAGATGCATGCACTAAGACTTTAATTTGATAAGCAGTGTAAATCTTCATGGACTACACAGAATCCGTTTGGATAAAGTGGTGGGGGAGGCATCTTCAAGGGAAGCATTTCTGTCATCCAGTGTCTGGTATCCAGGGTATAAACAATGTCATCTGTCAATGGCAGAAAGAGTGGGATCGTTGCTAGAGTCATCATTCAGCATAGCGTGGCCATCATTCCTAGTTGTATTCTTTAAGCCTGAGTGTTGCCCTCCTCAAGTTTCAGTGAATTTTAAAACTCCATTTCTGCTTAAACTAGCTACAGTGAGTTCTGCTGTTTACAACTAAAAACCTTGACTGATGCATGATGCCACTTTCCCGAACAGTGGACCGTGGCTGGTGAAGATGGGTAGCAATGTCAGAGTTTGTATTACTCTTGAGCCAGTTTACATCTCATGATCCAACAGCCCCTACCCTAAGTGGGATTTTGCCCTTATTCTGGTCCCTAGAACATTACCATCATACTCACACTTAGATATGACGCTTGACCTTCCTATAATAATACCAAGGAGAATGAGAGAAGAGGGACAAAGATATAGCTACAACAAGGAAGCAGATGCCAGACACCATCTGGAACTCAGTTCAAGAGAGAATAAGGGACAGACTGAAGGATAAATTAGTCATTTATTTTAAATGTAGAGGTTGCATGATGTGATCTGTTGTTGTGCAAATAGTTTGGCAGCAATGAAGATCATGGAGATGCATCTAGTTACAGAGCTGTTGCAAAGCTCAAGGGAAGAAGAGACCAACTGTAATAAGCTCCCAGCCTGTAGTTCTTCTCTTCTGGATTCAAATGCACCTTTTATAGAACCAAAGGTTTTTGCTACAGTGGCCCTCCAATTTCAGACCATTTGTTACCAGCAGTATTAGGCATATCCCTATTAGACTGTGCTATAAAGGTATATAACTCATGTTGTAGTGGGTGACTTCACAACCCCCTCCTGTGTTGGTGATAGGATCCCATGCTTATCTCAGCCAATGGTTGTGTAGCAGGGACAATTTTCATTCATTCAAGAAACACATATTAAAGCCTACAATGTGCCATGTGTAGGAAAAGGGTGATAAAACAAGAACAGCCCCTGCCCTCAGAGACAGACAGACAGACACACACACACACAGACACACACACACACACAGAAAAGAAATTATAATGTAGTGTAATTTTTCCCTGATAATAAAAATCATGTTAGACATAAATTTCTAAGTCCCATTATAAACTCACTGAATATGAATCTCTAGAAGAGATTTTTGAGAGCCTGAGTGCTAATAAATGCCCCAGAGTCTCATCACCAAGGAAGTTTATGTGTATTAGGTGAAGTGCAAGTGCTATGAGAGCTCCTGGAAGGGGTATCTGACAGCTCCTTCCTTCCTTCCTTCCTTCCTTCCTTCCTTCCTTCCTTCCTTCCTTCCTTCCTTCCTTCTTTCCTTCCTTCCTTCCTTCCTTCCCTCCTTCCTTCCCGCCTTTATTTATTTATTTACTTATTTAGAAGTATAACTAACATACAATGTTATAATAGTTCCAGGTGTGCAACATATTAATTCAATAATTCTGTACATTACTTGGTGTTCACTGTGATAAGTGTAGTCACTATCTGTCACCATACAACATTATTACAATATTATTAACCATATGCCTCATGCTGTGCTTATTTTTTTAAGAGGGAGAGAGTGAGAAAAAGGCAGGGGATGGGCAGAGAGAGAAATATGGGGCTCAATCTTACAACCCAGAGATCATCGCAACCTGAGCTGAAATCAAGAGTCAGCTGCCTAACTCACTGAGCTACACAGGTACACTCCAGGTTGTACCTTTGATTGTTGTGACTTATTCATTTTATACCTGAAATTTGTGCCTCTTAATCCCCTTTATCTATTTCTCTTCCCCTCACCCACCATCCTCTGGCAACCACCATTTTGTTCTCTGTATTTAAGAGTCTATCTTTGGTTGGTTGGTTTGTTCATTTGTTTTGTTCTTTAGAGTCCACATATAAGTGAAATTATATGGTATTTGTCCTTTTCTGAGTTATTTCACTTAGCATAATACGCTTTAGGTCCATCCATGTTGTCACAAATGGCAAGATCTCATTCTTTTTTTATGGCTAAACAGTACTCCATTGTTTATATATACATCTTCTTAGCCATTTATCTGTTAATGGATACTTGGGTTGCTTTCATATGCTGGCTATTATAAATAATGCTGCTATATACATAGAGGTGCATTTAACCTTCTGATTTAGTGTTTTTGTATTCTTTGGGCAAATACCCTATAGTGGGATCACTGGATCATACGGTAGTTCTATTTTTAATTTTTGAAAAACCACTATACTCTTTTCCACAGTGGCTGCACCAATTTATAGTCTCACCAATAGTGCATGAGAGTTCCTTTTCCTCCACATTCTCATCAAAATTTATTTCTTGCATTTGACAGTTCTAGATCACAGTGGGTTTTTTGGAGAAAATGACAGCTAATTTGAGACCTGGAGGTGAATAAGTATTTGTGATTCAGATGAAGAGGTGGGGGAGGATTAAAAGGTTTTTTAAGCCCGTTTCCCTCTTCTGGCCACACCCAAGAGGACAGAGATTCAACCTGGACGGACTGGGTGGGACTCCCTTCATGGCAAACAAGTGGACACTAAGCTACAATGGAAAGGGACAGTGTTCTTATTATCCCAAGTACACTTGTGATTAAAACTAAAAAATATCTGAAGTACCTGGGTGGCTCATTCAGTTAAACATTTGACTTTGGCTCTTGTCATGATCTCAGGGTCCTGGGATGGAGCCCTGCGTTGGGCTCCCAGCTAAGCAGGGAATTTGCTTCTCCCTCTCCCTTAGCCCCTCCTCACCACTAGTGCTTTTTCTCTCTCTCTCTCTCAAATAAATAAACAAAATCCTTTTTAAAAACTAAAAAAAAACCTAATAAATTTCTTTTATATGGCAGCAGTTACAAATGAAAATCCATGAAGATCCATATGGATTGGGAGGGAGGTAATAATCACTTAACAGTCATGCCAGAATTAGGAGAGGGGGCTCCTGCTTTTGCATTGGAGATACAGATACTTTCCAAAGGAAACTTTTCCCTCCTGGACTATGGACTTGAGAATTGGGACTGCATCTTTTTCACTGTTTTATTCCTGGTGACTTAAAGTTCAATAAATATTAGTTGAATACACAAGTGAATTATAAAGTCAATTGAATATTTGCATTTCTGTATGAAATATTTTGTTGGGCATAGCTTTAGTCTGTTTTCTTGACTTCTCTCCACCAGGTATGTTCACTATATGCTCTGACACCAAGCATTCTCTCTCATGGTATCTTTGTGAGCTGAGAAAACAGTACAGTCTGTATCCTGATACAAGTGTGACACTCTTCTCAAACTACAAAGGTTGGAAAAAACCTCCATGGATATCTAGATGCTGCCTTTACTTACTGTGAGTCTTTTAGTGAAAGACAGGAGTTCCCACACAATTGAGGGCTAAAATTCTGGAAAAGCTGTTAGCATTTTTGTGTACACCAGGAATCTGTGATTTACTCAGGTCCAAACTAAAATCTTTAAAACCCTAACCCCAGAAAAATATTTGGTGCCCCACCCACATATAAATCAAAATCAAAATAATACCACAATATAAAATAAATGCCAAGAAGTCCAACAAATTTATGATTTCTTTCTTGTGATAACTACTTCAATGCCTTTTATTGTGGCAAAATACATAGAAAAATTCATCATTTTGGCAATTTTTAAATGCACAGTCTGTGAAATTAAGTATAGTCATTGTTGTCCAACCATCAACATTATCCATCTCGAGAGCTTTTTCATCTTCCCCAACAACACTCTGTCCCCATTAAACACAAACTCCCCGTTTTCCCTTTCCCACAGCCTTTGGCAACCACCATTTACTTTCTATCTGTATGATTTCACTACTCTATGTATGCCATATCTTCATAAAAGTGGAATCAGACAATGTACGTCCTTCTGTTGCCTGGCTTATTTCGCTTAGCATGGTATCTTCAAGTTTCATCCATGTCATTGAATGTGAAGGGAAGAATTTTCCTCCATTTTAAGGCATAATTGTAGTATATATCACATTTTCTTTGTCCATTCATTCCTTGGTAGACATTTGGGTTGTTTTTAGCTCTGGGTATTATGAATAATGCTGCTATGAACATCGGTATATAAATATCTGTTCAAGTACCTGCTTTCAATACTTTGGGGTACATACCCAGAGGAAGAATTGCTGGATACTATGGTAATTCTTTGTTTAATTTTTTGAGGCGGTATGGTGATACCACTTTCCATAGTGGCTACACCATTTTACATTCCCACAAGTAATGTAAGTTCAAGTTTCTTTAAATCGTTATTAACACTTGTTATTTTCTGTCTTTTTATAATAGCCATCTTAATGGATGTGAAGTGGTATCTCATTTAGTGTGGGTTTTTTTAATAGACTATTTTTAGAGCAGTTTTAAATTCAAAGCAAAAATGAGCAAAAAGCGCAGAAAGTTCCCATATGTCTCCTGCTCCCATAAATGCATAGCCTCCCCTACTATTAACATCCCTCCCTAAAGGGTACATTTATTATAATTGATGAACCTACACTGGCACATCAGTATCACCCAAAGTCCATAGTTTACCTTGGGTTTCACGCTTGGAACTGTATATTATTTGGGTTTTGACAAGTGTATAATGTCATGTATTCACTATTATGGTAAGATATAGGATCATTTCACTGCCTTAAAAATCCACTGTGAAATATCTCTCCATCTATTTAGTTGTTTTTTTTGTTTGTTTCATTCATCAGTTTTATAGTTTTCCTCACACAGATCTTATACATTTGTTGTTAGATTTATATCTAAGTATTTCATTTTGGAATGTAATGTAATTCTAATTACATGGTATTTACACATCATTAGAATTACATGCATGTAAATGGTATTATGTGTGTACATGTACATGTATATGTATATACATGTATATAAGTACATACATGTAAATGGTATTGTCTTTTTTTTTTGAAGATTTTATTTATTTATTTGACAGAGAGAGATCACAAGTAGGCAGAGAGGCAGGCAGAGAGAGAGGAGGAAGCAGGCTCCCCGCTAAGCAGAGAGCCCGATGCGGGGCTCAATCCCAGGACCCTGAGATCATGAGCTGAGCCGAAGGCAGAGGCTTAACCCACTGAGCCACCCAGGCACCCCAATGGTATTATCTTTTTAATTTCAAATTCCACTTGTTCATTACTGATTATAAGAAAGTTATTGACTTTTGTATATTAGCTTTGTGATCTGAAACCTTGCTATAATCACTTGTTAGTTCCAGAAGATTTTTTTTTGTTGACTCGTTCAGATTTTCTACATAGATAATCATGTTATCTGTGAACAAAGACAGTTTTGTTTCTTCTTTCCAATTCTGTATATCTTTTATTTCCTTTTCTTGTTTTTATTGCATTAGCAAAAAATTCCAGTATAATGTTGAAAAGAAGTGGTGAGAGGAAACATCCTTACTTCATACCTGATCTTAATGGGAAAGCTCAAGTTTCCTGCCATTAAGAATTATGTTAACTGTAAGTTTTTCATAAGTATTCTTTATCAAATTGATGAAGTTCCATTTTATATAGTTTACTGAGATGCTTTAAAATGAATGGGTGTTGGATTTTGTCAAATGCTTTTTCTGCACCTATTGATATGATCATATGATTTTTCTTCTTTAACCTGTTGGTATGGTGGGTTGATTGTTATTTGCTTTTTGAATGTTTAATTATCCTTGCACACCTAGAATAAACCCAACCTAGTTGTGGTATATGATTCTTTTTGTACATTATTGAACTTGGTTTGTTAGCATTTTTGAGGATTTTTGCATTTATGTTCATGAGACATAGGTTTATAGTTTTCTTATAATGGCTTTGTCTGGTTTTGGTATTAAGGTAATGCCAGCCTCATAGAATAATTTAAGAAGTGTTCTTTCTGCTTTTGTCCTCTGAAAGAGATTGTATAGATTTGGTATAATTTATTCATTAAATGTTTGGTAGTATCCACCAATGAACCCATCTGTGCCTGGGGATTTCTGTTAGAAAGCTATCAATTATTCATTTAATTTCTTTAATAGACACAGGCCTATTCAGATTGTTTATTTCTCCTTCCGTGAGTTTTGGCAAATTGTATCTTCCAAGGAATTTGTCCATTTCATTTGTTATCAAATTTGAGAATATAGAGTTGTTCATAGTATTTTTTTATTATATTTTTATGTTCATGGGATCTGCAGTATCTCATTGTAGTTTTGATATTAATTTCCCTAGTAATTAGTGGTTAAGCATCTTTTCATGTGTCTATTGGTTTTTAATGCTTTTAAAAAATATATCAAATATATTTGGCCAAGAATTTTCTCCTGTTATTGTGTGACTTAAGCACATATTTAATATTTTGTTTGTTTGCTTGTTTGTTTTATTTTGTTTTTTTGAGTCCTCCAACATTGGTTTAACTTCTAGGGAAGGAAGAGAAATGGATACATTACCATATGGGCAGGTACTTTACCTCCATAGTCCAAGTACTTACCATTTCATTATGATGACCAACCTACTGGTTTTAAATACCTCTTTGAAGATGAATGTTTAATAAATTAAAAACAATGCAAACATCATATTCATAATTTTGCTGTCACACTGAACAAAGAACTGGAGAATGCATCAGCTCAGTCCATCACCAGAAAGAACATCTTCTTTGGGACTGGCAATGAATATATTCTGAATCTATACAGTGGTTAAGAACAGTTCTTCCTATTAGCCTCAAGTAGTCTTTTCATCACACAAATACCAGAAACTCCATGTGATTCTTCCTTTCAGGGAATATTCAGGTTTAATCTGCACCTGTGACCTGTGGTCAAGTCAGCAAGTCCCCTTTTGCCTTAATCTCTCCTCTCCTCACTTCTTCTCCCTCTCTCTCACTTCCTCTCTTGCTCTGTCTCTTCCCCCAACACCACCCATTCCTATTACATCACTGTTGTGGGCTATTATTCTCAAAGCTAAAAGGAAATAGACAAAAAGCCCCACCCTGCCACATTTAACTTATTTTATTTGTGTGTGTGTATGTATGTATGTATTTTAGGGATAGAGAGCACAAGAGGGAGAGAGAGGGGCAGAAGCAGAGGGAAAGAGAATTTCAAGCAGACTGCCCTGAACATGGAGCCTGATGCAGGTCTTGACCCCATCACCTGAGTGGAAACCAAGAGTTGAATGCTTAACCCCGACTGTGCCACCCAGGTGGCATTGTATTACAGTTAGATTCTTTTGTCACAGTCTACATTCACCCTGACCTCCTAAATGATTTTAAAATTTGCATCCATTAATAGTTATCTATTAATTTTTTTAAAGTAAGCTCTAGGCTCAGTGTGGAGCCCAAAGCAGGGCTTGAACTCACAACCCTATGATCAAGACCTGATCTGAGATCAAGAGTCAGGTGTTTAACCAACTCTTGGCATCCAGGCACCTCTAACTTATTTTAAAATTATTGTGCTCAGAAGAGAATAATGGAGAAAATTTTCTTGCCATATTGATTCTGGGTTTCAGAGAACTATTTTTCCCCCATGGAACTATATTTAAATAAGTAGGATTATGCAATAAAAGATACTTCCCATCCCAAATATATGCAAAGTTCAAGGAACATCAGCTATGAAATGTCTGCTTTTGCAAAAATTGCATTAAAAGATAAGAATGAGGAAGACAGCTGAATTTCATTTCTCCTCCCACTTTATCCACATATGGAAGAGCTTCAAGTGTCCCTAGATTCATGTGCAAAAAATAACAATTTCTTTCCTATTTATTCACAAGGCAAAGACCATATACTCTGATAAGGGCTGCATCTCTTGTCACTAGTGTGTCTTTCACTTCCTTCAGAAGCCTCATAACCAAGGAGATGACTATTTTCTAGCATGGCCTTATATCTGAAATACAACTTTATCTAAGGTGATTCTAACAGCTCTAAGACAATGAGTATTTACCTTCTTTGAAACCATGATCTTTATCAATTCAAAATCTTCCAATATCTATAATGATTTGTAAACATCTGCAAAAACATAAAAAAGGATGGGAAGGTTACCCAAAGCTGAACATACAGTTTAGCACAGAGGTTTCTGGAAACTGCTGGCTTCAGATGAGATGACAACAATGTAATTTTCTGTATTTTGTGCAGGGTAACCCTGGTTTCAGAGACAACAAAAACCAATGGGAGAAAATCTATAGAGGGGTCATAACACCTGTCTGAGTCCATATTCCATTGCTTGGTAGCTATGTGCTCTTGGTCATGTTACATAGCTTCTTTGAATCTTAGTTTCCTCAAATGTGAATTGGAGATAGCATGGTTAAATGAAATGATTTACACTATACTGATTATGTTCTAAGTTTCATAGTGCTGCATGAACATGAAACAGTGGTTGGATTAATATATGTTCATTTCCTCCACTCTTTCCTCACTTCCTGCTTCAGTGTAACTTACTAATTTATAGAACTGAGAAGACACTTCTACAACAGCCTGTAAGAGTGTGTCATTCACTACCCTGTTAGTTTGCTCATTGGCTTGTTTTTCTGTTTGATAATAATGAGATTTGTGTTAGTACATATGTACCTACTTGCTCACTTTTATAACACTGGCTCACATGTGTTAAATAAATAGCTAATGTTTATGTGTTAGACACAGGCTCATCAAGGGAGAGAGGCCTCAGGCATGTCTTTATTAGGGTTCTGTGTTAGCCTAGCTACATTCCTGCCAGTACACCAGTCAAATCATCTGTGTTATTAAGATGCTGAGGTTCACAAAATCATCATTTTTCTCTTTGATCGCACTTTCCTTGTACTGTGTAGACAATGACAATGGGAACAAGGAGTCAGATAATACTCATCATGTTTCTCCAACAGAAGCAGCCGAATGGAGCAGGCTTGTCTTGTAGTACCTTGGTGTTCAGACAAGTCTACCATTTTAGCAGAAAATAGCAGGGCACAATATTGCCTTTGTGCTCAAATCCAGTGTGCTCTGGCTCTGAACCTATGACAGTGCATACAATATTCTCAAGGCTGTTGAAAAACCCCCACAAAGAGATGGCTTTTATATATCTTCATGAATGGATTGGTATATGCTCCTTTCCTGAAAAACCAATGGAAATTCTGAGCCTCCAATTCCTGGCTGAGAAAACCTCCATCCAGTCTGGGATTATCTCTTTGTTAAATGTGACTGAATGCTATTAAGCATTCTGAAACTATGTATGCAAGAACTTGACCAGATAGTTCAGTACCTATGCTGTGTAATGTGTGTATTTGTGTGTGAATGTGTATGAATCATGATCTCTGGGGACTTACTTGTACAAAAGGAGAAAAATCTTTTTCTCTTTTGCATACCGGTATGAAAAGAGTCCTGCATACAGAATAAATTATATTAGAATAGAAACTGAAATTTCAATATTTCTGATGGTTTTCTAGGCTGCTGAAGGCTACAAATGATCATTCTTTGCTTATTAGAGTCTCCCAATAGTTTCTGGAGATGCAGAAATAGACAAAACATACTGGAGGTTTAATGGGTGTGGAGACAGTTAAATTCCTCTGTTCAAAATATATTGGAAAACTGTGAGCTGGCAGCTGGAATATCTTGGTAGACTATCATGGAGAAATGTAAACCAGAAAAGAAGACGAGCTTTGGAGTAGGAAATTCTAGCTAGTAAGGAATTCCTTTGGCAGGAAAGGATGCTGAAATTTTATGACAGTGATGTTTAATGTTAATTTTTAAATTATTGCTTGGAATATGCTATACTATTTCCTTTAAACTTCAGTAAAAAACAGTTTATGCACAAGTCTATGCTAGTGGTTCACTAGACAAATGAAAAACTCTGGGTTATACCAACAAGAGAAGGGTTTGTGGGGTGAAAGGAGGAAGAACAAGGGATATAGAAGGTGAGGTTTAGATCAGAGATCAAAATGCAGTATGAGAAATTAGAATCAGAATTAATCAGGAAAAAATATCAAGTACCCAAGTATCCTTAAAGCTATGGGGGAGAAAATGGGGAGTTTGAGCCACTTTATTTGAGTATTAAAGATAAAAATGACTGTTGAAGGTGAAGAACTTGAGGATACCCAGATAGTTACATCTGGGAGATGCTATGAATACTGAAATACATCCATTCACAAACATTTTCCACGTATACACTGTTGCCTCTGAAACAAAATATATGAGGTAAAAATCTGGTCATATCCAACCCTAGCAGGACCCTCTGATTTGTGATGTTATACCCTAGGAAGAGCCAACATACTTCTGAAAGAGCATTTCCAGATCCTCTGGACTATTCTTCAAATATTTTCTGCTCAGAATCAGATTGTTTAAGGAATGCAATATTTAATGATGTGGTTGCTGTGTTATGTTTCTGTCAGTGGGTCATGTTTCATGTTCTGTAGCAATGGGGCCCACAGAGATAATACTTGAAAACATAGTGGGCATTGGAATAAGACAATTTCAGCTTCCAAAGAATTCACAGTATAGGGGAAGAGAAAGTCAAACACGTACTTAATCACAATAAAATGTGATGTTATAATAGAGCTATATACTAGGTGCTCTGGGCATACAGAGAAGGTAGTTTTTTCCTTTGCCCAGGGAGGGCATGGGAAGGGAGATTATAGGAAGCATTCATACACAAGATGTTGTTTGAGCTGTGATTTGAGAGTGTCTACTCAGAAGAAAAAGAGAGGAGCATCCAAGGCTGAAGCAAAAATATATATAAGGATTCAAGATGGGGAAAAGCTTGGTATATTTAGAGGACACATAGCCTGCATGTGGTTGCTCAGAGAGGAAAATGGTGGGGAAATAAGTAGTAATCATATCATAGAGAATTAGTCATGACCAATTAAGAATTTGGACTTTAAGGAAAACCACTTTCATATGCCAAGATGTCCCTAGGGGTTGGGGACAATAACGAGGGTCTTCTTTTGAAAGAGGAGAAGGGGGACAGGTCTGCTGCCAGCCTATATAACCCTTCAAAACCTCACCTTGATTTTTTTGCCTTCTGATAGCTTGTTGACCTTGACTATAATTCTTTTCTACATCCTCAGTACCTACTAGTTGATGTTTTAAGCTCTACATTTATTTTTATCCATAATTTTTAACCAGATACCATCTGGGTAAAAATATTACTTTAGGCAGAGACATATAAACAGAATGGCTTGTTCTAGAACATTCTACTCACTCTAGACTACATTCATTCTCACCATTATTTTTTTAAAAACTTATTTTTTTAGAGAAGTCTTAGACCTGCAACAAATTTGAACAGAAGTTATATGTATTTCCCATGTACCTCCACCTCAACACATACAGTGCCTTCCCTTTTATCAACCTCCCTCACCAAAAGGTATTTTGTTATAATTGATGAACCTATATTGACATATCACAATAATCCAAATTTCATAGATTAATAGGGCTCATTTCTAGTATTGTATGTTCTATGTGTTTAGACAAATTTATAATTCATGCATCCTTCATTATAGTATCATGTAGAGTATTTTCACTCCCCTAAAAATCCTCTGTGTTCTGCCTAATCATTCCCCCCCACTTTCCGCAACCCCAGGCAACCTCTGATCTTTTTTACTGTCTCTACAATTTCGGTCTTTCCAGGATGTCATATAATTGGAATCATACAATACATAGCCTTCTCAGATTGATTTCTTTCAATTGGTTATATGCATTTAAAGTTTCTCCATGTCTTTTATGGATCAGTAACATGTCTTTCTAGTGCTGGCTAATATTCCATTGTTTAATGGTTCAACATCTGCAAATCAATATGCTACACTGCATGAACAGAATGAAGGATAAAAATCCTATGATCCTCTCAATAGGTGCAGAAAAAGCATGGGCAAAACTAAACATCCTTTCATGGTAAAAACTCTAAGCAAATGGATGTAGAAGGAAGTACATCAACATAACAAAGACCATATATGACACTCCCAGAGATAGCATCATACTCAATGATGAAAAACTGAGAGCTCTCTCTGAGATCAAGAATGAGACATGATTACCTATTCTCATTACTTTTATTCAACATAGTACAGAAAGACTTACCCAGAAAAATTAGCAACAAAAAGAAGTAAAAGACATCCAAATCAGAAAAAAAGGAAAACTGTCACTATTTGTAGATGACATGTTAGTATATATAGAAAAACTCTAAAAATGCCACTGAAAAACTGTTAGAACTAATAAATGAGTAAAGTTGGATGATACAAAATCAGTATATAAAAATCAGTTATGTTTCTATATGCTAACAACAAACTACTCTAAAGAGAAAGTGGAAAAACAATTACATTTACAATAACATTAAAAAAATTAATAAAATGCTTAGGGATAAATTTAACCAAGGAGCTGAAAGATCTTTTCACTGAAAACGATAAAATATTGATAGAAGAACATGAAGACACAAATAAATGATAAGATTTTTGTGCTTATGGATTGGAAAAATTAATATTTTTCAAATTTCCATACTACCCAAAGCAATATACAGATTCAGTGAAATCATTATGAAAATTCCAATGGCATTTGTCACAGAAATTGATCAAACAATTCTAAAAATCACAAAAGATACTGAATAGCCAAAGCAATCTTGACAAAGAACAAAGCTGGAGGCATCACACTTCCTGATTTAAAACTATGTTACAAAACTATAGTAACCAAAACAGTATGGCATTGGGATAAAATACACATGGATCAATGGAACAGAATAGAAAACTCAGAAATAAACCCAAGCATATACAGTCAATTAATTTTTGAGAAAGGATGCAAGAATATACAATGAAGAAAGGGTAATAATTTCAATAAATAATTTTGGGAAAAGCCAGATGCAAAAGAATGAAACTGAACCCTACTTTACACTATACACAAAAATAAACTCAAAATAAATTAAACACTTGAGCATTAGAAAACTTTAAACTCCTAGGAGAGAACAAGGGAATAAGATCCTTGACATTGGTTCTGGCTATGATTTTTTGGATTTGACACCAAAAGCAAAGTCAATAAAGGCAAAAATAAACAAGTGGGATGACATCAAAGTAAAAAGTTTCTGCACAGCAAAGAAAACCAAAAAAATTAAAAAGCAAGCTATAGAATGAAATAAAATATCATTATATCATATATTTGATATGGGATTAATACAAAATATGTAACTGATACACAACTCAAAGGCAAAATAAACCATTCATTTAAAAAGTGGTCAGAGAAACAATAGACATTTTTCCAAAGAATACATTCAAATGGTCAAGGGATGCATAATAAAAGAGCTCAGCATCACTAATCATCAGGGAAATGTAATCAAAATCACAGTGAGATATCAATTCACACCAGGTAGGATATCTATTACCAAAGTCAAATGCTACTGAGGATGTGAAGAAAGAGGAATGCTTATACATTGTTGGTGGGAATGTAAAATGGTACAGTCATTACGGAAAAGAATATGATGTGTCCTCAGGAAATTAAAAATAGAACTACCACATGATCCAGCAATCCCATGTCTGGGTATATAGCCAAAGGAAACAAAATCATTATCTTGAAGGGATATCTATACTCCCATATTCACAATAGTTAAGGTATGGAAACAACCTAAGTGTCTATTGATGGATGAGTGGATAAAGAAAACATAGTATATTATTCAGCCTTAAAAAATAAAGGAGTTCTGCTCTTTATAACAACACAGATGAACCTGAAGGGCATTATGCTAAGTAAAATAAGCCAGACAGAAAAAGACAAATACTGACTACATAGTATCACTTATTTGCAGAATCTGAAAAATAAAGTCTTGTCAAACTCATGGAAACTGAAATGGTCTTTTGCCTCTCCATATGAACTTTAGAATGAGTTTGTTGATATCCATAAAATTATTTGTTGAGATTTTGATTGGGACAACATTAAATCTATAGATAAAACTGGGAAGAACAGCATCTTGATAATATTGGGTCTACCTATCCATGGACATGAAACACTCTCTATTTATTTAGTATATTGATTTTATTCACCAGTTTTATAGTTTTCCCATATAGATCTTATATGTATTTTATTAGATTATATCTAAATATTTCTCTGCTATATATATATATATATATACACAGACATATGACATATTCCTAAGCATACATAATTGAATATATTGCTGCTTTTATTAGTTTGAACAAATTATTACCTGTTAGGTCAACTAAAAATAAGAAAAACAAGTTTTTATTTTACCTTCATTTATTCCTTCTTTGCTGCTCTTCCTTTCTTTACACATAACCAAGTTTCTGACATATATTATTTCCCTTCTCTCTAAAGAACATCTTTTAATATTTCTTATAAGGCAAGTCTACCGGCAACAAATTCCCTCAAACTTTGTTTGTCTGAGAAAGTATTTCTCCTTCACTTTTGAAGGATAAATTCACTGGATGCAAAATTCTACGTTGGTGATTTTTTCTCTCAACATGTTCAATATTTCACTCCATTCTCTTGCTTGGTTCTGAGGAGAAGTTGAATGTAATTTTTATCTTTGTTCTGTTGTAGGTAAAGTGTTTTTTCTTCAGTTTCTTTCAGGACTTTATCTTGGATTTTCTATAGCTTGAAAATGATTTGGCTATATGTAGTTCGTCAGTTATCCTGCTTGGTGTTCTCCAGTCTACCTGGATTCATGGTTTGTTGTTTAACATTAATTTGGGGGAATTCTCAGTCATTATTCTTTCAAATATTTCTTTTGTTCCTTTCTCTCTTTCTTCTCCTTCTGGTATTTCCATTATGCGTATGTTACATATCTTGTAGTTGTCCCACAGGCCTTGGGTATTGTGTTCTATTTTTCTTTTTTTAGTCTTTGTTCTCCTTGCTTTTCAGTTTTGGAGGTTTCTATTGAGATATCCTCAAACTCAGATTCTTCCCTCAGCCATGTCCCATTTACTGATAAACCCATCAACATTATTCTACATTTCTGTAGCAGTGCCTTTTATCTCAAGCATTTGTTTTTGGTGCCTTCTTGGGATTTCCATTTTTCTTCTTATCTTGCTCATTTGTTCTGACATGCCTTCTACTTTATTCATTAGCATCTTTAGCATATTAATTTGAGTTGTTTTCAATTCCTAGTCTGATGATTCCAGCATCCCAGCCATCCAATAAAGATGGTTCTGATGCTTGTTGTCTCTTCAAATTGTGTTTTTTGCCTTTGATTTGCCCCATAATTTTTTTCCTGACAGCCGTGATGTATCAGGCAAAAAAAGTTGCTGTAAATAGTTCTTTATAACGTGGTGTTGAAATGTGGGGAGAGAGAAGTGTTCTATAGTCCTATGATTATCTCTCAGTCTTTTAGTGACCTATGCCTCTAGACTGTGAACTTCATATATTTTTCTTTTTTTTTTCCTTCCATCTCAGTTGCAAAGGAATGACCAGAGTGGTTTATAGTGGGCTGAATTGGGGTATTTCCCTTCCCCCAGTTCTACTTGACTCTGATAATATACAGCAGGTTAGGCTCTGGTTAGCTAGTTTCTCATGAAAGGAGACTTTTTAACAAAAATAGAATACCGTGGCATATTTCAAATGGTCCCTTTTCCTCTCCCTCTGCCAGAAGCTTAAGGGGATTTTTCTCTGATATTTACTGTGGGAACCATTTCAAATTTGGGGTAAATCACATAATATTGCGTGGCTCTCCCTATGACTGGGGCCCCATGGAGTTTTTAACTCTTAGAGTTGTCCACATTGAATCTTTAGCAATTTATCAATTACAGATCAGGTTTTTCTACCTTGGCACTGATACCCACAATGATTTCTGGTGTGCCTCTGTCCTGTTAAGCTGTGACTCCCTGTATTTTCTTGTCTTTCTCTTCAATATCAGGAGCAGCATTTTGTCTTATGTCTTCACATCTCTTATGGATTTGAGAAGAGTTGTTGACTTTTCAGTCTGTTCAGATTTTTACTTGTTGTTATGATGTAGTGGTGACTTTAAAGCTCCTTACACATAGAATTGGAAACCACACCATCGTTTTTAGAAAGTTTCAAAAAATAATACAGGCACAGAGTTGGACTACAAAATTGGGGTGAGGTATTATTAGATACATAATGATCATTGGTACCAGTGTGGTCATCCTTAAATCAATAGTGACATTTCAGAAAATGGAATAATTGATTATGTGTCAAGATTATTTTAAAGATGAAAATTCATACACAAACACATTTGGAATACAGAATGCACAGATTTTCTTTTTGGTGCATGAAGATAAAAAGACTGACATTTCAAATATTTGTTGAACTTTTTACTTGCAAATTACAGTAAATGAAAGACATAATTGTTATAATAAATACCTTTGGGAGAAATATTTCTAATAAAGCTGAGTAATACTAAATATACTAGTTAGAGGTAGGTTTGGCTGCAAGTAACAAGCACTCAAGAAACAGTAGTTAAAACAATATAAAAGTTGATTTTTCTTTATGTAGAATTCCAGAAGAGGGTTCAAAAGAGAGATCCTGAGAGAAACAGGTACCATTACCAAGGTTTTTTCTAGGATGTATCAGGTTGAACCATCACATCTGCATTCCATCCAGAAGACAGTAAGAGGTAAAGAAGAAAGAACAAAAAAGTGCACATTAGCTTCTTTTAAGGAAAGTTCTCAGATGCTGCTACATGACACTTCCACATACCTCTCACTGACCAGAACGCAGTCACACAGCCAAATCCAGATGAAAGCAAGGCTGGGAAAATATTTGTTCTGAGTAGCCATGTTCTCAGATAAAAACCAGAGATTCTGCTACATGGAGAAAGAGGACATTTTGTGTTGGTGGACTACTAACTGCCTTCGTTGCACTATTCTGTGCTTTAGAGTATTTATTTGTTTCTGGAACTCCTACCAGTTCTGTGAGTTTGCTTGTTTATATCCCTGTATTGGAAGAAATGGGGGCAGGAATAGAAAGAATAAAGTCTTCAAAGAAGGATATAGGAATAAAAAAATGGTGTGATTGATAGATTCTTAATTTGACAGTCTCTCCTTTTTCTCCCCCAAACCTTTCATCTATTCTATTGGGTTTCATGAAGAGTGCCAAAAGTCTGGGTTTGAGAAGGACCGATAAAAGAAAATGTATCAATCTTGCAAATAAGCATTTTGGGATACTCATCACTCTTAAGGAGAGGACAGCATACTAAGGGAATATACAGGGTTTTATTAAGATCCTGGTCCATGAAGCTACGAAAGGCAAATGGTGACCCAGTCATTGCTATTGTAGTAGCTCTTAAAAAAAAAAAAAAAAAAAAAGAACTCTTTAGGAGCGCTTGGGTGGCACAGTTGGTTGAGCATCTAACTCTTGGTTTTGGCTCAAGTAGTGATCTCAGGGTCATGAGGTCGAGCCCCACCTTGGGCTCTGCTCAGTGTGGAGTTGGCTTGAGAATCTCCTTCTCTATCTCTCTGTCCCTCTTGCTCGTGCACTCCCCTTCTGTCTCTGTTTCTCTCTAAAATAAACAAATAAATCTTGTGAAAAAAATCTAATAACTCTTCAGCTCTCTCAAGTCTGTGCCGCATCATTGACCAGTTGCTTCTTTCTCAGGTGTTGAGTTCTGAGCCAGCAAAATCTGACATGAAAGTGAGTTCCAAAGGTCCCTCCACATTGGACTTAAACTCTCTAAAACTATATGTGGATAATCAAAAATAATGTAAATTCTATTTTCCAACATGACAGAATGCAAGAAAATGTCATTGGGAACACAGTCACTAAACTGTTTTGTGTATCATACTCTTTTATGCAGAGAGACGGGATCACATTTCAGACAGGGTGATAAACTTTCATATTTTAATGGCTCCATTTTTCCTCTACTAGAGAGAACCTAATCTCCTCAAAAGCACAGTAATATTTAATCTGTTCAATATGCAATGATTTTCAGTCTATCAGGAGAAAAGTAATTTTGGTGATATTCTAGAATCTAAAGAATATAAAGCTGGAACCACCTGAAAGTTGAAATCCTGTTTAAGTTAATCTGTAGCATATATATAAACATGATTGAGATCAATCAAATCTAATGAAGTATGAAACACCATTTTTATGTAGAATAATGCTCTTTTTTACAAATCAAATTTAGTGACTGTGAGGTTAACTGAATTTTATGGCACTGATATTAAGCCAATCCAACTCATTATAGTTCAGCCAACTTTTAAATATTCTAGAAAAGATACTTGAAAACAATATATACTCTTTTCCAAAAGCTTTTGCAATTCATTGTTCCTTTAGAAAATTAAAATATTAAGCTATAACAAGATTAAGCAAATGCCCTGAGTCAAGTTGGAAAAACCACACGAAATGAGAGTAAAAGATGATACAGCTCTAAAGTGTTGGCAACTAAAAGGAATTCTGTCTTCTATACTAGAACCATAATCTTTATCAGATTCTGTTCTTAAATTAGAAAGAATATATTTAATTACAGACAAAATTCTGTGAAGCAAGCAGTCATTAGTGAGCAGAGAAAAGCCCTCAGGTGGTTCTTTTGGTAATGTCAGGTCTGACCTGACCTGTCCAGAGATGGCAAAGAGGAACTTTTTTCTTCAAAATTAACAAGACTTGTAATGCTGGAACAAGAGAATGATTCTTAAAGTAATCTGCACCCAGTCAAAATGTATGTCCCCTACACTGCTTCCTGGACCAAAAGAGAGGGAGACCAGTCAAAACTCCATGTCAATACAGTGGACAGAGTTTAGGAGGCAAAGTTGTGATGGATAGGCAAACACTGAGGATTTTAAGGGCAATGAAACTATTCTAAATAATACTATAATGGTAGATATGTGTCATTACACATCTGTCCAAACCCATAGAATTCTCAACACCAAGGAAAAACTCTAATGTAAACTATGGACTTTGGGTGATACTGATGTACTAAGGTAGGTTCATCAATTGTAACAAATGTATCCTCTTATGCAGGATGGTAATAGTGGGAAAGACTGTACCTGTGGAGTCAGGGAGTATATGGACACTTCTGTACTTTCTATGCATTTTTGCTGTGAACCTAAAACTGCTTTAAGAATGAAAATCTGACTTCTCCAAAGAAGACATACAAATGACACATGAAAAAATGTTCATCATCATTAGCCATCAGGAAGATTTCAAATCAAAACCACACTGAGATACCACTTTACACCAGTTAGAATGGCCAAAATTAACAAGACAGTAAACAACAAGTGTTGGAGAGGATGTGGAGAAAGGGGAACTCTCTTACACTGTTGGTGGGAATGCAAGTTGGTGCAGCCACTTTGGAAAACAGTGTGGAGATTCCTTAAGAAATTAAAAATAGAGCTTCCTTATGACCCTGCAATTGTACTACTGGGTATTTACCCCAAAGGTTCAGATGTAGTGAAAAAAAGGGCCACCTGTACCCCAATGTTCATAACAGTAATGGCCACAGTCCCCAAACTGTGGAAAGAACCAAGATGACCTTTAATGGACAAATGGATAAAGAAGATATGGTCTATATATACAATGGAGTATTATGCCTCCATCAGAAAGGATGAATACCTAACTTTTGTATCAACATGGATGGGACTGGAAGAGATTATGCTGAGTAAAGTAACTGAAGCAGAGAGAGTCAATTATCATATGGTTTCACTTACTTATGGAACATAAGGATTAACACAGAAGATACTGGGAGATGGAGAAGGAAAGTGAGTTGGGGAAATTGGAGGGGGAGACAAACCCTGAAAGACTGTGGACTCTTAGAAACAAATTGAGGGTTTTGGAAGGGAGGTGGTGGGGGGATGAGTGAGTCTGGTGGTGGGTATTACGGAGGGCACGTATTGCATGGAGCACTGGGTGTGGTGCATAAACAATGAATTTTGAAATAGTGAAAATTAAACTAAAGTAAATTAAAAATAAATAAAAAACATACTTTGATTAAAAAAAGAATGAAAGTCTGTTAAAAAAAATAAAGAAGTAAAGGGATATTCCATAGTTACTAAGCATAAGAAAGCAGATGGGGAAAAGGAAGGAAGGAAGCAAGCTGATGGGGAAAGAAAAATTAACAGAAAAAAGTAATCTTCAATATAAAGAGTATTAGCAGAGATAAAGAGAGAGAATTCATAATGATGAAATAGCCGATTAAAAAAAAAAAAGACATAACATCCTAAAGGTATATATATTTAATAATAGAACTCCCAAACATATGATGAAAATACTAACAGAATTAATGAAGAATATAGACATATCTACAATCATAATCAGAGATCTGACTCCACTTTATCAGTAATTGAACATGTAAGTTGACCAAAAAAATTTGTAAGAATGTAGAAGATTTGATAGAATACCTATCAACCAGGGGCACCTGGGTGGTTCAGTGGGTTAAAGCCTCTGCCTTTGACTCAGGTCACGGTCCCAGGGTCCTGGGGTCGAGCCCCACGTCCGACCCTCTGCTCGGCGGGGAGCCTGCTTCTTCCTCTCTCTCTCTCTGCCTGCCTCTCTGCCTGCTTGTGATCTCTGTCTGTCAAATAAATAAATAAAATCTAAAAAAAAAAAAAAAAGAATACCTATCAACCAGCATGTCCTCGCTGACATTTATAGAGAATACTATACCCAATCATTATAAAATATAGATTCTTCCCAATCATTTATGGGATTATCACCAAAATAGACCTCATGCTAAGACATAAATCAACAAAAGAATACAAATGGCCCACAAGTATATGAAATGGCACATCAGAGAAATGCAAATAAAATTACAACATACCACCTCACACCCAACAGAATGGCGAAAATAAGGAAAGCTGATAATATCAGATGTTGGTGAGGAAGAAGAGCCACTGAAATGCTTATATGTTGTTGGTGGGAAACAGTTTGGCAGTCTGTTTTAAAGGTAATCATGACCTTAAAAGAAATAAAAACATTTTTTGCAAAAAGATCTGTACAAGAATGTTCATAGTAGATTTTTAGAAATAATTTCCCCAAATTGGAAACAGTCCATTGACCACCAAAATGAGAATGGATAAGCAAATTGTGGTATATTTACTTAGTAGAATACCACTCAGTACCAACAACAAAAATAAATTTCTGATACCCTCAAAGGCATACATGAATCACAAAAACATTACACTGGGCAGAAGCCAAACTGGAAAAGAGTATATATTATATTGTATAATTCCATATATATATATATGGAATTGTTGCCTCTTGGAAAAGGGATTGAACTGGAAAGGAGTATGAGGAAACTTTCTGGATTACGGATTATATAGGTATGATGTGATGATTTCAAACATCATTTAATTGTACACTTAAAATCTGTTTTTTATTACATGTAAATCATATCTCAATAAAAAAGAATATGGTTGAGAGGAAAAGATTTTCTCACTTTACTGGAAAAGAAAAATGTAGCTCTCCATTATCCTGACAAGTTTGACAAAATGCTTAATCCATTTTCAAGTGCTCTCTTTTTCTGCAGAAAGGAAATCAAAACAAATTATCTGATAGGTGCAGTGTTGAGAGGTTATTTGTTGATGCTGATAACTAGTTATGGTTTTGAAAATAAAATGTCCAAAGAAACTGATTTGAGAATTTCATCTCAATTCACATCAAGATACAGCTTTGAATTTCAAACAAACAAAAAAAAGTGAAGCATAAATATTTCCTATACATGTTGTAGAAATATATATAGCATTATTTCATAAAAGTGCTATTAATTTATAGCTTAATTTCTGCTCCTAACTTCTTATGCCTTTGATTTCTCTCAGAAAACCTATTAAGAAAGGAATTCCAAGTCAAATTCCCCTATCCAGTGGAATGTTAAGAAAATTCTTGGCTTGGCACAGGGCAACCTGTAATATCTAGAAAAAGAAAGCAGTTCTCCACTATAATTCTCCTCCTTTTGCCTTTAATCTTGTTCTAACACATTCATTCATTCATTCATCCACGCATTCAAGTTCAAGAGGCTTTTACCCAAAGTCCTTTTACTAAATCATACATCAATTAATTCAGCAAACATTTTTATCCAACACCAAGGAAAAGTAATTATTTCTGAAACATACCATTTCAATCAAATTCCTCTAACCTGGAAAATCTGACAGCCATGTTTTAGAGAATTTGATGACTCTTTTAAAATTCTTTAGAAAGGAGGCTGCCAGATGTATTGCTGTGTTCACATATGTCTATGCATGAGTGAATAAAGTAATTAAATGATCCTTAGGTAGTTTGCTAAGCCCTTACAGAGAGACTTTGTTAGAAAACTTGGCATCTTCACCTAGACTACTGATCTTGCTTCCCTATTTGTACCAAAGCATTTGGTTTCTAAAAATTATGCTTAGGAATTAATTTGCCTTATGCCAACTAATGAGTGAGATTTATCTTAATTTGAATAAGCCATAAATGTCCATTCATCAGTTATGATCCTTCTTAAGGCAGGCTGCCAAGAAACACCAGGTGTCTGGGCCAGAGTTTACTTAAATATAGGATGAACCCTTTTCCTATGTTTGAAAGCTATGAATCCTCAATTTGACTTTGGGCCAAATATTTAATGGCTCTATGTCTTGGTTTTCTTGTCTGTGAAGTAAAAATGTTGATTATGTGGGATGTAAGTGTTAGTGCTACAATTCTGTGGACATACGATTGATAGCAAAGAAAAGTTTTATTGATACCATTAACACAGTACCTGCCTCAAAACTCTATAAGAACACATAAAAGTTAAAGCCAAACTACAACTCCGTGATGTGTCAGAGTCCTAAGACATACTATAAAAGTGATTCAGAAAATGGTCCTTATCTTCAAAAAACTTACCATCTAGTTTGGGTCATAATACAAACATGAAATAACAAAAAGAAATGGCAATATATGATGAAGGGTAAGAATAAATATTACCTAAATTCTAAGGGGCAGGAGAGTGTACTAAGATTCTGACAACTAACAATGACAACTAGCAATGTCATCATGTCCCCTGCGTCTCTTTCTTTACAAGACGACTTTGGTATAATGTGAACAACGGAGTGTCAGTAAACAAATAGAATTATGGTGAATAGAAGAAGCTAGTATTCAGTGATGATTCCATCTTTAACCGGGTCTATTAAAAGAAAAAATTATGGAAAATGAGGAAGGATTACATTCTGCAATACCAATATTTTCTTTCTTTTTTTTTTTTTTTACCTCAACTTAGTTTTCTTACATTTAAAAAATTGGTGACTTACAAACACTGTCTTACTTTGTTGGTTTTGTTCTACAGCTGAGTGACAAGAGAAGCCATTAAAATATATTTGGTTTAATATGTAATATTTATTACCTGTGTGATTACATGACAGAAGTAGCTGATGGCTTTTACAGAAGGTGCACAATCCCAGTGAAGGAGAATGCCTTCATTCTCACCACTGGTGTCTTTTTAGTCAGTATTGGTCATAAAAATGCTGTATTTCTTTTTGCTAATGTAAAACAAAATGAAATGTTTTTTTGTTTTCAGTCACTCCAGAACACTCTGCTGTCCAATGTATCCTATATTTAGGTGCTCTAAAAGAGTGGCCAATCATGTTTCTTTTTTTGAAATCATGTCCTTTGTCCTTTTTACTAGCATGCATATAACAGAAATAAATGCTTCTTGCCACTTTTATTCTTTTTCTTTCTTTCTTTCTTTTTGAAGGGGGGTGATGCAGAGGGAGAGGAAGAAAGAGAATCTAAAGCAGGCTCTGTGCCCAGCATGAAGCTTAATGCAGGAATTGAACTCACAATCCTGAGATCATGACCTGAGCCAAAATCAAGAATTGGACATTTAATCAACTGCACTACCCAGGTGCCCCCTTGCCACACTTTTAAAAAACATTTTGTTTGACAATTTTTTTAATTTGTTAAATTTGGAGTGCATGCTAATATACTTCATATAGATCTTCTCCCATAAAGAAAATCACCAAAAGAGAGCAAAGAAGCCTAAAATTATATTTTTGACTTGTGCTTGGAGTAGATTCTGCCTATATAACATATGCTTTCTGAATCCCTAGCTTCCTATTTAAGATATTTTTCTTTTCAAATATTTAAGGTATTTTATCTTTTATTTTCAAGTTTATTTGAAATACTAAGGAGTGGTCAGAAGACAAGAGAATGCAAATTGAAAAAAAAAAACAAAGCAAAGTTAACTGAAAAAAGAAAACTCACAATGTATCTTGGTTCTCTGGAAAACCAAGTTCAGAAAATGAAGGTGTCTTTTGTCTTATTTTTTTCTTTTTAAAATTTAGTATTATGGGGTGCCTTGATGGCTCAGTTGTTAAGCATCTGCCTTTGGCTCAGGTCATGATCCCAGGATCTTGGGATCGAGCCCCCCATTGGACTCCCTGCTTAGCAGAGAGCCTGCTTCTCCCTCTCCCACTCTCCTGCTGTGTTCCCTCTCTCGCTGCGCTTTCTCTGTCAAATGAAAAAATAAAATCTTTTTAAAAATAATGAAATAAAATAAAATAAAATAAAATTTGGTATAGTACCCAAAGTCTACCACTATTTTTGATCTTACATTGTAAGTACCTCTAATACAATAGATCCCAAATGTTTTCTTTTAAAATTCAGGCCAGGTTTTCTGAAATTGAAATGCACATGCAACTCATTTGTAGGATTGAACATACATCTTACGGTACATACTGGCATTAGATTGAAACCTGAACGATGAGAAGTCATTTATGTGGGCAGGAAGCCAAATCATTCCTGGAGTTCTACATGCAGGCAATAATTTACATCGACAGGTAGAAAACATGTTATGTGCTTTTGGTATAATGATGCCGAAGAGCTTGGCAATGACTCATAACTCAGCTATCATTTAAAAATGCTCAAAAACATGAGAGAATGAATGAAAACTTGTACTTGTCTAACCAAAGGCAAAGGAGTCCTTGGAGTGTGACAAGGTGAATCATAGAAGAGGACCAAAATAGATAGATGGTAGATAGATAGATAAAAATACAATATTGTGTTTTGAGTTTCACTTCCCTCTTATTTATTATAACCATAAGGGATCAGAAAATACAATTAATGACATCTGTTTTTTCTACTATTTTCTTATTTATTTAAGATAAATTAAGTGACTTTTTACCCTTCCCATTTTTCATCATTGTGATTGGCCCCATTATTTTCCATGATCTCCTCCCTATTTCCCTATGGAATTGTCAATTACAAATTTAAAGAATATA
This sequence comes from Lontra canadensis, assembly GCF_010015895.1. Taxonomy (NCBI): domain Eukaryota; kingdom Metazoa; phylum Chordata; class Mammalia; order Carnivora; family Mustelidae; genus Lontra; species Lontra canadensis. The sequence continues at coordinate 29,192,867 of NW_022631007.1, read as the reverse complement.
AGCCATTTCCTTTAAAATTACTTGTCTCTATGTTTTCTGAACCAGCTGGTGGGAGCAGGTTAGACAGACTGAATAAAGAAATAAAGTCAGTCTGTGGCCCTTTCTGTGCCAGAACAGTCAGAATTCCAAAAACAATCCCTACACCATGATGACTGTAAATTTATGGTGAATTCCAGTTTTCTAGGGCCAAACTACTGAATTTCTCCAAATAACGGGGTGTGACCATTACTCTTTTTCCTTGAACTTGTCCTGCCCAGAAAGATATATATAGATCGATCGATCTATCTATCTATCTATCTATATATATATATATATATGTAATTGTTTTTCAAAGAAGAATATATTTCATTCCTCCTTCTAGTTAACCAACAGGAACAGAATCAGAAGTCAGTGAACCCATCTAGAATAACCACATGTAACAGTGGCTTCACATCTGACAGCTGTTTCCCATCCAAGCACCCTGCAAGGGTATTACCATTACTCCCAAGTAACTGTGCACGTTAAACAGTCATCCTGCCGAGGTTGGGGTTCCAGTGGACACTGCAAAGTGAAATCAGGCACATTCCAACTTGTTGACACAACATGCTTCAGCTGCTGGTGTGGAAAGCTGTTTCTCCTTGAAGCTGGGCTCAGAAATGTCTGGGTGGCAGGGACAGAGGATCTTGTCATTATTTTCTTGGCAGTGCTCAGAACAGCTCTCGTGTGACTAGAGGAAAGTTTAAATTTTGAATTCTGAAGAGTTTCAAGCAAAAGCATTACAAGTTCCAACAGGTAGTACTATTCAAACACGCACACAGGGTGCTTCCTTTGTCATGAAAACCTAAACCGTAATCTCTTGGGTAAAACGGTGTATTGTTTTAAAAATGCTAGAGTGGATCATTCCTTTAACTAGGACAAAGAGTATTTTTGTCAGGTCAGGCATGGGATTGTCATTGAACAAATTTGGTAAACAGTGACTTGTGAATAAGTAAAAACATGAACCACAGATGTTACTGAATTTTCATTGCTGGCTGGGTTTAACTGTCCTCCACATTTCTACAAACGGGAAAAGTACAAAGAAAAAGTTATTTTCATCACCAGAAATGCACAGAAGGTATAGAACCATATTAATATTCCAGTATTTCTCTCAGGGCCTAGACTCTTTCCAGGTATAGACTAGGCTCTTGAATATTTGGCGAAGAAATAAATGAAGGGCAGAATGAATCCTTTTGTGCTAGAATCAGATGCCTTAGACATTAAGTACTCTAGTTACATGTATTATTTCTCTGAAAGTTATGCAAGCCCTCACTTCATTCATAAATGTAGTATCCCAGGAGATAAGGCCTAGATAAGACCCTCCTTAACCTCACCTACCAAAAATATTTCACTGTTCCAGAAACTGACCTCTAAAGCAAAAAACTTACTTGTTATTGTTTTTTGTTTTTTCATGTTACCAAGGGGTTAAAAAACGAGATTGAGGGGGCACCTGGGTGGCTCAGTGGGTTAAAGCCTCTGCCTTCCGCTTGGGTCATGATCCCAGGGTCCTGGGATCGAGCCCCACATCAGGCTCTGTGCTCTGCAGGGAGCCTGCTTCCTCCTCTCTCTCTCTCTGCCTGCCTCTCTGCCTACTTGTGATGTCTGTCTGTCAAATAAATAAATAAAATCTTAAAAAAAAATGAGATTGAGGTGTATCTGGGTGCCTCAGTCCGTTTTGTGTCTGCCTTTGGCTTAGGTCATGATCTCAGGGTCTTGGAACCTGGCCAGGGTCAGGCTTCCTGCTCAGCAGGGTGTCTGCTTCTCTCTCTGCCTCTTCCAGCTGCTCATGCTTGCACTCTTTCTCAAATAAATAAACAAATAAATAAGGGAAATCTTTAAAAAAATGAGATTGTTAACATATATAACAGCATTTTAGGTAAACATTTAAAGTGACAGGGAAACCTTAACTGCTCTTGCCTTTACATAACCAAACACCTTCTCTTCTTTTCCCCTCTCTTCCTTGAACTCTAGCATTTCAGCTTATGCTATTCTCATTATTTTCTGTTAACATTTATGATAAGAGCTCTATTTGCATTAGTGATATTTCTTTTTATAAGAAATACTATTTCTAAATTTTGTTTTTAGAAGGTAAGATAATTAAAGCAACAGACTTACTTCAGTGCCTTTTTAATTGGTATTTCTAAAACTAATTTGCTTTGTAAGACCACTCTACGTAGTCACTTTCCAAAGAGCATAATTAACATGCTTGATTTGAACCCTACACAGTCATAAAGCTCATCAATTGGGGCTACAAGAAAAATGGAGTAGAGAGAGGGTAAAAACCCTCTTTGTAAACCTTCATGTTGGGGCCTACACATAGCTTTTGTTTACATCTGTCCTCTGCTTAATCTGACACCAATGGGTCACCAGGACACCCAAGCAGAAAGTGTATCTTGGAGAAAAGCAAGTAAACAGATTTAATGGCTCTTCTGCTGACCTTTGCATGTTCCACTGAAGACTACATACACTAAGAATGCCATTTACTCTCCTATGCCAAGTCTCTCAAAACATATTGTCTAAGTACCTATACCTAGGACTGATGAGGAGTTGTGGAGGTAGAGGAAGACACTGAGTCTGTCTTTTATTTTTTAATTTTTTTTATTATGTTATGTTATCCACTGTACAGTACATCATTAGTTTTTGATGTAGTGTTCCATGATCCATCGTTTGCATTTAACACCTAGTGCTCCATGCAATCCATACCCTCCTTAATACCCATCACTGGGCTCACCTATCCCCCACCTCCTCCCCTCTAAAACTCTCAGTTTGGTTCCTGGAATCCATAGTCTCTCATAGTTCGTCTCCCCATGATTTCCCCCCTTTCATTTTTCCCTTCCTTCTCCTAATGTCCTCCATGTTATTCCTTGTGTTCCAGGAATGAGTGAAACCATATGATAATTGTCTTTCTCTGCTTGACTTATTTCACTTAGCATAATCTCCAGTTCCAACCATGTTGATCCAGATGTTGGGTATTCATCCTTTCTGATGACTGAGTGATATTCCATTGTGTATATGGACAACATCTTCTTTATCCATTCATCTGTTGAAGGTCATATCAACTCTTTCCACAGTTTGGCTATTGTGGACATTGCTGCTATGAATATTGGGGTGCATATGGTCCTTCTTTTTACTACATCTGTATCTTTAGGGTAAATACCCAGGAGTGCAATTGCTGGGTCATAGGGTAGTTCTATTTTTAATTTTTTGAGGAACCTCCACACTGTTTTCCAAAGTGGCTGTCCCAACTTGCATTCCCACCAACAGTGTAAGAGGGTACCCCTTCCTCCACCATCTGTCCAACATTTGTTATTTCTTGTCTTGTCAATTTTTGCCATTCTAACTAGTGTAAGGTGAGTCCATCTTTAAGACACTGCCAACAGTCAAGGTGAGGAGATAAGAGTAATGAACAAGAGAGAAGAGAAACCAGTTTCAAAGAATATATAATGAAGTGTGATCCAATGATGCAATTAGAGTAATCTAAAAAATTTGTTGGGTCCAATGCAAAATGAAAATGAAGGGTCTCTTGTTCAAAAATTAAGAATTCCAAGATGGCTACAGCAGGGCATTAAATCAAATCACTCAGTGGTGTTCAACTAGTGAATGAACTGGTCTAGAAGACCCAAGAATCCTTCACTTCCGCCTTGGCGGGATGGTTGGAAAACTGAACTCAGCTGTCTGTAATCTAGAATGCCTACTCATGGCACCTCCAGGGTGGCAGCCTGAGAGTAGACGGTCTTCTACATGGTGGCTCATGGCTCTAAGAGTGAGGAAACTGCATGGCCTTTCTTTAGCAATGGGACAATTTGGAGGAATGGCAATAAAATCTCAGTGAAGCACTGTTTCTTTCAAGATGCATCTCGAATGCGAGCTGTTAAAAAAAGAGTACTTTGGATTAATAAAGTACCACTTTGGAAAGAATGCAAGAGCTAAAACATTGCTAAGGATGGCAAATGGCAAATCTATGCTTTGACCTAAACAGCTATCTTTCTTTGGATTTTCTGGACCCTGGGCACTCAAATACCAATGAGGAACAGCCCTAATTTTACAGAGAACATGGTTGGCAATGAAGTAGACTCTTGAACACTAACTTAATACTATGTGATGGATGTAGATGAGTGCATCTACATTGCACAGTGGGACAAAGTGGGGACATCGCACAGTGGTTGGGGGCAACCTCCTGTGTCTGTATCACAGCTCTGCCACTCACTCATTGTGTGAGCCTGGGCAACACATATAGCCTCTCCATGCCTCATGTTCCTCATAAGTACAACAGGCAGAAGAATAACACCTGTCTCATACAGTTTTATAAGAATTAATTACTTACCTCTTAGAACAGTCCTTGGCATATAGAAAGTGCATGATAACTGTGAGCTATTATTGCTAATACTATTACTACAGGCACAAAGCTGGAAGCGCAATACATCCTCCTAAGTAGAGGAAAAGAAGCAAAATCGGGGGAGGTGACAAATAAACGGAGTCTCGAAGGTTGATTAGAAGTTTGCCACATGGGGATGCCTCAGTGGCTCAGTTAAGTGTCTGCCTTCAGCTCAGGTCATGATCCCAGGGTCCTGGGATCAAGTTCAACATCGGGCTCCCTGCTCAGCAGGGAGTCTGCTTCTCCCTCTGCTTACCACTTGCCCTGCTTATGCTCTCTCTCTGAAAAAATAAATAAAATCTTAAGAAAAAAAAAAAAGAAGTTTTCCATATGGACAAGATCGCCTTTAAGAACAAGGAAGAACACCGTTATAACTGGAACTTTATAGACCTAATTTCTTCAAAGGAGCTTCGTAAGTGATATATGAGCATGTTGATATAATTTGTATATGTTATACAAAAAAACTTCAAATTGACTCCAAAGTTAAAAAAAAAAATCTTAGAGAAAATACTTTATTACCTTTTATGAGTTGTGACTTTATGGTATGCGAAAAGTGGAGCCTTTTAAAAGTTGACAACCATGTGTTGGTCATCTCTGTATTCACTTATATTTGTTGAATAAAAGCAATGTGAACTTCATATTCATTTTATTTTAGCCATTTCCCCACGACATGCTTTCCACCACTAGCAAGCATGAGTCACCTGCCTGCAGCTAGTCGGCGTAATCCATCTTTCCAGAATTCTTTACTTCTCATCTAATAATCCTGAATGTTGTGTGTTGGGACAATCATTCACTGTTGTTCAGGGAACGATCTCTACACTATTATTTACTGCACAAGCCTGATTGATGACATTTTTTACTGAATCAGGCAGATCTGCGTATTCAAGGAGTGGACTCAAGAAGTTACTGGAAAAATTTTTTAGAGGCCAGAAATTGGCTGACTTTCTAAAGCAATGTGCAATACAGGAATTTATCATAAGATAGAAGAATTTCTTTTGCCCCAGTAGACAGAACCAAGGAATATTTTCTTATTCTAAAGGGGTTTTGGCCTTAAAAAAATGAGTTTATAAAATCAACCTTTACTTGGTGGACAGCATACTCTAATACAATGGATTCCATGAAATAAAGGATTATGACACATTCACTTGTTTCTGCTTCAGGATATAGCACTACCCAGTTTCCCAACTACCCTGTCATATAAGGTTTGGTATTCTAGGATAAATGCAGAGGAGCTTCACAGTCTCCAAGTCTGAAAACAACTTGATTTGAATAGAATGAAAGTCCTCTATTTCTTCCTCCTATATCTCTTTTGCTTATTTTAGGTGCTAGAAGTTTTCTTAGTAATGAATCCATTCACATTAGAGAATCATTTCTCTAATTTCACAAAATCTCTTTGAAATGTTTTCTGAAATATTAGCAATTTTATTGATCTAAATCTGATAGCAGATAAAGCTAAACTGTCTAGTATGGCTGTGGATATCCATATCCTGTATAAGAATTTTTAAATTGTAACAAAATATCTTTCTACATCTTACCTAAGGTTTTAAAACAATTTCTGATGTCTACAAAAGACTTTTCCAGAAGGAAGTCAACATATTGACTCCAAAGATTTAAAGCAGTTGAGAAAAATAAAGCTAAGTAGGAACCTGTTTCTTTTCATATAACTCCTTGGTGGCTACTCATTTAATAAAAATGTACCACTGGGGAGAAATTGAACTTTATGGGATCTTAAGTAATAGATATCTAAGTAATAGAGTCTTCTTTTTTAACTAATAGTGAATCACAGATAAACACTCTTTGGGTGTGTCCTACAAGAATGTGTTCTTTCTATTTCTTATCCCTCTCATGACAACACCGAAACCCAAATTGAATCTTCTTTGTTGAGATAATTCAAGGCAGAGGAAAAAATCCAGGGAATGATCTAAAGAAAAAAACTTCTAGAGGTCAAAGACAGCCAGACGTTAGATCAAAACCTAGATACATATGTGTATCTTTAAATTTATTCAAATTTAAAAATCAGAAGATGTCGTATAGGAATCTGGATTTCTAGTGTCTCTTGCAACTCTGAAGGTGAAAAACCAATGAACCTGCAGTCCTACCTTTAGACCATTGATAGGGGCTAAGTCATGCTGCTCTCCTTGGATGGAGCATGAATTCTACTTGCTGCTCTCCTTGGATGGGGCATGAATTCTACTTGCTGCTCTCCTTGGATGGAGCATGAGTTCCTACTATTTGGAGGATGTGTGAAAATTCATTTGTATCTGTCTCTGCATTCCATCTGTACATTTACTTTCCAGCTTCAACAATTATTTGACTGGGACAGGGGATCAAAATGAAAAGCTCCATGGTCAGTGATGCCATAAATTTACTATGTGATGTTAGGCATTTGGGGACCTATGTCTTAGATTCCTCATGTGGAATATCCCCATAGAGATTCTCTCCGAGTTTTCCTTCCTGCCCTAACATTCTATAATCCTGTGACCAACCATTTCCAGTGTATCCTCTCATTCATAGGGTTTGTAATTTTTAGGGAAGGAAATAAAGTAGGTGCTATTTTTAGTCTACAGACAGCAATTCATTCTGGTTAGGCTATTTGATGATTTTTATTCTCTGATTGCCCCTGTTTAGTATCAAAACAACTATTTTCAGTTTTGAGGTTAAAAATGATGATAGTATCTGACACTTAGTTTCAAAGCAAGTGGACTTTCTTGACTTGTGTCATAAGTGCAAAAGGTAATATCTATTGCTTTTTTAAAAAAATAGCTGTGAGATATGATTCACATACCACAGATTCACACATTTAAATATACGACTCAGTGGATTTTACTATATTCATAAATATATGCAACTAGCATCATGGTCAATTTTAGAAAATGACCATCACCTCAAAAAGAAGCACCTCAGCCTGTAGCTATCACCCACCTATTCTCCCATCCTCCCGCCCCCAGCCCTAAGCACCAAAGAATCTACTTTCTTACTCTATACATTTGCCTATTCTGCACATTTCATATAAACGGACTCATATAATATGTGGTCTTTTGTAACTGACTTTTTCCTCGTAGTATAATGTTTTGAAGGTTCATCCTTGTTGTGACATGTTTCAGTACTTCATTCCTTTTTATGGCTGAATAAAATTCCACTGTATAGATATACCATTTTGGATTACCCATTCATCAGTTGATGGACATTTGGGATATTTCCACTTTTTAGCTATTATATTTATTTATTTATTTATTTATTTAATTTTTTTTAACTTTTTTATTTTTTTTTAATTTTCTTTTTTATAAACATATATTTTTTTCCCCAGGGGTACAGGTCTGTGAATCGCCAGGTTTACACACTTCACCACACTCACCATAGCACATACCCTCCCCAATGTCCATAATAACCCCACCCCCCCTCCCAACCCTCCTCCCCCCAGCAACCCTCAGTTTGTTTTGTGAGATTAAGAGTCACTTATGGTTTATCTCCCTCCCAATCCCATCTTGCTTCATTTACTCTTCTCCTATCCCCTGCTGCTATAAATGTTCCCATACAAGTGTTTGTGTGGATATATGTTTTAATTTCTTTTTAGTATGTACCAAGGACTGGAATTACTGGGTCATGTTATAACTCCATATTTAACCATTGTGGGAACTGTCAGACTGTTTTCCAGAATGGATGCACAATTTTACATCCCCATCAGCAGTGTGCAAGGGTTCTGAATTTTCCATATTCATGCAGCACTTGTTATTAGCCGACTTTTTGATTCTGGCCATCCTAATGTGTGGGAAATGGTATCTCATCGTGGTTTGGATTTACATTTCTCTGATACTTAATAATGTTGAACATTTTTTCAAGCAACTTCTAGACACTTGTATATCTTCTTCAGAGAAATATCTACTCAGAATTTTTGCCCATTTTTTAGTTGGATTGTCTTTTTATTGTTGGAGTTGTAAGAGTTCCTTATATAGTCTAAGATATTAGCGCCTTATCAGGATAAATGATTGGCAAATACTTTCTTCCATTCTTGGATTCTGGGGATTTATCCTGCTCTTTTATTTGGAATGTATTTCCCTGTTTCCTAATTTTCCTTGATTCTCTGTGTCAGTGTCTGCACATTAGACAAAACACCCACCTTTCCCTGTCTTCACAGACTGGATTCTCTTTGACTTATCTTTTCCCCTGACCACACCCAGATTTTACTAACTTTCCTCTTGTTTGTAAAAATTCCCTAGGGAAAAATTTGCTCCACACACTTAAATCAATACAATTTGAACCTCTTTGAAGAGATTGTTCCTGAGTCAGTGTCTGAGATTTTTTCAGACTCCAGACAACTCCCTGCAGTTGTCTCTTTCCCCCGTGATGTTAGGCAAACTAGCTGGCATATAGTTAACCTACGTATGTCCAATAAATATACCAATTTCCTCCTAATTCCCTTTCACCACAATCTCCGCTGTTTTTAAGATTGTCTTTAGGCTTGAACTTCTTCATATTCTGTTGCAAATGGAAGTCAATTCCTTATGAAAGAAAGTAGGAACTATCTCTTATATGGCCTTTTCTATCCCCAGGCAAAATTTCTGAGCCTTAACTATGGCACTGAGAGTGAGGACAATTAACATGTTTTCTCTGTGAGTGACACCCCTACTTCAGTAGCTGAGACCTCAATGCAGGGGCTCCAGGAGGCTCATATCTTCTGAGCTTACCTCTCCCAGTACAAAATCACTACTTTATAAGCTGGGCCAAGGATAACTGGGGTCCCAGAATTCTCAACAATACCATGCCCTCACTAGAGCCCCTATTCCGTAAGTGGGCTGGGCTGAAGAAAGAAGTCCCATCCCACCATATTCACCCTGAATTTAGCATCAGCAACAAATAGCTGGGGGCAAAATGAGAAATGTTAATGTCTTGCCCTGATGGAAGATTGTCCTTTAAATGGTAACTAGTGGGAGAAAAAGCCCTGCACCTGTCTGAAGAGGAATTTCCATCTTTCTGAGTTAGGAGGTAGGAGGTAGTGTGCAGGTCTTGTTTATGCTGAATTTTAGATTTCCTCGAATAAATGTTTCTTCATCTGCTGTATGTACTTGGATCCATTTCCAGATATTTTAAATAGTTGTTAAATAATTTTCTACTTACGGGGAACTCATCTAAATTCACTTTCTGTTTATAATTATAATTAGATCATCTCTGCTATACTTCCCCTTACATTTCTCTAGCTCCCATGCTAATACAACAGAAGATAGTTATATGCATCTCTTTCCACTTTTCATGACCGCTACTTTTTAGTGTCTACAGAAGTATGTGCATGAAGAAAAATATTATTTTGAACAATATATATGTATCACTGGATTTTTACTCATTATATAGTATCATCATCCCAATTATGAAAATACGTCTATCGTTTGATCTTTCCTGGACCTCTTGTCATCCTTAAACACAATGCTTTCCCTTTACATATATGGCTTTGTAGTTCAGATCTGACATTCACATTTAATATAACCTTTCTGCTCTTTCTAAATGTAGCAGTAAGATTTCAAAGCATGGGATTAACTGATAGCATTAACAAACCATTTAATAATGAGTTGCAGAAACTTCAAAGCGTGTTGTTGCAACAATACAGACTACGTAAACAAGCAGAACAATAAGGATTAAGTAAACAAGCAGAACAATAAGGACTAAGTAAACAAGCAGAACAATTTGCCTTCCACCTATGAGGTAATACTAAGTACAGTCAACCCTTGATTACCTAAACATCTCCCACATCAGACTTCCAATGTCTCCTAATTTTAAAAATATAAATAAATTTTGATAATTATCTTAAAAACATAAAATTGTGATGATTTGCTCTCCCATTCCCAAACCAGTCATTATACATTGCATAGCATATAGAAACAGTTTCTGCATTAGTCCCTACCACTTAAAAACTATATTGCTATACCTGCGACTGATCAGGGTCATGAGAGTTTCTGTGTGTCAATGGAATGTGGAAAAAAAGCTGCTCCAATATTTGTAGAACACAAAGGTATTTTTATAACCCACAAATTGAAATTTATAAAGAGTTATTAACTACTATTTCAGGTATCCTTATATACTAAACTAGTTTGAGCTAAGTACCTATAAAAGAGATTTAGTGAACTGATGTCTAAAGTTATATATGAATTGATTAACTTTTTTAGGTAGAGTTAAGAATATTTTTAGAGGGGTTGTGTTATGTTAAAGGGTAATGATGGACTTATTTCTACAAGATTTTTTGTGACTGGCTTCCATACCAAATTACCCCTATTACTCTTAATTGTAAACTACTTGAAAGCATAATTCATTTTTTTCTTTTTCATACCAATGTCCTACTCAAAAGCTAGAGCAATAATCTACATAAAAGGGGTTTAAAAAAACCCCAAATATATTTGATTACATTTTTCAGTTTTTGGGGTTTTGTTTTGTTTTTGTTTTTTTTTGCTTTGTAATCAGTATATTAAGGAGATAGTCATACATTCCAATTGTTTAATTCTGATAACGAGATTTAAGCTTGTGAACATGACTTTTAAACATACAATTAAAGCTATTCATCATAATTTGCTATACTACCAACATTAAAATACAGTAACTTCAGAGCGTAAGTTATTTAAAGTAAGCCTGTGACATACCTTAGGAAAAAAAAAAACCTTCCTATCTCATACATGCAAATTAACTTCCCCACGTAAATGTCTCTTCACTCTAAGTTACCCGGCTCCCAAAGCCACTACTCTGAAGCTTATCATGGTCCAAAGAGAAGGAAAAGAAGTATACCCAGTATATATATATATATACATATATATATATGAAAGAAAAAAAAAAAGATGGCACAGAAGAGAATGCAATTCCACAAGTGCAAGCCCTCAAGCAGCAGCATATGATAAACCCCTTCTTTAAAGAGGTATCCTTTCTATCACTGATACCACAGGCCAAATTACATAGCATGCCATCTTCAAGTAACAGTTGAGGCAATAAATGCAGAGGCATCACAATGAATCCCACTTAACATAACTATAGACCAACACTTCTCTACAAATTCTTTGTCTGATTGCCAATTAAATACAAGTTTTAACTTCATAGCTTAACAATTAAGGGTCATACACTGAAGTCAATACATACATCTAGCATTTCAGTCTGAGCTGTTTCATATACATAGCACCGAAATTAATTACAAGGAATGGCCTAACACATGCTAGGGGAGATTTTTTTTTTGAAAGTAGTTTTTACAAATATTAAACTTATCTTCTACACTGAAGTCATCATACATACAGGGCAAAGTCAGAGCTTTTCTATTTGAATTTATTCTTCATTTAACTTTTAAAACACTACTATAGTTGAATATTAAAACAAAAACAATAACAAGTAGTGAGCTATGATTATAGTCCTTCACTCATTCACTACTGCACATAAAATGCCAGCAGTGTTATTCACTGGCCCCATTAAGAGGTCTGACACTGAACACCACCCCTGGGATGATGTTCATCATCCTCATATGCTTCCCCATTGTAATGGCACCATCTTTCCTGATTTGGATCAAAGTCCACCAGTTCCACTTGGTCCATTTCATCAGTCCCTTCTACTTTCTTCCTCTCAGGTAGGAGTTTTTCCAGCAAACAGAGTTTATCAGGAAAGAGAAAGTCATTCTCGGGAAAGTTTACCTTAAATTTCATGATGAGGCAATCCTTCTCATATGGTCTACGATAAATTGGCATGCCTTCATTTAGCACACACTTGATATCTCCATGCTTGACAATTTGACCTGGATGAGAGGTGATGACAAAGGTTCAGTTGTCCAGAGTAGATATTGTCTTTTGAAAACCGCACAGTGCTTCAACCAGCTGTATGTCCATACACATGAAAAGGTCTTCTCCTCGCGGAGTAAAAACAGCATGGTCCTTCTGATCTAAAACAATGATAATATCTCCTGGTTCCAGTCCTGGTTCTTGGTCTCCTTCACCATGGAATGTTATCTTCTGGCCATCTTTCATGCCTTTGTCAACATGAACTTCTAGAATCTTCTTCTCTCAAACTATCTTCCTTCCATTGCAGCTTTTACATCTATCTTTAGGACTGATCAGTTCCCTATGGCCCTGGCACTCCATACACACAGATTGAATTTGCTGAACCATTCCAGGTCCTATCTGATGAATTCTTATTTGCATTCCAGTACCTCGGCAATTGGGACAACACTCAGATGCTCCTTTCTTACCCCCTCGGCCTTGACATTTATTGCAAATCACATTCTTTTGCAGAGCTAGTTTTCTTGTTGCACCATTATATAAATCTTCTAAGGTTACTGAGAGCTGATGCACAACATTTTTACCTCTCCTTTCTCTCTGCATTCTTCCTCCTTCTCCAAAAAACATATCAAAGATGTCCATGGGGTAGCCAAAACCACCACCAGCTCCACCTTCTTTAATTGCCTGTTCCCCTCCTTTGTCAAACAATTCCCTTTTCTTTGCATCAGAGAGTACTTCATAAGCTTGAGAAATCTGTTTAAACTTCTCTCCTTCATTTGGATTCTTATCAGGGTGATACTTCAAGGCCAGTTTCCTGTAGGCCTTTTTTAGTTCTTCTTGGGTGGCATTGGGTTTGACCCCCAAAACATCATAGTAAGTGGTTTCTTTCACCATTTTCTATAGCCGGCCGAAGTCTATGTCGGGGAGCGGGAAGGAGCACGTTGCTGGGCGCAGCTCAGATAGTTGCCACTCCTCTGTGTCTTAGCAAGGGTTCTGGAAAGTTGCCACATTTTTCAGTTTTTTTTTAGTCTGTTAAAATTGAGGACCGATACACATATTTTAAGTGTATAGTTCAGTAAGTTTTGACAAATATCACCCCAATAAACATATGGAACCCTAAAAAATTCCCTTATGTTCCCATTCCTTTATGTTCCCATCCTGTAAATATTCACCATCCAAAAATAATCAGTTTCTTTATTTTTGCTATTATACAATATATTTTACTTTTCTAGGACTTCATATAAGCAGAGTCATATATATTTTCTTTTATGTCTGTCTTTTTTTGTTTACCATGATGATTTGAGTTTTATCCATGTTGTATGCATCCTAAGTTTATTCTTCCATTTTTATTGCAGATTAGTATTCTGTTGTAGGAATATACCAAAATTTGTTTATCCTTTTTCATATATATATATATGGACTATATATACATATATGTATATAGACTCTATACATATATGTGTGTGTGTGTGTGTGTGTGTATATATATATATATATATATAAAGATTTTGTTATATAGTCCATATTCTGGATATAAGCCATTTTTTAGATACCTGCATTGCAGGGATATTCTCCAAGTCTTAGGCTTACCTTTCCTTTAAAAAAAAAATTATATATATATATATATATATATATATAATTTTTTTTTTTTTTTTAAGAAAAAGAGAGAGAGAGAGAGAGCAGGGTGGGGGGATTGGAAGAGGAAAAGAGAGAATCTTTTTTTTTTTTAAGATTTTTATTTTATTTATTTGACAGAGATCACAAGTAGGCAGAAAGGCAGGCAGAGAGAGAGGAAGAGAACCAGGCTGCCTGCTGAGCAGAGAGCCCGATGTCGGGCTCTATCCCAGGACCTTGGGATCATGAACTAAGCCAAAGACAGAGGGAAAAGAGAGAATCTTAAGCAGACTCCATGCTGAATTCAGAGCCTAACTTGAGACTTGTCTCACAACCCTGAGATCATGACCTGAGCGGAAATCAAGAGCCAGAGGCTGACTTGACTGAGCCACCCAGTCTCTCCCAGCTTACCTTTTTGTACCGTTAGTGCTTCTGTTCTACTTTGTCTATCCAACAGTCACAGAAATATTTTATGCTTTTTGCTTCTTAAGAAATGATGGAGTTTTAGCATTTATATTTAGATTTATTATCATCTTAAAGTATTTGGGGGGCATTTTATAGATCACGTTCCTCAGGAAACAGACTCTGAAATGGAGATTTCCATGTAAAAGGCTTATCAGGGTGTGCCTATTTCAGCACAATGTGTAGCCTACCACTTGCAGAGCTGGGATCCACTGACTTCATATAATAAGGAATAACAGTGGTAACCCTTTGGATACTGGTGCTGGCTGAGGGCCTGCATGCAGGAAGGGCAAACCTAGGAATATCAACTTGCTACCAAGTGGCTGTTTCATCTTCTCAAGAGATAGTGTTATGTCAGAGGCTCAGTATTGGTTTCTATGGCTGAAAACTGGATATTCTATAGCGACAGTGGCTAGATTGGCCTTGGTAAGTGGGGACTCATGCATTTGATACAAAGATCTTTATACTTTGTCCATTTTCACAAGTCTATACACAAGCCTTTTTTCCAGACTTTCTTATCTGCAGTTTTCAGATAGTTTCCAGCAATTGACAAACCAAACAAGACATTCGTGTTGGCCCACCCTTTTATATATATTCTTACCTTGGGCCCCTTCTCCTTCCTCACAAAGTAGTTGGCCAGATTCACTACCCAAGCTTTGCCTACTTGTAATAATAATAAAAAATAAGGTTTCCCTTTATTACTCTCCTCCCCTTGTCTTGAATGGAGCTGTAGTTCAGCTGTTGTTCAAACCTTTAGTCTGCATCTACATACCAAGCTGATGTACCTGCCAACAAAGCTTGGTATTTTTCTTATTTGTCTGCTGATCAAAAGGAATCCCTAAAATAGATATAAGTGTGAGCAGGGGGAGAAATGATAATATGACATCATGAATTTTCCCAATTATTTGTGCAGCTTGTATGTGCTCTCTGATCCTACCTATGCTCAATGCTGATGTTCCCCTTGCCTCTCTAATAGATTACTGTTGGGTCTTCCTGACTTAATGACTTGGAGGTTCTGAGAGAACCCAGCATAGGGTAGGTAGTTCTGACTGTGTGGACACTTAATATTTCATGATCAAGTGTTCAATCTCTAGCAAACCCCAATCAATACTATGTGAGCAACTATCTTTGTAATGGTATCAATTACCTACTATAGATGAGTTGACTGTGGACACATAAGTGTCTACATTGTGATTCTCATTTGGAGTCTTGCCATAAACTCCTCATGATGTTTATTCCCAGCACAGATGACTCCAGTACTATATGATTTGCTTGTACTGCAGGCTGCACCTACTACAGGAATCTTTTTTTTTTTTTTCCCTGTGAACCCCACTCAAAGCTACTAGTCTTCCAAATCACTTGGAAGATGAGTTGGAGGAACATTCTCAAGTATAGAATATGCTGCCTCCAGAAATCAGAGAGGACTCCTAGGTGCCATGTTTTCTTCTTAGTGGTGGTAGAGACAAGATGCAATAATTTGTTCTCTACTTTGGAAAGAATTCCATAGTATATCACAGACCACAGAAGCCCTAAAAATGTCATTAATATGATGGTCACTTGAAATCATATAAGTTTTATCATCAATCCTTTGCAGCACATGGGAATTACTATGGCCTCAATATACTGGCCACTTCTTGTTCATCTGGTCTGATTAATGTGATATCACCCACATAGTAAATCAATGTAATATTCTGCAGAAAGTCCAGATGGTCCAGAACCTTTAGTACTATATGACAGATGGCAGAAGAGTTAAAATAGCCCTGGAGAAAGACTGCAAAGAATACTGTTGTCCACCCTACATGAATGCAACTGTTTCTGATCTTCTTCCTGATAGGAATGGAAATATATGTATTTGCCAGATCAGTGGCTCCATGAAATGCACATGAGTCCATATTAACCTTTTCTAGAAAATACCTTCATCTAGTTTAACACCTGCAATTGGTTACTTGGTTAAGTTTGTTTAATCCACTATCATCCTCCAGGATTCATCTGATTTGGGAAGGGCAACATTGCTGGGTTAAATGGAAGCATAATGAGACTACTGCATGCCCCTGAATTCCTTAAGTCTTTAATATGGCACTGATGTCTGCCATTACCCCTGCAATAAAATATTTTTTTATTTACTATTTTGGTGAAGTGGCAGCTTCAGTCGTTTCCTCTTGGCCCCTTGCACTACTATAGCTCATACTCAAAACCAAGGAATCAATGTGTTCAGGCAACTGACAAATGTCTTTATTTTGATTAAACAGGTTAGGACTGAAGCTTGTGGACCCAGTAGATCCACCGTGACCCAGGCCTGGATCAAGACTCCCACTTCTCACCCCCATGCCCTCACTATCACAGAAGGATTCTGATGATGCTTTGAGTCCAGGTTATCACTGCTAACTTAGACTCTGTCTCTCATAACCCTCAAAATGTCAGGAATGTGTGATTATCCCCCTTTCCCTAATTCACTTACCTGAAGAGATGGCTACAATATTCCTTTGGGGAAGGTTTAGGAATATCATGATGTTGAACATTGTTTTGATGTTGCTGGGCCCTTCCTTCTAGAGACTTAATCTCCTTTATTCTGTAGAACCTGCATCTAACGCTGGCTAAGATCAGAAAAGGAATTGTAATGTTAAGAAACTGGAATAGATATCTTAGCTGTTAAAAATGTTTTATATCTACACTGTCTAATATAGCTTGGTAACCACATGCAGTGATTGATACTTGAAATGTGGCTAGTGACCTGAGGAATGGAATTTTTTATTTTATTTAAGTTTAACTGATTTCAATTTAAATAGCCACATGTGACTAGTGGCTATTGTACTGGATAGTACAGGTATAGGTTTGAACAATATCCTCATTGCCTGGTTATCTATCTCACCCTTTGGGGGGCGCCATATTCTATTAAATATCTCCATAACTCTGTCATTACAATAATTATGCCCATTTTATTTCTGAAATTTAAATGCCACTACCTCAGCTTTACTATTTTTGAATCTTATGTTACCTGTTGATATCAAGAATTCTATTTCTGTAACATTATTTCCTTGTTTAGCTAGGCCAACAGAGTAGCTACCACTGTCTCAAAGTTTCTGGTATCTCTTTCGGTAAAGGGAGTGTCTTCCTCTGATCTAGCAGACAGCTGGTAGCTTCATGACCTGAAATAGTGTATTTCCATTCTAGCATGCCTACTTCTGTAAGTCTTTTGATTACTTCCCCATTATCTGCCAATGTAGATCTGGAATTTCTACATTACCAAATGTACTACATCACTTTCTAAAAGCTTCTTAAGAGCACTGTCTCTATAATAGCACTGTCTCCCAGGATCTTGCCGAGATGTCAAATACCATATCATGAGATAGTGCTCCCATGCAAATAAGCTCTTCTTTTTCAAACTTTATGTTCTATCTCCCTTGATCCAGCACATTCAGGATCCAGTCCCATTCATACTCTCCCTGTTCATGCTGACACATACGAGTTAAATGTTGCAGTCCCTTCAGTATATTGTCTCCCTCCTTTCTTAGTGGACTCATCATTTTCTTAGCTGGCTTATGTGGTCAAGAATCCTACATACTAGTCTCTGAGCCAGGAGGGAGGATGGGAAATAATTGGAGGAAAGAGGAAGCAATGCATCTTGTTTTGCAAAAGAGAGGTTTTTGCATTGCCTGGAAGCCAAATACAGAGCACCAACCTTTAATAAGGGGGTAAGCCCTTTTTTGTTGGCCCAGAGGGTCTGCAGAACCTAGGAATCCAAGGTGATTCCAAGGTGTTGGTACTGAATGCTCTATTGCAATTCTCAAGGTTCCACTCCTCAACAATAATTCCATGAGTTTAACAACACAGTCCTGTCTAGGTTGAGAAGTCAATGTTCTCTGTGATTCAGTCCTAACCTATTCCTCAACACTTCTGATCTCTGGTACAGTAAATAAAAGTCTCTTTGCATGCTTCCAAGTAGGCCTTCTGTTTTTTAAATTAGTGATTAATCACATTCAACCATTCATTCTCTTTCTGCAGTGCATCAATAGCCCACAGCAACATCCATCAAACCCTATTGTCCTTACAATTACTACTTCCCTCCAGCCTCTCAAAGGCCTAAAATATTATACCCCTGCTCCCTACCCAGTGCATTCCTTTCTAAAAGTAGCACATCACAATCACAGCCAGTAGAAGTAGAATTGCACTGCCGCAGCTGGCCAAGGTACATCCATACTTCATCTATGATTGTAATGGGCTATTCATGACCAGTCTGCTGGTGGGTGGCCCAGCTTCAAAATTTCATTTTAGGATTTGCTTAAACTGGTGGCCTTGAAACTGCTCTGAGATGAGAACTGTGTGCGGAAAGTTGTTCCAAATGGAAATATGGGGACAGGTCTTGTCCTATCACACTATCCAGTCACTGGAAGTAGACTGCTTTCTGAGCAGGAACATAAACTTAGATGGGAAAGTACTCTTCAATTTCTGGGGAGGAACTCAATGGTAATCCACCAATAGGCAACTAATAAATTAATAACAGAGCACTACAGTACTATTTTTGTTGGTTTCTTTCTTTTAGTCTATTAAACACGCTAAGACCTCCAGTAAAATGCTGAATCCTAAGGTAAAAAAAGGTCAATTATTTTACCATTGCATATAATGTTAATTGTAGGGTTTTTTTGTGGATAACTTTAATCAGATTGATGAAGTTCCTTTCAATTCCCAGTTTTCTAAGAGCTTTTATTAGGAAAGGATGTTGAATTTTATAAAATGTCTTCTTCCATATTTATTGAGATGATCATATGTTTCATAGCCATATTTTTCTGTGAATGTGGCAAATTACATTGATTGATTTTCAACTGTTATACCAACCTCGCATTCCTGGAATAATAATAATAATAAAGTCCACTGGATCATGATGTATTATTGTTTTAAATTTTTACTGTATTTAATTTGTAGATATTTTACAAAGGTTATTACATGTGTGTTCATAGGGATATTAGTTTATAGACTTCTTGTTACTTATTAGGTTTTGATATCAGTGTTGTGTGATCATAGAACAAATTGGAAAGTTTTCTTACACCTCTATTGTCTGAAAGCTTACATCAGATTTATTGAGTTGGTGGTTTGAGAACATTTTGCCTTCAAAATCTGTTTGAATTTTTAAAATCACTGAGTCCGCAAAAGGCTTTATGTGGGACATATATATTAAAAATTAAAACAAAATATTTATTTATCAATTTATTCAAAAATAATAAATTATAATAACATATTTTTATGAAAAATACTTTCCAAAAAATTTCGTGGGGAGAGAGGCACCGTTTACATTTTCACTAGTCTCTTTAATATATAGCTTAATAAAATGCCTCTTGTTCACGTATCAGATACATTCAGTCTATTGCAAATCATGCATTATGTAGCCTATGGAAAAGTCCACTTGTGAGAGACTAAAAGCAGAAAAGGCAAAGAAGTTTCTAGTACTATTATAGAAATAATTTTGACTTTGTTTCTTCTTGTGTCCATCTTTGTAAGTTGTGTTACTTAAATAATTTTTTCAAAAGAAAAGAATTTTTTTTCATTTATGTAAGTAGTTAAATATATTAGCATAGAGTTGTTTATAAAGTTCCCCAATAAATCTTTCTATTGTCAGTGGGACCTATAAGATGCCTCCTGTTTGATTCCTGCTATTGGTAACTTGGGTTTCTCTCTTTCTCTTAATCTGTCTAGTTAGAGTTTTATCAGCAAAATTTATTTTCAAAATACTACTTTTTATTGGATGTTGGACATTATGTATAACACAATGTAGGGAGTCCAGATTATGTTGTCTTCCTTTAAATAAAGTGTTGAGTTTTATTTTAGCAACCAATTAAATTACTTGTGGATTCAGTTAAGCCAATCAACTTCGATATTATTTTTTTGTTAGTTTGGATTATTTTGTTTTTACCTTAGTCCTAGGTTGTGGCTCTTACTCTAGAGTGTGGTGCGTGCCTATAAGGTTTGGCCTTTCCAGGGTTTAAACTGGATATCTCAGGTATTCTGTGGTCTTTCCACTGTAGCTGTAGTGGAGCTCCAATAGTACCCAGCATTCACAATTTCTGGGGTCCATCAGCTGTCATCATGGAAGAGCTTCTCTGGCTACCCTTCTCCATGCAGCTCCTCCTCTCAGGTACCCTTTCCTGCTAGCTCCTGTCACTTCAGTCACCCTTAATCTGAACTCGGGCTTTTCCACTCAGAAAACCTGACCTCTGTGCTTTACCTCCAGGGGCCTATGCCAGCTGGTAAGTGTCTCCAGGCAGAAAGCCATAGCAAATATTGGGCTCAACTTATGTGTTTTCCTTCTTTCAAAGTTCACAATCTTGTGGTCCCTGTGTCCAGTTACTGAGAACACGTGCCCCATGTATACTGTCTCATTGTTCACGGCAAGACAAGTCTGGTACCGGTTACTTTGGCATAGCTGTAAGGAGAAGTTTTTGCACTTCTGTTTTTCAAAAAGGCCTAATTAGCAAATTAAATATTTGGGTTTAACATCATCCTTTATCACAGGAATCAAGCTTTGAAATTCCGAAAAATGAAATTTTCAGTACTCAAATGGTTAAAACAATCACACCATTTGACTTCTTTGACAAGATGATCAACATCACAGAGGATTACTAGAGTTTTCCAATACTAAATCTTCTTGTATATGATTGAATGTCTTAGAACTTTCCAGCAATTTAGATGCATATTTTACATCTTCTCTGCATTTGGTTGGTATTATTCACGCTTGTACCACTCTATACTTTCTGCATTTTTTTCCCTCTGATCATCCCTTTCTTTTGAATACAATTTTCTCCCTAAACTCATCCATAACATCTACTGTTGCCTATAATTCTTTAAGTAAGCATACATATAGCATTCACCACATGACAATCCTTGTTAGGTATTGTAAATAAAGCAAAATACAAAGAAGATAAGGCTCTTTGCTCTAAGGATCTTATCTCCTCCAGGAGATGTCTTAATTAAGGTTTTCCTGGTAACAGGGCATGAGGCAAAGTCTTGAGTACTGATTACTAGTGGTAAATTAGGAGGTCATCCCAGGAAACAGGGATGAAGAAGAGACTGTGAGATGAGAAAATAGAAACAGCCAATAGTATGGCTGTTGCTGTGGGAGCAGAGGATTGATCAATGTTGAAATCTCTTTGGAAAGCTTGGCTCACCTGGAGACTGGTTGGAGACTGGAGCATTTATTCACCAATTCCCTCCTCCCATTGGCTGTGCTTGTACTGTGGCAGAGCAGTCACCTGTGTGACCAGAGACAGCAGAAAAGTCAAAAAACAAGTGGAGGGTGCTGAGTGGGCCACTATAGGAAGGTAAACCTAAGCTTGCAGGAAACTATCACCACTGCAGTTGAAATCATGGTGGGCCCAGGATATATGACATGTGGCCCCAGAGGCAGCTGCCACAGGTGGAATATTAAACACAGATAGTCTCCGAAAAATGTAAGTACCATGATAAAACCCAGTAATGTAATAGAGGCGGGTGTGTGCACACGGAGGTGTGCGTGCATGTGTGAATACATGTTCATATTGGGTAGTTTGGGAAGGGATGTCTGGGCAAGTAGCATTCAAGTTGATACCTAAGGAATAGGGACAAGGCAGGATGCAGAAGAGAATTCTAGGCCAAGGAAGAGCAAGTATAAAGTCCTAAGGTGACAAGAGTGTGGCAAGTTTGAAGAGCAAATGACCAAGGCCTCCTGAGAGCAGAGAAGGATGCTCACAGGTGAAGGCAGAAACTCAATTAGATCACTCAGAATCTATGTGGCCATGGCCAGGAGTATGGAATTTATACTAAGTCCTTTGGAAAACCATCAGAGGATTTTATTCAGGGGAGTGATATGAGCTTATTTTTGTTTTAAATGATACTGTGGACATATAATGATTGTTGATTCATACATGTTAAGTATTCCTGAAGGTTTCAATGCAGTTACAGTAGCTAATGCTGGAAAATATTTCTTATTTTTATCTTGCCCCTGATTATATATAAATCATTGTCTTCGACTAAAAGCCCTATCCCTTGCATTCCACCATAACCAATCCAATACTCATATTTCAGAGTTAATTGAGAGAACAACAATAACTATGGGTGTTAGAATGCTCCAGCATGCCTAGCCAGTAAGACTGGTTCATTAAAATAAGTCATGAAAAAAGTCTGTGTAAAAATTCATCATCTGAATGCTAACACCAAGGTTACTTAGAGCTACATTTATTTCTAGTCAAAAGATGGTTGATTTTTAGGTTTTAAAAGGTTTTACTAAATATTAAGACACAAAATGCTCCTATAAACTCTACATTAACACAATTTGCTTTTTCACAATCAAATTATGTGAATTGGTGGTCTCATAGTCTAACAAAAATCCTGAACTGGGACATGGAATGCCCAGTTTTAACATTAATTTGTTCTAGGACACAAATGATCGCAAAATGATCACAAAGTACTTATAGACTATCTATTGTGTATGTGCTTTTCATATTGTGCTGGAAGTGACATGTTAAAAAAATATAAGATATGCTCATGCTCATACATCAAAAAATATAGCCACTGGGGTGACTGGGTAGCTCGGTTGGTTAAGAATCTGACTCTTAGTTTCAGCTCAGGTCATGATCTCAGGGTCCAGGGATAGAACTCCACACCTGACTCTATGCTCCGTGGGGAGCCTGCTTGATTCTCTCTCTCCTCTCCTTCTACCTCTCTCCCCACTCATGCACACACTCTCTCCTTCTCTCCAAAATAAAGGAATAAATAACTCTTAAAAACAATATGACCACTACCTCAAGTTTCATTTTAAGTGTGTAGGAAATATTGCATTGACACTCTGAAACATGATTACTTAAAAAAAAAAAAAAAAAAAGACTAGACTTGGATGAGGCTCAGAAAAAAATGTCCTACCTATAATCCAGTGTAAGAGTTAAAGTGGGCTTAATATTTTTTGAAAGCCATAAATTATATTTTCAAGGTTAATATTTTCCTCTTAATGAAATTGTCTCATTGAAGATATACTGTCCTGTTCCCCAGATATTCCACCACTGATAACACTTGCTAAATGGTGTGTCTTTCTGAGGATAGTTACAATCCAAACACTTCCTCTAGAGCTGCAAGCAACAATGAAGACATTTTCATTTCCTTGTGGTTAGTTCTTCCTTGATAAAATGTTGAATGTGATTCTAGTCTGACACAATCTCTTTCTGGGTTTGGAAAATCATAAACTCAAGTGTCCAGAATGCCCATATCCATGTAGGTTGTTTTTATTCTTCTTATTTAATTTTCAAGTGACTTCCCTTGCGTTGCAGTTTTCACTGGTTTCAAATATTCACGATCCTTTTTGTCCCCTTTGATTTACAAGTTATACTTGGAAAGGTGTAACCACTACTGTGGGTGACTTTGCCAACCTTGAAAGGAAGGTTTTTCTATGACTAGAAGAAATCTGTGATGAATAGGAAACAACCTTTTGATCTTTGCATTGAAATTCCCTCTTAATAGGAAAAGTGACATATACATTTATATATATCTAGTGATCTTGCTAAGTTTAAGAGTGGTTGTACTTTTTTTTTTTTTAATTGTGCTATGTACTTCTCAGGACTTAGGAGCTGTTAGATAACTACATCTAAATATAGATGTTGATAGTTTAGTGAGGTCATTCTATAGCTATCCATCACTATTTGGTAAATAACCTATTTTATAGACTACTTTAAAATATCCAGCTTACAGCACAGTTTATTACCTACTCTTTATGTTAAGGTCAAACTCAAACCTGTTTGTATGCAAAAAGGGAAATAGGTCAGTGCCATCTTTTATAGAGATAGAGCTATGGCTTGAGTTTGGGGCTATAAAGAGAAATGGAAAATTTCACCTGCAGGAAATGCATCAGGATAAACTTGTAAAGCAGAAAAGGCAATATTGAGAAATAACTCTAATGCATTTAAAATTGATAAATTACTCACCTTTGTAACCTCTTAGCATTGTAGAGCTTGAAAACCTTTATAGTGTCAGATAAGATACATTTCACTGGAAGTAAGAGAAAAAAAAAAGTATTTTGCCCTAAGCCAGACTGCAGAGGTCTTTTGCTCTACTTCCTCTCCTCCCAATGCACACTCAAGTCAGAGTGAGTTTTATAAGAAGTAAAGAAGAAAAGTCACTCTTACAGTGACACAGGAAAAAGGCTAATTAGATCAAAGGGGAAAAATTGGACCTCAATGACTAAAGAAAACACAATGCAAGAGCTATCCCTTTTTCTGTAACTATAGAGAACAGATTGAAACCTGGATTTCCGAGGGACATATTCCAATAATCAAGAAAGCACAAAAGGATGAGATCAGGAGAAAAGTAGAAGCTGATGAGATCAGGGTTGGAAACAAATTCTAACAAGTGCGGATTGGGTCAATCTGTTCACCAGCTAGCTGTTGGCTTGACTGACCCAGATTGCTTGTCTACTGTATCCATGCCATAATCAGACAAGCATTAGTGCCTAAGTGTATGAACAAACTGACTCTATCACATAATCTTTTAATTTCCAGTTTTAAATGCTTACACTTGTGATATTTATTAAATGCTATAAATTCTTCGCAGGGGGTGTTAAATTTTCCAGGAAGACACCAGCATCAAAATGCATCTAGGCTCAGCATTTCAGCACATGGTGTCTCCCTAGACACAGTCTCAACCATGTGAGGACAATTGAATTCAGAAGCATTTTCTAAAAGTCCCATTTTTTAGGATGATAAGGAAGAGAGGATATTAAGAACTACAAGCCTTTAACTTTTGCATGTGTTCCCAGTTTTATACTACAGTATACGGTCCAGTCACTGGAAAGAAGTACCTTAATAAGAAGCAGAAATTTAACTGCAATGCTGACTCTCATTAGAGGCAAAATTAACACAATTATAGATATAATATTCAAAATCTATTTCCAAGTCACATTAAATGTTTGGATTTTGGCAGTGTGGGTGCAATTTGTGAATGTGTAATGCCATGCATTTTCCTATAATGCAAATATTAATTTCTAAATATACTTGCAAAACAACTTTGATCATGAAGTGTGCTGGCTTTCTTTGGGCATAATGATAAACATTTCAATCATGTATCAAGAGAAAATTGTGAAATCTATTAGTTTTTTTAGAGTTGAATGTAGAACACCATTAATACTATATATTATATAGTCATGGGAAATAATATCTAAACTCAAGAATTTTTAAATGATCCTTCTATTATTAAATAATTTACAGACTTTTTGTTCAGATTCAACTTAAATAGATAAATTCTGAGACAGCATGTAATTTGTATTTTAGAATAAAAATGTTTTTCAGGATGTCTTTTAAAAAGACCCCCAAGTAGCTTTGTAACTAAAAAAAATATCAGCAATATACAAATCTTTTGGTTGATACCATCATGATTTAAAGAGTGATCCCAGCAACATCACAAAATAAGTAAATCAGAGATCTGTTGTTGGATTACTAACATATAGAAATGTTGCACATATACAATAATATAATGTTTAATTACATAGATGGGTTCAAAAACAAGAAGATGACAGAAACAAGAGGGATACTGAAAATCAGACTGCTAAAATCAGGACCGAGTATTACAGCAACCAAAAAGAAAACTGCTCCAGATTGAAGTCTTCAGGTGTAACTAAAAGTGCCTTAAAGCCTGCTGATGTACAGAAGATATGTCTTTGGGCTCAGGCAAGATGGGGGAGCTAAAGCAACACACCCTGTCACAAAGCTGGGATAATGGAAGGGCTATCTTCTCCGTGAAAGGGGGAAATAGAAAAATAGAAAAATTCTACCAGTAAGCACAAGAAAGAAATAAGGAAATCTGTCTTTGTCTGGGATTCGAAGGAGGGAAAAAAACTCATCTATGAAAAATAAAAATTCTAAGACTGAATTTTTATATTCCATGGGTGTGGACATGCCTAATCTGAGAAATTAAGAAGAAGACTGACATCAGTTGGTGAAATTCCTGGAGCACCCAGAAAAAACAAACACAAGACTATTCCCAAACAACATTTCTGTAAGTGCAAGGACTCCAGCGGGAAAAGAAAACAAAACATACAAAGAAAGAATACTTTTCTGCTATAATGAGCTCTCACACACAAATAAATAACAAGTCATGAGGGAAAATGAGCGAACAAGACATACAAGAAGATTATATAGTCTTCTCTCCCTGCAGTCAATCAAAAAAATCTGAAATACTTTATAGAACAAAATGATTAGAGCAAGAAAAAGAGATGGAATAGAAATAAGTCTCAAAGAATATGACACTATAAAAATATATGGGAGATTTGGAAAAGAAATATATATCTTTAGAAATGAAAAAAAACCTTGAAATTAAAAATTCAATTGACATAAAAATTAGACAATTTAAGAAGGAATTAGTGAACTGGAAATATGACCTAAGGAAATTACCCCCATTGCTGCACAGAAAGATAAAGAAAAAGTACATGACAGAAGTGAGAAAAATGGAGGACAAAAGATACAATATATGTTGAAATAGGAATTCCAGAAGGAGAGAAAACAAAATGGAGATGATACTACATTTAAAGAACTACTTCTTGATAGTTTTTCTGATTTGATAAAAGATACAAATCCACAGATTTCAGAATATCAAAGACAATAAGGAAATACTAAAAGCAACCAGAGAGAAAAGGCAGATTAACTACGAAGGAAGAATTAACATTTTGACATAGGAGAAGGGAGAATATGTTTGGAATAAGCATTTAATTATATCTGTAACATTTTATTTCTTTTAAAATGATCTCAAGCAAGTGTGAAGACATTAACTATTGTTGAATCTGTGTGGTAAGTATAATGGTGTCTGTTCCATTATTTTCTTACTTGTCTACTAGTGTGACATATTTCAGAATTAAAAATTAAAATATGAAAAGTTGAAGAGGGATACATAATCTCTTTTGATAAGTAGCAGTTATCACAATAACTCCTATCCCCCCATTTCCATATACCAACCTCAACTCCAGCAGTAGCTATAGACTGCCATAGGAAGCCTTATCCCAGTGTTCAATCTGGAAGAAGCTTAGCAACTTCTTTAATGGCAGCAGTATCACTTAGATGAGGGGTAGACAAACCATGCCTCTGGGACAGCTACTTGTTGTGTAAAGTTTTATTATAGCACAGCCATGCTCATTTTTTTGTTCTGTCTATGGCTGTGTTGACTCTACAATATTGGAGTGGTGTGGTTGCAAGTCTAAAACTTTATGATCAAGCACTTTAGGAAGAAGTTTGCCAACTTCTGGCTTTGAGGATGATGCTTCTTATTATTTCCCTTTAACAAATAAACAGTATATACATTTTTTAAGATTTTATTTGTTTATTTTGAGAGAAAGAGAGAGGGAGAGAGCATGAGTGGGGCGAGGAGCAGAGGGAGAAGGAGAAGCAGACTCCCCACTGAGCAGAGAGCCTGCCATGGTGCTCCATCCCAGGACCCCAAGATCATGACCCGAGCAGAAGGCAGATTCTTAACTGTCTGAGCCACCCAGGCACCCAAGCAGTGTATTTTTTAAAATGAAGTTACAAATCTTATATAGATTTAAAGGTAATAATTAACAAGGTGCAATGGTCTTAAGTTCATATATAGGGGAAACTTGAGATAAAAATAAATACTGAGAAATTCTAAAATACCTTTTGCATGTTTATTTAGTTGATTTTTCCACCTTCAAGTTTCTGTATAATCAAGCAAAACTGGTTTGGGTAACATGAACATTCAAGTCAGTCATCTGATTCTGCAACACAGCCTAATTAATCTCTTGTATATAGCACATTTCCTATCCCTAGCCAAAGTTTCATTAATTTTATGTCAGCTTAGAAAGCAGAGGAAGACAGTCGCCTGGGTGGCTCAGTCAGTTAAGCATTTGGCTCTTGATTTCTGCTC
Source organism: Lontra canadensis (assembly GCF_010015895.1). NCBI lineage: Eukaryota > Metazoa > Chordata > Mammalia > Carnivora > Mustelidae > Lontra > Lontra canadensis. The sequence continues at coordinate 29,164,793 of NW_022631007.1, read as the reverse complement.
AGGTCACAATCTCAGGGTCGTGAGATTGAGCCCCATGGGGCTCCATGTTGGGTGCACAGCTTGCTTAAGAGTCTCTCTCTCCTTCTCCTCCTACTCCTCTCCTTCTCTCTAAAAGAAAGAAAGAAGTGGGGAGGGAAGGATGAAGGGAGGGAGGGAGAAAGGAAGGGAGGGAGGGAAAGATAGAGGGAGAGAGGGAGGAGGAAAGAAAAGAGTAGAGGAAGAAAGCATTTGTCTGGGCCTGTATTTTTTTTTTTTTAATTCTTTTTCTATACACATTTTAGTTTCCTATGAAAGGACTGGAAATTCTGGCTCTTTATATACTTAAGATGCCTGAAAATCATGTCATATTATTTAATACATATTATGATGTTTAAGAAAAATAACTCATCACTTAGTCATAGCTGAAAAAAATGACTGGATTTCTCACCTCAGTGTCTATTTAAACCTTAGGAAAGTTTTTCTTTCAATTGGAGAAAGCCAGATTTCTTTTCATCCAAGACAAGAGATTTTGCTGAGTTAATCACATACATCAATAGAAACCATAATAAGAACTTCTTTGAACATACAAGTTACTACTTGCTGCAGTTACAGCAAGGAACATTGCTCTGTCATGTCACTCCTTCAAGTCCTTATGTCACCAGGCTTCACTTTCCCTCTCTGATCATATTTCATTCTTTGGACTTGTTTTGACCAACCACATCCTCACCTGTCTCACAGTCCCAGCCCCCAACACCCACAGCTCTGCAGTCAGCACAGGTTAGTGTCTTTTTGAAGCATGTCACTGATGCCCAACTTCAATCTCACCATCCATCAGCACTCATTTCCCAAAAGAGCACTGGATTCATTGATCTTTGACAAACTCCTATAACCAAGAATGATCCTGCCCTTTCCTGAGTTCCAATAGTCCTTAATTTAAAAAACAAAACAAACACAAAGAGCCTCAGATTGCTTTCCATTTGTTATGTGCAAATAAATTATTATCTCTTTATTGAGAATGTGAAGTCCTTCAAGGTCAGGGGCAGTGTCCTGTGTGTGTGTGTTTAATGGCATTAAAAAGAATCAAATTAGAGAGAGAGATAGAGAAGGAAAGGAAGTCCACTTTGGGCATTCCCCACAAAGTGGCGATGAACTAAATATCTGCTTTAATACTCGTTGGCTTGCCTTTGTATAAAGAATTATATAAATGTTACATATATTTATATAGATATGTGTTAAATATATTTCATATATTTGCTGTTCAAAGAAACAACTAGTTGTTAAATACAGTGGTTAAAATATTTTAGGGTATTAGTGAGATATAATTTGAAATCCATTAGATGCATTTGTTGGAGTCAATTCTTTAAATACAAATCAAGTGTAGAAAGAAGCAAAAACAAACATTGCAGTCCCACTCACATTCCAAGTCCATTTTCCAAGGTGATTTATTGTTGGATTTATCTTTTAAGGGCTTATGGAAGAATTGAGCTTGAAAACAGGCAGGAGTGCATAATTGTTCTTTTTCAAGCCAGAAACTATTTTTCTTTCTCTTTGAAGGTTAAAGTCAGAATCATTAGATTTGTAACTTACAACTTAAGCCTCTTTACTATTTTCCCTTCTCTACTTTTCATTTTATCCATCAGATTTTCTGAAATGTTCAAATGGGCAATTTCCAAAGAATGACACTGACAGTCTCTGAAGCCAATAATAAATTAAATTGTAAAATTACCTTTTTAAAGAAAAAGCCTATAGATTTTCACTAAGTCCTCACATTGTACTTCAAGATTATCTCTATCCCCTATCGGTCTCCATCTCTCTTCCTCCACCCCTGCTCGGGTCCATTTTGACCTGTAACTGCCTTACATATATAATATCCATCAATACACATTGGGTGTGATATCCAAATAAATGGACCTGTATGTTTTTCAACTTTTTTTTTCTTTTTTAACAATATGTCTGGAAATTCTGTTTTGCTTTTTGGGAAGAATATCAAGGGAAGTGGGTAATTAAAAGGAAGCCTGTGAATGAGAAAGATATTAATACATGAGCTGGTATGTACTCCTACCTTCCCAGGATAAGGAGAAATGCATTTCAGAATTCTCTTTAAAGAAAGAAAACATGGTACACTAATGGCACAACAAGTCCGTCCTCAAAGATCAGAACTGAATGAGATGTAGGCATTTTCCATGGAATGACCCACTAATGGTTCCCACTGAAGAGGGAGTATTATAGAGAGAATAATGACAATAATTCAGACTGAGGCCTCTTTGAAGACAAAGACCTTATTTTTTCATCTTTGTGTCTCCAATAACTTATAAATATTGGTTGAATGATTCAATGAGTTTTATTCTCCTGGGCTTTCCTGAGCTGCAACAAAACTGATTTCTGTGAGTGTTCAAGTAACTGTATTAGAAGAGCTGCGGCATATTGCCCCTCCGTGTGTGTGTGTGTGTACTCACCTGGGGTAGAACAAATAAGAAAACAAATGAATATGACAGGTATGCTTTGAAGCTGAAACAATTTCCACCAGTGAGCACAGAAAATGATGATCACTAATTATTAATCGATATGCCTATCAAAAGATGGAATAGTACATCTATTTATGCAGTTGTTCAGGAAGAATGTTTTCTGATTGTTTGTTGAAGCAACTGTGTGCCTTTGCCCTGAGCTAGGTACTGCAAATGATAAAAATATACGTGAGATGTCCAGTTGCACCTACAGGTGATTTCTGTGTGTACATCACATCCACCATTAGCTAGCACTCAGCACTGCTGATGACCTGCAAATAGAAGCCACTCCCATTGAGCTCCACAGTGAGCAACGTCAGGTTTACTGAAGATCCCACCAGGGAAGCTGAGAGAGTTTATACTGAACTTATCATACCCTTCTACTTTATACATACACTTCATTTGGCATAGTCCCCCCGCCCCCAGTTTTTCTAGATTCCCCAATCCTTCTAGCTCCCTCCTCCTCTTCTCTTTCCATTATACCCCTGCACAGCTTTATGCCACGGCTTCTCCTTTTCTATGACTTCTCTGGAGCAAACATACTTTTTTTTGCCTCATGGAAGAGCAGCACCATCTGTTTTCCTCAGTCTTTGCTGCCATAGCCCACTGGCCTGAGAGGCAGTCTTCTTGTGTACTTTTCCCCATGTCTGTTTTAGTCTGGGTCTTCCCAGAAGTAGAACCTGATTTTCAAGGATTCAGTGCTGGTAGTTTATTTGGAAGGTAAACTTAGAAAACACTGACTGGTAGGGGAGGCAGGAAAGAGTAGGCAAGGGCTATGGTCTGAATGTTTGTATCCCCCCCACCTCCAAAATTCATATGTTGAAATTCTAACCCCCAAGGATGATGGTGTTAGGAGGTGGGGCTTTGGGGAAGTGCTTAGGTCATAAGGGTGGAGCCCTCATGAATGAGATTAATGTTCTTATAAAAGAGACCCTATAGTGGTCCCTCATGCCATTTGAGGACAGAGCACAGAGGCCGTGGCGATAAACCAGAAAGGAGGCTCACACCAGAAGTTGTCCATGCTGGTGACTTGACCTCAGCCTTCCCCACTTCCAGACTGTAAAAAATAAATTTCTGTTGTTTATAAGTCACCCAGTCTATGGCACTTTGTGATAGCAGCCTGAAATGACTAAGACAAGGGCTCTAAATACAATTTTACCTGAGAGAGAGCCTCTCGCCCTCACTCCTCCCAGGTCGTGCTTAGGACAGAGAGGAATGTAACACTCACATATTGCAGGAGTCTGTCTGTGACACGTCCCTTCTCAAGAGCCATGGCTTTAAATTGAAGAAACACCATTCTTGGCTTATTTCCCACCTTCTCTAGTATTTTCCTTCTCTTTATGCAGCAACTTTCATTAATGTACTATTCCCTGACACTTATTTTGTTTTCTTTCATTGGAGCCTTCTAAAAGATGGATGATAACATTATTTCTACTCAAACTGATATCCTCACTCTATCCTGGGAAACTTAGGATCCCCCACCTCACATGACCCCAGAACTTGGCCTGCACTGATTGAAAAAATATATATCAGGGAGTAAAGGTTCTTCTTTGCCCTGTAAATTAAGCAAGTTATAAATTCTGCCTCAACACAGTTTTGGGGATGTAAGAAGGTTATTACAAAGAGAGGAGGTAACGAATTCTTTAGCATCTTTCTGATTATCACAGTAGAATTATTTTCTCTGGATTGAAACAGCTCCCTTGGACACTTCCTGCACTTTCATCTGGATCCTGATTTATTTTTCTCTAAGTGAATTTAGGTAATGAGAAAGGTGCCTACTTGACATCTCCAGAGAATAAATCCTTCTAATTATCCACCAGAGAAGAGAAGCAGAAGGGCAGTCACAAAGCAAACACCTCCTAAAATATTTTAGAAATATGTCTCAAGTCTAAACTATGCAGAAAACTAAAAATTAAGAAATTGCTCAAGCCGAGTAAGTTAGGGAAATCCTGGCTCTTCTAATGAGTTGGTAGTAAATCGTCAATTATGATCACTCATGATAGCTGCTGGATGTGAGCAATTTTTTAAAAAAGTGAAGATCTGAAGCTAAACTATTACTCCATGTAGTTTGGGTCTCCAAGCAGACATCAGATAGTAAGAGACAGATACTGCCTCCCCTCATCCAAGTTTTTCTACCTCAGCACTATTGGCAGTCAAATAAATCTTTTTTGTGGGAGCTGTCCTGTGCTCTGCAGGATGCTTAACAGCAACCCCAGTCTCTACCCTCTAGATGTCAGCAGCACCACCTCCCCTCCCCTAGTTGTGAAAATAAAAAATGTCTTTAGTCACTGTCAAATACCTCCTGGGGGGCAAAATTGTCACCAGATGAGAGCAGTGACCAGGAGGAACTTTCCCAATTCAGCCAACACTTTTTGATTGTCTACCATTTCCAGAAACTCTTTATTAGATATTGGTGAATAAGGCAAATAAATCTGGATCTTGCCCTCATTCAGTTTACATTTTAGTGAGCAAGAAAAAGTGTAAATAAATAAAGTGATTACAAATTATAGGTGGATACATATTTAAAACAATTCATTTCATGATAAATGGGGTGAAGGAAATAAAGCGATGAGATGAGTAACTGGTGAGGCCATGTTGGCGTGGTCAAGGGAGAATTCTTTGAATAGGAGACATCCGAGCAGAGGATTAAAGGATGAGCATGAACTAGCTATCTGCAGAGCGAGAGCATACTGAGCAAAGGGAAAAGCAAGTACAAAGATGCAGGGAACAGAAGTGGCTTGGGAGGAGGAACACTAGGGAGGCCAGTGTGACTGACCTGAGCAAGGCAAGGGGGGATGTTGTCAGTAATAAGAGGTATAACATGTAAGGCAGGAACAGGAAAATACAGAACTTTGTAGGTCATTGTGAGGAAGTCTAGATTTTAATCTGAAAGCACTGGGAAGCCATGTAAGGTCTCAAGGAAGGGAATGAAATGATCTGCTTTATGATTTAAAAGGGTACCTTGGCTAAAACAGGAATTCTTGAAAAGGGAGAATTGAGTTAGAGAAACCATTTAAGGTCCTATTTAAATCGCTTAATTGGGATTTAATGAGTCCACTGATGTCACTGGGGATGAAGAGATGTGAGTAAATTCAAGGACAACAATAATCTTGGTGACAAGTTGAATAGATCGTAAAGAAAAGAGAAGAGAATGTGTAATGAAGAACTCCTAGGTCCCAAACAATTAAGAGGATAAAGATACCATTTACTGAGATGCAGAAGACTGGCAAGACTATATTTGACCAAGCTAAGTATGAAGAATGCCATTTTGAGTATATTAAATCTGCTATGCTCATTAGATAGCCAAGTAGAAATGGCAAGTTGGATGTTGGATATATGAACCTGGAACTTAGGAGAGAGATAGGAAGTAGATAAAGAAAATTGGGACCCACTGGCATCTAGATGTCACTTAACAGTGATAGACTGAAAGAGGTCATATGGGGAAAGAGCTTAGACAGAAGACATGAGGACAGGACAGAGCTGTGGGGCCCTCTTACATAAAGAGGGGTGCATGAGGGGCAGAAACCAGCAAAGAAAACCACGAAATGCCAGATAGGTCAGGGGAAATGAGAGGTATGTGCCGCCAAGAAATGACAACTGGAAATGACAGTGTGCCAGTAAAAGGGGATGACCAATGGGGCAAGGAACTTATTTCTGTGCCTCTGTCCTAATCTTTTAGAAGGGTAATATCCAAACATGAAATTGCTTCATTAAGGGCTATAAATGTATTTAAAATTTTAGTAGATATTACCAAGCTTTCTTCCACAAAACTTGAATTATGTACAGACAAGATAATGACTTTTTTAAAAATGAACTTTCTATTAAGGTATAATGTAATACAGAAATGCAAATAAACCATAAACTCACAGCACTGAATTTTCACAAAGTTAACATACTCATATATCCAGCACCAGATGAAGAAACAGTATTTTTTTAAGGGTTTTTTAAATTTATTTGACAGACAGAGATCACAAGCAGGCAGATAGATAGGCAGGCAGAGAGAGAGGACGAAACAGGATCCCTGCTCAGAGAGCCCAGTGTGGGGCTCAATGCCAGGACCCCAGGATCATGACCCAAGCTGAAGGCAGAGGCTTTAACCCACTGAACCACCCTGGCACCCCTGAAGAAACAGCATTAATAACTCCTTAGAAGTCCTTCCCAAGCCCTTTCAGTCACTACCTCCATCAAGGTAACCACTAGCTTGACTTCTAAAACTGCAATTAGCTTTGCCAATTTTTGGTATTATACAGCATGTGATTCTTTTGTGGCTGTCTTTATTCCACATTATGTTTGTGATAGTCTCCATATTGTTGCTTATAGTGGCAATTTTTAATTCTATTGTCTTTATATAATTCAATTTACAGTCCCTCAAATGTTGATGAACACTACATTGTTTTTTGAATTTACACTATTACAAATAACACTGCTAAAAATATTTTTGTACATTTATTTTGGTGGACATATATCCAAAATTGTTTTTGCTGGTCATAGGGTATGCTTATTTCCAAGTTTATTAGATAGTATTAAATTATTTCTCTACTAACAGTGTATGAGAGTTCCAATTATCCACATACTTCTCAACACTTGATATGATCAGTCTTTTTCATTGTAGCCATTCTAGTCGTAAGAAGCAGTTTCTCATTGTGGTTTTTTGTTTTGTTTTGTTTGTATAGATATAGATACAGATACATAGATATAAATATAAATATGTAGTACATTTCTGTGATGAATACCGAGGTTAAAGGTCTTTTGATATATTTATTGGCTGTTTGTATATTTTCCTTTGAGAAGTGCCTGTGTAAGTCTCTTGCATGTTTTTTCTATTGAGTTGGCTTACTATTTTGTCTCATTGATTTATTGGGGTTGTCTTGTATATGAGCTCTTTGTAAGTTTCGTATGTTGAAAAAAAATTCTTTTCCCACTCTTTTCTTTGCCTTTTCATTCTCTTAGTAATGTCTTTTGATGAAGGAAATTTATAATTTTAATGTAGTCTAATTTTTTAAGTATTCTTTTTTTAAGATTTTTTTTAACTTTATTACAGAGAGAGAAACACGAGAGGAGAGAGAGTCAGAGGGAGAAGCAGACTCCCTGCTGAGAAGGGAGCCTGATATGGGGCTCCATCCCAGGACCCCGGGATCATGACCTGAGTTGAAGGCAGACGCCTAACTGACTGAGCTTTCCAGGTGTCCTCAAGTATTCTTTTATTGTTAGTGTTTTCTGTACCCTATTTAAAACATCTTTCATCTGAGTTTCTTTTAGGAATTTTTCAGTTTCAGGGCTTATGTCCAAGTTTCTAATCCATTTTGAGTTGATTTGTGTGTGTGTATTTTTGTGTATAGTGCAATGTAAGTTCAAGATACACTTTTTCTTCTATGCATAATTGACCTAGACTCATTTATTGATAAAACTATCCTTTTCCCTCTATACCTCAGTGTCACTTTTGTCATGTATGGGGCAATCATTATTCAGGTGATATATACGTGTAGCTCTGTTTCTGGGAACTCTACTCTTTACTGTGAACTATTGTATATATTTGTTGTGGTATCACCCTGTCTTAATTTTGGTGGCTCTACAGTAAGTGTTGATATTTGGCAGTGGAAGGCTCCCAGCTTTATTCTTCCCTTTTCAGACTATCTCAGTAATTTTGGCTCCTTGTATTTCATATATGTCTTAAAGCCAGCTTGTTATTTTCTTACACACATACACACTTGTTTGAATTTTTATTGTGATTGCACTGAGATCAATTTGGGAGAAAACCAACACCAAGTCTGCCAATCCATGACCATGGAGTAACAGATATTATATTATTATGGTAATACTCAATAAAGATTTTAGTCAAGGACAGCCTCTGTGAGAAAATGGTCCATGCTTTCTTTGTGATTTTTTTTTTTTTTAAGTGGAAAGATATGCTTCCCGAGGCTTACCTGATTACTAGGAAGGCACACTTGCAAAAATATTGATCTACTCATAAAGGGTTGGCTTTTAATAAACTGGTAAAAACTCTGGGGATTTCACCAAAATACAAATCAGAAGTATCAGCCTGTAGCTCTTCTTTCTGGCATCAGCTAGCCACCAGGAAGTTGCATAGGAACATTTTCAGAAAAGAGCTTTTGTTTTGCACCTGTGCCTTCCTTCCCACCTTCCAACTTAACACATGGCTCTGCTGATGGTTCTTTCCCACCATTATGCCCCATACATTCAGCAGACCACAGAAAGCTTTGTGTTTTTCCAGATGATACTCTTTATTAATAATTAACAATAACATTTCTTATGAATCATCTCACTCTTTTTAAAATGTTTCACTGACTAATAAAAGTCAGCTTCTATAAGATAATTAAGTTCATACATGGTTTTAGTGCTCAAATGTTCTGGAAACATGTTCTCTGTATAATCAGTACTCAGTGGATCATTTAAACATAGAAACAAATTCCCTCGTCATACACAAGAAAAGGCTTAAGGAATTTATTATAATTTCAGTTTATAATTTTTTCCTACTGTATCTGGTTGCATGTGTACCTTAAAATTCACTAATGGTAACAATGATTTATAAAAATATTGTTCATAGTTAAATATTTAGAACAATTATTATAAGCCCTGTCACTAATGACTAATTATCCTCAGAAACTTTATTTCTGTTATTTCAAAAGTTGGTTTTTACTATGCTTCTATCCTAGACCCAATTTTATCTAGGCAATTTACTTCAGCAATCTCAGGATAAATCTGAAAAAGTTCAACATTTCACATTCTCAGTCTCAAATCTTCCCAGGTTTCTCCCAGATTCTCTGGGTATGCTCTACATTTTTACTCCTTGGCTAACTCTCAAAATTTCTAACAAGGTAACAACAGAAATCCCAGAATGGGTGTACAAAGCTTCATGCTTCCAAGATTTCCTACGTGGATATAAATCTTTTCTCCACAGGGTTCACAAAACTCAATAGAAATTTAATTATCCTTCACACCATAGCCATAAGGGTAAAAAATGAGATGAATTTCAGACAAAAAAAAAAAAACAGAACAAGAACAATTAAACATAACCCTCAATACAAGTATGTTCCCCAACTTTAAAAACAAAAGCTTTTAAGTCATGTTAGAATTAATCATTCATATTATTATGTAGCCTAAGAAATGTTTGTTATCTCTATATATTACAAGCTAAGTACTACCAAAAACCATATAGGACAGTCCTTAGGAAGACACCTGGCATTTAGAGAAACACACGTCCTGCTTTTAAAAAGGTGTTCTAAATGGAGCCAACTAGTCAAATAAATTTTAGCAAATATAATTTAAAAAGAGAAAGTATAATTTATTTGTTTTCACAAATACAATTTTGGAGGCAGATAGAATTAATGTTTCAAGATCTTGTAATGCTCACGGGTGGTTCTAAATCGTATCTGCTCTAGTGTGTCCAATGCCATTCAACATATATCAAACTGCCTCATGAATTTTCAATTGAGAGTTTTTGGTTATTTTCCATTTGAAAATACAAACTAAAATGCTGTGTGCAGCTGTGTGATCCAAGATCATCAGGAGGCCATGTGCTGTCAGAGTCTGTCAACATTTGTTTCCACAGGAACCAGAACTTTGTCCAACACATTGTAGGCCACCGTTTTTCCCTCATCTATAAAGCAATTTTTCTGATAGGAGTGTATGCTTATGTTACCCTTGAAACTGCCTCCTCTTTGAGAAAGGAAAATGTTTTCAGTCTCCTTAAAACTAAAAAATTTTGTGATCATGGTCCATAAGCAAAGAAGCAGAAAGGAAATATTGTCATTATTTAGTTAGCATTGACAAAACTTACTGCTTGAAATACAATTCAGGGCATTAATTACCTATCTAATAGGCAAAAAAAAATAAAGAAAGAAAAGCAGTAAAAATAGTAAAATAGAAAATTCTCTGTCAGAAGCAATTTGGTTCAGAAAATTTACTAAATATGAAATATAATTTTCCTTGATAACTTTTTCCAATGCCCTACTCTTACTCTTTTATTTTATAATTTTTAAGAACTTTAGTTATTATATTTTAAATACAGATTCTAAAAACAAAAGGACATTAAGAGAGAGCTGGTAGGAAAAAGTCTTTTAAATTGGAGACCCCTGAGACAAGGATATAGAGTTGAAAGGAACTTGAATCTTCAGACACCTTTTCCTTTTTCCAAAAATGAAGAAAGTGAGCCATGCCTGGGTGGCTATTAGGGTGATTAAGTGTCTAGCCCTAAGTCATATTGTCCTTTGATGATACAACCAGGACAGTACAGATCTGCTTTATACATGCTTGTGCACATGACCTTGGTGATGCTGAAGGGTTTCTGAGTGACTGCCATTGGTGGCACTGGAATTTTGTTCCTCAACACCATCATCATGATGCCCAGTACAATTTTCCCATCGTTATGCTAAAATAGTATTCTGCTCTTCAGATAATATCTTCTGTAAGTCTGAAATCATGAGTCTGCTAATTCATGTACATTTGTGTTCCAAATGTTTGTTTTTAAGTAATTTGTTGTTTTCTACGGGCAAATGAATTCCCTTACCTCTCCTATCTCTTAAGTCACTGAACATGCCCACTCAAGAATGCTCATTTCTCCTTTTTACCAAACCATGCCTGTCTTACTTAATGCTCTAGGACTTGCCAATGATGTAAAGCCTCTATAGGGTGATTCTTCCTCACTTCTTCCTTCTCTTCATTCCAGTACTTCCTTCCCCCATCCCTTCTTCCTGTCTGCTTCTCTAAATAATGTGTGATTTCTTTAATGCAATTTAAAATTATTCTTTTATATTCCTCATTTAAAATTTCTTTTAGTTGTGATTAATTAAAAGCCAAACTAACGGTGACTTAGACCATAAAGGCATCTACAATTTTTCTCAACAGAAGTTGGGAGGTGGGATTGTGCCTGGGAAACAGCACACCAAATAATACCTAAAGCTGTTTTTTGGTTTCTGGTGGCAGAAACCCATCTGATTACCATTAGTCTGGGCTGAGTTGGTAATTAAAAACACCTAGCTGAAGTGTAAGACATGTGGACACAAGAAACCGGCTGGCAGATCATTTCAGAATTGGAGATGACACATAGTAATAGAAGTAACATGCAACAAATTTTTTTTCTACAAAAATCAGATGAAGTATTGGGGGAAAAAAACAGCAACTTTAATAAATAACATTTATTCATTCATCACACATTAAATTACTACCTGCTATCTTCCGGCCAATCTGGCCACACGAGCTCAGGATTTTACTAAAGACTCTTCTTTTCCTCAAGTTCATACTCTGGTTAAAAAGGCAGACATAAAAATAATTACAACTTCAAGTGATGATTGTTCTAATGAATATATATGCAGTGGTATGAAAAACATAACAGACAGCAACTAATCTTGCCTGTGAGTGTTAAAGAAGGCACCACTGAGGGGGTGACTTTTAAGCAGGGAAGAGGAGAGTTCCAAAGACCAGAAGAACACACCGGGAATATGAATACAGTGATAGGAAAGAAGGCAACATTTTCAGTGAATAATGAGAAGGTTTATGTAGCTGGAATGTATCAGGCACGGGGTAAGATTGGAGAAATGAAGTTGAATCTAAATAGATGGTTCAGTTCATGTATGTTTGAGGATTTTCAAGGTCAGAGTAGAAGGTGATCACAGAGTTAAGAAAATAGAGTTGGATTCAGGTGAGCATAATTAAATAGACTAACAACAGGTACGGATATGGGGGGAAGTGCCATTAAGTGCAGTTTATTTTTGGACATGGTACTGCTGTGGACAACTGGGACTGAGTCTTTCTGGTTAATTCCCAGAGAGCACAGAGCACCAGTCATGGTGACACATAGTCCCTCTGGGGCATTTCTCTCCCAAACTCCCTTTTGTCATTGGTTGAGGGCAGTTCCCAGGAACACTTCTGGCTCTGGTGAGAGTCAGAGATGCTTGTAGAGAGAATTTTGGTGGAAGTGAGAGCAGTGAGTGCCAAGGGATAGTTTTGTGGCACTGATGGCCTCTACTATGTTTTCCCAGGACTATTTTAGGAGTGGAGCTAGAGAGAAACTTTATAAGCTGGGCACCTGAACCCTCAGTGGAGTTGCAACATGGAGGCTAGATGTGACAAGAAGCTGGAAAGAAGTGTGGTTACAAATCATCAATTCACAAACTGCTGGTAAATATTGAAAAGGTGTGGTGAGAGAGCTGGTCTCCCTACTAAAAATCCCACTCAGTCAAGGGCTTATTATGGGTTTGATGGTCATTGACGGTAGTACACTTTTGGCTGACATGCTTTTAGAAAAGTATGTTATGAATTTGTAGGCCCACCATTGCTTTGTTGTCAGCTGACATTGTATTAATGTGAACAAGTCAATAGAGCCACCTTCTCAGAACTATTGAGAATTGGCTGGAACAAGAGGGCTTTAAGAGCAACGTCTCTGCTGAAGCACATCCTTCAAGCCCTAGCTCTGCTAAATCCCTCTCCTGCTTGAGGACTCAGTCCCAGGAAGGCAGTCCTTACCCATCAAAACATTACAGTCACTACTACAAGGAACATCATGTCACTACTCCCAATATGTCCAATAGACCCTTACTGAATTAAGAAAGGACTCCACAGCTTGCTCCTGGTTGTCCTTGTATCTGAGGAACTGAACACTGCTTTGGTAATGGAATCTTCTGTAACTCTAAACCTCTGCATTTTACTGATTTTTCTTTCAATGTTGGTCACTCATTGTCTTTTCTTATCACTTACAGTTTTGGGCCATCAATCTCAGATCATAGCTTTTCATGGTCTAGGAACCTATTTTGACAACCCCGAGTTACAAAGGAGTCACGTTCTTCAATGGACTGTCTGTAAGTTGGGATTTCATGTATCAATCCCACATAATTCTATTTTTCAAATACTGTGTTTTTATCTACCAAAGTTATCTACCTTAGATTCCCAAACTAAACACCGCAATCATTTCTTCATATCTTAATACCGTGTGTGTATGCTTATTATTTAAATATGGTTTATTATTAATAAAAATTTAAAATACAATACCACATACTTATCTCCTACTGTGTTGATGGATGTCAGTGGGTGTACCTTTATCATTTATTTCCAAACCCTTTTGTCAACAGCAAAAGCCAACATTTAAAAAAAAATATTCTCTCTTTTTGTATCACAAGAAGCTTTTATTAAATTTTCTTTTATGGTAAGAACACAAAAGTAAGAAACATGCATTTATAATACAAAACTGAATAAGTGAAAGCAGGAGAGACTGTATCATTGCACGTTCTCACTACATGTAAATGATGATAGTTTCTGCATCTGACCAACTCTTATCCTTTCTCAAAGATACCTATATAACAACATACGTTTGAAGCCCAAGTGTTACACAGTAATGCATAACTACTACGAATGTTTCAAAAATTATATATTAATTATAAAGTGTATATAATCTCTTATTCTACATCAAGCCATTGACTACATACCGATGATACTTGTTCCACTTTCTGTATTTTCTATTAATTTATAGAAACTGGGTGGTGGATACAGGTGCTTATTGTGAGCTGCCTGGCAACCTAAAATTTAGTAATATTTGTTTTAGGAAGTGAAATCAGGGAGAAAACACTCAAGCTGGAAAGCTGAAATTCTAGCCTGGTCTAATGTCCAGTCACTCGTTCTAAAATGCAAATAATGTTCTTCATCAATTTTTATGATAACTATTCTTTTTTTAGAAAGATTTCATTTGTTTGCTTGAGTGAGAGAGAGTACAAGCAGGGGAGCAGCAGGCAGAGGGAGAGGGAGAAACAGACTCCCTGCTGAACAGGGAGCCCAATATGGACCTTGATCCCAGGACCCTGGGATCATGACCTGAGCAGAAGGCAGACGCTTAACCAACTAAGCCACCCAGGTGCCCCTATGATAAGTATTCTTAAATAACAAATAACATATTCTTTATTATCAGTGAGGTCTCCTGACAGCTTGTAATTTTTTGGGGGGTTCTACCTCAGGAATAAAGTTGTCTCTTTAATTCACGTACCAGTCATAATAAATACATAATAAATAATACGTGTCACACTCTCAACTAAACCTTTGAGCAATGAAACACTTTAAAATAGCTAGCAAGAACATATGGGACTGCAAGCCCTATGTAAGTAGGCATCTAGATCATATCCTTAGAGATAGAGCCCAGTTTTCTTCTGAAATTCTGCTCAGCTTCCTTGATACTCTCAGCTCTATCTTTTCTGGTTATAGATGGCTGTCAGTAGTCTCACAGATCCCCTGAAGGCCACTGCTTATCTGAACATTCAGAAAAATATACTTATCCTATTCCTAGGTTCATCTTTGACCTATGATTCTTAGTCTTAGGACTAAAAATTGCTTGCACTTATTCATTCATTAATGTTAATCCTTAATAATCAAACTGTAGCCATCTAACCTGTATACCTGATATGATAGCATAAGAGATTCAACATCTAGTCATAGGTAGTAGAGTCCTTACTTTCCCTATTTTTAGAGGCAAAATCTTAGAAATGGAGAACAAAAGCTCCCAGTAAATTAAGAGGATCTTAGCCAAGGCAGCACCATTTTCATTCTTGTATTCACCAAAGGCCACTCTTGGATTAATGCACTTCCTCAATGTCAATGCTATTGACCTTTGGGGCCACCCAATTCTTTGCTGTCCGGTACATTGTAGGACATTCAGCAGCATCTCTAGACTCTACCCTGTAGATACCAGTAGCTCTCCCAAATCATGACAGACTAAAACATCCCCTAGGCAGACAAAATTGCCCCCAGTGGAGGATAACTGGATTAATGAAAAGATAGAAGGAAGCTCCTCTTCTCGCATAAGTAATAAAACTGACACAGAACTCCTGCAGGAAAATAAACTCGTGCCTCAGAAAGCAGGTTGGCCTTTCTTATTACCTGTCCTAAACACCCTCAGGCCATGTTCTAGACTGCCGCTTAGATGTTGACAATGAAGTCCATTTTCTCAGTAAAAGGGGGGAAAAAAACCACAGAAATGATACCTGATATGAAACTGCCCCATTGTCGACTGTAGGAATATTACAAATGCTACCATATTAGTTAATAATCTACAAGATTTTCTAAACAAATTTTTGTGTAGGACCCATTCAACATTCAGCATGTTTAAACAATTCTAAATAAATATCTTGGTTTAAAATCCCTAGTTGTTTAAAATAAGAGTAATTCTGTAGTTTTGTTTTTCTATATAAAGATGGAAATCCATCAACCATAGACCTACTCTAATTATGTAATTTATTTTTTTGAACCAGGAAATAAGCAGCGGGCTGTTTGTTTCATTGAATGTTCCCTGCGATGTCGTCTGCTACAGTCTCTATTGTCTCGGCAACCGTGCTGCCGGTTAAGGTCACTTCAATGTGAATAGAAATGGAGGAATTCTGCCATGGACATTTGAAACAGTGTTTTTTTCACAGTCCTTTCCCACCATCTCTCCCCCCCCCCACCCCCAATAGTCAAACATATGCTCAGTACTTTCAGGAAGGAAGGAAAGCTACCCAGGAGGTATAAAATGAGCGTGATTCAAATGTTTTGTCAGCTGGAGTCCTAGCCAGCAACCAATTTTCACAAACTCTTGTACGTTATTCAAATTATCATAATATTATTCAAATAATCATAACACAGCATTGGGTCTCTGACCTATTAATTATCCTTTCATCCATTCCCTCCCTGCTGCCGAGTTAATTAGTCAGATGGTGGGGTCTCTGCTTTAGGTACATTATCTCAACCACAGAAAGCCACAAAGTTGTGTCAAGAACTGCAGTTAGAGTCATCCTTTTCCATCCTAATAATCATGTATGCAAATTATTTTTTAATCTTTTTACTTTGGCTAATAGCTTTCCTAGTCAGAGGAGAGTAAACTTCCCTTCATTCCTTTTCCACTGTCTGTGTGTATCTGTTTTTTAAGAGGAAATGAGTGGCAGCCAGCCACCACCAGCCTCGACTGCATTCTTGCCCTAGTTTTCCCTCTCCTTGAAATAGAGGAAAGCACTTTTTAGACATGTGGAATTCTCTTCATCCTGTCCTTTGTGCCCCAAAGCCGTGATTGAGTGTTCCTGATTGGCACCGGCCGTGGGATATGGTCCTGTCCCTTGCCACCCCAACACCACCCAGCTCATCATTCAGAAACCTGATCCCAGCAGTTCAGGGTGGCTTCCTGAAATTCCTTTTTGTGTACTAGTAGAGCTCACTCGATGACATCAGTCTCAGTAAGTAAACATCAAGCTACAAATTTCATGTCAGAAATGCCATGAGGGTGCTAAAAACTTTCTTTATATACCTCTAAACAAACTGAATGGATTTTTTTTATCAAGCTTTTTATTTTTTAAGAATACAAGAGTCCCTTTCGGATGGGCAAGGGAGATTATTTTTATAATCTCAAGATTGAAATTCGCATAGTTTTCCTTTCCACTCTATCAGTGAAAGTTGAGCCAAGAAAACAGAAACTACACTAGATATTTCCAAATACAGGAAATCTGATGCAGTGAATGACCGACACCGTGATGGAAGAGCTGAGAAGCCAAAAAGGGAATGCAGGCAGCTTGGAGATTAGCAACAGCAGGAAAGCACAAGCATGGCTGGGAAAAGGGCGGGGGTACCAGAATCCAGAAGCCAGGCCTCTGGCTGCAGCTTGAGTCCTACAGGGGGCTGCCTAGGGGAGCTGGCACCAGAGAGCAATGTGGTGACGGCAGGGAACCACCCCAGGAAGCAGAAATGGAAAGCGAGGAAATACCGCAGCTCCTTTCTTCCTCCTGTAGTCTAATCTCTCCCCAGGCCTCCACTAATGCAACTTGGCTAGAAGCCAGGTACAAGGAAGCCTGGAGAACATTATTTACAGAAGAAGAGTGGGAGATGAATCTGGGAGTTGCATCCATCTTCCCTTTCAGTGATAGTTGAGTGAATGCAGAGCTAATCAACACCACTTAAATGACAGATCCATGAGGCCCATATGCAGGTGTACATAGAATTAAGCCCTACTTATCTAGAATTCATGAGAACTCACAAGAAGCTTACCCCAGTCTTAACAGTTAAATAGTAAGCAAAGGAGGTTCAAGGAAAAAACACAACCAACTAGGAAACTACCCATTCCAAGCATTCTGGTACTCCTGGGATGTTAGGGCTGGTAGAATAATATCCAAGTCCTCATCTCCAGAAGCTATGGATGTGGTACTCAACACCACAAAAGAGATTTTGCAGATGTGATAAAGGTTAAGGACCTTGCAGTGGAGAGATTGTCATGGACCATCTGGTGGGTCCAAACTTATTATGGGAGTCCTTAAAAATGGAGAATCTTTTCTGGGCACGATGAGAGAGAGAGAGAGATGGTGATTAGAAGAGCTGTTAGAGAGGTGTGAGAAGGACTCACTGGCTATTACTGGTTCTAAAGATGGAAGAAGGCAGCTGGGAGCCAAGGAAGGTAGATAGTCTCTAGAAGCTGGAAATGGCAAGGCAACAGACTCTGCCCACCCCTCCTGCTGCCATCTATCAATCTTTCCACTCCTAACTCAGTCTATCACTTTCCATCCACATCACAACAGGCTAGTATTTCTTCCATCTTACTGAAAACAACAACTTTACATGACCTTAGTTCTTCAGTGGTTACTACTCCATTCCTTTGCTCTTGTTTGCAGCAAACCCTTCAAAGAATTTGTCTACATGTGTTCTGTTTGATTTCATATTTCCTATTTTTGCTCACACCCACTCCAATCAGAGGAACTGCCCACTTCCCCTCAGTAATAGTCAATTCTCAGTCTTTACCTCACTCAACTTAGCAAAAGCATTTGACAAAGTTGATCACTTTCTCCATACCTGTTTTTTCACTTGTCTTCTGGAACACCAAGTTTTGCTTTTCCTTCTACTTCAGGGGTCACTGCCTCTGAGTTTCCTTTATGGCTTGTTCCCATCCCCCCTAGTCTCTTATGTTGGTGCACCCCAGGACTCAGACCCTGGCCATCTTTCCTTCAGTATCTATACTCATTCCTTTGATGATGTTATCCTTTCTCTTGGATTTAAATGTCATCTATACAGTGATGATTCCCAAATGTCATCCTTAGTCTAGAATTCCCTCCAGAACCCAGATATCCAAGTGCTTACTTACCATCTCCAGTAGAATGTCTAATAAGGATCTCAGCTGACCTTGTCTAAACTGAATTGCAGATCCTCCCTCCAAACCTACTCTACCTCAGCCCTCCCCATCCCTGTTCATGGTAACCCCATTCTTCCATTAGCTCAGGTCCAAAACTTTCCGTTCATCCATTGTTCCCTTTTTCCATTGATACCTTCAGACTATGCCTTCAAAATATATACAGATCTCAAAGCCAATGAACATAGCTTGCAACTACTTACCAGTTTTTCATTAAAAGGAACCAGGAATCCTTAAATAAATGGCCAATTCCTGGGCTAGGGCTGGGAAAGTACAAAATAAGCCTGGATCACTTTATTGTACCGGAAGTGAGAGGGTGCTTAAATTATGATAGGGACATGTCAAAGGGTCACAGAACTCAAAGGTTTCCACTAACCAAACCTCAGATAATTCAGGCATCTAAATAAATGTGTGTATGTTTTTCTTATGGCAAAAGGAAATTAAGGTTTCAAATAAGATTTAGGTTGCTAATTAATGGACCTGAAAATACAGAGATTATCCTTAATGATCTGAGTGGCTCAATCTAAGCACATGAGCTCTTAGGATAGGAAAATCTTTTCTGGCTGTGGCCAGAAGGAAATGTGACAAGAAATGAAGGGTCAGAGAGATGTGATATTGCTGGCTTTAGAGATAGAGTAGTTGGGGACCATGAGCCTAGGAATGCGAGAAGCCTCTGGAGTCTGGAAAAGCGAAAGGAAAGGATTCTTTCCTAGAGCTTGCTGATGCCTTGATTTTAGGATTTGATTTTAGAAGTGTAGGACTTTTGACCTACAAGGTTATAAGATAATAAATTTAAGTTATTTTAAACCAATATATTTGTGGTACTTTGTTAAAGCATCAGTAGAAAACTTACAAGTCCCTAAAATGACTACCATTCTCAATTCTTTTTATACCCCTCCTGTATTTTTCATCAAAGTCCCAAATATTGGCTGTTTTGCTATATATATTTTTTGTTATTATATGATGTCTGTTCCAGTAGTTACAGCAGGCAATTTGTCTGCTTTATTCTCTGCTATGTCCACAGTACTTAGAGCAGTACCTGAACAGAAAGGACACTCAATAAATGCTAGTTGAATAAATACTGAAATTGCAAATTTACATTAATAAGAACAGCCATTTCTGAAAGTGCTTTAATGCTATTAATCTGAAATAGCATATTTAGAATATGCCATAACACTATCAGTATACTCTTCAGATTCTACCCTTAAATAATTTCTGTCGGGGTGATTTTTATTTTCCTGCAGTAAAATTCAGAGAATAGCAATAAATGCACCCAGAGCTGATTTTTTTTAGGATGACTCCCACTGATCAGCAGGAGGAACTCCTAAACCCACTTTAATAAATGGATAACATCTCACCAATTTCATCTACTGTTTAGAGAACCTCCTCCTGCCATAAATCAGCTCTATGACCTAAGAACTGGTCAGGGAATTGTCAAAGTCCCTCTGCTGAGTAATTCCAGAGATGCCTTCAAGCTCAACAAAGGAGAGATCTGACATTAGAAAGCTGAAATTTACAACCTAAGGAAAACCCCAGTAGTGCAAAACAAAACATCAGGCTGAAAGTCCCAAGAGACCTTTTCAGTCCTTGCTTAGAAAAGTCTTCGTATCTCCATAAAAGACTATTTTTCAATGAAGCAAATGAATCCATGAAAATTCAGCCTAAATTCTAACCATGATCATAAATCTTTACCTTTGTCATGACTTTTTCTAGTATTCCAGCAGGTGATCACACAGCTGTAGGTCTGTTTGGTTGGAAAAGCAAGGAAAGGGCATTCTCCTGAGGACTGGACAGAAACCTTTGGATGCCAATGGTGAAGGGCTTAGGTCACTTTCTGTGACCTGCAGAGTGGCATAAAGTGCTTGGGTAAACACCAGGAAAGCTGAACACACTCTTAAACATGGCAAACTGTTTTGGATCCCAACTTGACTCAAGAAACTCTCTTAGATTCCTAACAAGGATATATTCTTTCAAGACCAAAAAAACAACAATGATTTCCTTTCATCTGCGAACACAGTCTTTAGATTTATTACTTTCATCTAATGAAATAATAACATATTTTGATCTATTGGTTCACCTTTCTCCTTAGAGTAACATACTTTTTTCTTATAGTAACAAACCTATTTAAAATCAAGACTCTTACCAATTATTGTGGAAAATCTATACAAACTTCTTCCCCAGCCTCTAAGAGTTGCTCATCCAAACTGCATTAAAATTGTGATATATTCTTATTTGCTGGCTTGCTAAATTTTTACTTACACCTACATATAGGATACTATGTATATCTACTGGATAAACTTAGATGTGGAATGAGCTCAAGTGAACTTTAAAACAACTTTTTAAGTTACATGAGGCTAAAGCTTGGTTTATGAATGGAAATATTGGGTTGTAGGGCACTGAGCAATTACACAAAGATTTATTGAGCCATTTGTTCTCACAATCAGAAGTTCTCCTTACATAAAAATGTCTTCTACACTTGGCTTTTCAAATACCTACTCATGTTCTTACAGATTTGGAAAATAACTTTTTTATTTATAAGGCAGGCAAAAGCTGTGTGCTTTAACTTTCATCAATGACCTGTTTGAAGAAATAGGCAACTCTTGAGTTAGCTGACGTAGTCACCTACAGAGTGAACTTCTTAACAGATGGGACTGGAATTCAAAATGACCTTGCTAAGTTGGAGAAGCTGATAGACTCAGGCAGAAAGACCCTCAAGAATGATAAGCATAATAATTAATTTGAGTAAAAATTGAGCAAAGAAAGTATGTCAGAAGAAAGGGGCAAACATGGTAAGCAAAGGTGGGCTCTAAAGGGATGAAGCTAATTAAGTAACAGAATGATTAATAAAATAAATGAATAATGAAAGCAAGCATAATACCTACCACAGGTTTGTATCCAAATGTAGAAGGAGGGGTTACAGAGATTTAAAATCTGTAAGATTCAGAGAATAAAAACTAGCAGGATGAAATTCTGCAATGAGTTTCTTTTAGACAAGGAAATATTAAAATACTAATTTATTGAAAGCCTATTGTGTAAAATAATGGAAATATGAAAGTGTACTTATTCTCATTTGCTCTCAAAGAGGGGAGAGTCTAGGTGTGCCAGGGTGGCTCAGTCAGTTAAGTGTCTGCCTTCTGCTTAGGTCATGATCCCGGGTTCCTGGGATCAAGCCCCTCATCAGGCTCCGTACACAGTGGGAAGCCTGCTTCTCCCTCTCCCTCTGCCTGCTACTCCCCCAGCTGTGCTCTCTCTCTCTCTCTCTCTCTCTGTCAAATAAATAAATAAATAAATAATATCATTTAAAAAAAAAAAAAAGAGGGAAGAGTCTAAAAAAAGAAATAGAAGTAAACAAACAAACGTAACAAATGGATATTGTGGTAGAAGATTGACAAAATACTTACCAATAATCTTCAAGCCTGTGTAATAACAATCCTAATGAGGAAACTGAAGCATAGAGAGATAAGAATGTTGCCCAAGTTGGTAAGTAGTGGAGGCAGAAATTAAATACAAGTAGTGTGGAAGTAAAACCATACATTGCACCTCCTATCTAGGGCACAAAAATGAAAAGCTGTAAGGACAGTGAGTTAGGGACTAGAAATGTCTGACATCTAATACTCAAACTTAGGAAGCCAATTTCTACTGACCTCTTTTCAAAAAAGCTTAGCCAAGCTGGGACCCTGAAATATACAGGCCAATTCCACAGGCTACAAGAGACTCCACACTAAGATTTCATCTTTTCCTGGTAGCAGACATATTTCTTTTTCCTGCTACAGTATTGGAGGAGAGAGAAACAAGGACGTATTTGTTTACCCCAAGTAAAACAGCTTACTTTAAGAGTGGAAATAGAGATGGGTAGAATAGGAACCTCCACCAGGAGGCCAGGGTTATTTGGGAACCCATAGGAAAATATCCCCCCACCCCCTACCTCAACCTCATAGCAAGTGTGGAGCATCAGCCTCAGGATGAAGGCAGGGAGCTTTTATCTGGGGGGGCTCTAGGAACCCCCGCAGCAGCAGGAGTCAATGGAACCTCTGCCATCAGGATGATTTAACTCCTTGGCCTTTGTTTTTCCCAGTCTTCATGTTGCCAGCCAACTGACTCACCCTTTCTTCCCTTAATTCTCTGTCTCACGGTTTGTGCCAGCTCCTGGATTCTGTTTCCCCATCATGCCAGCACATTTGTGTGCCTGACCCCTTAAACGTTGGTTTTTCAGTTCCTGCTAATTCCCTCCACCAATTTCTTTCCATAATGTTTATTGAAGCAGGTACTAATTGGCCAAGATGATCTCATTATCCCGTTTTGAAAAAAACTTTTATGCCAATTGTTTTCATAGGTTGTAGGTCAACTCGTTAAATGTCTAACTCCAGTTTGAGTTGGTTGTGTGTTTCTAGTGATTGCGATGTTGTGGGGCCGAGGGATGCGCAGAGCAGGGCAGGCCTATGTGGGTCAGAACTTGGCCACTTCTGTTCAAGGATTGGTTTAAGACAGCTCACGCAGACAGGAAATAACATTTGTTGACCTTTAGGATGCGTTAAGTACATACATTTCATTTAGTCCCACAAAGTCAGTAGCACTGCCCCTATGGACAAGTGGTAACATTGGTTAAGTCACTATCTGTGGCGGAGCTTAGATTTGAAATCAGGTTTGCCTGACTTCAAAGGCCTTGTTCCTCCCCAAATCCCATGCTGTTTCCCATAATTTTACCCCAAACATGTTCCTGTGAGCAAGAACTGAGAGGAGATACAAAAGGAATAGCTGGGAGTTACTCCCAATAATTTTTTGAACCATGATCTTGGAAGAAAATAGATATCACCCCATATTCAATTTATTTGTTCCATAGAGAATGTTAAGAAAATAATGGGCAAATAATATGCTCATCTTGCCAAATGCTGCTCAAATGCAAATACTTGAACCAGATCTAAAAAAGGCAATCATACATTTGGGGTACCTGGGTGGCTTGGTCAGTTGAATGGCCTACTCTCGGTTTCGGCTCGGGTCATGATCTCAGAGTCCTGGGATCAAGCCTTGAGTGGGGCTCTGCACTTAGCTGGGAGACTGTTGGAAGATTCTCTCCCACTGTCTCTTCCCCAGCTCACTCTCTCTCTCTCTCTCTCAAATTAATAAATTAATAAATAAATCTCTATCTTTTTTTTTTTTTTAAAGGAGAGCAAACATTTGTGTAATGCTTTCTCAGGCAAAACACTTTATGTACTATACATTTAATCCTTACAACAACCTGGGGTGCCTAGGTGGCTCAGTCAGTTTAAGTGTCTGGCTTTGGCTCAGGTCATGATCCCAGGGCCCTGGGAGTCTGCTTTTCTCTCTGCCCCCCTCCCCACCCACTGTGCACATTCTCTCTCCCTCTCAAATAAATAAAATCTTAAAAAAAAAAAATCCTCACGAAAACCCCACAAAGAAGGTAGTTTACCACCTCCACTTCACAGATAGGAAAACTGAGGTGATGTGAGGGAAAACACTTGCCCAAGGTCACTCAGCTATAAGTAACAGAACCAGGACCTCAAATCCAGCCCACTTGGGATATGCTCTTCCACTATCCTATGGTTTTCTTTGGGCATATGCAATAAAACTTACCTAAATGAGCATGTTTTAGCTCTCCTCTGAGGAAATGGAAAAAGTTTCATTAATTTAGATGCAATTTTTGAAGTTTTGCTATAATAAAAAAGAGGCATAAACCTATCATGGGTAAAAAGCCTGTCAAGACTTTTTAAAGCAGCTTCATATACCAATATTTGAATTATTGTTTAAGTCTCATAGAATTACTCTTCCATCTGTTTGGGACTGACATATGAAGAGTTATGAGTCACAGGGAAGTCTGTAAACAATAGAGTATCAAGCATTCATTGTATCATTTACTCTTGAAAAAACGATGGTTCCTGAATATTGAAGTGTTCTCATTGTTGCTATAACAACTTCAGCTCGCTATTGTGACTTTCTCTGTTCAAGGCGGATGCTCGTGTTTACCAGAATGAAGGTTCAGGAGGTTTAGAAATATAATCTATCTGTAATGCATGTCACTTAGCCAATTCATTTATAAAGGAAAATAATGAGCAACTGGCAGAAGGTAATGAATGAAATTCCTCAAGAAATGAGCTTGAGAAGTTCAGTGTGAAATATGCTTTAAATAAAGCCCACTACTGACTGCGGTAGCACATTGTTCGTACACCAGAGCGCAGACGGCATTTGACCAAGGCTCAGGCGCTCTGTACCCCTTGTAAAACCATCACCCAGAACAGTGCCTGGCACCGCCATTAGCTGAGCAGATGACAAACAAACGCTAGAATCCTTTCATACAACGCCACGGTCAGTCTTTGGTTACTTCAGCTGATCTGCCGTTGATACCAAAGAGATGACCTAACACTTGCCTTAGCTGGGAAGTCAGGTGTTGTTTTTTGAGTTCTTGATTTAGTCTTGATTTTTCTGGCACAGAAGACACGTGCTCAGCAAACAATTTCAACACTCCTGATCTGTTAACATTCAAGGAAACAGCCTTAGAGATTACAACTCAGAAAAAAGGATGAATTTTTCACTATAAAACTGTTTTAATCCCTATTGCTCTCTTTAAATATAAACAAGTCCAAACAGCAAGAGTGCAAAGTGTGAGTCAAAGGTACCCGAAAACCAAGTACACAGGCAGCTGAGGGACATTCTCCCTATAAAAGAGAATTTCTCAATGCACTGTTGAGCCATTCAGATAAGCCCATACCTTCCCACACCCCTGGTCTGACAGTTGAAAGAAATGTCAGCAGACACTGGGGCAGGTGATGGATATCGTCAAATTTCCCTATGCTCCCTTACAGATCCCTCACAAACCAGACATAAGGAAGAAAATCAAACTTGGGACTGCAGGCAGCGCAGCCTGCCAAACCTCATGGGTCTGGACAAAAAGAAAGAGTCACCCCATCAACCAGCACTGGGACTTCACTGTCAACGTGCTGTGTTCCGGGGGAGGTATCCAGGGCCATCCTAGAGAGAGGCAGGGCATACCTTCCAGCATTGTTTGCTTTTCCTCTTCCTCCTACATCTCTTTCTCGTATCAGCCCTTTCACTAGTCCCCTGCCCACACACAAGCGTTAAACCTCTCTGTGGGTCTCTCAGAAGAAAGATACGATAACTGGAAAATTATTTTGGGGACACCTAGAACTTGATTCTAATATATCATAAACTGTATACTGTATCCCAGGTTTAATAATAGCCGTGCAGGAGGAAAAAAGCATATAAACCAATTGTGCAAGTACTGTATATGCTTTAAATAATGAACAAAAGCATTCATATGGAATTATAGACTAACTTTCTTCTTCGGCGTAATGAGAAAAGTTTGAGTGGAAGATTTGGATATACATGTCTAAATAGTCATCCAACTCACTTTTGGCCCTTGACAGATATGTCTGGCATCATGGTGACAAGCTGTTTTCCATAACTACTGCTCGTTATTTTGGTTTCTTTACCCCTTGAAGACAGACAGTATAATTCAGAGGGATATTGAAAAATATCAGAATTTCTTCTGCACTTCCTATCTGGCTAAACTAATAGTTTCATATTTGTCCTTCATTAAATTACCTCTCCCTGGAAGTTAAACAGCTTTTCTTAAAAGTCAGCCTGGAGCCTTTGACAGATATGTTACTCATAAAAGCTGAGCCTCTTCACGGTCCTTCCTGGCATGGTATCACCTTCTAGAGAAAAACCAATCTTAACGTCCAGACATCATCAAAAAGGAATTTAAATCTTTAGCTCAATCTTTTAAAAGGGCCAAAAGAGGATTTTATTTATAACACATAGAAACCCATATTCAGATACTCTTTCTTCATCTCTGTCTCTTACCCCTTCCTTCCACTCTGCCCCCCACCAAAGTGAACAAAACAAAACATCTCCCTAAAACCCTGTCTAAATCCCACCCTCTACTGGTGGTTCTCCCCTCTCTTCTCTTCCCTTCCGTTTTCTGAATTTCTTTCTCTCTTCCATAAGAAACCCTCTGTCTTTCCCTGTGTAACTCAATCAAGCTGTATCTCTTTCCCTCAGCCATGACACATATGCCACCACAAAGTGGGAACCCAATGGGGTCAAAAGATTTCTCTGCTGCAGGAATGGAGAGCCAAAGGTGTATATTGTCTTATCAAAGGATGTATTCAAGTTGTGAGTGATGAGTCTTCAAATACATCAATTAATGACCCTCAGTGTTTCCTAGATTTAAAATACTCTGTTTGTGCAGGATTTAGCAATTTCTTTTGCCTTCAATTGAATTGCCTGGCAGGTATCTGTCAATCCTCTCTGTACAAAATAATATGCAGCCTAATGTAGTAATGTTGAGATCATTTGAAGGAACATTAAATAAATTTAAGTTTAATTGAAGGTCAATATTAATTACCCAAAGGCTAATTTTGTACATTTTATACATTTGCAGAAAATAACGACTTCATCCAAATTTAATGATCTCGCATGCACCTGACTATCGTCACTTATCATTGGTTGTAAGAAGCATTTCAATATCATTATGCTTATCTAGTTAAGGAAATAAAAACATTTGGGGGTCCCTAGGGCTTTGTAGTTTACATATAATATTAAGAGGGAGTTGCTTATTAAGGGACTGAATCCATTCCATTTTCCAAGTTTTGCCTAAAAATCCCAAGATAGAGTATTTCTAATGAGGTTACTAAAGCATCTCATCCAAAACAACATTGTGTTTTTTCTTCCATTTAAAAAATTAAGGTATAATTTACATATAGTACTATTTACCCATTTCCTGACAGTTCTGTAATTTCTGACATCTATAGTCATGCAATTACCATCTCAATCAAAATATAAAACAGTCCCTATCACTTGACCTCTTCTGGAGGGTCATATAAATGGAATCATATATCATGTAGCCTTTTAGGTTTGGTTCTCCTCACTTACCATTGGGCATTTGGGACTCATCCACATTGTCAAGCATATCAGTAATTCATTCCTTTTTATTTGTGAGTAGTAGTCCGTGGTAATACACTATACTTGATCTCTCAGTTTCTCAGCTGAGGGACACTTGGGTTGAGCAACTTTGTGTTGTGTGTTCTGTAAGGAGTGAGGTCCCTGTTAACTAGACCCTAGCTTTCAGACCCCAGTTCTCAGCCCAGATATCCCCAGAAGGATCAACTGGTCTCATGTAATTCTAAATAACTATCTTTTCATATTTCTTGGTTGCTAGCTAGCTTTTACAGAGTGTTAAATTTGTAGGATTGAGAAGTGACACAAAGTAAATAGAGGAAAGTATGGAACTTAGAATTGCAACCACCTGATTCCAAATTTAATACTGAGCAGGTTCTTGAATCTCTCTAACCTGATTGTAAAAGGATAATAAGTACATCTACTTACGGTCTTGTTGTGCTGATGAAATGAGGTAATATATCTGAAGGAATCAGGCAGGGTGCCTGGAACGTATTAAATAATAACATTAGCTCCCATTCACACATCAGTCTGTGTTTTTATTTTGAGATATTTATGTATGGATTTCAAAATGTTTTTTATTTGGGTTTTTTTTCCCCCTTCTTTTTCAGTTTCTTTTTCCTTTTCTCGCTCTCAGGCAGGGAGTTGCCTGTGAGGGAGACACGGGTCAGAGCAAAACATGAAAGCACCCTGTATAGTGTAACCTTTGTTACACTAAAAGCCATGACTAAGTGTTCAGAAGAAATGTAGAGAAAGATCACCCCTCTGCTTCATAGAAGTTCCTCCTGGGGGTGGGAGAGTGGCAGGAGGAGTGAAGGGTAGATAGTGAGGAGGAGCTGGGATGAGAGAAAGAAGTACATCCTAACGAGGTCCCAAGATGATAGCAAAACCCCCCAGAGGAAGACCCCGGAGAGGAAAAGGAGCAGGTCACACATCTAGCAAAGTCAGACTTGACTGAACAAGAAATTCCTGTGCCTCAAGCATGAGCAGGGGTGCGCCATCTGGACCTGAGGTGGCCATGCAAACAAGGATGAGGGACTTAACAACAGCATTTTTGAGGAGACTAATGACAAATAACTCCCAGCCGCCCCCCAGAATCTGAGTACTGTGTACATTCCCATACACTTAGCACAACCCCAGGAACTGAGTGGGCATCAGGAGGGAAGGGATCCCAACAAAAATCCAGAGTTTTTGCCCCTTTTTCTTTCAGTCGAATGGAAAAGATGCCAAAAGCTAGAAGCTGATTAAGAGACAGGACAGAAAATTTTATCTTACACACCTGAGCTCATAAACTCACTATAGTAATAATTACAAAGATAGAACACAGACATGATTTTCCCCCTTATGTTGTTTCACACATTTATCAAACTGAGATTCATAGATACTATCATCAGGGAAGTGGCCATAATGAAAGCTGATTTTTATAAGAAATGATGAAATCGTTCTAATTCTAAATTAGCATCTCCAGTAGTCATTTCCTTATGAAAATGCATTACCAATTTATACTGCCTTAGTTCCTTGGAAAAGGAAGACCTTGGGGAAGTTTTATATTTTTTATAACAATCTCCACTTACTCCAGGCAAACACACAAAACGTAAGATGTTTTACTATGCATATAATTAATTGCTTCTCAATATTTGCTGTCATTTTTATCACTATTTACTTATTCATTCATTTGTTAGTTCACTCACTCACCAAGAGCCTAGCAGTTTCCAGAGACTATGGTCAACACATTAATGTCATCTGGATATGTACAAAGTCTTTAAGTACTCTAATCTGACCCTTCCTTTATTCTTGACATGTATCTGACCTCCATTTTCTGAGGATGAAAATCAGGCCCAGGGAACATGCCTAAGTCCCTGACAGAGTTCAAGGGTTCAGACGCCTTTCATTAGGAGAAAAGAATTCTAAATGGTGGGAGCTCCACTGTTAACCTACAGAGAATTCCCAGAATCCTACTAAAGGCACTTTAAAAAAATAGAGTTTCTGTAATAATGGAAAGACATACTAACACTGTCATTCTACTTATACCGTGAGTAGCCCCTGTAATAGGACAGGCTGACAAGTCTGTTTGGATAAATTAGGAAACATCCTGAAATAAAACTGGCAATCCAAACATTTGAAAAGAAAAATACTGCAAATATTTGGTGACTGCTTTCTCTAAATTAAAGACTTTTCTTATTTGCTGGCATCATGGATGATTAGAACAAAAAATGTAAAATATCTAAGAAAGAGTTCTTGCTTAAAACCTTAAAATATATTTAGGAAGGCATCAGAGCTTCACATAAATCCAGTCTTATTTTCAAACTTAGGATTTTTTTTTAACCAATTCAAACTGACCGTGAAGTTCAGAGGCCCTTGTTAATAACTTCCCAGAGAAGGCAAGTCTGCAATGTTAGCTGGGCATTGCCGAGTAGTAGTCATTTACACAAGTAAATTCTCCTTGCGGTAAGATAAAGTGCCCAGAAACAATGAAGATGCTAGTTTCACTAACAGCAATCTAAATGGAATTGGTAAATACAACTTGGAAATTTGAATTCAAGATTAAATGTTGTAAGATCTTGGAGCCCCTGGGTGGCTCAGTCTTTACGCATCTGCCTTGGTCTCAGGTCATGATCCCAGGGTCCTGAGATGGGAGTCCGGCATCTGGCTCCGGGAGCCAGCTTCTCCCTCTCTCTCTCCCCGTGCTTGTGTTTCGTCCCTTGCTGTGTCTCTCTGTCAAATAAGTAAACAAAATTTTAAAGAAAAAAAAGTTGCAAGATCTGAAAATTAGCTCAAGAATGTTGAGAAATAGCTGAAAAAGAGATTTGACATGTGCAGCCAAGCTCAGGGTTGGGACATCTTATTTATGGTAGTATCTCACCCCCACACCCCAAGAGAAAGCAAGCTCTCTCTTTGGCTCGCGGCGGCTCAAGAGTATCAAACTAAGTAGCTGCTGGGATGGATGTTACTGGTAAAACAATCACAGAAACAATGTAATAATGTAACCTATGCTGCTCTGCCAACAGCACCAAGGAAATATGATCTGCTGTATGGAAACTCAGGTGCGCAGATCTTGGTTTCAGATTCCTCATTTATGAATCGAGTGTTGAACTCCAACTCATCTAAACCCTATGCTTGTACCCATTCTAAATCGTTGTGAGGTAGGACGTAATCACCACACACAATGAAGGAATTTTCTCTGAATTTAAGAAGTTTTCTGACACTCAGGAGTCTTCCATGTCACAGTTTTATTCTCCTGGACTCTTCTGCCCCTCAGCCACTTAATCAAGTCTCAATCCATGATGTTCAATATTAAATAACTGTTGCTGAAGTGACTTCAGAAAACAACTATCGTGACAGAAAATTCAAGGAAACTGCTTATAAAAATGCTCTATTACAATCCAGTGATTACTTGTATTTTGAGAAGAAAGGGACCTCTGCTTCATTAGGAATAATGTCAGGAAATGTTAGGAAAATAAATCAGTTGTATTTATTTAGACAGAAAGCTATAGATATATAGATAATACATATAGTCTTATAGATACACTGAAAACATATATTACATACTGTCTATAATAAACCTGCTTTAATATAAAGACGGGGTAAAAGTAAACCGATGGAGAGGGATCTGCCATGTTAATATTAATCTAGAGAAAACTGGAATAGTTACATTAATTTCAGTCAAAGTAGATTTCGGAAGAAGGAAAAGGATGAGGGATAAAAATGGACCCTACATAAGGGAACCAATTCTCCCAGAAGGCATGAAGATCTTAAATGTGTATTCACCCAGCTGCAGACTTTTATGATACATGAAGCAAAAGCCTAATACATCTGAAAGGAGAAATAGACCAAGTCACAATTATATTTCGAGATTTCAACATTCTTGTCTTGGGAATTGATGAAACAAGTAGGCAGAAGATCAGTAGGACTATACATGACCTGAACAGCACAATCAAATAGCTTCATGTAATTGATATTTATAGAGCATTTCGCCTGACAAAAACAGAATACACATCTTCTCAAGGACTCATGGAATAGTCACTAAGATACACCATATTCTGGGCTATAACAAAACCATAAACACATTTAAATAATAGAAATCATGCAAAGTATGTTCTTAGACCACAGCAAAATTAAAACTAAAAAAAAAAAAGTATTAGAAAGAGATCTGGAAAATTCCCAAGTATTTGAAAATTAAGGAACACACTTGTAAATAACACATATGTTGGAAAGAAACTTCAAGAGAAGTTTAAATATATTTTGAAGTGAAAATACAAATACTCAAATTTGTGAGATACAGCTAAGCAGTGTTTACAGAAAAATGTGTAACGTTACATGTGTATACGAGAAAGCAAAAATATCTGCAAACTAACCTAAGCTTCCAAATAATAAAACTAGAAGAGCATATTAAATCTAAAGCAAGCAGAAAGGAGAGTATAATAAATATAACATATAAATCAATGAAATCTCCTTTAAGATCAGAAAAAAGTTAAGGATGTCTACTCTCCCCACTTCTACACAACTTTGTAACAAAGGTAGAACCAGGAATATTAGGCCAGGAAGTGAAACAGAAGACATCTACATTGGAAAGGAAAAAAAAAACAAAACTATTTGCAAATGACATTCCCTTGCATAAAGAAAATTCTTAAAAAAATTAGAACTGACAAACATGTTCATCAACAAGATTAATGTACAAAAATCAATTATACTTCTGTGCATAAGCAATGAAAAATCCAAAAATGAAGAAAATAATTGCATTTATGTCATCAGAAAGAATAAAATCTTTTTGAGTAAATTTAACAAAGAAGTGTAAAACTTATACTCTGAAAACTATCAAACATTACTGACAGATATTGAGGAAGATCTAAATAAATAAAAAGACATCCCAAGTTCATGGGTTGGAAGACTTAATAGTGTTAAGATGGCAATCCTCCCCAAATAGATTATAGATTTAATGCAATTTGTATCAAAATTCCACCTAGATTTTTGAAGATATTAAAAAATTAATCTTAAAATTTATATGGAAATGCATAGGACCTCAAATGGACAATCTAGAAAAAGATGAAAAAGTTGGAGAATCCAGATTTCCCAATATCAAATTTTAATGCAAAACAAGATGCAGCATTGGCACAGGGATAATCGATTGATTTTCAACAAGGGTGGTAAAGCATTCATTGGTGAAAGAAGAGTCTTTTCAACAAATCATTCTGGGTCAACTGGGTAGCCACATACAAACAAATTAAGTTGAATGTCTACAAAAATTAATTTAAAATGGGCCATATACTTAAATGTAAGCGCCATGCACCAAGCACCATGAAATTCTTAAGAAAATTCTTAAATTAAGAAATTCTTAAGAAAAATATGAGAGCAAATCTTTATGACTATGAATTAGGCAAAACCTTCTTAGATATGACACTAAAAGCACAAGAAACTAAAGAAAAAATGTTAATTTTGATTTCATTAAAATTAAAATCTTTGGTGCATGAAAGGACACTATTAAAAAGTGAAATGGCAACCCTAGAATGGGAGAAAATAATTGCAGACCATAGACCTGGTAAGGGTCTAGTATCCAGAATATACAAAGAACTCTTACAACTCAATAATAAAAAGACAAATAACCCAATTAAAAACTGGCTCAGGGGGGGTGCCTGGGTGTCTCAGTGGGTTAAGCCACTGCCTTTGGCTCAGGTCATGATCTCAGGGTCCTGGGATTGAGTCATGCATCGGGCTCTCTGCTCAGCAGGGGGCCCGTTTCCCCCTCTCTCTCTGCCTGCCTCTCTGCCTACTTGTGATCTCTCTCTGTCAAATAAACAAATAAAATATTAAAAAAAAAAAAAAAAAA